>NC_142208.1:27837323-28471965 GCF_049639895.1 Pseudopodoces humilis
CCCTAGGACCTGGGTACCAGTTTGTGTTTCGTTGTGGTTTGTTATATTTTGTTTAGCCCGTGCCCCCTGCAGATTAAACTGCCGCTTAAAAGGCAAACTTGGATGCACTCAAGGTCTCCCTCCTTGAAGCAGTTTTATTTTTACCCCTATATTTATTTGGTCCTGTTGTTTCACTCTTTGGGGGCAAGGGGGGAGAGAACTCGTTGTGTGATCATCCAGATGTGCGTGGGGAAGACGAGTATTTGCAACTGGTCTCCTCCAGTGCCTCGTCTGCAGCAGCGTCCGTCCCACATGGCGATCGCTCCCTGCGCGTGCAGCATCCATCAGTGTTGACAAATTAGCTTAGAAAGTGAGGAGGGGAGCAGTGCAGCCACTTTTTCCAAATTGTTTCCCTTTAAAGCACCCTTTTTGGCTTTTGCCCTTGTTGCAGAGTAACTACTTTACAACTTTGGGGAAAAGGTTAAAAAGGAGAAGAGAGATTGACTCTTGGCAAATTTGGGTGCCCGCGATAGCCAGCTCAGATTTAGGAAGCGGGCATCTTGTAATGCTCATAGGCGAGAGCAAGGCACAGGGCAGAAGACTTCACCCGTGCTCAGTTCAGCAATGCTCTCAGGTGCCCCTGTTAATTCTCATTTAGGAATAGCTTGGGAAAATACAGTAACCAGGGCACCGTAACGGTACCTATCTCAAAGTTCCGCTTGCATCCCCGTTGCAGTAGGTCAGTGTTTTACAGAAATATTAAAATACTAAAGGAAAAGGGAGGAGGGGGAGAGAACAGAGCTAATGGTAAAGGTCTGCCAAATGTCACCTCAGTGTTACAATGACAAGAAAATACACTTCCCTTACAGCTCTCCCCCTAAGAAATTTGTTTTGAGGGATTTGACAATCTTGCAGATAAAGTGACTGCTTGCTACACTTAACTGATCATGCTCCCTCACGGCCGGCCGGCGTTTCCTCGCTGCATATAGTAATACCTGCGCAACCTGGCTTGGAGTAGCATTGTCATTGATTTCCAAAGTAACTGCTTTTTAGCTCTTGTGAACAGACATACCTGCGTGGGGGGGTTGGGGGGGGGAATTCTTTTCCCCACTCCCTGGAAGGATGATGGTAAAGTGCTATATTGGAAAAGACAGGAGGCTTCTCTAAATTTTGATAACTGCAGCCGACAATTTAGAAATAAGACACTTCTCACAGCCAACATGACAGTGGATTTTGAGCATTCAGAAAACACCAGGCCAAAAAACTGGAGACATCTTGATCTTTTAAGACAGCTTTTCCAGTACTTTAAGTGAAGGGGGGGGAGCGGGGAAAGAAAAAGAGAGAGAAAAGCTGCAAGGAAAATAATACAAAGCCAGCACAATTGGCATCTAGACAGTAAAGAAAAAAAGTTTTTGAGGATAACAGAAGGAAAGACAAAGCTGTTATGTACCCGAGGGATGCAATTTTAGTGGGAATGGAAGATTTGAGTGGTAAAGGAGGAGCGCTTGCCTCTGGGTTCTCTCTCTTCCAGCAGTTCGGCTGCTGGCATCTCAATTTGAATTGCTGGGTGAGTAGCACTTTCTGCGTGCGCGCTTTCCGTCTTGACCATTGAACTTCTGATGTGACTTCTCTCCCTCTCCTCCTCTCTCCCTCTTCTTCCCTTTCTTCCTGTGCGGAATCAAAAAAAAAATAAAAAAAAAAAAATGGTGGTGGGGGAGCGTGAGAAATCAAGCAAGCATCTCCAGCTGTGACCTTTGTTAGCGATATTGTTTTTATTTATTTATTTTATGGTAATCATCATTTTTAGTAGGGGGGAAGCGCGACTTTTCGATGCCGCTTGATTTGACAGCGGTGGCGAGGAGCGAGCGGCAGAGCCGCTCTGTCGCGACACAGCGGTGCAGCGGGACAGTTGTTGCACTCCTCCTCTGCGCCCTTCCCTCCGCCCGGGTTTGGGGTTTGCTTGGGGGGGGGGGGGCCTGGAGGGGGAAAAGGGATTTTTCCCTCGTGCATCCAGGGTGGGATCGGGGTGTGTTGGCGGGGCGGTGTTTCAGAGCCCGGTGTGCAGCAGGTTTCGGGGGCCGATTCCTGGCTGCTGAACAATGGTTACCAGCGAGGGAGAAGTGTGTGCGCGTGTAGAGCTGTGTTACATCTGCAGTCAGGCAGTCACACAGTGACCATGACATCACTAGCTTTTCTTCTCTTTTTTTCCTTTGGGGCGGAGGGGGCCACTTCAAAGCTTTCTTCAGTTCAGTACGATATTTCCTAAACTCTGAAACCATGAAGGTAAAAATGTTTGGGTTTTGGGTTTTTTTTTTTCTTAAAGGAAGAAAAGTTGGTTTGTAACAGGGCACATACGTTACAGTTAAGGGGGTTTGGAGATGGAATTGTTTAACTTTTGTCATACATGAAACGAGATTTTTTGTTTTAATTATTAAAAATAGTACATGGTACTATTTATTGGGTGCTTTTGATCCTGTGTTTGGTTGACAGTGAAATTTTCTGAATTCTTCAGAAAGCTCAGCTGTAGTGTGAAAGATGAAAATTTTGGGGACACTGCATAAGAATTATTTTACCCAGGGATAAAGGAATATGAAAAATAAGACTGAACGCTGATAAATATGAGGTAACACATATTTTGATACAGTGGTTCTGTGTTTGCTGTCAGAAGTCCATGAGACTTTCTCCTATTATTGTATATTACAGAAGGTAAAGCTACCCCTCAGCCAGTTTTGTGTATTCCCCGTACTTGTACACAGAAAATAGAAACTTACTGAAGAATTCTAAAATCAATCACATTTTCACTGGTGGTTTTGTGGAAGTCTTGAGTTTTTTGCTGCTTCCTTTTCTAACTCTTCCAGACTCGTTTACAGAGTCACTCAATCCAGGAGGAGGATTTCTATCATTTCAATACTCTGTGGTACCTTTGCCTGATTAGCTTGCTTAGTTGATTTATTTGCCTTTCCTTATATAAAACAAGGGCTAAAATTCTGTAGAGTTCGTCTAAAATTAATTAATCTAAAAGGGCAGGTATTTAGATGTTTCTTTTTTCACTGCATGTTGTTGCATATGCAGGTTTTACAATATTGGTGATGAGATCTCACAAATATTTTACCTTTAGAGGAATTTTTTTTACTAGGACTTGGGTCAAAAGGCCTGACAGTACTGTGTAAATGTGCCTGCTACTTTTCTTCTGAAATACTTGCAAGGTGTTTCAGTTCTGATGTGCATTTAACATAATATTTTTACAGAAACTTTTCTGAATTTATTCAAGAAATTATTGGTCCGGACTTACTTAATAATTGTATTGCTTAATTGTGCAGCATGCAAGGTTTTTAGCATATAAAAAAAAGAAAACGGTTTTTAGAGCCTTGTTATTTGTTAAAGGATTTAATATACATTTCCTACGTATATTGCATATCGGTGTTGAGCACAGTCCATTGTGAATGCTGCATTTTAAAAATCTGTACTGAAAACTTGTCTTCATATCTTAAGGCATGTGTGTGCATGGTAGTTTTTAATAATGCTGTTATTACTGAAATTGCCAAGTACAAGAAGGTATAGGCATACATGCTAATTTTCTTTCATTTCTTGCAGTTTTTTAACAGCTTCACCTTCAAGTTATAGACAGAAATCCCAGATAGCCTAATAAAAATTAGGAGCTATTTCTCCTACAGTATATGTCTGTTTAGTGCTGAAATAAGTGGTTTATAAGCAAGAATTAAAGCTGTTTATAATGAGACATTGCAGAGAATGTTGGGCAGTAAGTCAAATTGCATGACTAGGTATTCACACAAAAGCATGTAACAAGGTCTTTTGGGGCAATTATAAGGACTATTTTGCTTATATTTGCTTTTCTCTCTATTTTTCATCTTCTCTTAATTTTTGTGCTTGTGTTATTGCTCTGTGCCTCTCCCCTTCCTACCCTATTTCTGTTCAGGACCGTTTCCCAAAGACCTGCTTTGCTTTCATCCGTCTCTTTGCTTAGTGTTTGTGCATCCAGCACATCTTGTACTGGTATGGCCTAGCAAAAAGTTATTTTTCAGTTTTAATGTAATACATACCAAGTATTTTTGCTTCTTTGCCTCGTTAGAATGAGCAAAAGCTTGCCTGCTCTGCAGAGATGGTATCTGTCTAGTAATTAAAATCAACTAAAGTATGCAAAGAAGGCACCGAGTATTTGTCACATTAGGGAAGAAATAAATCTGGGCATTTTATTACCTGGAACTTGAAGGGACAGAACACTACCTGGTCCTCTTGGTATGGGGAAATCCACCTGTTGATCAAATCATCTCTAATTTTGATACTCAGTGTAAGGCTTTCCTGGATACATGCAGGCCACAGTTCTGGGCTGGATGATGTAACTGGTGTGTGAATTCATATGCCGAGGTCAGGCAGAGCAGGTGAGCAGAGTGCTTCCTCTTTATCAGTGAAGCCTTAAGACAACAAGTAAGGTAAAATCTAACTGTTGTAAATATAATTCCAGTGTTGCTGAAGGATCTCAAAATACACACTTGTGTAGCAGGTGCTTGTTTGGGTCCGACCTGACTTTAGAGTAACACCACATTGTCCAAGACTTAACTTGTATTTAAAACCCCAAGTTTCATTCTTTTACTTAGGAAAAAAACCCTCAAAAAACCAAAAACCCTACTTCAAATACCATAGCAATAAACTTATAGCCCACAACAGATTTGAAAGCAGAGTGTGAGCACAGTTAATAATGTTTTACTACTGGTGTGTTTTATCCTCCTGCATCGGAACTAACAGGCTGTAATTAGATAGCTAAACCCCAGTCCTTCCCCTTGCACACTAGAGGATTTGGCGTATGCTAATTGTCACCAGATCATTTCACATAATTGCCTTTTGGCGAAATTAAGTGGAAATTTCCTGAACATCTTAAATCCTCATTTCCCCACCCCCTCCCCTCAGTACCCTCGCTCCCTGACAGGAAGGATGTGGAAAAATGTCAAGCACGGTGGCTTAGCTCTCCAATATTCAGGGGACACTCCGTCAGAGTTAAAGGGGGGAAAAAACCAAAACGATTCTTTTCCTGGATGAATTGCTGGACACTTAGACCCAGGAAGCCGGTTTTGTTGTTTTGTTTGAGAGACTGCTAATAGACCACGGGTTTTATTGGAAAGCCAGCAGTCCTTGCAGGAGCAGGTAGGCACTCACTGGCCTGGCAAGTGGTCAGGGGGGAAGGGGAAGAAACAGAAGGCTGCAAAACTGTGTTTGTGTGTGTGTCCCCATTTTAATTTTTTTTAAAAAATTATGTGTTAAGGGTAGGGCAGAGAGGGTTGTTGTGGGGTTTTTTGGGTTTTTTTTAAGGCTCTGCCTGGGGAGGGTATTGTCCCAGCCTGTGGTTGTCAGTGCTCCTGTCATCATTTGTGTGAAAGAAGAAAATGAGCCTTTTTTTAGCAGGGCAAGTTGTGGTTATCAATGGAGGCCTTGTCTCCTGCTACAATGGGCAGTTAGCTTAGGGCAGGACCTTAGGCAGGAATCAGCTACATTAAACTGAGAAAGAGCTCAGGCCACTGTATCAGCCATAAAGGAGCAAGGGGAAGTTTTCAGGAATGCTTAGTCAGGTGCAAAAGCATCCTGAAAAAAATCCTGTGACTCCACTAGCTAAACAGGGCTGGGTAAAATCAAATCTTCAATTTTTTTCAGGAAATGTTTCATCACTGGTGTTGAATTTTTATGCTTGGGAAGGGGATGAGTACCAAGGTACATATAACTGGTGGGTTTGGTTGGCTTTAGCTTCTCAGTTAACCTCAATGGTTTGCAGTTTCCTTGGTGTAGTTTGGGGTGCCACCCTGAGTGGCTACTGATGTGGGTGATCCCCAGGGCTGCAGTGGTGCTTACAGATACTCTGCTTATTGATGCTCTGCTTGGGCAGTGGTGACTCTGCTGGAAGTGGAAAAATATTTCAATATTTACAGAAATATTTTGGGATTTGCCTTTACTTAATTTTGCCTTTACTTGATTGCAACTTAATTTCCTGATTTGTGTGGGGCGTCAGGGTGGTGAGGAGGTCAGTGTGGTGCAAAGGTGTCATTCCTAGGCAGAATCAGGGAGAGATCAACCTTTAGAAAAAAAGAAACTCCTTTAAGAGCATCTTTGGAACTGCAGAGCAGTTTAGGAGCATCTGTTAGCATTTCACTGGCCACAGTCAGCATAACTGCAATATCATCAGGAAAACACAGAGAAACAATTTATAAAGCTATTTTTTAGTGTGAACTGGTATTGAATGGTGGTCCTTGCCAAGCTGAGCCCAGGGAGCAACTCCAGGAGGGCCTGCTAATTCAAGACCACTGTCGACCTGCATCCACCCTGGAGGAGGGGAAAAGGCTGACAAACCCTCTTCTGTGCTGCTTTTGTTTTATTGTATTAGGCTCATAAAAGCACTTTCAGGGCCCATCTTTCTTCAGCAGAAAAGGAGAGCAGTGGGGAAGAGAAGGACATGGCAAAAAGACAGGCGGAGCTCTAGCTCCATTTGTTTCCAGTGTTTCTTGATTAAAAGGCTTTAAGAAGGATGGAGAGCTCTCATTCCTCTGATAGTGGAGGAAGGGGCCAGGGCTCTGGGGGTCTGGGTGTGAGCACCTGCTCACCCTCCCGTGCCACGCTCCGGTCGCGGGTGGTTGAGGGGTGCCCGGTGGGCTGCAGCTCCTCCCTGCCCCACAGGACATTTAAAAGGCCACCCAGGTCAGGGAAGGGGGTGCAGCTACAGGGGCTATGCTGGCATCTACTGGAGTTTCAGGCTGGGTTGGTGCTGGAGCATACCCCTGCCCTGCCCTGGGGATGTGCTGGAAAGGAGTCAGAGGCCGAAGGCTTTGGCTGCTGCGATGCTGCCATGGCACGATGACTTCTTTTCAGCCTGGGTGGCTTTTTGTGCAGATCTGCCTTTACCAACCCCACCTTATCCTGGTGAGGGCATTTTCTGGTGTCTCTGGCATGGTTTTTTCTGACTTGGAGTTGATACTGTGTTTTTATTACCAAAGCCAAACAAGCCATGAATTTGCAAGCAGAAATTGCAGTAGTAAACTCTTCCTGTTTATAGGCTGGTTTCTCTTTGTGTGCTCAACAATACAATGTTTAATCTTGTGCAAGTCTTATGTTGCTTTCAGAGACTTAGGAACTATTGATTTATACAGCATGTATTAACTTCTTCAATAAATGGCGAGTATTCATCAGTGGGGTGTATTAAATTGGGCTGTATACGCATAGAAGCATCTTTCATCCTGTTAATGAAATGTCCTTACCATGCAACAAAGACTAATACACAGCAATTTATACACACTATCCCCTGCAGTTTAAATCTGAAGTTCAGATACGTTTTTCTGTTCCCTAAAGGCACCTATCAGAACTTAGTCTAAATGGTTCTCAGTACTCCTCTCAAACATTTATCAGTCCAAAATTTGTTGTGGTTTTGGTGTGGGAATTTTTTTTGTTCTAGAGCTCCATTATTGTTCAAACTGATCTGTGTTTAAGCACTCCTAGAAGCATTTCAAATTCATATACAGAGATTTAGCAGTAGAGCCCCTATGGGGACAATTTCCTCTGGTTGCTTCAGGCAGCAGTTATCAAGAAAAGCAAACTTCTCTTGTTTTTTTTGCAATTATTTACCATGCCCTCTAACCTAGCATATGAGACCTCAGTTTTCAGTGGAGAGAGGTGATATATCAGCAGAGGACTTGGTGCTTCATAGGTGCTGGGATTTCTCTTTAGAAATCTCTGCTTGTTCATGTCCTGTTACCACATGCCCTGATGCTAATCTGTGTGTTCCAGTGCAGCTCCTCTTCCCATGCCTGACAGAGCCATAAATGGAGCTCTTCAGCTTGCCAGAGAAACCCCTGCATCTCACAATGGCTCTTAGCTTAAAGCTGCCCTTGATAAAGGGCTCACAAATGTATATTGGAGAATATTGCCTTTTGCAGGGGGATGTCTAAAGTCATCTAATAGGTGTCTCTATTGATGGCTTCTGTGGTTTACCTTTCATTGCCAGTGGATGGGGTTAGGACCACACTTGTTACTCAGGCACAGATCCTATTGACTTCAAAGGAAGATGCATCTGCAGGACTAATCCTGCTCTTTCCTAGTTAGTCCTTTATTTTTCTCTTTTCCAAGGAAGCTTTGTTAACTTCAGGAACAGTACTTATAAAGAGCAGCTTGTTTAGCATATTATGCATGTTTAGCTTGGCTTGCAAATTGTGTGTGCTGTTCTGAGGGCAGGTATGGTCCCTTTCCCCAGTGTGTGCTGAACAGTGCAGAAGAGAATAGAAACCTGGTAGTGGTGCAGATGCAGACTGACTCGCTGGGAAGTGGATCACACTCCCCTGTCCCAGAGAGCATATTTCTGAGCATGTATATGACACTTTCTCCCTTTCCCCTGGTATGTTCTCCTCCCACCTCTGCCCCAACATCATCAGAGTGGCAAACCAGTACCCTACCCTTGCACCTTTATATGAGTGGTCTATTTGAGTGCATGGTAGTCACCTGAACAAAAATGACCTACCAGGGGAAAAATTTTGCAGACTTAAGGTTCAGGCTCTTAGTTGTTGATTTTTATTTGTTTTTCCTTTTGCTTTTTATTTGTCTCTGAAACATGTTAAGTGAAATACATCATAATTTAGCAGTTGTTCTGTTTTGTGGTGAAATTGTTGGCGGTCTTGGTGTATCAAAGCAATGAGTGGTGGTTTCCCACAGTTTACATGTAACCCCCTATGGTACATCTGGCTTTGGTGATGGAGCCGTGTCAGTCCAGCTTTCCTCTCACGTGTTGTTTCTTATTTGTCGGCTTAAGTCTGACTCTCTAATGTTATTCTGCTTATTTTCTTTAACTAACCAGCTCCAGTTTCTGTGAAAATAAGCTCTCTTTGCAAGACAGCCCTTAATGTCTGTCAGGGTCTGGGTGAGGTTTACAATGATATGAAGATAGTGTTGGGAGAGCACAAAGCTACAGCATGTATTAACTTCTTCAATAAATGGGGCCACACTGTGGGTCACTTAACAGCAGGAGTTCACACAATTCTTGGCCAGAAAAAATTGATCTTATTGGAAATGATCATTTTCCTGAACCTCACCAACTGCTCATTTGGCTTATAATGTCATGTGTTGTTGAGTAGATGCCTGCCACTTTGTATGGTGTGAAATATAATTTGTTAGGTGAAGCCCTTGCCAAAGCTTTCAGTTATTTTTGGACTGCTTAGGTTGGTTCACTTGGAAGAGAACAGATGTTGGGTTAGAGCATCTCTTTTGGCTTTTTGAACTTGGACAGCCAAATCCTCGTATCTCCTCTGATGTGAAACCATCATGGATCCACGTGGCCAAAAGTTGTCCTTGGTTGTTCAGCTGGCAGAAATTTGTCCCACAAGCCAGCCAACACAACCTGCTGTAAATCAGCATTGGCTGTCGTGACCACGTGCTTTCCTGCATGGTGGCCACTTGACATGGAAATCACCTGTGCCAAGTGCTTGGTGGTGGAGAGGAATCATCCCATGTAAGGGTGTCAGAAAGATGAACATGGTGAAGAACATGGGAGAAGTTGTGGGAAGCAAAAGTACAGCTCTTGGCTGGCTTCTTTTGGATGCACACTTCTTTCTGCAGGTTATCAAAGCAGTGAGCCCAAATAGCCACATATGGCAGGGGCTGGGGGAGCCAAAGGGGCTCCACCAAAGCATGGTGGAGGGACTTCTTGTTTATTCAGGGAAGACAGATGTTTCTTTCCCTCCTTGCTCCCAGTTTGTCTTCCCTCTTCATTCCCCACAGTCTAGAAGCTCATTCCCAAAGAATAACTGAATTATTTTTGAAATGCTTTTAAGGGGAGCTCAGAGCATTGGAAGCCAGATCAGATAATAGCAATAGTTTGTCTGAGGTGGCACAGTGAGGGTGTGTGCATGTGTTTGGGGGTGCTGGGGAGTGAGTGTGGGCTTGGAGCTGTCCTGGAGCAGGAGGGTGAGCAGGAGAGTGCTGGCAGATCCTGAACAGCAGCGGCGCTATCGCAGCCACTGTGGTATCACTACTTTATTTTAATGTGATTCCTTTTACTTGATGTTAATGCAAGTTGTTCCTTACTTAAAGTAATAAAAGGAAATGAAGACACATTCTAAAATGAAACCTGACTCTAATCCATTCATCATCTAATACCAGCCTCTTTATCTTTGCTGGTACCTAATCTGGTTAAATGTCCCTGTTGTAGGATTTTAGTGAAAATCCTCTATGGGGAATAGGGTTTTTTGCAATTGGATTACTCGCAGTAAATGGTCCAGCAGTTCAGCTGGTTTCAGCTTAATTTTTTCTTTGTGATCTTGTAAGGGTAAGTTACAGTTCAGCCTGCTGTTATATTTCATTCATTCACTCCTTTTTTTAATTTATTTTTTTTATTGTTGTTGAAAAAAAGATTTTTTTTCCCCCCCAGAGCTAGGAATGTGATGGGGGGATCATGATATCTGCCTGATTATTTCCCCTACAAGGCTGTTCATTTCAATGGCTTTATCTGGGGGGGGGGTTGCCATTATTTATATAGCTGAATATTGTAGTAGCCTAATTAATCAGTATCCAGTTTCCATTTATTAGCGCTCTCTGATGAATTGATAATTAATCAGCTCTTCTAAAATATATATATATAAAATATGCAGGTGATCACTTGTCAGCTTAATGCTTGCTGATGAAGGGAATACTCCAGCACTACAAAGGCTTTTTATCTAGAGTATTTGCAATGAGCAGTAAAATGCAGAACTGAGAGTGAGGACAGGAAGGGGAGAGGAAAAGACCTACAGGTCAGTGAGCATTTGGGTCTCTCGCTAATTAAATGGGGGACTCTCTCAGCCCCTCACTGAGGAGTCTGCCTGCATCTTGGAGGTGAAGCACAAGATTATAAAATAAAAAGGGAAATTTTTAAAGAATTGCTGTTGCTCCATACAGGAGCATGACAGGTCAAAAAGATTAAAGAACCTCAACAGCAGGGAAAGTGTGTGAGGAGGTTTTAAGCAAGAGGGTGGGAAAACTGCAAGGGTGACGCCTAGAAGGGATCTGGAAAAGTCTGAGGATCACATTTGAAATCCTGGCTGCTCAGATTTTTACATGTTGTACCTCATGCTGTAGTGGGGAGGATGCCCAGCACTGCTCTAACAGCATCAACCTTTTTCTCTTGACAGTCTAACAAAGTGCCAGTTGTGCAGCACCCACACCATGTACACCCTCTTACGCCGCTTATCACATACAGCAATGAGCACTTCACACCAGGAAACCCTCCTCCACACTTACCAGCTGACGTAGATCCCAAAACAGGTAGGTGGGAAATATTTTGGGGTTTCTTTTGAGAGGGAGTGGGTGGATCTTTCCTTTTTGCACATTAGGGGAGAGGAGTGCGGGAGAATGGATTTCCCATGCTGGAGCACCAAAGGGGGCATGTAAAATGTCAAACCCAGACAAAATGCTTTCTTTTTAAGCCAATTAGGCTTCAGAAGAAAACCTACTGGGTGATTTTTCATAGAGCTTCTGCAGGGTGACACCAGAGTTGCATGTGTGGGGTCGCTTGCAGGTGTGTTTCTTTGCAAGCATGATACCCCACCCGGCAGTTCGATCTACTGGTGCTTGGTTTGCATGCACGACCCAGAGAATTAAACATGTACATTCTGTGATCTGCACTTACAAAATTGCAGCTGGAATTTTAAAGGTGGTGGGTCATGACCGGTTTCAAAATGAATCTCTTTTAATTCCCCAAATCCCATTGTTTCTGTGTCAGGAGTTCAGCCATTTTTCTTCTATAATGTTGAATTTTTATCCACTGTAACTACTTAGCTCCAGCTTTACACTTGCAACTCTTTTCCCCAATGTAAGTCTACCCAACTCTAAGTTCAGCCTGAAGGGCACTCTGCTTGAATATAGAGCACCACGTAAAACCCTGACTAGATTTATTGGTGTTACAGAGTAGAATTTACATGTTATTCTAACTTTTTAAGAGTCCCTTTTTAACCTGAGCTCCCAAAGAAGTCAAACAGTGTCAATCTGGCCGCACTGAGTTCCTAGTGACAGTGGTTTTAGGTTTGTTAATCCAAACCCCGTTTAGTTAATTGGGAAGTTCATCAGAAACAGGATTCAAGTGAGAGGAATCACTCTGTGTCAGCCCTAACTTATGCAGATAATTTATGTGAACTCCAGCCCTTGATTGAGGCTGTGCATTAGCTGGTTTTCACTCACTCTGCTTCAACTGGGGCCCCCTTTTAATTGTGCCTAATGCTGACTTCACATGGCTTGAAAGGAATCCATCTCACCATCCCTGGGTATTGCAAGTGAATGGCATAGTCAACCTCTCATTTAAATAATGGTAGTACAGGGAATAGCTTTTAAATGGTTATCGTAAAACATATGATTAACGTCTGTAGACTGTTTACTTTTCTTCTGTGAACATTCTTTCAAGTGTGCAAATAGCTCACTGGATGGTTAAAGCCCAGTTAATCTGTTTGGGTTTTGTAATGGAGAAAAAGCAATGTCTGCATGAAAATGTCACACAAGGAGATTTAATTTAGAGATTAAAAGCTTCCCAAGTGACTTAAAAAAATAGTTTTTAGCACTGAATACAGTACCCCTTCTTTTTAATGGTCTCTGTTTTAATTTTCCTTCTGCTGTGTAATTGTGCCATGGCTTGTTAATTGAAAGACCCAGCTTTGTAACCCTTACTCCTCTGAGTAATTCCTATTTGCTCTTAAGCGTTAATATTCAGGGCTTGTGTCTGGAGCTGGTTTCTGCTTTCTGAGTAGGAACTGCTCCTCATCCAGAGAGGATGGGTGGGCTCTCTGTCCTCCCCTGCATACTTTCAACATCTGCCCCTGGTTTTACCAAGCATTTCCAGGGGCTCTCGGTTCCATTCACGGTTTCAGAAAAGGTTTCCTAGGGTAGCTCAAAAGCAAACATCATTTGCAATTTTAATGACTTTTAAACTTGTTCTGGAGATTACTTTGGAATAATGCCATATTATTGAGTATCCAGTCACCACATGGGTGGGGCCTGTGGTCTTTTGGCTAACTTTGGGACTAAAATAACCATGAAGTTGCTACAGGGTCCATATTTCTGCTGAACATTTAAGAGAATATCTAGTACAGCATTGCACTGCTAAACTCTAAATAACAAAAATGACTGGAGAGGTGACTGAGGGAGTGAATAACAATTTTTTCTTGTTTAAAAAATAAGAATAGGAAAAAGCCTTTGAAACCACGAAGTGAAGGCACAAATACTGTAATTAAAGTAAATCAACAGAAATTTAGAAACATATGTGTTTTTCCTTTATATTTTATTTATTTCCACATCTCAGTACTGACGCTGCTTTATGTTCCTCTTCTATAGGAATTCCAAGGCCTCCACATCCTCCAGATATATCTCCTTATTATCCATTATCACCAGGCACTGTAGGACAAATCCCCCATCCGCTAGGATGGTTAGTACCACAGTAAGGAGTTCCATTTTTTTAATTTCTTTTTTTCTTTTTCTGATGTGTAAAATTTATGTCAAAATGTGTGTGTGTGTGTGTGTATGTGTGTGTGCATTGGGATGAGTTTGTTTGCCAGCTGCCACTTCACTGAGTGTTATGAGTACCCACCTCATGAAGGTTAATTAAAACTTATGCTGGGTCATGTGGTCTTAAACAAACACGAGCAGTTGGACACAGCTTTGCATGTCATCCCAACCAGCTGACCATGCTCATGAAGCATGAATTTTTAAACCCTTTTGCAGAAATGTCCTTTCTTGTTACTGCCCTTAGACTGCACCACCTGAGTTTTTCTCAGATTTGGTTTTCTGGGGGCTCAGGGTGGTTCTCACAGACCTTTTTTTTTTTTTTTTTTTTTTTTTTTATTGGGCCCTGCTCACTACAAATTTTCAATTTCATTTGCTTTCTCTGTTGAAAACATTTTTGTTTTTCTTGTGAAACAGTAGAGCTTTGCATCAGCCAGTGAACAGCATTCCAAGCTGAGATGTGGCTGGGCAGTTGGCAATTGGCATCTGAGGAATGGAATTTTAAACAAGAAAAAGGAATTAGTTTACTTTAAAACTGGCTAAGAAAAAAGCAATGGAAAGTTAGTTTGGGGTTTTGTTTTCTTTTCAGCTCCTCAGATCCCACTTGTAGAGCCTTGCTGGGTATGAGGCTCCCAGCAGTAATTGAGTCCTTATTTTCTTTTTTTTTTCTTATGTTGCCATCTCTCAATAGGTTTATAATACATTTAAGCACTGCCTAAGCCTTTTGTGTAGTATATTTGATTTAAATGCTTATAAAAATCCCTTTGTATTGCTGGATACAACAGATCTCTGCATTATAAATCAAGACTGTTACCCTGTTTTTCTCACATAACAAACCTCCTCCATTTTGGGGTGATCATATTTCTTATGGAAGATTGCCCAAAGTTCAAAACAGTTTGCTCCTGCTTGGGGTTGTTTAGCCAGCTGTGCTAAAATACCTCTCCACAAGTTTGCCCTCCCTGAGGAGCTGGAGTTGACACCCCACAGGGAGAGCAGGGCAGAGCAGGGGGGTCACCACATATCCCCAGGCTTCGGGCAAGGACTGGTGGTGGCATCAGAGGCCTTGGAGGCCTTTTTCAAGCACAAAAGTGTTGATGCAGGAGAGCTGGAGCTTCTGGCCATTTTGCAGGCTGCCCTTCCTTGTGGATGGTCATGCAGCTCTTTTGGGTAAAGGTTCTCCCACCCCAAGGGAGAAGCATGTCCATCACCTCTCTGATGAAGGTTGCTTCTCCAGAAGAGCACATCATGAGCAGAAGAAAAACACAAAGCATTGCTCCCCGAAATCTGAAATTCCTCCTCATTTGTGGTGATTTACCTTTTCCAAAGGACACCCTGAACAATTGCACACTGCATGTGAGCTCCTTAGCTCAAGTTTGCACAGCAACAGCCACAACATTTAAAACAAATACACTCAGCTGTAAGTACCAAAAGTCAGTGGCATGAAAGACATGAGAGAACAGGGAAGAAACTCCTCACTGTCCCTATACCTATACCCTGTAGACATACCCTATATGTCAGAATTGTGCAGATGCAGGTTTGTCCTCACTGGACCTCATGCCATGGCTGCCAAAGCAGCCAGACAGATGCTAATGGCCACCTCTGTCACCCCCACTGCTTCAGGACAAGTCAACAACATGGTGTGCTTGCCTACCCACAGCTCTTAGAGCTTCTCCCAGTGTTTTTTGTTGAGGGCAACACCATCACATTGGCTTTTGCTCTAGGAGAGTAGCATGGCCAACTTCACAGAAGTAACCCAAGATTTTAATTTCCCCCTCTCCTTGCCACTTGCACTTCACCATCAGCTTCCCAGCCCATCTATCCTCCACTGGCCTGCATGTTTCTGGCATAGTACCCACCCCAAAAGCATCCTGCCCAGTCAGATGATGTATTTGAAGGACGGATGAAACGAACTAGCCAGCACAGACAAACCTCCATCAGAAAAAGTTGTGTGTCTTTCATGAGGATGCTGTTTTGCATGTTGCTGTATTTTTTAATTATTGTAATGAGGTGTGATTGTCTATTGGTTACCCACAATACTTCTTGGGGACTCTCCCCCGGTAACTCTTGTCAACACTTGTTAATCTGACAAAAGGCTACAAATTAAGCTCTGTTAATTTAATGTTTTCTCACCGAGATCTAAATACCGAAAGAGGCCCAAAGCGCAACTGAAGTCCTTTGATTCACTGTACTTTATTTTGGTATAAATTTACATTCATTATTGTTTTCCTTTGGATGTGTAGCCCTCAATTAGTGTGATGGCTCCATTAAAGCAAGCGAGACTTCGCCTTTAATTATTACAACAAAACACCTAGTTTCAGCTTGGGGAGAGGGTCTCTATTGACATAAGCAGAGGTTATAAAATTTAATTAGCCATTCCTATCAGATTTATGGCATTCAAATTGTTCTGTGTTTCTTTCCTTTGATCCTTGCTGTACAATCCCCAAGATTTTTGTTCTGATCAAATGAGAATAAAGCTTACTGTGCAGAGAGAAGTTTTTTGTTGTTCTTTTCTTTTTTTTTTTTTTTTTTAGCCCTTTTTCCCTTTTTCTCATTCTGTCTTTCCCTTCTTTTTTGCCAGGCAAGGTCAGCCAGTGTACCCAATCACGACAGGGGGTTTCCGCCACCCTTACCCAACAGCTCTGACCGTCAATGCTTCCATGTCAAGGTGAGTTCAAATACTGAGATCCTAAATCAAGAGCAAATGTAGCTCCTCCTCCCACTCTCTGGAGGAGAGCATTTTGTCTAGGCAGCAGATTTCTGAAAGCACTTCAGTTAAATGTCCCTCCTTAGCTTTTTGGTGGAGTGGAGGAGAGGACGAGGGCTACCTTCCCATGTGAGGAGAAGGTGGTGTCCTAATGCTGTCATTGGACCTCAAAAATTTGTTTTAGAGGGAGAGGTGGAGGAGTGAGAAGCCACCTTTAAAAGCCAAACTAAATGAAAGAGCGGGGAGAATGCAATGTTGAAAAAGCAAGGTTGAGAAGTTGTGATAGCCTTTTCTTTCTCAGTGGCCATCAGCCAGAGCAGCGCTGTGTGCACGGGAGGGCTCAGGAGGGAGGAGGACCGCTCTTCAGCAGAGTTGGGAGGAAGGTTATTGTGCTGTGTTTTCCCCTCCCAAAGCTCCAAACACTGATAGTCAACATAAAAGGGCCTGCCTGACCCTCAAAAGCTTTAGAAGTATATATTTCTCCCCCTCCCTACCTCCAATTAATTCCATCTAATTTTCCAGGGGCTGCTAGTTTTATTTACAAACTGGTTGGCAGCACTATGTTTAAGTAATCAGTAATTGCTCCTAATGATAGTTTTATTTTCTGTTCATCTGATTTTCAGCCTGGTTAATTAAATCGGTGGAAGTTTAGACTTTCCTGATGGGCTGAAACAGCTAATCCATTTTGATGATGGCACATAATTAAATTAGCATGCATTACATAGCAAGGTTCCACATCTCTTCCCTGCTCTGTCCCTTCCTCTCCATCTCTGCAGTTTAATATGTGAATTTGGTGCATAGATGATCTAAGGAGGAAAAGACTGGTGAGGGCTGGGGGGAAGCACACCTCATTGAGAAGTGGAAATCTGTACCTAGGGCTCATGAATGAATGGGTGGGAAAAGAGTGTGGTGTGTGTGCTTTAGATAAGTAACCAAAAAAATAAAAATTTAAATTAAAATGCTGGTCCAGCAAATAGACAACTGGAAAATCAACTTAAAAAAAAAAAAAAAAAAAAAAAAAAAAAAGTGTAGTCCCAGCACAGAAAAAAAATAGTAGGCTGGAGAGAGAGCTGCAAATCTAAACAATGGTTCCCTCCCCCTATTTAATCTTTTTTAATAGCTATAAAAGACTTGCAGGCATGGTGTGAGGCAAAGTAGAGCTTGATTTAGTTTAATTATTATTAGAGAGGCTAGTCATTTGAGGGAGGGGGGAGATGTGGAAGTAGGGGGGGCTATATTCCCAAGATAGACTTTATGAAAGGTATCTAGTTAAAAAGAGTACACAGCAAATTAAATACATTATTGTGGTAATGGGACGACAGAAGTAGAGGTCTATTATACTTATGGCAGTTATAGGAAATGTAGGCTCCTTGCCCTGTTCTAGCACATCCTTTGATATTCATTCCATTCAGCAGCAGGGCCAGGACTTCTCAGAATTAAGTGATGGGTCATTATACTTTAAACACCATGGAGAAGCCTAGATTGGCAATTAAACAGCACTTGCTGACACTCGCTTGTGCCACCCTGTGACCCCCTTTAGATTGAGTTGTTGGAGCTCGGGGCCCTCAGCCTGCTAAATTGGTAGCAGGCACTTCTCCTGACGAGGGCTGGCTCTGAAATCTGCCGGCTTCAAAGGGAGCAAGATCATGTATAAACCATAATGTGGGTGCACCGTGGCTCAAAAAATAAGGCAGGAATAGATGAAATGTTACAAGTGCAAGGGGAAAATGAGAGAATAATGACAAATCTAATGCAACTCAAAGCAGAATTGTTGCACAAAAAAATGCATCCCACTGCTTGTGCATAAAATCAAGGCAGGCAGATGACATCCAGTTAACAGAAACATGTCAACAGTGAAGTAAAGTGAGAGTGAGTAAGAGAGAAGCCCCTGAGACAGCCAGGAACAAAAAATTAGTTGTCCTTAACAAGTTAAGACTCATCATTATATTCTGGCTTGGAGCCATAAAAGGAGACAGTGGTGTATAATGAGCTGCTTAGAATTTTTAGGGTGTTTATTGCAATTCATGGAATACTTGTCTAGAGAAAAAAAAAACTGGTGAATGTCTTAGGCGAAGGTGAGGGGTGTGCATATACACAGGGAGCCTTTCTTTTTGTCTCTGACAGAAGCCCATACGTGCACACATGCTCAGGCACACATGCAGGGGCTGAATAGATTTAAGGTGTTTACCCTTTGTTTCAGCCCAGAAACTTCTCTGGTTTCCTGTAGATGGGAACACCCTCTGGGCAAGCTGTGCTCTCATATGTGGTTTCATGTATGTTTTCCCATGTCAGCCTGGGCTCTGCAGTGGGACAGCCCTTGTCCAGGTGTCTGGTGTGGTCAGGAGATTCCTGGCGGCGCCCACACTGACCTCCAGACATACAACTCATGGCTGCCCCTGGGCAGCAGCCCTGCAGGGCCCTGCTGCAAGCCCCTGCTGCAAACCTTGCCCTTGCTGGCTTTGCCACAGCAGTGAAGTCAGCACAGACCTCAAACCTCATCCTTCCATGCACAGTTTTCTAGAGCCTTCCGTCAAAAGTAGCTCCCATCTTTGCCTGCATTATGGTAGAGATCTTTGGAGCCTATTGTGCTTCCCAACCTTTAGTTCCCTAAGCTTAGTAATTACTGTTCATTAGCTAGAGTGCGGTTATGAATAGTTTATAAAAAGTTAATGGGTGACTAATAGTGATTTTTCATAAATGGTTTAGACTTTTAAAGTAGTGTCTTCAGGTTGTTTTAACCATTTACAACTCTTTGTTGTTGCTGGTAGCCATGCCACATTCATGTTGTATTCTTGTAGCATGCCTGTAACATCTCTTGATCCTTCATCACCCCTCTGTAATATGCCTTTAAGGTAAAATGAGACAGGGCTGAGTGATGGGCAAACAGTGGACCCACTATGAAAAAACAACTGCTGTGAGAAGAAATCAGGAAATAATTTAGCAGAATTACACCAGACAAACACTGCACAGCAGTTAAGTGGTGGCAGTGGAAAATACCTTCTGTAATTGAAATTCAGGGGAAATTCACTTTTGCTGAATGTAATTACTGAAGTTGGAGTGTAGCCAGGAAGTTAAAAATTAACACTCTTCCCCTGCTCATATTGCCATATGAGTGGCTGTCTACATGGAAATGAGCAGGCACTCAGACGTTGGGCTGAACCCTCATCCCACCCACAGAAGTCCATGGGACTGTGACAGCAACTTTGGGTTCTGGAGCATGTTTTTCTACCCCTAAACATAGGAAGGGGTGTGTAAGTCCAATAGGCAGTCTTTTGAACCTGGACAGATTCAGCATCAGAAAGTGAATGGTCATTGGTAATGAACACAGCATGGAATCTGCAACCCTGAAAATAACCACTGACAGCCAGCTGCAGCTGCCTGTTGATGAAAGCTGCTGTCTCTGGAGTTTAGAGCCCACTGAGTAAAATATGCCAGCTGAGGTCAGTGGAGGCTTTGCCATCCTTCAGGCTTTCACACAACGTGTGCAGGTTGTGATCTGCACTCAGATTTTCTCTCTGCTGGTACATGCCCACTGCACTTCACACTGAGCCCTCATGTCAGCCCAGTACATCTCTTCCTACCTGCTCTCTGAAGGAAGGCTTTTCATCTCCATCTTCATCCTTCATTGTCCCCTTGTCTCTGGCCTAGCCAGCCCCAGCAGCATAACCCTCTCTGAAACACTGGGTCTTGCCTAGGACAGTCACTTGATGGGATGTGTCTCAACCTGTTATCACTGTGCTTAGGCTGCTTTCAGCACAGTCAGTTTTTTGCCACCAGTTTTATTTTTGCTCATGTTTGTTAGCTATTTGTTTAAAAAATCCGACTCATACTGCCAGTTTTTATTTGCACTGTACTGTGTCTGAAGGTCCCAGGCACTGTATGAACAAATTTTAGATATGTCCAATCAAAATACACATGAAACTAGAGAGAGAACAGAAAAAAATAATACCAAGGCCCAGTTTGTGTCTTGCTGATGGGGAGCAGGTCTGTGGCAGAACTGGGACAAGGTGCCAGTCTCCTTTGCCGCCTCGACATTGTCTTCTGTTCTGACCTACCATGAACCAAAGTATATCCTCAAATGTGTGCTTCTCTCCCAGCTACTTTTGTCAGAGAGTGGGAAGGCACTTGGACAATCCACTTGGAGATTTGTGTCCGTGAGTCTTTAGCAGAAGTAGGAATGACCATTTTGCTGCCCATTCTCCTCTTCCCTTGCCATCCCACCTTCCTGCCTCCCTTCTCTCCATGCCTTTGTTCGTGAAGAACTGCAATTCTCTACAACTTGAACAATTTCACATTCTCCCTGTCAGTCCGTGCTCTTCCCACCACTGCCTTCAAAGACAAAATAGTTCTGTCTAATCACCCTGAGTGCTACCAGCTGATAGACAAAAGATCCTCAGAGCTTGTAGTGGACAGTGCTCTTGTTCATGAAAGTACATCTGTGTCATCTTGTGAATGTAGAGAATGTCTAGGCAGTCACAGGGGATGGGCTTGTTAAGATCACTACTGGAATTTTTAAGAGGGGGGAGAAAAAGATAACCCCACTATATTTCTGATGCTTATACATGGTGATATCCGTGGTATATCACCCCATTCTAAATCCTGTAGGGTAGAAAAAAACATTGTATATTGATGATAGAAGAAATAATTATTTATCCCATTGAGTGTTCCATAAGCTTGGGTTATTTTACTTGGATCAGATTTTTCAAAATCTGGGATGAGAGTGGGGATTTGCAGTGAGAAAAGCCCTTGCCAGATCACTTAAATTTTGGTGTTTTGAAGAAAGCAACTTCTGAAACATAATTTTAGGCTAGAACCCACTCCCTGGGAGCTCATTGACTTCAGTGGGAGTTTTCTAAGGGGAAGGCAGTCAGTCATGCTGTGCTTTCCTTATTCACTGCAAAACCTTTCTGAGACTGTTGAGAAACAATGATATAAGTCAATCCTGCTTTGAGAAGTTTGTTCATTTCTGTTAAAATGTAAAAAGTCTGAATGATTGTGCCATGTTTGTGCTGTCATCCCGACCAAGCAATTAGATTCATGCAGAGGGATTGCATATCCCTCTGAATCCACTTGCAGGACCGGGATCTGTCCATGTATATGACCATAAACCATAAAGCTGACAACATTTTTTCTCTTTAGAAAGGCTAGACTGTTAAAGCCTTTCTAGGTTACTGTAATGGATCAAAAATTCCACAGTCTTCCACCTTCTGTTAAAGCAATGTGGCTCAGAGATTTATTAGACACAAATAAATATTTTCTTTTGCTCCATCAACAAAATGTAGCTAATGAGGCGTCTATAAGTATTATCAAAAATGCATCTAGAATGTGTTGGCATTAATATTTTATTTTGCTGTCAATATAGAATAAAAGATGTCATCCTAAATTCACAACATGATTCAGAACTATAAAAATTGATTCCTTGGCTGCCACACATAATTTCTTAGCGAAGAAATGGACTGGTGGATTTTGTTTCAGGTAGCTGAAATTCCACCTTCACACAAGTTCATCCAGTTGAATTCGCCTTTTGTTAAAGATGTTAAAAATCATGATGTCTCGTGTCAGTAATGATAATGAAGGGGAAGATTGGCTTTAATGACATTAGAAGAGTCATTATGTTTAATTTATTGCTAATTAATGCTGCCAGCTTTCATATGCTTTGTCTTGCTGTCATGTGCTTGTTATATGGCAGTTGTTTTTTTTTTTGTTTTTTTTTTTCTTTTTTAATGTGTGTACACATCCCTCCCCATTCATTCATTTTTATTCTGACGATTTACACAGCTTTCTCTCCTCTAGGTTTCCTCCACACATGGTCCCGCCACACCATAGTTTACATACAACTGGAATTCCTCATCCGGCCATAGTCACACCAACAGTCAAACAGGAATCTTCCCAGAGCGACGTCGGCTCACTCCACAGCTCGTAAGTTGTTGCTTCCCCTGTCTTCCCTTTGGGATACTCAAAGCATCCCCTATGCATGTGTGGCTTGTAAAAAGGCTTAGGTTTGTGATGTTTTTGCTAGGAAATATTTTTTTTTTCAATTTTTTTCTTTTCTGCTATAATTGATTTGAACGTGGTTTGGCTGCCAAAGTGTGTTCAAAATGATGGTAACAGTCTTTGAGTCATTCTGTGACAGAGGCAAGGAGTTACTAATTTCACCTGTTTCAACAAGGAAGTGGAATTTTCTTGATTGAGATTCAAGTTTCTTGACCAGTTTCTGTATTAGTCAATGCCTAGTTTGAAGCCTTGAGATAACAAATGCATCACAGGAGACAAAAAACTAAGCATAAATGGCTTCTTCAAAGCTGCAGAGAGCTGATATCAAGTTTAGGTTTGAACTTAGGAGAGCCCATTGATAATGGGGTGTAATTATTTCCTCTACTGTCATGCTCAAGCTCTCCCTGTGAGCCCATTTTTCTGGAGCCTGTGTCCTTCCAAGGTCCTTGTAGGGGCTCAGAGGGTACTTGGTGATGTTGCATAAGCATGAGGTGAGTTTTCTTGTAATGCTCTTAAGACTGTTCCCATACAGCAGCCAGGGTGAAGGCTCTAGAGAACCTTCTGGTCCTCTTCCTAGAGATTGCTGAGGATTTATGCTCTAGAGGGTTTGAGGGGATTAATTTAATAAACTCAGAATGGGTTCTCACTGTGATGTCTCTGTCTGTTGTGTTTTTATTCTTCAGAAAACATCAGGACTCCAAAAAAGAAGAAGAGAAAAAGAAGCCACACATAAAGAAACCTCTTAATGCATTTATGTTGTATATGAAGGAAATGAGAGCAAAAGTTGTAGCAGAATGCACATTGAAAGAGAGTGCAGCCATCAACCAAATCCTCGGTCGAAGGGTAGGTAACAAGGGACAAGCACAAGCAGGGCCTGAAATTCAGTAGAATTCACACCTCCTGAATCCCTGTGTTTTTCTGCTGTTGTGAAAATGGATAGGGAAATTGATAAACCTTGGTTTGTTTTTTAGTTTTTGCAGGCACTTCTTGCCAGTGGGGTCATTCATGGGCAAGAAGAGGAATTAATTAATAGCAATGTTATTTCAGTGTCATTTCCATGACCAGTTGATAAAAAAAAAATCTTAGATTTTCATTTTGGCCTAAGATAGGCAGAAAAGTAAATGGGAAGTGAAAAACCTTTGAGTACAGTACCAGTATCAGCACCTGTGAGAGCAAGAAGAGGGGAGGCAGTGCCAGTGGGAGAGACCACCTCCAAAGCTGTACCTGAGTTCTGGCTCAGGACAAGTGGTTCAGCTTCTGGACCATCTCCCCTGCTGTCTGTTTTTGTTTAGATTTCTTAATTCTCCTCTCTCAACAGGAGACAAAGGGGTTGAGTGCATGTAAATGATTAGCTGTGGTTCAGTTGATTTAACTGCAGTTATCTAGAGTTGTAAATAAAACATGAATATCAGCATGCCAGATCATCTGTTTTTCTCTTTTTTTTTAATGAAAATCTATTCTAGCTGTACTTATATGTATAAATAACAAACTTTGCTGTTAACGTGCTTAAAAAAACCCCAACCACTAGTGCTTTTTATTTTGTCTTTTTGTCTTTTCTCCACCCCAGTGGCACGCATTATCCAGAGAAGAGCAAGCAAAATACTATGAACTAGCAAGAAAGGAGCGACAGCTTCACATGCAGCTGTACCCAGGCTGGTCTGCACGGGATAACTATGTAGGTTCCTATATGTAGGTGGAAATTTTCTTAGTGTAGAGCTTGTAGAAATGTCTGTGTGACCTCCTGAAGTGCACATTGCACACAAGCACTACGTGGAAAACCTCAGGACCCCAATCTGGTAACGACAACAGGGCTTCCCTTGGTGATACCAAAACTACTGGGGGGTAATTCCCAGCCCTCCACTTGGAAGGGGCTTCCTGGCTGGGACTAGTATGGGGTTAGAATTTGAGGATAACAGCAGAGCTCTGTGGAAAAAGTCTTCCCTTCACTTTTACCAGCATCTGGAAATGCTGTTTGGCTTGCTGGTCATTTTGAATTTCATTTTTTGAAAACAAAAATTAAAATTCCCCTATTATGGCTTCTCTCCTTTCCACCAAAAGAGAGAAATAATTATTGCCTTGTGCTTATCTGTGTGATAGTGTAGTGGAAAGTGGAAGAATGACTTATCCTAGCTTCAGAGAAGGACTGACAAAAGCAAAAGCATTTTATTTTTTAAAGTCTTACTCTCAAGTGGGGTTAAATGAATTATTCCAAACTCTACAATTGTGTATTTTGTTTTTGTTTTCTTTTTCATGCCCATGTTACCTTTTTTCCCCTCCTAGCCTCCTCATTTTTTAAAAAGTATATTGGAATTCATGATCAATTAATGGATTGTTTTTAAAATTGATTCCTCCCTCTACTTTTCAGAAAGCCTGTTTTTGAGCTAGAAGTGGTAGAATGTTTTGTCTGTTAAAAAGCACAAGGGGAGCTTTATAACCCCTAGTACTATATAGCTCCTTCCATGAAGGGTAAGTGGTGCAGATGGTAATAAGTGTTTGCAAGCCTGAGCCCATAAATTTTTGACAGATTTGTGGATTGGTGAGAGCTCTAAACCCTTTTTAATAGGATTATAGCAGCATCTTGATTTTTTTTAGGTTAAATAAAAATCACCTAAAACTTTCAAGGTCTCTAACTCTGTAATAAACCCTGTTCTCTGCCCTCTAGTCACACTTGCCTGCAGGTTTGGGGGGACCAACAGCTGTAAGATTGATGCCAGTTTTGCATAGAGTTACACATTACAGTTTTGTTGAAGTCTGCCTCTTCCATCCCCATCATCATCACTGCCTGTTTTACCATAAATATTCTATTTTGCTGTATATGACAATATTTTCCTCAGCAAAATCTGCATTTTTATGTGTATGGGTGGGAGGAAGCCAGTTCAGAGCCTGCAGTGAGGCCAGGAGAAGCAGCTACAGCCCTTTACACTCTTCTGCTGTTTTGGTGGTGGAGAATACACATGCTCACTTATTTATCAATATGTGCTTAAGGACATCTTTTCAAATCCTTCTGTTTTCTTGATACTCTTCTCTTTCCACTGGGCTCAGCTGTCCCTCATTGGTCATTGCAGGCGTAACTGTACATGCTCAATCGTCCTTCCAGTTCAGAATATTCTTGATTCTGTGCTCCTCAGAGGAGACCTTTTCAAGCCTGATGAGGCACAGCTCTTGCTTGGCACATTCTCCTTCCCTTTTCAGCACAGTCTGGCCTGAGACTGTCAGACCACAGCTCGAGGTAATTCCTCAGCACTGTGCAGTATCGTCGTCTTGGGTGTTCAAAAGGGAGTGTAGGCTCGACTGAGGTTTCAGGAATGCTCATTCTGCAAAGTGACTGTGCCACCGACAGATGGGCATGTACAAAGCCTCAGTGTTTAGGACCTTTTACTTTTGTCCTCACTGTGTGAACACTGAGAAACCCTTTCTTCTCAAGCTAAAAAGGACAGGATGAGAAAGCCGGTGCTTTCCCAGCGGCTTGATGCTGTACCCCCAAGTGACCTTCAGGGGGAACCTTCCTGCCTGAGGAGAGCGTGGTACCTTTGCATCATCGGCAGGATTTATTTATGTCTCCTCTCCTGGTCCATTCACAGCTCTCCTGAGTGCCCCTCCTCCCTCAGCCGTTTGTAGGGTCTTGAGCCTTTCACACATCTAGCAGGGGAGCGACTTTGGGCTGCTTGAAGTGGTTAAATTGTTAAGCACCTCACATCAGGCTCAAGGATAAGGCCAGCTATAGCCCAGGTCTTCAGAGACAGGAGCAGTGCATTCAGGAAATGCAGCTTTCAGCCTCATGGCTTGTTGGTGTCACAAGGCACACTGGCTCTTCCTGAGATTTAATGTAGGATGTTTAGCAGCAGTGCTGAGTGCTGGACTCAGAAGTATGTAAGGGTCCAGTCACCTCACCCACTGGTTGAATTGAAAATTAGTACCAAGGAACTCTGCAGACCTATCAAAACCCATGTTGGTTTGGCTCCAGAGAGGGAGCTTCCAAAATGGTTAGCAGGTATTTACATCTGCGTTAACGTGCAGCATAAAAATTTATATAGTATGGTGACAGAAAATGTTACAATCTTCTTAAGTCTTGGGAGAGCAATCTTAGGCAAAGAAAAAAAGGTGTCTTCTGCAGAACACTTGAAAATCTGCCACAGTTCTCTCCTTAAGTCCATATATGAATTTAGCTACATAGTCTAATATCCTCTTGTAGCCCAGAAACTAAACAAGCAAACCAGATTATTCTTCTCCTTCTTTCCTTTGAAAAGAGTGTAAAGAACTTGGTGTGACCGCTGTCCATTATTTGTTAGGAGGAGTTTTAAAAGCTTGTGTTGAAAAAGAATGAGAAACTCCTGGTCCCTGGCTGATATTCCTGTAGATTGACTGTTTTTAACAGGTTGCTCCCTAAAGGCATTGCAGTACTTTATTACCTGGCTTGAAGAGCTTGTGAAAGGCAGGTAACTCCTGACCTTTGTTCTGGCTGGCCCTCGAATGAAGAAATTATAAGGTCTCAAATTGAAATAGCCCTTGAATTCCCAAATGTACTGCAAAAATTAAGCAAATTTGCCATAGATGCAGTCTGTTAATTATGCCACTGGCCTCCTTGAGATTAAATAAAAGTCAGGCTTATGATCTTGAAGCAATTGTCTAGTTTTGGTTACAATGTTGAAAGTTGGAAAAAATTCACTGATTTTTGCAGAGTTACTGTCAATCTAGATCAATATAGATGGAGCAGAGTCTGAGCCTCTTGCATCTTTATGTGATATGTGGATTTCAAGATATTGTGGTTTTCCCTATTCTGTTCTTGTGGAGCTTTAGGAGCAGCACTCGTCTGCCTGTCATGTTAGACTGATGGCTGCTCTAGCAATTGGCAACTTCCATATCCCGAAAAATTACCCAAGAGATTATTTGTCAGAGATTATTTGTCATCAGTATCCAGGCTGCAGGATTATGTGCGTGTTGTTTAATGTTCCTTTGAGATGGACAGTGCACACAGCTTTTTCCATCTCCAGAAGGATCTCATAAACCTGGAGCAGCCTGGACAACAGCATGGCAGTTTACAACCCTGAGCAAGCAAGAGGGGATGAGTGCAGAAACCCCGTGCCACAAGGCCAGCTTTGTGGAGGAAAAACAGGACAACAACAAATCAATGTCCTACGTTCATGTTGGGGGAATTTTTTACTGACACATTCCAGGAAACCTACTATGGGGAGCATCCCAAGTGTGCAAGTGACACGCTGAAGCTCATCCACTGAGAAAGATGCCCACTGTGTGGGAGAACCTCTCGGCTTTCCCAGATATGTCTAGCACTTCAAAAGTTATTTGAGATTCCTGTTATGTTTGTTGCCCCTTGACCACAAGGGACTGCTGCTCTGAGGTCTTCTCACCAGCTGTGCTTGCTACCTGTCTTCAAAAGCCAGGAATTCTTGTGCTGTTCACAGCTAATGTTGCTGGCCCAAAAGTTATTGCTTTTAGCATATGCGGAGCTGGGAAAATGAAATTACTGTTGCCTACATTGCCCTTGTTGTACTGGTCTGCAAACCCTATACCTCAGCGTTAGAGGAGTTTTCTTGGAAAAAATAGCTTTTCTCTTTTGAGCTATGCTTATTACTTCATATTTTTTTCTATTGGAAAGCAATTGCTGTGTTTCCAAGCAAGCTGGGCTCCCAGTTGTCCTCTCCCACAATGTTGGAGGGAAACAGGACAGGCTTTTCTCCCTCCAGTCAAAAACTGTAACAAATTTCATCATTTCAAATTGTGGTACAGCGTCTGGGAATGGGATAGAGTTGAGCAAAATATTACTGGTAGTCTCCTTGTGATAGAGCAAAATGTGGGAAGGGTCTTGGCTATGTCAGGATTATTTTTTTTCTTGTCCTGGCATTGCTTTCTAGGTTGTCAGTGGAAGTATAAAACTGCAGGTTAGGATTCACTCATTACTTGTGGCTTCCTTGTCTGCTTGAATGCTTGGGTTGGTGCTGAGGAACTTCAGGGGCTCCATCTGACCTCACTGTCCCCTCTCTAATCTCCCTCTCCTTCCCCTCCCTGCCCCACCAATACATGACCACAAATGATTCTTGGAACTCTTGCATGCAGGAACATGCACATGTCTAATGTTTTTGGCTTTGTGATGATCTTAGTTAAAAAGCAGCGTCTTGCAAGTCCTTCTGCCCCTGCCCCAACTGCCCGTGGCTTTGGTGGGTGTTAGCATTTACATTTAGGGGGGGCTGCATTGAGGCTGTGTGAAAAGTCACAGGGTGGGCAGGCAGAGTCAATCCCAGGGTGCAGCATCTCCTTGGGGTCCCCAAAAGTTCCCTGCACCGGGGTTGAGCCAGTGTCACACTTCGGTGTCCCCCCCATGGGAGCTTCCTGCTCCAGCCACTGCCTCATTGTTCGGTGCCCTCTTGCAAGGGTTTTTACCTACCACCTTGTTTGGGGTTTTATTTTAATCCTTCTCATTTGTGTGTTTTCCACAGGGAAAGAAGAAGAAGAGGAAAAGGGATAAGCAGCCAGGAGAGACCAACGGTAAGTAAAGATAAGTCTAAACCTCTTGCTTAGTGGAAGTGTGGCAGTCCTGATGTGACCCTTGTAGGTATGGGGGAGGTGGGCACAGGTCTGCTGGCCTCAGGGGAGCCAGTCCCTATGCTAGACAGCTTTTTTTGTTGTTTTTTTTTAAATGCACTCCAATTATTCACGCGTTACCGCCCTTCTAAAACTAGTAACCCAGCCATTGCATGTCAGAGCCTCCTCGTGTGGCACTAGCTGAGTTTGTCCCTGTAGCTGCCGAGCCTGTAACCGCAGAGCCGTAGCTGTGATGCCTATGCCATCGTTTATCCAGCCGTCCGCTTCCTCCGCGCATCCGTGTGCGTGCGTGCGTGTCCGTGTGCGTGTGCTGTTAATTTGGGCTGTCCCTGGATGTCCTGATGCATGCCTTACAGTGGTAAATCGCACCCATCTTAAATTAAGGAGGTTTGCCATTCTATATAGGAAATTAGAAATACTGCATAGGCAATCTCATAGTCGATCTTGAAGAAGCCCTTACTTAGTTTTTTTGAAGCCTTTGTATAATTTGTTCTTTTTTTTCAGAACACAGCGAATGTTTCCTAAATCCTTGCCTTTCACTTCCTCCGATTACAGGTGCTAACGTCATTTTGAGTCATTTAAAATAGTTTATAAACTGCTTTTAATTTTTTTTCCTGCCATTATAGATTTTAACATTAAACACTTATGACATTAAGAAAAAAATACCATCCACACGTTTTGATAGTATTTATTATCTATATATCTTTATATCTATTATGTTTGATAGTATTTTTTAATTTTGTTTTTTGTTTTTGTAACAATTGCTATTAAAACAATAATGCAGTAAAAATAACGCAAGAGTTGTACTAACTGTGCAAATTGAATATGCAGTATTTCTTTAAAGAGACTGATAAAGAATGGAAGCAAGTCAGTAATGAACCTCCTTAATCTAATGGCATTTTTCATGGCTCCCACTAAGTCTTCTCACATTAGCATGCATATGCATTTTTTGGTCATTATTTTAGTTTTGGTTTTATTTTTTTTTCCTTTCTGCTCAAGCCTATTCATTGCAATTCACTAGCTGTACTAACTCAGCACCTTGCCATGCTTTACATTTTATTTTCTGGCTGATACTAACATACTCATCCTGCAATCTGCTTATTCTTATCCATTCTTTTAAATACAAATTAATGAAAACAAGTAAATTGAATGTTATTCCAAAAGCTGCATTATCCCAGGAGATATAATTTCTTTTTTTTTTACTTTTTTTTTTTTTTTTTTCTTTCTCTTATTTTTTATCTGAGTTGAAGAAAAAAGCATGTTCAGGATCTAACTTCCATACTCAGCTTCTTTTCTTCCTTTTTCCCCCACTCTTAAAAAAAGAAACAGAAAAAACAAATGAACAAAAAAACCCCAGCCCAAATCAATCTTGCCTGAAACATCCTGCTAGACCAGCCACAAAGACTTTCCTCTACCTGCTCTCTTGAAAGGGAAAGAAACAGTCCTTTATAAAGGGATACTGCAGCTTTAATTGCAACAGCTAATCTCAAGAGTTGAATAAAAATGTAATTATCACTTTTTTTTAAAACTTTTAAATCAAAAGTCAATATTTGCAATTAATAACGAGGACATTGATTTTTATTCCCTTTTTTATTTTTATTTTTTCCTTATTTTTACCTTTCTCTTTTTTCTCCCTTTTTCTCTCTTCCTCTCTCTTCCTCTCTCTCTCTCTCTCTCTCTCACTCCCCCCTCTCCCCTTTTCTTTTTTTCCTCTCTCCCTTTTCTGCTCGCTTTTCTTGAACTCATTCAGACCTGAGCGCTCCTAAGAAATGCCGAGCGCGCTTTGGCCTTGATCAACAGAATAACTGGTGCGGCCCCTGCAGGTGTGTATAGTTTTCCCAGACTCGCTATGGCTGATTTGCAGCTGGTTTATTTGGTACTTTCCCCTTTTTTTTCCTGCCTTGTTGCTTTGTAGCTCTGTGTTGTGATCTAGAAGACACAAGGGAGTGGGACACTGCCATCAGTAATCGTCTCTCCGAAAGGGTTTTGCTTTTATTTTTTTTTTTCTTTGTTGGTTGGTTGTTTTTTTTTTTTGCCTTCCTCTTTGCTGCTGCTAGCCAAAAACCCACTGTAAAACAGCATCAACCTTAAGCCCATCTGATCCGTGGCTCAACCACACTCCTTCCTTCCAAGCCTCCACCCAAGGAAAGTCGCTCCCAAAGCCCTTGATAACGCGGCACTGAGTGCGGCTCCGACACCACACAGGCTCGTGGCTGTCTCGGAGATTTTTTTTTTGTTTGTTTGTTTTCCTTTGGCTCATTATGAAAGTCCTGTTTTCCTTCCTGCCCTTGGTACTAGGGGAGATTACCAAATAAAACGGAGGTGACTGAAAGCTGAACGTAGCTGTAGCTAAGATGACGCAGACCAAATGAGCTCTATCCACCATTGTGTTGTATTTTTTGTGTTTACCTTATGCTAACAGATGCAAATACTCCAAAGAAGTGTCGGGCATTGTTCGGGCTTGACCGACAGAGTTTATGGTGCAAACCATGCAGGTATAAAACTACCCATTAGGCCTTTGGGGAAATAAAAGCAATCTGTCCTCTTAGTGCATTTGTGTGATTTTATTTTTTTAATCTTTTTTCCCCACTCCCCACTTTTCTCTCTCCCACAGCATCAATTGCTAATAATCTTTGATCTTTGGAATTTCTTGCTAATTTAATGCCATTTTCTCTCTTTCTTTACCAATAACCTCTCCCTGGTGGTAGAACTGGGAACAAGAAAACTCAAAGTCCTTAAAGCTGGCAAATTTTTGGCTTTTTTTTTTTGTTTCTTTTCTAGATTGTCAGCAAAATTATTGTTTAGCTGGACATTTATATTTTGTCTTTCATTTGGGTCTATGCCCCCTGCCTGCAAAGGCTTTTTAAAAAGGTTCTGGGATCCGCAGCCCTAGTGTTTTTCTCATTATTAGAGATGTAAAAGCCAGCGTTTACAGCTTATATTGTATTCATTCTTTTGGTATTATCTGAAAAATTAAACAGCTACCAGTTGGCTTCTATGTCTCAGTAAGGTTTATGTAGATATAATTTTTTTAAATATCTGAAATTTTTTTTCTAATCCCAAAAATATTTTTTTTTCTTAAATTTTATCCCAACAAGTGAGCTGTAAATGTCTGAGCTCTAGACAAAACTAATTACGACTTTAGTAGCACAGTTTCCAGCATTAAAAGGAGATGAAAGACATCAGAAAGCCCAAATTCCGGCAGCCCATGTTCTACTGGAGTTTAATTCCATGTGTAACTCAGTACGTACTTCTTTCTTGGTGGAGGGATACCGAGTAGTTCTTTTCTCATTCCTTTTTCCTTATATGATCGCATTTGGTTAAATTTGTTGTTTCTTTATTCTGATACAAGCAGTCTTTGAATTTGGAATAATATGATGGTAGGTATTTCAACCCAAACCACACTCTGTGTGTAGTGATTCCTCTCCCACATTTTCCCCTCTTACTCATGCCAGTCCCATGTGCTCCATCTCATTTAGAATGTAGCTCAGACGTCCATCGTATTTTGTGTATGCACGCAGTCTTGTCTGTGCTTAGTGTCGAGGAACCACGGATTGAGGGTGGTGGTGTGTGTCAGTGTGCCAGAGGAGGCACCAGAAATGCCTTCTGCAGCTTGTGTTGTCCCATTTGAGGCACAGTAGCACGGGGTGTTGGGGTTCAGCTATCAGTACCAGTGTTAAACAAGCTGGGAAAGCAGCAGCTTCTTGGTGCTTAAAGGGAGAAGGGTTCGGTCCAGAAGAGCTGAGTAGCTGCTTCAGTGTGTCGGGAGGCTCGAGTCTCATGCTAGCCGAGGACTGCAGCGCTGTGTTTAGTTAGGCTCTGCTCTGTGGTTACTTTGCTGCACACTATCAGCAGATATTTGTGTAGTCTAGAGATAGAGTATGTGAAGCATGTCAGGCTCTGCCTGCCAACTACCAGAACTGGGGGCACATCATGTTTGTGTTGCTTTATCTTTTCCTGGCTGCTTAAGTAAGCAACATACTTTTAAAACTACATTTTATCAGCAAGGAAACTTTTTATTTGGTCTGTACAGTGCTTAGGTTACATGTGAAGTGTAAACCCTCTCTTAACTTACATCAGATATTGGTCAGAAGTCTTTTCAGTGCAGCAGGGACAACTTCAGTGGTATAGCTGATAGTTTTGGACTTACTGATGCAGAGTCAGCTGCTTTTCTTTTTGTTTTGTTTTGGTTTCTTGTTTTGTTTTGTTTTTTAATGCATGGAGACATTTTACCCCTAGGTATTAGAGCATTCCTCTCCTAGTTCTGGTCCTAACCATTATAACATTGCATTTGCTAGCATGGTAGCATTTTGTAGCACACCTTGGATAGGTGCTAAAGATGTGCAGTTTGCTACTGCAGTAAAAACTGAGACATCTTTGCCCACAGCAACTGAATAAACCCTTGCAGTCTTCTGTGGCTTTTACTCATGGCAGTTGCAGCATTACAGGTTTCCTGGTGCTATTCCAGGGCTAGTTTCAAGGGCAGCAGAAGTGGGGTCAGGTCTGTTGGTGTTTGCCTCACTGATGTAGCAAGTTAACACTTTCAGAGCAGTGCATCCTCATCAGTGCTTCTGAGCAGGGGATGTGTGGTATTTTTGTTCCAGCCTTTAGGAGAGCAAAACTGAGGCACACGTAGTTCCTTAGATTTTTACTTATTCCCCCTCACCAGAGCTGCTTGATGGTCTTCACATCTGCTAAAATTAGGTTTGCATGGTTTGGGGGTTTGCCCTCTGGACCTTTTGTGCCACTTAACCCTGACAGGTACATGACCACAGGTAACCATGGTGTCATTGGCACAGATTGCAGAAATGTCTCCCCCCTCGAGCCATCACAATTTAAGTAAATATTTTTTTCAGACTACAAGTGGCCACACTATTAAAGTTTAGCAAAAGAAGCAATACGTTCCCTTAATCCTAGTGAAAGGAAAATTATTTCAGGTAGCAGAGCAATGGGTTTGGTTTTTTAAAAGGTTGTTAGCTCTGCAGTGTCAGAAAGTCAGGTAAACCTGTTTTAAGGCTGCTTTGCCATGGGAGCTATTTCTTTCAGGCCACAGAACTTAAATAATATTAAAAAATAAATTTGAAATGCTGGTATACTAGATTAGAACTGCCTCCAGTTAAATAATTCACTGCCCTGTAAGTTCAGTGCAGTCCAGTTAAAGGACTTTTGGACCCCCATCAATGAGACAGGCAGAGCTGAGGTCTCTGCTTGCAAGTAATTTTAATTTGGGGATGGAGAGGGAGTCCTGCAGTCTCCAGATTGTAAGAACCCATCTTTCCACACAAGGAATATTGGTGAACTTCGTGGGGCTTAGCTGTCCTGCTTTGCCACTGGAGCCATCCAGAAGGTCCAAACAGGAACTGTGCCCCTGGTAGTGCTGCCCAGCTGAAGTAGGAAGTGGTGAGAGAGGAGAGGGGAGAGAGAACAGCAGAACTGTCCTTAGCCAAGAGCCAGAGATCTCCAGTGTTGTTCGTTAATGGTAGAAGAATTAACAAGGTCTGTTTTGAGCCCACCAAATTAATTTTTTTCTGTCTTTTAACATTGCTCTAATAAAGCATGGTTTACAGCCCTCACTTGCTGTCTTCTATCTTTCCTTCTTTCTTTTTAACATTTAAGTTGCATGGTTGTCTTTAGTTTTTAGCATGTATTGATCTGCAGGCTAACGTGGTTAAAGTTCTAATAGTCCTAACCCCTCACCTTGCCATGTGGCACATGGAGCAGAATCTGAGAGCAGACCTGAGTCTCTGGGGAAGGGATGTCACTGCACTGGTCCCTCACTGAAGCTGGTGAAAGATGGGGTGCTGAGGTTGTTGTTCCCTTCCTGGCTATGGGAGATGATAGTTTTAACTCCAGGATCAAGCTAGTTTGATCTCCTTTGCAGATGAGAAGCATCTGTCCTCATTGCCTCGAGGGCAGAGCTTGTTTTAACCTAGTCAAGCACCATACATAGGGGAGAACCCTGGCAACCAGCAGGGGACCTGGGCACCTACTGAGGTGGGGAATGTCCCCCAGTGACATTCAGCTGTTGGGCCCTCCCTCTGATGAAGCTGTGGACCTGGGGTGGCCTAACCACTGGAGAGGGAGAGCAACCTCCTCCTTCACATCGGTGGCTTTGTGCAGCTTAGCTGAGCATACAGAGTTTTTGTGGCAGAGCTGCTCTAGACAGGCTTTGTCCTATGCCTTGGGCTGTGTGACTGCACTTCAGCACTTCCCATTGGAAGTGTGATTGTGAATAGGAGGGCTGGAAAGACAGCATGCTCAGGATCAAGGTGGCCACTGGACATCATTCTGCCAGATGCTGTGGTTGTTTGCCTCATTATTTCTGTCCTACTGCTAGAATTGTCTTGCGCATACTTGGCAAGAGAGATGGTGTGAAACTGTCATCTGTTTTCATTGCTCCTTTACATTATCCAGTGGACAGAGGGAGGAGAAAAGATCTCTGTCGGGTCACTTATTTACTTGAAGATGAGCAGCTCTTGCGAGACTCATATTCGCTGGTGTGAAATAAGATCCATGTTGCTCCTCACCTTTGTACCTGTCGTCGTGCTCTTCACCTACTGAAATTGGATCCCACTCTGGAGTTACATGGATGGCCTCTCAGAGGAAAATCCCCAAAATGCAGACAAGCAGCTTCCCAAATCTACCACTCCCCTAAAACAAAAAAATAAAACTGAGTCGATTTAAAGCCACAACCTGCAGGCCATACAACCAGTTATTCTTGTTATTTTGGATCATATTCTGTTTTTCCTGTTCTTTTCCTGTTTTTTCTTCTGTTTGCTTTGTTTGTTCGTTTTGTTTTTATTTCCCCTCTCTCTCTTGTTCTCTCTGTTATATATCCCTCCTGTCTGACTGACATTTCTGGATTTGGTGTGGTTCTTAACAGAGGAGGAAGCAATGAGCAGTAGTTTGCAGCCGTTCTTGCCTCCCAAGGGCACGGCATTGTAAGAAATCACAGGTGACACAGGTGTAGCTATAGCCCTGTTGAGTTGGACAGCGTTATGGGACATCTTGAGATACCATCAGCTATCCAGGGTTTTTATTTTAGGAGGATTAAATTGCTTTGTAATATTTTTTTTTCCCATGGAGGCAAGTTTGTAGATTAGAACAGTGGGCTCCAAAACCCATTTATCTGGTTTTCTGATTATGAAAATAAGGAAAGGAGGAAGCCTGAAGAGGAGGGGGATGAAGAGACAATTAATTGGTGAATCCTTTCCAAATCTGTTAGGCGAGGGGAGGTTCCCGAGCGGGCTTGGTGCCGAGGACACCCTGCCAGACCCCCAGGATAGCACGTGGGGCCGGGATGCCACCCGTGCAGAGCCCAGAGTAGCTGATTGACGGCTCTTTGCTGTAGATGACTGTCTCCATCAGCATCTCTGCCCTTTATTCACAGATAACTCTCTCCCTGTTTCTAGGAGAAAAAAAAAGTGCGTTCGCTACATACAAGGTGAAGGCAGCTGCGTCAGCCCACCCTCTTCAGATGGAAGCTTACTAGACTCTCCTCCGTCCTCCCCTGCCATGCTCGCCTCCCCCTCCAGAGACTCGAAACCACAGACTGAACAAACGCAACCCCTCTCGCTCTCATTGAAGCCCGACCCGCTGGCGCACCTGGTGATGATGCCGCCGCCATCCTCGCTCGTGCTCGCTGAGAGCGCCGCGAGCAAGCCCGGCGCCCTGCCCGCCGCCAGCTGCCCCAACGGGGCCCTGGACCACCCGCCGGCCGCCCTCCCGCCGGCCGCCGCCGCTTCCCTCGCACAGCCCTCCACGTCCTCCTTGCATTCCCACAGCTCGCTGGCGGGGACACAGCCCCAGCCGCTCTCCCTTGTAACGAAGTCCTTAGAATAGCTTTAGCCTCGTTAGCCCTTTCGGTTTCCTTTCGGGGGGATTGAATTCTGTTGGTATTTGGGGTTTTTTTTTTTTTTTCCTTTTTTTTTTCCTTTTTTTTTCTTTTTTCTTCTCGTTGTTGTCCGCTGTTTGTCGTCGTTTCTCGGTTTCATTTTTAATTTGTGCCATGTGGCTACATTAGTTGATGTTTTATCGAGTTCATTGGTCAATATTTGACCCATTCTTATTTCAATTTCTCCTTTTTAAATATGTAGATGAGAAAAGCCTCATGATTCTGCCAAAATTTTTATCAACAGCTGTTTAAAGTCTTTGTAGCGTTTAAAAAATATATATATATACATAATTGTTATGTAGTTCCAATAGCTTAGTTTTAAAGACTGATTTTAAAAATTAAAAAAAAAAAAAAGAAGCAATTTTGAAGCAGCCCTTGCCAGAGGCATTGGTTCTTTATTATTTGTATTAAATACGAGCTTGCGAACCAATCATTTTACATCTGGTTTTTAAACCTTTAAGGGCATAACGAATGCGGTGCCGCTACTTCTTTTTTTTTTCTTCCTTGTGTGAAACAACCTTTATTGTGATGTTACTTGTTATTGTTTAAATGTACAGAAACAAAGGGTTAAAAAAATGTGTTAATATACCTTGTTCCATGGTGTTGTTCTTTTTGGGGGAGGGGACGCTACTCAACAATTAAAAGTATCACAACGCTATTGGACCAGTAGTATTTATTGCTTTAGAAATTGCTTGTTGTATCTGTATGTTGTCCCTTTTTAAATGTTTTTTTCTTCTTTTTTTTTTTTTTTCTTGAAACATTGTATAAAGGTTTTTTTTTTTCCTTTAGTGTAAGCATCTTATATATAACAACTCATTTGTACAAGGTTTTTAAGTTTATATATAAATGTGTATATATATATTTTTTCCGGGATTTTGTTTTTCGATTTCTTTTTGTGATTTTTTTTTTTTTTTTTTTTTTTTTTGCTATATGAAATACGGTTGCCACCAAATGGACATTCGCAGATGCATTTTTTCAAGGATCAATAGTGTAAAGAATAAAATTGCTTTAAAAGCCATTACACTCGAAAAGACTTGAAAATTTAGCAAGGGAATTTTTAGCAATGCTGTTTGAAAAATAGCAAGGTCCAAGTGTCTCCCGTTCAGAACTGCAGCTGAATCCCCTGCGACATTAGGACTGTAGGCTGTGTGCAAAATTTTTATGTGCCAAAATTCTCAGTGACTTTTAACTTTCTCCCGACAACTTTATTATTTTTTTTTAATGCTGTAATTTTTTTGTTCATCATGTTTTGCTGTGATGTTACATAGGTAGATATGTATGTAGTTTTAATGTCACCTATAACAGACGTGTTTGGTAGCAGATTGTCCGGAAAGCATTTAAAATGAAGAGGTATAAACCCTTAAGGGCCAAATTCTGTATATTAGATTATTCATAAAAGGAAAATCAGACTGCCACTTTTATGTACACTTACTACATACAGGTAGGTAGCAAACTTAAAACAAAAAAAAAAACCTAGGCATGTTGATGTTGCAAAAAACGCTGTATAAAGCTGAAAAATTGTTCATCTGTTCATTCAGTGCCATTGTAGTTGACATGAAGCGATTGTAAAACTGTCTCAGATTTTTCTCTGGTTTATTAAGATGCTAACTATAACATTTTTTGTGAATACTTTGAATGTTTCCTAACAGTTGTGATGTTACTGTTCCGTTTTATGCTCTTATTCCGATTTTCATTTTTAATGGTTTGGAAGCCATTTTTTGTAATGAATAAATGTTCATGCTGTACAGTATCTGTAGCATGCAGTTCTGGATTAATAAAAGCAACTTAGTATGTGCAGAGAATGACTTGTCAACTCATTTATGCGTTGACTACATTTTATCTGGCTGGAAAAATTTGCAGGCTGACTGGAAAACTTCCTGAAAAAAAAAAAAAAAGTGTGCAAATTGTGGCAAATTGCAGCCAGCTCTCATTGTGAGAAATCCCCTGTCCTTTGGGTTCCATGGAATGCATTTGCACTGGCCCTCTCCCTGCTCAGCACACTTTCACATGAGTAGAAGTGGTTAAAAATCCTTTTTATTTAAAGCAAATGGCACATGGTTTGGCAGAAGACAGCATGTGAGCTAAGGGAGTGTCCTTCCATGTGAAGTGAGCCTGACATGGATGGGAGACCAGGGCTGGTGGTACCTTTAATTTTAACGTATTTCTGTTCAGCCTAGTGATCTCACAACATAGGGCTGGTGCACTGTAAAGGTCACACAGGAGAGCCCAGATAGCCCTAATTAGTAAAGTCCTTCTTCTGGCCTTAGGCTTTATCTCCTGGACAGATTTGAGTCCAGTTTTGCACATATTTGAGGGGCTTTTTAATGCAATGACCCCTGGCAGCACAGCCTGCTCTCAGTTCTGAGAATCCAGCATCCACCTGACAGCAATGCCTGCAGATGCTGCAGGATGGGAGGGAATTTATATGCAAGGATTTTTAATATGTTGTTGATTTGTTTGGATTCTATCTCAAGTGGATGTCACCACAGGGCCAGTCATCTGGGAAAACGTCAGCCACAGAAATTCCTACAGCAGCACTTGAGGAGAATGGAGTGTAAAGGTGTTGAAGCAGGTTTGTTCCCTGCTGCTGTGCAGGTGCGTTGCTCAGGTACTGCACTTCTGTTTGGTTGATTGTGGCAGGCTCTGCAGGAAGGGTGAATGTTCTGCAGAGACCCAGGAACAGGCTGTGCTGGTAAGCCCAGCACTGGGATGGTGCTGTCCCATCCTGTGGGGTCCAATAAGACCTGCAAAAGTGTTCATTGGCTGCAGAAGGAATTTCTTTTGTCAGAGCCTGGGAGTGAAGTACTAAATAATGTTTAAGCAATATACAGAACTTTAAATTGCTGATATTTAATTATTAGTTCACAAGACAAGCCCTTTCTTTTTTATTGTTCAAATGTGTTAGTAAAGTGCAATATACATGGGTATTGTTTCTTCTGTCCTATTAGAAGGATTAAGTCATAGTGAATTTTTTACCAAGCTCCATTTATCTCTCTTGATCCAAGTCCTGATGGTGTTTTTATTGTGGTCTGACACGATGCTGCCCTTGACCTCAGTGGAACATGTTCCCTCATCAACCACGACAGGCACGTGGGCAGCGTGGGTGGGAGAGGGCTCTGCAGTGGGGAAAAGGACATTGCTGCAAAGCCTTTGTGGAAGATGCCAAATTTGCTGTTGTTGGTAGCCAGTAAATTGAATGCAATGCTCAAATTACTCTCGAGCTAGTTAAGGTTTCGAGGGAATTTTTAACTTCTTTTCCCTAAATGTTTTGACTCTTGCTAAAGCATGGCCATCCATCAGCCCGACATATGTGCTGCATCTCTGCTGGGGATAGCTGCTCTCTTCTAAAGTAAGGAATAGTGCTCCAGGGAGATCTTTGAATTGCATGATTCAAAGTAGACACCATCAAGGTATGATTCATATATTCAGGAAAATACTGTGTTCTTTGGTCTCTGCTTTATTAGGCAAACTTTGGAAAGCAGAGTCCTAAAACACCATTCCCCTGCAAATTATTTTTCCTTCTGTGTGTGTGGTGAGAGGCTTGTGTTCCAAGGGTACATTGAACAGAGCTTGTTGAGTGGTGGATAACTCGTGCTGGGAACTTCTTTGCTGTGGAAAACAATTGTATATCCCTGGGAAAGCAACTGCTTGTGTTTCCTGCAGGTTGTGCCTTGGCTGTGTCCCTTTGAGGGATTATGCCTTCAGATTTGCCCCCAAATTTCCTTTGCTTAGAGGAATTGATCTGGGTCAAGGCTCCTGGGAGAAAATTACCATTATTTATATGTATTCCCTTTGTGTCTAAGAGTCCAGGTACAGTGGAAATGTGGTGGAAAGACTTTCTATACACTGTAGGTGTAATATAGGGTGAGGAACAGGCTGGTCACCCCCAGATCCACAGCAGGGAGGGCAACCACTAGAGTGGGTGGTGACAAAAGTGGCACGGTCTGTTCTCATCCAGGGTTGCCATGGGACAGCACAGGGCCCTACATACAGTAGGTAATTCACTGTAGCTATTGCTTCCATCTGTTTTTATGGACTAAGGCAAGGAAGCAAGTCAATGTATTGCATGTTCAGGAGATATTTATTTTCCATTAGTTTTGTAAATCTCATTTTTCACTTAGTGTATGGAATTTTAAAAAGTTTAAGCAATTGCTGACTCAAAGCGGTGCCACATGGTTTTATACTTTGCTTAAAATAAAAAAATGGACAGGTAGGAAAAAAAGAGCAATCTTTAGAGTCCTGTTCATTTCATTAGACTATAAAAAAGATGTAAAGAGAATTTAAAGTAAAATGGTTGCATAGATCATTGCAACAATAATGAAAGATAATATTAATATTAATGTTATTATTATTATTATTATTATTATTATTATTATTATTATTATTATTATTATTATTAATTACAAAAACAATAATAAAACAACAGTGTGTGACACTGCTGCCCAGGTATGTGTGGCATACACATAGGAGCACTTTACCTTCCAAAGACTGGATGAAGGTTTTGGATGCTGTTTTAGGAGAGGTGCTCCAGCTGAAAACTAAATTCAGTACAGGACTGAGATTAATCTCAAGTGATCTTTTTTGGACAGGATGTCTAAAGCTTTTGGAGCTTTAAAATGATGAATATTTAAATTTGCTCAGAGATTGTAGCAATTGCTATGTTATAAAAAAAAGGGTATACAGTTACTTTGGCATTCATTTTAAGATGTCCCTGGAAAACATCTTGAGACTTTTGAGGCAGATCAGCTACAAGTGATTTCATTCCAAGCACCCATCATTGTCAATAATGTCACCAACTCATTTAAGGACCCTTTGAGCACTATAGTCTTCCAGCCCCTGGACTGATTTTCTTCTGGGATCAATAAAAATATTAACTCATGACTTTCATCCATGTACTAGGAGTTGCTCTTTTTCTGAGGTTGGAAATGCCTTTAAATTTGGGGTGGGGGGATATTAATCTGGACCTCTAAAGCAGTGGAGAACATGAAGTCATCCTCTCTGTCCATCTGCTTGACCTTCTCCTGATAATTCTTGAATACTCTGGCATTTTGAACCAGATTTGACAGCGGCAGTCAAACTCTCAGAGATGATAAAGTCCCTCTGAGTTCCAGGGAAATCTCTGCCGGCACTGAGAAGAGAGGCTTTCCAGATCTGCTGCTGAAGAAAAGGCAGGGAGAGCTCAGCTGTTATCCATTCTCTCTGGCAGCATCCAGATGGCCAATTATCACACGTCTACTTCTGGACCAGCATCTGCACTCCCCTGCCCAGCTGGCAGGCTGAGAAGATTAGGTAGGAGACATGGACAGCATGGGGATGTTGGAGGGAACAAGGGAACGAGTTAAGGGTATAGGGAAAAGTGGAAATACTGCAGCTGCAATATGTAATATTATGTAAGATTGCAGTGGGGAAGCAAGGGGAGGGAAAGGACAATGGAGAGATAGGAGACACATCTGCAGGACACCAGGCCCTGCTAATGCTTCTGCTCACAGAGCAGAGCTGCTCTGGAAAAGTCAATGCTCTGGGTTTACCAGCTCCTTGTCTCATTCCTTTGACTTAGCAGCTGGCACCAGCTCACTGATGGGAAGCACAGCCCCATTTAGGAGGTACCTGCTGGCAGGGGCTTGTGCTGCCCTGGCCTGGATGCCACCAGAACAGTCTACAGGGTGGGAAACTCTCAAGGTATTTCCACAGCTCTGTAGCATGGGGATGACTGGAACTGGGTGTGCAAAGCAAGAAGGGTGGGTTTTTTTCAAGGAGAGAAAAAGGATTATTACCTTATTTGCAAACATACCCATTTGTAGTAGCTGGTTCCCAGGCATTAACAAACACCCTGGTTTTAATCTCCATCAGAAACTGTCTCCTTTGCTCCCTTATTTTGTGTTCCCTTTTAAATATGCTGTTGGGGTATTTTTGGATCTAACTATATCTTTTTAATCTGTTCCACCCACCCCTCCTCAGCCCCCGCTGCCTCCCTCCCTGCTCCTTCTTCAAACTTATATAATGGCACATTATACAAAATAGCTAAGCAGGTGGTATTTTTAAAGACAGTGAGTGAGCATTTTTTTGGCCTAAATTTGGAACGAAACAGATGGATTTTAAGACTCTGCTTTTTCTATGAATAGTAACCGTTGTTCTCCACTGCCTTAAACACCAGTTTCAAGACCACCTCCAGCAACCAATCAGCACACTGTTATTTAATTATAACAAAATTCTTAGCTCTGTCTGCTGCTGCATGGGCAAGTGGGGGGCACTGGATCAACTTCTGGAGCCAGGCAGACTTGCCAACAATAATTTTCCTTTTCCCAGAGGGCTGAGGGGGCCTGGAGCGGGTTCCAAGTTCCTCCTAAACTGGCTGTTCAGTTTGGGCTCCCTGACAGAGTGCTTGAAAAGGGTTATAGAAAGGCAGATAAATGCACTTCTTGTTGCAAGCTTCCCTGACAAGCCAGGCCTCCAGAACAGTGATCTCATTCCTGCCTTATTATTGGTGGTGCCAGATTTTTTCCATTAACAGGTAATTGAGTCGAAACTAAAATAAGCAAAGTTTGTTTTATCCAATGCGTTTTCTTGCTTGCTTGTGAAAGAAAAATACTTTAGAGAGGGGCTTGCTTTTAATGTTCATGGAAATGTATTTACATCTCAAAGATTCCTCCCTGCTCTAGTGTAATTAACCTGACTGGTCTTTTTGTTATTGTTGTTTTGATTTTTAAAGCAAAGATATTGGCGAGGCTTAATTCATTTTTCTAGTGGTTATGAATTCCCTGGGAGCAGCAGAGTTGAAGTCGCGCGTTCTGTGCATGGCCACAAGTGCAGTCCAGCACCCATGTGTGTGCATTCACACTGAGGGCTTGGCTTCACCCCTGGCCCCAGAGGGGAAGCAGGAGCAGGATGCCAGCAGGATGATTCTGTGCAGCATTTCCAGGCTCACAACGAGCCTTCCCTTCCAGAGAGGCCATGGGGACAGTGCCGGGACCAGCCGGTGTCTTCGCTCCTGAAAGAGAAGGAACACGACACGGAAACACTCATGAAACTTTCATGGTCTTACTGAAGACCACTCCTTGTTTCTCATCCATGTGTTTATGAGGGCCAGGAGTTGGACTTGATGATCCTTGTGGGTCTCTTCCAGCACCCCATATTCTGTGGTTCTGTAATTCCTCAGCCAGCAGCTTCAGGTGTCCCTGTGTTGCCAACAGGGCACCCTCCCGCTCCTCACCTGCAGGAGAGCCAGCCCTGCCCTGGGTGAAAAGCAGCAGTTTAACAGGAAACAGCAAGCAATACTGGAGGACAGAGAAGTTACATGTCTGTGGCTTTGCTCTTTTCTTCTGTTTCCAGTTGCCCAGAGCTAGGCTCCTGCCTGCCTTGGCCTTGTGAGGGAGGCCGTGATCTCCAGCAGCACGGGGACCTGGGCGCTTTGCACACCCACAGGTGTGGCAGCCACATCTCCCTGTGAACCCTTCTCCAGCCTCGTGCAGAGGAGCAGAGGGATGGGAAGGGTCAGTAGAGGCAAGGGAGATTGAGCAGCTCAGGCTGTGGGATGGGGACGGTGGCATGTCCAGCAAAGACGCCGCAGCCAGGACGGGGCAGTGGGTGGCTGCAGAAGTGCTGAGCATGGCAGCGGTGTCGCCTGCCAAGCTGCCTCAGCCTCACTTCCCCTGGGCTCTGTGAGGCCAATTACCAATTCACAGAGTCTGTTTCAGCACAAACAGGACCTTCAAAGAGCTGGGAGCCTTTCTGGTTTGTTTTTTTTAATGCCTTCCTAAAAAAAATGAAAGCAGAAAGACCCGTACTTAAAAGTCAAGTAGATAATTGTTCCTATCACGAATTTCAAACATTGTCTCTTCCTCTGGGCAGGTGTTGCTGGGTCAGTTACCCTGACTGCCTGATGGCAAACTGAGACACAATAACCCCCATTTGAGCTTGAACATATCCTCTCTAAAATAACATTTTAAAGGGGTTTTGGTTTGTTTTGTTTAATCTCTCAACTTTTGGGGGTTTTCTTGCTGGAGATTTTAGCCAGCTTTCATCTTTGATGCTGAGACTTGCCTGGCAAAGAGAGAGGTGTGGTCCTGCAGTAGCACTTGTCTGGCTGAGGTAAAGGGTCCATATGGGGAAGGTGTACAGTGTATGAGGGAGCAAACCAGAAAACACCTGTTAATGTCTGAAGTTAAACAAGATTCACTTCTTTTTTTTTTTTTTTTTTTTTTGCATACCTAGCAGTCTGGGATATGTATTAACCAAACCCCTCAGTCTACCTGGCTCTAAATTGGTAAAAAACATGCAGTCACAAGACACAGTGGCACAGCTCATATTATCTGCAAAAAGCATGTTCAGAACCTCTATGGCAGAGCCAGTGTTGCCACAATGGCAGAAGATGAAATTCCTCCTCCAGTCAGTCATCCCAAAATATGTTTCTCACTGGATTTTCTTGGGTACTCCATGTTGAACCAACAATGTAGTTTAGTTCCCTGTTTGCTGTTTGAAATTTGCTCAAGCAGTCAAGGATCTCGTTTTTATAAACTTTTCCCCCTCATGAGAGACAACAAAGAACTTGTACAAACGAAAAAACACCGAAAAAAGTGGCTTCACCTCAAATTATTTAATTTTAAGAGTTGATATTTTTCTTTGCCCCACCCTCTTTAAATTTTTAAGTGAATTTTAATTAATAGGCATCTTTCAGGTATAGGCAATACACGGGTTGGAAAGATTTGCCATCCACAAATCTGGTCACTTGTTAAAGCCTTCAGTTTAGCTAGGGAACACCTGCAGTATAGACAACAACAGTACAGACCCCTCTGAAATTTGCCCTTTCTTCAAGCTATCTGACCTGGGTAAATGAACTGAGTGATGCAGCTGACTCTCTGCCTCCTTCTGCCTTCAGATCCTTTCTGTTCCATTCACATTTTGCACAGTGCTTGTCACCTCAGGTTTCTTCCAAGTTCCTCTTCCAAGTTTTCCATTGTCCTGCATTTCATGGGGGTGGCATAGTGGCATCATCTCCACTTCCCATGTTTGTAGCCTGACCCAAAAGACCATTTTTGGGTTGAGTTTCACAGATGTGGAATATTTGATATGGTTTTCATCAAAAGGGTTGGTTAGCAGTGAATATAATACCGAGACCAACTGGTTCAAGGCAGCTGTGTCCAGCAACAAGGTCTGGCCTAGTAGAGCAGACCCAGTAATGTGGAAGACACAAGGACTGGTTGTACAATATAATACCCTCATTGATTCAGTCCCTTTGACTTGGGTTGTGGCATCTTTGAACTTTGTACTAACTTACACCTCTTTTTTTCTGGGATTAAATGTCCAGGATTTCCAATGACACCTTATGGTCTCAGGTGTCCCATTTGATGAGGGAAGCTGTTTCACAGCAAGAATTCATTCCAGGTAGACAGGAATCCGTGTAAAATGTCTCAACTTCAACTCTAAAGCCAAAGCCAAAATGACTGGTAACTATCGCTGAAAAATGTACAGTGATCTTATTTTAATTTCATCCATGAAACACATTTAAAACAATTTTGGTACTGCATAAAACAAGAAATATTTCATGTGTGTTAGAGAAGACAAAAGAAAGAGAAGTATAAATAATTCTATATGTTAATTGTATTTAAATATTGAAAGTTTCACTATTTTATATAAGTCCTTTGGATTTGGTCCAGCCTAACACTCATATTTACCCAACCTCAAATATTTTGGGGGGATTTTTTTTTTTTCCTGACTATACCTGTCTGTTTTTAGTGGTGATGTTGTTCTGGCTAGTTTTCTTTACCCTAACAGAGGTGACTCCGCAGCACATTTCTTTTGACAAAAACACACAAAACCAACACGGATCAGTTAACACAGATGACATCTTTAAACCTGAATACATTTTTTCACTATAAACGCCACCAGTCAACTTTCGTGTAGGTAGGTTTCCATTGTTAGTTGTCAAAGTCTTCTTGAGTGGATTTCCCACTGTGTCACTTTTGTGTGAGTCAAATCAAGATTATAGGTAACAGAGAAGAAAAAGAAAAAGAAGAGAAGGTTAGACCCTCATTTTAGAGTTTAAGAAAAATCTACCAGCAGGTTGCAGTTCGAGTTGGTAATATACATGAAAGGGGGAGTCCAAGCCGTGTCACAGGTATCACTATATTAGGCTTTCAGGAAAAAGCATACAAAACACATATTGTAGTGGTCACACACAGAGACATAAATTTAGGAACAAGATCTGCCTTAGCTTGAACATAGTCAGCTCTGATAATAAGGAACAATGGACCGAAGCTATTATGAAACGAAACCCAGGTGCCAGAATGGAGGGAGCTTTTAGTTGAGTTCTCCTGGAATAAAAAAAGTCTAACTTTTTTTCAGACATATGTTGTCCTAATTTTTTCTGTTCTCACTTTAAAAGACAGCTGATTTTATTTGGGGTTTGATTAATGAGCACGATTAAGATGTTCCATGCTGAAATTTTCTGGAGTAACCTTTACATAAATTTTTTGTTTCATCTTTTCTGTCTTAAATAATTTTATTTTCATTGACATTGAGGAAAATATGCTAATTTATGCCCTTTATCATGTATACACAATATCCAGGGTGGATTTCAGATAATTTGTTGTAGTTTGGGTATTTTCTGGTCTTATATGGTGTAATAAAATATGCTGAGTTGGAAAGGACCCACAAGGATCATCGAAGTCTCACTCCCAGGACCACCCCAAGGATCACCCCACATGCCTGAGAGCATTGTCCAAACACTTCTTGAACTTTGGCAGGACTGGTGCTGTGGCCACTGCCCTGGGGAGCTGTTCCAGTGCCCAAACAACCTCTGGGTGAAGAACCTTTTGCCAATATCCAACCCAAGTCTCCCCTGACATAGCTTCCATTCCCTTGCATCCTGTCACTGGTCACCAGAGAAAAGAGATTGGTACCTGCACCCCCTGTCCCCCTCATGAAGAAGTTGTAGAATCCTATAAAGCCCTCAGTCTTCTTCAGCTGTAGAAACCAAGTGCACTCAGCCAAACCTCCTATTCACTCCAGACCCTTCAACATCCTCATAGCCCTTCTTTGGATGCTTTCTAATAGTTTTATATCTTTCCTACATTGCAGTGCCGTGGCTGGTGGAAAAAATAGCTCTAGAAGCGTGATATTTATTAATTCATGAGAAGCATGAGCATGAGAAACTTGATTTATGTCAAAAAGCACTTGCTTGACACTTTGTCCTGACCTGTGTGGGAGGTCAACAGGCTGCTGAGATGTGTCTTAGAAAGCTGCAGGGCTGGCAGAGCAGAAATCTTCCATGGAATCTGAAGAGTCACACATATAAGACAGACAGAGGCAAAATCCAGGTTGTCTGAGGTACCCAATGTCACACCTCGAGCTGTGGAATTTGCAGGTAGGTTTGACTTTCTTCTCATTTTAGGTTTGAGAGATACATGCCTTTGTCTTTGGTCATACTGAAGGCCTTTTTGCTAAGGTGATTATCTTACGTGACATCCAATGAATAAATCAGTTTAAGGTGAGAATTTTTTGTTTACTTTTGTCTTAACCAGAGACCAAGAACTTCCAATGGAAACCAGAGCTTCTGGTCCTCTTGAAACAGGCATGGTGTGTCCATACATGAGGCACTGCACTTCCCAGAGTTTTGTCATTATGGGAACCCACATCAGGGATTCAGTAGTGTGAAGCAATGCTCTTTTGACTTGAAGGAGCAGCCAGAATATCTGACTGCTGAAATAAACAAGACTGAGCTAGACTTCTTTTAGGTCAATCAGGGCTTCTCTTCCCTGCAGAATCCACGGCAATTAGTAGATTTGCATCAAAGTTTTAGTCAGCAAAAGGTTAATAGTAGTAAGCATGAATATTTTGGCCTATTTTGCAGAACATACAAATATTCAAGGGTGTTTGTACTGAGGCTTTTGGCTGGACCTCTATAAAGATACAAGCAAGAAGCCAAACATATGTTCTGGCATTCTAGGCTTTGATTCTTAATCATGTTCTGTGCTTGCATTCAAAGGTTTGCTTTGGGACCATCTCCAGTGTGAGAAAATATGTCAGAGAAATCAAACACGGAGGTTATGCATAGCGGTGTGGTGTTTCTATGTGAAGGGGGGATCTTGTAAGCACTAACATTATTCTTCTTTTGACAGCAGCCACACATTTTCCCTTGGTTTATCTTAACTGGGAATAACCCCTAAGACAGGATGTCTCTGGGCACTTCAGAGGAGTGCTTTTTGAAGGCAAAGGAAATGCTGTTGCAGGGCTGAGCCTCACATCTCTTCAGCAGTTAACAATCATATAAATACCACTGCCGAGTGCAGTGCGTCTGTGGCTGGTCTCAAGTGTAGCTGCAGTGCCTGGTTTGTGGCACAGGAATCTCTCTTCCTCCAGGAGCATGTTCCCCAGCCTTGCTAATACCTGGTTCCCAGAAACAGAATGACCCTCAGGCCATATAGAAAGCACTGGCTGGGCACACAGACCAGGGAATATGTCACAGCATGGGAAAAATTTGGTATCAGCTGTGACAAAGAGTGAAATATGAAAGCTTCCCAGAAACAGAAAAATTTGAAAATTAAGGTTTTGGGATGGATTTGGATTTGCTTTCACCTGACATTATGTTCTCCCACACTTAAGAGATTTCTCAGGAATGGCTTCTATATTTTTTCAAGGCATCACCCTTTCACTTGTTCTGTTTACCAGGAAAGAGTGCTAACTTGTAAGCTGGACTTTCCATTTTCTTCCTCTTTTCTATCCAGAAATGTTCCTCCTCCTCCTTAATTTTTAATTTTCTTCTTAATAATTTAAAATACCCAAATAAAAAGTCAATCAGTATATGAAGAAATGTAAAAATTAACTGAACTCCATTGTCTAATTCTAAAATACATTTCATCTCCTTTGTAACTTTTTGCACTTTGGTAGTTCAGTAATTACAAGGGAATGTACTTCACTGGATAGATCTCGTATCTGATATATCAGCGGAGAAAAAGCCATAAAGTCAATGGAAATATCTCAGTAACCCGAGGTCAAGCTGTAATTTCCTGAGAAAACAGAAACTCGGTTTCTTTTCTTCCAATCAGTCTTGTCATCTCTTCTTCCTCATATGTGCAACTTCATTTTCCAATGCACATTTCTGTTTTATGACCACTTGAGGCACGTGGCAGGTGTGAAAAGCTGATCTATCAGCTGTTGAAGCCAATGGATTTTGATCTCAGCTTGCTTTGCATTGGAATCTAAATTGCTCTTTCTGCAGAAAATGTCGTGAAATATTGGTCAGGAACTTGTAAGAGGAAATGGAACTGAATTCAGACAACACCCTGCACCAGCTGAGAACACTGAGAGCAAAAGAGCAGCAGCAGGAATAACATCATCCACAGGCCAAACTGCAAGATAATTAAACCAGAAATAGCGTGGGGCAAGAAAGAGGCCAATTAATTCCATCAGAAGGATGTCATCTAGCAGTTCAAGACAAGAAGGAGACACTATAAAGTGGTGATGAATGTGGCAGTCTGCCAATCTATCACAATCTTCTTTTATTAAAGATGCTTATTAGTATCTTATATTTCAAATAAAATATTTATGGTTCTGTTAATAGAATGTGGAAAGGAGGCCTGTTCCAGAGATTCGTCCGTACAAGAAGTTGTCCACTGATGTAAATTAGATCATATTCATGTTTACAGTCCTGTCATTATTTGTTTTTTGGGGCTGCAGGTTGGGGTGGCAGCTGAGCTACCTGTGGGCACATTCTGTCCTCCCCATGAATGTGTGCACCTCTCATTGTCCTGCAAAGTGTTTTCTTTCCTGCATCAACTGTTTTGGCCTTCCAACAATTCTCTTAAGGGAATGTTTTAGCCTCCATGGCTGGCAGGCCAGAGCTGTTATTCCCATTCTCCCACATGGAGACTCCTGCAGCTTTTAAAGGACATGCCGAGAAGCAGTGCCAGCTTTGTGAATATATAGCCCCACCATTCTTATTAGATTCCATGAAAGATGAGAATAGGCCCTTTGATGCTTTCAGTGAGTGCTGAAGCCTTTAGCAACATTGTGAAAGGTCGTTAGAGAAGAGCTGGGGGGAGACAGATTCAACTGGCACTCATGGGAATGGTCCTTGGGATGTGGAACTAGTGTGGGAGAAAATGTGAAAACAGAAGTGATTTATATTTAAATGAGGGTTATGAAGACAGCAGTGACCACAGAAACATACACAACAATAACTCAGAACCACCTCTCTGGCACACTCTGCTGTGCCATCTTTTTAACCCTGGAGGAGGTGACTGTGAAGAGAGATTTAGAGCAGATCTGTGGGACTGATACGAGTGAACGGATCTGACTTCTATCTAGGTGCTCCTGGGTTCTCATCAGCCCCTTTCAAGGCGTGAGGGAAACCATCTCGGTCCTCTGTGATCTGCTCCCTGGGATACAGATAGCAGGACAAAGCAGTCATTCTCTTTTTCTCCCATGGTAAGTGGTCCCTGCCCTTTTGATATTAAATATATGGGGTCTTTCCAGAAGGGTAGTGTGAAATGTCAAAGAGATAATGTATTTAAGCATTCATCTAGTTTGCAACCATTTTATGCCCACCACACAAAGACATAGAAGGCTTCTCACTCATTTCTCTGCACTCATCATGCTGCCATTGTGGGACCAGAAGATAATGAGATGAATAGGAAGCATTTCCACAGCATGAGCGATGTAGGAACATCATTATTAATGTTCGTACAAAATATCCCATCTCTACATGATGTCTACATATCTGAGATACAGTCCTCTGCCAGATATAAAAAACCATGCCCATCCAACAGTGATCTGTTACTTAATGGAAAGTCTGCTCAAATTTCAGTTTAAATTGCATTTATTATTTATGTCTCAAGTACAGAGAATACTGAATATGTCTTCCCCTTATAGTGTTAGGGGATTAGTAGTTTCCATTTAAACAGGCAGATATTGGCCCAGAAGGATGTTGAACATGTCCATATTCAATATTTAAAAATTGCAAAAATCCTTTGAAATCAGTGCAAAGAAATTATAACAAAGTAGCCTTTTCTGTACATACTGAGGTGCTAATTTCCATGTGGCTGGGGTCAGCGCCTGCAGCTCTGCTCCCAGTCACCAGTGCTTTTCCCTACGGCTCCTGGTGGGTTAAGTGAGTGCTCCTCCTGGGTGAGTGTGCCAGCCTGAGGGCAGGAGCTGTAGGGATGGGGTTCAAAGGGATGTACAGGGCTGCACAGACACACGGTGGTGTTGGAGGTGATGCGCACAAAGATGGTCACAGTGGCATTACCTGCAGGTAAACCTTACACTAGAAAACAATATTCTGATTTTGGTAATCTTTTTCTCTTTGTGGCTTGCCTGCTAGCAGGGATAGTTTTCAAACAGAATATTAAGGTGACATTTTTAGTCGTTAATTTCTGACTTTTGTGACCTGTGATTTGTTCACAAACAGCTCACTGCACGTGTTCAGTGCTCAGCAAGCCACATGGCACATCTCTTGTCCTTGCTTGGGTGGGTCGCCCATTGCACTCCAGATCTCACTGGCACAGTGAATCCAGGTGTTTGAATAATTCATTGCCAAGACATCTGGGCCTAGCTGACAAACTTTGTGCTTCAGGTTGTTTTTTTCTAAAGCCTTGGAACAATGCAGTTTGTCTTCTCACACTAATTCATTCATATTCATATTTTCGTAGTAGACATTTTGAATGCTTTAGTTAAAGCTGTACCCAGAAGTACATGCTGGAACAGATGGGAGAAAGAGCTAGGAATTTTCGTGATATTTTATGGGTTGGACAACAACCACAACCTGATCCAACAAATTTTCTTGTTCTCAAACATTTTACTGTCAATGCACTCCTCAGGAATGTACTCAAGAGTTGTTCAGGGACATGGAAAAATATTTACCTCAGCCTTCCACAATTTATTACTTATTGTTTGAAAAAGTTGACTCTTTTTCTGCGCCAACATTTATCATCTTGGGAACACACTGGAATATAGCAGTGATATTAAACAATAATATGCTCTTTGCTGGGATAAAATAATATTGCTGAGCCACTGCAGAGGAAGCCAAAAACCACATGTGAAATAGTTCTTTTGGAAGGGCAAAAAGTCTCAACATTTGTTAGCAAATAACTTAGCTAGTGGTGCAGACATCAAATGGCTTCGGCAGCACTTGCAAAGCTATTCTGAATATGCAATTTCCCAGGAGTGCTGGGGCACAAAGCCACTGTAATGAAGGTTAGAAACATAAGAATCCTTTACCAATAAAATGTAATAATATAAAAAATCCAAAAACTTGCAGAAGATTTAGGGGAAGGAATGATATATTGCGAGTCTTTCAGCAATTCAAATTAATTTAATTTTTATTTGCATGGCCCTGAATAAGACACTACCTTAGTGTCTGGGTGGAGGTGGTTGTTCAAACTTCTTTTTTCCTTCTTCACCCTGTCTGGAGAGGGAGGGGTTGCCATCCCTCTCCTCCAGTTGTTCAACTGCTTTCTTAACTGAGCATTTCTTGCACAGACATACATTTTCCTTCCCCAACCCCCAAAGTAGCCTAAGACTTTCCCTTGTGCAGTGTGTTATATGTGGTGAAGCTTTCCCATACAAAAAAAGCACAGCTGCAAATGCAGCATTCTTTAAATATTTCCCTAAAATGCCTCTTTGCTGAGTTGCTGATGAAATACTTGGTGAGAGCTACATAGTCCTGTGTGTTTAGTAAAATTCATGTCCTCGAGGACTTCCTCACTCTCTTCTTGTGCCTGCCCATAACCTCCTGTAGGATACCCAGTAAGTGCAGGGGAGGAGAGACTATCTTTACTGTGGTGTCTCAGTGCAGCCTGCTTCAGAAAGCCCTTAAAGCTTCCTCCATAACCCATAAACCATAGAATCGTAGATTAGTTTAGGTTGGAAAAGACCTCTAAGACCATCAAGTCCAATTGTTAAGCCAGCACTGCCAAGTCCACCACTAAAGCATGTCCCCAAGAGCCACATCTACAGATCTTTTAAATGATACCTCCAGGGATGGTGACTCCACCACTTCCATGGGCAGCCTGTTCCACAGATTGGCAACCACTGTAGTGAGGAAATTTTTCCTTATATCCAATCTAAGCCTCTGCTGGTGTGGCCTGAGGCCATTTCCTCTCATCCTGTCACTTGTTACCTGGGAGAAGAGACTGATCCCCACCTCACTACAACCTCTTTGCAAGTGGTTGCAGGGAGTGAAAAGGTCATCCCTGAGCCTCCTTTTCTCCAGGCTAAACACCCCCAGCTCCCTCAGACACTCCTCCTCAGGCTTGTGCTCCAGATCCTTCACCAGCTCTGTTGCCCTTCTTTGGGCTCACTCTGATCAATGCAATACAAAACTAATGTAAAATGTGTCTTGAATCACCCCTCTCTTCTCAGTGGAGTTCAGCCCACTCACCTGGGTGCCAGGAGCTCTGTGCCCATCATCAGCTGAACCTGCACCTCCCTAAGGGGCATCCCTGGTCAGAGTCTCTGTGCTGCCCCAGGAGCAGGAGGTGTGCAGTGACCTCAGCATGGAAGGGGCTGGGATTTTCCTGGGAGTTAGTGGGGTGCAACTGCCCCATTTCAGCCAAAGGCTCTGAGTTGTGCACCTATTTTGTCACTACACAGGTATGTTATTTAATGTTCTAAAGACTCACCTGTCCACCTACCCTGTGTGAACCAAAGAACAAATACAAACATTTATTCATTTTTGATGTTTGCAAAGGGGTAAGAGGGGACAAAGTATCAGTGCTGTGCCTGGAGGGAGAAGAAACAGCATTAGAAGGGATGGGTAAGCTGAAAGAGACAGAGCAGTTCTCAAAAAAAGTATTAATAACTACTAATAAAGGCATATTTGAATACTGAGTTTAGGTTGTGATGGATCCAAAGAGCCCTGCACGCACTGGAATTGTCCTGGCCCACCTCTGAAGTGCTCCCACCTGAAGGGCAGGGTGCCCCAGTTTCTTAAAAGTGCGCTCTGGACTCGACACAAGGTGTGAAACAAATCTTTGAACCCTGGGTGCTTTGCCCAACTCCTGTTCCTTTATTAGAAGCCCAGAAGCCAGCATGGAATAAGCAGGGTAACAGTACAGCACGGCACATTTTTATAGCAAGGCCAAATCTTTATTATGCTTCTTGGCCCAGTTTAGTGGAGAACACTGCTGGGCCTGATTTCAGTTTTGATATCATACACCGAGGCTGCAGACCCTTAAGAGTACAAGCTGGAGAAAAGAACATAGAAAATGTTAGGAATGAGAAAAGGCCATTCAACACATTGATGCTTGTCTCTTGTAATACAGCGTTTCCCCCAGGATAGCATCTAATTGCTTCTTGAACGAACCCACTGTCTTTGCCTCAACAACCTTGCCCAGTAGGCCATTCCAAACATTTATTATTCTTTGAGTGACAAAGCACTTCCTTATGTCTCCTCTGAATTTGTTTTTTGAACTTCCATTTATGCCCCCGATCCTGTCATCTGTGCTGTATCAAAAGTAGTAACATGCATTGATATTATCCATTCAGCTAAGATTTTTGTATACTTCTGTTAGACCCCCCTTAAATGTCTTTTTTTTTCTTTTTTTTTTTTTTTTTTTAGTTGAATAGATTGAGGGGTTTTTTCACCTTTCAGTAACTTCTACAATTTTATCCTGGAACCAAGTTGAGCAAAAATATTTGTTAAAGTCTGACTTACATTAGATCACACTGAATGGATGTATAAATTCTACTGTAGAAAAACATTTCAGTAATTTTTTTTTCTCTCACTCTTTTGGAGACTAAACTATCATTTCATTTCCCTGATGCCTGCATCTGGTTATTTTGACGAAAGTTAACTAGGAAGATGGCAAAAATAAAAAACTTGGTATGAAAGTTGGAAAAAGCTGGTCTTTATTTTTTTTTAATTTATATTGTGGGCTTCCTTCCCACTTCTCTTTCTCCAAGCAGAGGTTTGGTTTTTTTAAGAGAATTGCTTATCATATGGGATTTTCCATGCGATAGTGCTTTTCAGAATCCATATGAAGAAATGTCAGAATACGTGATCTGTGATCTCCCCAAAAGCCACAGAACCAAACAGTCACAGGTTCAGCCCTCATTCACTTCCACAGCCGAGGTGAATAGTTCATTACCTTTTTGGATGACATTCCAGGGCATATGTTATGCAGGAGGCCAGAACTGATGATCTAATGGTCCCTCCTGGCCTTAAAAAATATCTACAAATAATGATTATAGATGAAATATATATGTCCTGCACAAAGTAAAAAGCAGCAGGCTTTGGGTGGGAATAAGAAATTAAGGAAAATAATTTTGCCTTAGCCCTTTCCCAGAGGCTGGACAAACAGCATTAGCCTGATGGCAGCTGTGGCTACTTACTCATTGTCTCTTAATTTTTTTCATCATATTAACAATGTGGGGTTTGTTTTTTAGGCCATCTGTAAATCTTCTAGTTTTCTCTGAATTCCTTCCCAATGCATTTCTAGGAATGTGAGATCTGAGCAAGATCTGCGGGTTGTCCCTAAGGCGCTGGGCTGAGCTGGGATTATTTTCTCACGGGTTCTCCACAGAAGCAAATGCTTTCCAACAGCATCACTGAGTTTAGGATCAGGTAATTTGGATTGGCACTAATTAGCTTAGACAAAGGACTAGTGTAATTTATAGTTTGGAGGTGAGTTTGGTCTCATCTTTTGTGTTTTCTGTGCAGGTTTGCCCTGTGGGGCTCAGGCATACTGCTGGACCATCACAGCCGAGGGAGTCATTCTTCTTTCCCCTGCTTGGGACCCTGGCTGGCAATCAGCCCTGCACCAGCACTGTGTAGCACTATGCTGGATCATCTGTGGGTAATGAGCAAATCAGCCCCATAGGTCTCAGGGAATTATTTTTGCTATTATGCTACCAGGGAAAGAAAACTGATGTATGAGACTGTAATTATTGGGATCATGCTTCAGTTCTTCTCTGAAAAATCTGAACAATATTTGCTTTGCTCCAGGCCCTGGGAATCTCCCATGATTTGTCAAAAAAATAATTGTTGGTGGTACAATAAATTTGTTGTTCAATTCCCTAAGTGTTCTGGGCTTTATGCAATGTGGAAAGCTGATTTGTTTATAATCATATTTTCTCTATATTCCCTTACCCATTCTTTGTCATTATCTTTATTTCTACAGGTTTATTTCTCTCCAGTGTTTTCTAGTTGTTCAAACTTTGTGTTTGTATATTTACTTAAAGGCAGATTTCAAAAGAGTTCAGCCTCTCAGTTTACTGAAGGATTCAGCTTCTTGCTAGTACTTCATCTCCCCTGGTGTTTTTGCGAGCGCTCTTGTTCTCCTTACCCGACTATCTAGCGCTAACCTCTTTGGTCTCTTTGCTACTCGCATCTGTTGCTCACAAACCTCAGAGTCCTGGTTTTGAACTACAATCCCCTTACATTCAGCAGGTCTTTGGACATTATCTGCTCCTTGTTCTACGCCTCTTTTTTTTGGTAGAGGAATTCTGAGGCTTCTGACATGTTTTTAGAAGTCTGAAATATTTTTCTGCGCAGATTTTCATTTTCCCTCCTAAGAGGGCTTCATTCCTACCCCATGTAATGCAGCTGTGGGAGTAGAGGGGCTGGAACAGCACTGGTCACTTCCAGGAGGGATCATACAGGGGCAGGGTACCAGCCTGAGGTATGGATGAGCCTGGACCAAGCCTTTTTTCTGCCACAGGCTTCCCCTGAGATTCCCCTGAGGGAAGCCATTTATTCTTTCTGCTTCAGCACATCTGTACAAAATGCTGACACAAACCCATCTTTAACATGTGGTCACAAAGAGAGTTTGTGGTCAAAGATGCCAGGCCCTGTATGGAGGGCTTTGCTGTGTGAGGTCACTGTGACCCAGCATGAAAATGCTGTGCTTCTGCTCCCTGCAAAGCTCTTCCTCATGCAGTGTGTGTCTCCCAACAGGTGAGTCTGCAATGCAGAGGATATCTGTCACTTCCCTAGAATCAGAGCTGCCTGAAGGGAAGAAATCTGTGGGAGGACCAAGACCATGGAAGCTCCATGTCCTGGCAAGAGGCTATGTTAAAAGGGCTGTGAGGTTTTTGTTGTCTTTGGCAAGATGGTCCTGCCATTCTCTCCAGTGTTTCAGATTGTTAAGACTGCTTGTCCTGTCAGAACTACCAACTATAACTAGACCATTCACTGGATTTAAACATTTTCAAGTGTTTACAACCACATCTCTTCCCCAGGGGGATCTCTGAACTGGGCTGCTTGCTGTATTGTCTTTGGCGAGCTCTATAGAGTTCCTGAATTTATGCACTTAAAAATCAATGAGCCTTGGTTAGACAAGAACTCAAACACTGTGACTCCACCCATAGGATTTCACAGGGATTAAGAGAGATATAAATAAACCTTGCTTCTGCAGCCTTTAAAGTCTCTATCAAAAACTTTTAAGTCAATTTAAAATTATGGGCCAGATACGCCATGAGAATCACACTTCAAAACATAGGTCATCTTTATGTGTTAAGGTGTGAGAAGATATTTAAATTAATTCTGCAGCCTCTGGTAGCCAACAAGAGCTAGTGACAGAGCAGATAATGAAAAGGCTGGTTGTATAAATGCTATCATTCACATCTGGGCTCTTCTGTGCCATGCAGGTCCAGCTTGCTCCCCAGGCAGCTGGGTGGCAAACACGGGCGTGCAGATATGTCCGCAGCCCAGCCTGTCCTCTCCACACAGCTGCCAGCATGAATGCCAGCTTTCTCCTCCCATGGACTTCAGAGCTCCCCAAAGGCCCATTCAGGCTCTTTGAAAATGAAATGAGCAGAGTTTGGCCTTATGCTTAAAATACAGCCCAGCCATACCAAAAGGAGTGCCCTGGGACCCCCTCACTTGGCGTGGGCCAAGTGGACAAAGTCCTCATCACAGGCTCTCTTTGCTGCAGTATTTTGCATCAAGCTGAAGCAAGCAGGACTCTTCCTTCTCCTTTGAAAGAGCCATAAAAGAGGCATGGAGAGATGGAAGAAACAACCAGAAGAATCCAGAGAGACAAAAAGACAAGTGAGAGAAAGATAGAGACTGAGAGGGAGAAAGGTGAAAGAAAGAGCTGTCTCAACAGTCAAGGGAACAGGTGGTGTGTCATCTCCCTCTCAGTATAAAGAGGTTGTGTGGGAAGGGGGATATGACAGATAATATATCAAAGGAAGTGAATTGCAGGATTAAGATCCTGACTTTGCTTTGTCAAATTTGCAGGTGATTATTGTATAACTCTCTGCAGCTCCTCTCAGTGACGGAAATGCTCTTCAGATCCTCAAGACACAGAATCACTGGAAAAAGCAGCAGCTCTTCAGAGAGGTGCTTACCTAAAGTAGCTGAAGGCTTCTTAAATCTCCTTCAGGCTTCTTCCAACACTGTTACACATTCTGTGTAATCTCTATGTTCTTGAGATGTATTTTCCTCATGACAAAATACACCTTGAGATATATTTTCCAGACTGATATTAAAATTTGAGCTCAAAGAATACATTGGGAATCTCTGAAGTAAAATTTAGTTAGAATTTAAAAATTTCAATTTGGTACACACTGTAGAACTATTTTTTTTATATCAAGAACCAAGGATAAATCCTGGGCATAAAAAACAGCTTAAGACCTGCATAGATAAGGATTTGTACTCAGAAAGTTCTTCACTTTTTTTTTTATATGACAGAAGCTCAAATGAAGATACAACTTCTGTCCTACAAATCAAGTATCTTTGATATTCATACTCTGTAATAGATACAGTATCCTTTGAGGCATCCTCAGACTTTCTGCTCCTAAAAACCTGAGCTTTCCCCTGGGGAAAAAAAAAAATAAATGTCAAAAAACACGTTAGAGGATTGTGTCCAGTAAGACCAGTCCCTGTCCAGGGCTAACTGTGGGAGTCTGGAGGGAAAAGTAGGTTTTGCTAACCTGTATGAAATGGTTCCCAAATGCTGAAACATAAAATAGTAGAAGAAATTTATAACTACATCTCCCTCTCCCACTTGGCCTTTCCCTATCCCTTAGTGTTTATCATTCATGGTTTTAAAATGGTAAAAGTAAAAGTAGTAAATGGAGACAAAATCAAACCAAAACAAACCTCTTAAATACAAGCTCATATCCAAGAGATCATTCTTGCCCTCCAGATCAGGGAAATTCATACCTCACTGCCACCAATGGGGATTCCAGACAAGGCATACCCAAATGGGAACAAAGTTATTTGAATGAAAAATTCAGCCATCCTCCTTCCTCTGCCTTCCTCCATCAGCTCCCCGAAGTGACAAGCAGCAAGAAACCTCTTCGGCCTTGGAACGTTTGAAGTGAAACTTTTTGGGAAATACTGAAAGTCACTCACAGGCCCAGGGGAATGGTGATCCATTTTTTTCCACCCTCCCTTCTTTGTAGTTTGCTTCCCCCTATATACTTTTTTTTCTTTTTCTTGCTGCAGCTTTTCTGATCACAGTATCACAGTGACTTTATCGCCATCACCTCCTCATTGTGAACCAGCCCATCCCTTGGAGGCAGAGAGCTATTGTGGAGGTGGTAAGTAATTTGTTTTGTTCAATGGATTTCTTGTTATGCATGCATGCAAAGCCACTTTTATCTCACATTTAAATTTGTGTTTTCCCTCTTATGATTGGTTTTGTGACATCAAAAAGCTTTCAGCATCTTCAAAAAATCAAGAAGAACAAACTATAAGAAAAATAAAATAAAAATAAAAAGAAATCCTTCCTAATACACCCAGCATTTCAGTACAGCTTTAGAAAAGAAGAGATTCACATGGGATACTGGCTACTAACGACTATGGAAATAAGCCTGATTTTTTGATCTCTAGGCCCAAACATTATTCATTTTTTTTTTTCCTTAGCCTCAAACAATGTCTTCAGATAGCCCAGGTAAAAGCAAGCCAGAAACAAAACAACATCATAGAGGAATTGCTTTATGCAGATACTTTCAGCTACACTACACAACTCGCATTGTCTTTGAACCCAGTGTGATGAGAGAATGATTTGAGACTCCAGGGACAACTCCTGGATATGTTTTTTCTTCAGCACACTGTAGTGAGACAGAAATCCTTGGCTTAAGAAATGTGTTCAGCAATCTTCTGCATTTGGAGGGTGTTTATTTCTGTCTCTCTAGTAACTCTTTGGACAAGGTTGGGAGCTGAGGTCAAGGAGCAGACACATTGTACATATGAGGTTATGGAGAGTCTCTTTAACCTTTAAGGAAACATTTTGTCCATGCTTACTGGATGGCTGAGAGCAGGGGTGGGAAAGTCCAAGCAAATCCTCCTCATAACCAGGATAAGTGGTTATAATCATAAGGCTGATTTTCAGGGAAGGAGTCACATATATCCTTTGATTTTCAGTCACCTGCCTACTTTTCCTAGAACGTTTTTTTCATTTTACTTCTTGGGAATTGGTTAAAATGTGCCTAAATATCTACCATGAATTGAAATATTTAACCTCAATACAAGTGAATTGCACACAGCCTCTGGACTCTTACATACAGAACCCAGGTGTTTAGATTCATATAACTCCAGGAGAGAACACAGGCCATGGAATGGCTTTCAGAGGTTTTCTTAGAAATTGCATCATAAACTGTTTGGAACATTTCTTTACAGTTCAATTTGTTTCTGTAGAATTCAGACTCTCTCTAGAAGCAACTGAACAGCAAAGATTTTTTAAATTTTGATCCTCTATGACATTTCTCATTCAACACTCATTCTTTGATGAAGAGGTGTGGACCATAGGGCAAGGGATCTTCTCTGAAGCAGCAAGGCAATGCACACACCAGAGGCCCTGCTGCCTCCCAGGCATCCTGGCTCTCCAAGTCATGGTGAATAAGTGATGCTGGCTGGGACATGTGTGCTTTTAATAAAATGCTCTTTAGTGTGGAAAAAACCCAGAACCCTGTATTGCTGCAAATTTACAGTTATAAAGCTGGAGTCACTTTACTGACCAAAACAGAGCCCTTAGTGAAAAAAAATTAAAAATGGGCAGGTCAAATTTAAGCACGAGCATGATCTTACACCTCACTCTGTAGGAAAGATCTGGGATGCAGAGGCAGCCATCCTGCACTTTCAATAAAACCTTTTGTCCTCAGTTTTTCCTAGGGCAGCAGATTTTCCTTGCCCCAAGGTGGGAAATACTACATTCCCACCACAACGGTGACAGGAGCAGGGGACTCAGTTTCATAGCTATTCATGGGAACCCACACCCACATAGGGAACACATCTATCAGCATTTGGCCCAACATATCTGTGTTGGGACTCAAAAAACGTGCAAGAAGCATCACACAGTGCAAAACAGAGGTGTGACCTAAATTCTGTGTTGTGCACCAGCCATCCCCCTTTTTTAAATTGCTCACCATATCCAAGGCACCACAGAAAACAGATATCTCCGCAATAAACAAAAACTTTATTGAGTTAATTCCACTGCAAGGGTGCTTGTTTTAAAGTGACGTGTAGGCTTTGCCATCCCAGCTGTCTAACCCATGAGTGCTACTGGGACCCTGGACCCAAAGCCACAGAAGTATTTATGTGCTTAATTCTGGCAAATGTGTCCCTTTCTTTCCCAGTGAAATCAGCTCTTCTGTTCTCAGCCCCTTTGTGAATGTGGACTGAAGGTATTAATTATGCTGAGGAAGGGATTTGGGGTACTGTGGGAGTCTTTCCACTGCCTTGAATGCGAGCAGGACTGAGCCCTCATTGCCTGATTAGGAAGGTAATTTGAGGCCATTACCAGCAAAGGCAGGAGGAAGGAGGTCTTCTAGCAGGGCCTGAAACCTTCCCCCTCCAGCCCATGTTCACTGCTGCCCTTGAATTTTAGGGGCTTTTCACTCTTGCAAATATATTTTATGAACCTGATGTACACTTAGCTAGAACAATCCCACACTGGGATCCAATTTCAGACCTACAAAGGTTGATTTATCCCTTTTCAGGCTATGTACTCATTTGAACTAAAATTACCCTGCTGCCAGCCTTCTTGATAGCAATTACATCTAAAGAGAGAGAACCACTGAACTTCATGTATTGGTAATGGTCTTTCCATCTATATTTTTCCTAGGGGATAAAGTTGTATGGGAAAATTAGACACATTAGCCTAGGAAAAATAGTGAACAAAATACATATTTTATACTTTTAAAAAGTATCCTCATGTTACCAATTAGAGACATTATTTAATGCAGGTATTTTAGCATTATGGTGCTAGTCTGTATATAAAACAGAACAAAACCATTTCTGATAGTTATTTAAGGGCATCCTAAATACACTCAAGAATAGTACATTTTAATTTTCAATAATGCCAGCAGACTCAAGCATTCAGATTTTAGCATAACCAGCAGGAAAACTGTTTGATGTTTTAATTATGTCCCAGAAAATGCTGAATGTGTTATAAAAGAAATCTGAAGAGGGGAGGGGGGAAAAAAGGTTTTTATTACTGCTCAAGAGGAAGGACGTTTTACAACATAGCATTAAAAATGTAAAATGGAATAAAAAAGAACTCGGATAGTCAAAACTTTGTCTGCAACAAAGTAGGCCAGAGAAGCACAATAATATGTCTGTTAGAAGCAGTCAGCAGTGAGAAGTGAAGGAGAACATTTACATAGATACAGGGCTGAAGGAAAGGAAAAGCCTTAAAATAACCCCAAAGTCTTTTAAATTATGTTTAAGACTAGCCAGAACCCGGTAACCATTCCCAACAAGGTGTCTCGGAGGATTTCAGAGTTCCTGATTAATGTGGTGACCTACTGCTCTCTGATGCAATGCATTTAAAACCCAGCTGGGTATTCAGAGTCGGGATGAGGCTGCTGGGACTTCCTGGGGCTCTATCCTGCTGGCACTGGGGTCAGGCTCTGCAGCAAGACTCAGGAAAGGTGTCCCCAAGGGAGGGGAAAACCGAGAACCTGAATTGTTGGGAATGAATTGAACCAGATGTACAAAGCCCCAGCAATTCAAGCAGCGATAGGAAGTACTGTCTGTGAGTGTGGGGAGGAAAATTGCTGAGGTTTAACTCTTCCTGCCCTTGGCAGGTGGAGGAGGAAGATGAGGGGGAACAGCACTGCCACGTCCTGTGTCTCCAGTGCAGGGACCAATGCAGGGTGGCAGAGCCACTGCAGGATGCCTCTCCTCTGCTCATCACATCCTGGGCACGCTGCCAGTCTTTGCATACCCCTATATCCACAAATTCACTCATTTCTGGCACCCAACATTTTGCCTTCCTACTATTGCGAGTTCCTTTAAGAAAGCAAAATCTTCCATTTGGTTCAGATATATGATTTATGTCATGTTAATACATTTTTATCCCAAGAAATGTTTATTTCAATTTTTTTAAAAACATCCATACAGTGAATTTGTGTATGTATATTTATACTCACACACATATACAATACATATGAAAAGCAGGTCCGTGATTGTACTACATAGATACATCTTGGTGCCGTTGAGGTTTTAAAAAAGCCAGCACAAAGATTTCTGAGGCTATGGCTTGCTAAAAAAAAAATAACCCTTTATTGATAAAATCATAAATTATGTATCTAAACAAAGCAAACAAACAAAAAGAAAAAAGAGCCTGTTTTATTATGTAGTTGATAATGTCAAAATGATGAAAGATTTTGGAGTCAGATGTCAATGAAACCGTGCTGTGAAACCTCCTTGAGCAGAATGGTATTTCAAAATGTCCAGTGTCATGCCTGGGTATTATGATATATGTTTCTTATTTACCATCTCAGTTCTTAGAGCTTCTGTGCTTTTGATATCTTGACTGTTTGCTTAAACTCTGTATGCAAAAACAAAGCCCAAATACAAAGCTGGAGTATTAAGATTAAAGAAGAACTAGGATTCCAAGATTAAAAAGGGAGATGAATGTCTCTTGTAAATGTGTATTGTTAGATTGTTAGTCTGATTTTAGAGGCTTTTTTGGCAAAGATTTAAAAAAAAAATAAAAATCAACATAGTAAAAGAAATAGTCCAAAATGCTTCAAAAAATATGTGTAGTAGAAAAGCCTTCCCCCAGCTGTAAATGAGCCACACTCCTACGCCCATGACAAAAGTTATTGTCAGTGAGAGCAGCAAAGCCCCAAATGCTACAGTTTGGATGTTATTCCCTTATTTCACCCTATTCTCTTATGTCCTTTCTATTTGATGATAGCCCGAGCCAGCCACAGAGGGTTCGCATTCCCGGTGGCAATTCAGAGGGGAGGCTCTTCCGTGAGCCCAGGCAGGTGCTCCATGCTCAGGGCCGGTCTCGCAGTCCCTGCCAGGACACCGAGGTGTCCCCAGGCCCGGGGACACGGACACCTCCTCCCCGCAGCTCTCAGGCACCGAAATGGTCCCGCAGCATCCGACATCCATGGTCCCGCAGCATCCGACATCCATGGTCCCGCAGCATCCGACATCCAGGCTGCGGCTTCTCCTCCCCACCTTCTCATCCCTCCTCCATCACAAGTGGAACCTGTTAGCAAGAGAGCAGCTGGCATTGTTGTTCGATGCTGTAAACTCTCACCTTTTGAATAGTATTTCTGTGTCTTTCTGTGTCTGTGTCAAGGCTGGGAGTCTAAGAGTTCAGGGAGACAAAAAACTTGCTTGACAAGCAAAGGGTTTTTCTTTGATAAAAGAAAGGGAGAGGGGGAGAAATGCTTCAGATTCACGGGAATAGGTGAAAGTGACAGAAGCTTGAGACAGAGATCAGAAGTGATCCCGATCTGTCGGTGGATGATGCTGGGAGAGGGCTGGGCATCCTCGGGCCGAGCGGGCACCGAGCGCCCGTCAGGCGGCACCGGCTGCGCTGCGAGCAGGGGAGCGGCCAGAGCCTTTCGGTTCCACTGCTTCCTCCAGCCTTTTCTGCTCATTGCCACTGTTTGCTCTTGCTTCTGGTCTGGGCGGGAGGGGAGGCGATGCTCCCCCTGCGGACCGGCTCCTCGGCCGGGACTGCGGCTCCTCGCCCTCCCTGCAAATGATGCTGAACAAACCCAGCTGCCACACACGGAAAGAGACCGTAAATCGCCGGGCACTTACGGCTCCTTCTCACTTTCTCTTTCTGTGCGCTTCACCTTTTTTGACTTGTGAACCATGAAGTGTTTTCCAGAGGAGTATGTCCCTTTTGAAATGCACATTCTTAAAGTGCTGTACAGCATAAATGGACTTGTTTTTCCAAGCCACCTCTCACAGACACCTTAGAAGTAGACCACAGAGCTCCCCAGAGGTCTGCAGACCCCCGGGTTGAAAACTAACACTCTAATGTTAATCCTTTCAGCTGCCCAGTCCAGGAAATGTGATTACTTTGCAACTGAAAGAACAGAGGCAAAGAAAGGTGATGCCAGAAAACAGGAATTTTAAAAGCCCTGCTCCCATCTAGGAGCACAGCCTCGGCTGGGAGTGAGGGGTGGTTTTCCTACATGTCTTTCAGATGCTATTGAAATCACTCCCGAAATGTTTCTCCTTCATTAGTTGTCTAAATTCACATCCATAGGTGCTAAGTGCTGACAAATCCCTCTGACCTCAGAGCTTGTGTGTGCCTGCCCACCCCCCATGAAAATCAGACTGGTTTAGTTCTTTCTGAAGCACTGGCTGTAGCTGGGCCGTGAAAGGAAACAGTGCCAGGTTTTGGATGAGATACTGAGATTTTAGAGGTAGTTGATGTTCATAAACACTGGGAGAACGTCTCCACCTACTCTCCTGGGATTCCTCTCCCTTAAAGTGAAGCACAGTTTGAACACTTTGATTCCTGCAAGTATATTCAAATTCAATCTGACATTCACAGATTTGTAGATTTTTGAGGCCAGGAGTGCATCCTTTTTTTCACCCATTTTTTCTTGCATTCAACCCAGTAACATGCATCTGACTAGAGCATAGCTTTTGTTTGATTAAAGCATATCTGCCAGAAAAGTGTTCAGACCTGATTTGAGGACATCAGGAGAGAGAGACTCCACCTCTTCCCTTGGTGGCTCATTCTAGTGGCTAATCACCCTCGATGTTAAATATTTGTGCCATTCTTGCTAGATTAAAGAGCATTTCAGTATGTGGCATTCCTATGAGATAATGCTTGCAATGAAGTAACCTTTTAATCTTCTTTTTGATAAATTAAACAGTGTGAGATCTTTAGGTTTTGCACTGTCAAACATTATCTACAGTCAGTAAATCATTTTTGTGGCTCTTTTCTGAGCCTCCTCCAATTTCATAATGCTCTTTTTTAACATAACAACTGGATCCCACAGTCCAGCATATGCTTGCCTGTGGTGTATTCCATAACCTGCTTATTCTTTTCTTTGCCATGAGGGTGAGAATCATCCCACCTAAGTTTAGCCAGACTAGAAGTTCTTGTAGCTAAAAATCAGCAAAACTTCAGCTCATCTGCCAGGATGCCTCTGTAGTCATCAGAGACAGATGGACAATCCTGAAGGGCAGGCTTTCCCATTTAGGTAATTTTGCTTCAGGGTGTATCAGAACAACTTTTCTTAGAATTCTTCCCACATTGCAAAGGTGTGTTGCAAGTGCCGCCCCCCGTATCATCAGCATTCTCTTTTGTCCCTCTGTCAGGCTCTCTGTTCTCCCCTATCTGTAATCAGCAAAGACTTTGAGAGAGCAGGTCAGAAATGTTTTCAAAGAGAAGAAAATTCCCAAAAACAATTTGCAGAGAAGTTCTAATGTGGATGTAATTTTTCCTGAGCCTGATTCATATGTATGAGGCTATTGATGTTTACTAACTGAATCCGCTCAAGAAAACATCAGCTAGTTGCAGACAGACCAGTACTAGTCATTGCAAAAATTTGTTAAGGAGAAATCCCATTCAGTGATGACTCTGTGTTGACAAGTGTATTTTGGAGATCTGCCAAGTAGCCAGCTCTTCACCCATTCATCCTCTGCCTTATCAGTATTGCAAATACCAATATTTCAATTGAAACAGTATGCGAATTAAACTTAACAGCAATTCCATAATTATCTTGCTTAAGAAATTCATTATAAAGTACCTCTAATCTTCATTTGCATTTTTCAGTCTTTTTTCTTGTTCCTTTCAATTTATTTTGATTAATTGGCTCTTTTGAGCCAACTGCATATGTTCCTTGCTTGGACTCTCCTGTTTGTATCATTGGTGCAACTGTAGGTGTCTAGTGACCACTGTCTTTCATGGTTGTAACTAATTAACTCCTGGAAGTCAGGAATGTTCCACTGAATCTGTACATTTCTCATAAAATAAATGATCCTTTATAATTCTTTTTCTCTCTGTCATATTTTGTCAAGAAATCCAAGTAATGCTTTATTTCACAGCTGCATGAAACCTCTAGCATATGCCTCCCAAACTGAGGACCCCCTAACTATGCAATTGTTCCCCTTGCTGCATTCCAGAGAGATCTTAAGGAGGAACATGTCCTGTTTTCTGGTTTGATTTAGTGGTCTACAAAGTCTCCTACCACTACCACTTCCCGAGCTTTCTGAGTCAGCTAGGTGATTGAAGAGGCACTTGAAGTCCTGGTGTTCACTCTGGGCTCCTAATAGCTAGAAAACCAGATAATGGTGCTTTTGCTGTTCGTATTTCACCTCTTTTACCCTTTCTGTTGTTCTGTAACAGGACGAGATGGCTCCAGGAAACAGCACCACAAAGTCAGCAGCATGAAGTGGATGATGATGTGGTGACATTTCCTGAAAGTCTTCTGCCGCTGGTATTTCATGAAGGGTCTTGACAGTGTGATGGCATCCCATAGCTCTTTGTGCATCTTCAGGTGAGTGCACAGTGTACCCACAGGCCAGCCAAATCAGAGGATCAGAAGAGTTAAAGACAGGAAAGGTCTGTCAGATCACAGAGCACATGCCCCTGACAGTGAGTGCTGTCATTCTGCTCCAGCACGTGTCAGATCTCAAACTGAGACCACAACTATCTCAGCTAAAGGGCCAAAGCGAGCTGGATGCACTTTTTCTTCATTTTGTTTTGTTTTGGTTTTGAAACCTGGTATTCTCAATGGTTCAGAAAGACTTTCTGCTGTGTGCTAGTGGATGGAAAACTAAGCCCAGCACTTGAGGGTGGTTGCTGTTCCGCCTTGACTGGTGGTGAGTGTGGGTCAAAGCAATTCACTTTTTCCACCTTTCCCTGAGAGTGAGTCATGATGGACAGTAATAAAGTGAGCCTTCTCTCCTCATCCAGACAAGTGGGGTTTTTATTTCATGAGAGAGACTTTATAGAGTGCAGGCAGAAATCAATCCCCACACAAGCTAGAGAAAAGAACCCAATAACACCCAGGACTGAGAAAACTGTGGCACAAAAATCACAGCGATCAAAGCCAAGTACTTTAATACCTTTAGGCAAAAGTACCTCCCAAACTGTGTTGTCTCTTTTTGACATCTGCTCTGCTGGTTCCTGGGACACAGCAGAGGAATGGGAAGGCAGCCATGCTGACAAACACCACAATGACAGGGACAAGCCTCTGAAGGAACGTTTGGGCCCAGAGCTAAACAAGAAGGGCCAGAAAGAAGCAGGAGTGGCAAGGCTTAGCTGGAGTGAGAAGAGTGGATTGGAGGGTGAGCAGTGCTGTGGGTGAGCCCTGGGAGATGGGAGGAGGAGAATATTTGCTGGGGAAGAAGGAGTGGGAGCCAGGGAGAGTGGCTATGGCTATAACTGGAGAAAGCACTTGAGAAAGGGTGGTGAAGGATCAGGAATGAGGCAGGGGTTATATGTGTAGTGAGTGGCTAGGAGCAGAGGCTGGCAGGGTGAAGGTAAGGAGGGGAATGAGAATGTTGGAGTTAGATCTGTGTAAGCTGTGTGAGCCACAGCTCACCTCTGTTTCCTTCCCACTACAACCATCTGGGGAGAGCAGAGCCCTTCACAAATCACTGGGAGTGATGCTCAAAGACTCATTTGTCTGGGCTCGGCAAGGCTGTGCTCACTCCTTGTCCTCTGACATCTCCAGCCTGCTGAGCTTTGGTGTCAGCAACCTGCCAGTTGTGCCGCAGAACTGTTGTCGTGTGTTCTGTGATTCTAGCACAGCAGGAAGTGTGCATCCAACTCCAGAGAAAAATGGTAATAAAAAAATTGGGGCTTAAGGTACATTACAGTTGTTGTGGGTCTCTGACTTATGGGGGAAATTTGGAAGTGCTTCTACTCGAACCTGAAGTACATTGAGCTGAATGACAATCACTGCAAATTATGAAGATTCAAGAAAGCTTCTCTGACTGTTTCTTCCTCTTGCACCATATTATTTGCTGTACAAATCCATTAGCATTGCTTTTTCTTGCTGCATCCAAGATATTGCAGTCTATCACTTGAGCTATTCACATTACATTTTTTCCTTTCTTTGGAAGACAATCTTGTCTTCAATCAAAGACCTCTTGACAAAAGGAAATAGGAACAAGAACTTGAGATGGCATAATGCAGCAAAGTGCTTTCCATACACCTGCATAATACAATTCAGGCTGCCTTTACTTTCAAAATTATGCTGAAAGACTTCTGTTGTTTATGTTTGTTTGTGTGTGCCCTGACCCATTGCTCATTTAACCTTGAGGTTCCCTTCATTCCTCCTTCCCCCCACTGCTTCCCTTGTCTGTACCTCCAGCAGTTATTATTTTCTTTGTTGGTAGCAGTTTCTGTAATTGTGCTGCTGCAGCCAACACACAAGTATTTCTTTAGTCCTTTTTCATACCAAGGAGGCTGAGTGCAACAGTCAGGTGGGTGTAAGTATTTTAGATGATTTCTCAAACAGATTCTAGTGTCTCATTTTTAGAACATCTTCTTTAGGGCCGGTGATGAAGGGCTTTAGATTGGCTCAGGATTTTTTCTGTAATGAAAGGATATATTTGAGGGGAAAAGTACTTAAAAATCAAAGGTATGATGGGAATGACAATGCAGAACTGGAGTTCCAGCAAGGTCTGCAGCTGATTTTGGTTGAGTCATGTTGTCCTTTGAGAGAATGCTGGAGAGATTCCCTATGGGAAGCAATGGAGACAGGAATTATTGCCTTCCTGTGAAAAGGTAGCTCTTACAGCTCCTGCAGGGCAGCTGGAAACCTGCTGTGTTATTGACACCCACCTTCTTAGACTGTTCCTGCTACTGATCTTGCTTTGGGTTTCACTGGGGAGCACAGTGAGGATACATTTGCCATGCCCCAGCCATCTCCTCTTTTGGGACTCTACTGGGTCCTTTAGCTGTTTCCCTCTGTGGCTGGTGTAACTGTGGTCACATCTTCCTTTCTCAAATCACTTTGTGACTATTTATTTGCCATCTCACGTGATCATCTCATCAAACTTAAAATCCTAGGGCTGACCCAAAACCTGCTGACTTTGTTGGAATCTGAACTATGACGAAGTAGGGTTTTGTAGGCTGGTTTCCTAGGTCACCTGAGAGGCAAAATGTGGGGAAGAAGTCTGAGGGCAACTCCAGCAGCAAACATGTTTTTCCTCACAGAAAAGTCCCTTAAATCCTCTAATCTCCACTTCCCAATCACATAAATGTGCAGCCATAAAACTTTCTTCATGTTGGTGTATTTTTTTGAGACAGGCAGAAGCATTTATAGCTGGTCATTTCTGCTAACAGAGTAATATTGAAGGATCACCTTTTTGATATGACACACAATACTCAAATGTGGTTTCCCAAATATTTTTTGGCCAGAATGTAGTTCCAAGCAAGTAGCTCTAAATGTCCCAGTGTTCACTGCTGCCCCTGTGCTGTCACCCTGAGACTGCTGAAGCCACATTTGAATGGTCAGGAGTAACACTGGGATGGATCCCGTGTTTTAGGATGGAAACCTCAAATGATCTCCAATTTGCAGTATCCCTTAGGGTGAAACCTGTTCCCACCCACACAGTTGTCAGGGTCAAGCCTGTTCAGTCACAATTATTAGGAATGCTGTATATGATTCATAAGACCTATCCACCTCCTTGATGACTGTGATAATCTGTGCTCCATATATAATCACAGATGGCATTTTGTGGCAGGAATCATTACTTCCACAGACAGAAAAGAAAGAATGAGAAGTTTGTAATTATGTCCACTAAAAAATTCCAAGTGGCTTACGATTTCTGTGACAATTTATTTATTCTGCACTACTTGTGTGTATACTCCTGTACAATAACCTGTGGTTTTATAGACACCCTTTCCACCTGAGAGATGTTTGCCTTTTGATAGTGAAACCAATCATTGGCACAAACACACTATTTCTAATACTGCATAGTCCCCTACAGTCTGTAATAGCTGCTACATAAGTGAATCACTAATGATGATATCCTTATTTGAAGCAAAATCTGGCTGCTGACATCTTCTCTGTGTTATCTCTGTGAGTCTGTGCTCTGTAAATTCACTGGATCTGTGTTGTTTTCCATCAGTGACAGACCTGACTCTTTACTCCAGCGATGAGGTAGAAGCAATTCAAATCTTCTGAGTTAACAATCCTGGACCTTTATCGCTCCCTTCTTTCCTCTCACTTTTTCCACTGGCAATGCCACCTATTACTTTTACGTTTCTCTGTGATCTGCTGAGTCCCTGACTCCACATGGGATAAAACAGTGGTATGCATCCCTTTACCAACCAGCTTGACACAGAAACTTGTGGGAGGCAGGAGGCTGTTAGGAGTTTATGCCCCTCAACAGAGGCTTTAACTGTGGGTGCAATTGCAGAAGCACCTATGAACATACTTCACTGGTGTTGTTTTGCCCTGGATAAGACTGTAGATCCTTTAGAGAGACAATTTGTAGCATAATAAGGAAATAATAGGAATTATTTTCTTTTTCCAGCCTTACTTCTCTAGCTAATTGTTTTTCTCTCTTTAAACTTATCTATAGACTTATAATCTCACCTCAGACTTGGGAGTCAGCATAAAAAGCTCTTACCCACCAGGTGGCATTTTCTCACATGTGCAGCCTTAATTCTAACATGAATGTTTTGTACATATAATTATAAAACTGAGGGCCAATAAAGTGCACCTGTAGAGCAGAAACTTGACTGTTCTCAATTCTGTTCTAATTATCAAGCCTTAGAGCATAAACTAGGTTTCAAAGAAAACTTTCTGTACAGGCCTCAATAGAGTTAAAGGAGTAACATTTTAAGTTGATGAGCTGACACTTGTAGAAGCAAATATATTAAATAAATCATGATTCGTTTTGGGGCTAAATCTGACTTACATCAACTCTGGAAAAACCAGATCCTAATGAGTGACAGTTTGGTGTTTTCTGTCACTTCCTACAGTAATGGCCCCAAGCTGACACTGCTCTGTGGGAGTCTAATACTTCTGAACAAAAGTTTTTTTGGAGTGAGATAGACAAGGTAGAAATCCCAAGGTGACTGGAAGGAATGTCTAATGACTGGAAAGACATATTTACTGGCAGACTGTATGTAAGCTGTGACAGTTGACAGGGCTTGATTGTAATAAATATAGTTGATGAAGAGAAGGCTGACAGGTGAGGACAGAGAGAGAAAAAGAGTCAAAAGATCTGCATTGGCTGAACCCTATTAATGGTAAGTTGGTAACAAAGCCCAGAGTCATAAAAGAAAACAGGTATTGCAAACTGATGTCTAAACAGTGAAATGTGTAGGACTTGCAGGTTGCTGTAACAAGCTCAGATTTGTTGACCTTTCTTCTAGCTGTTTTGTAAGTGGTGTTTTCAGTTGATATTTCAGCAGGCAGGCAACTGATATTTTTAAATACTGTGTATGATTAATCATGTAATAGAATAAACCCTGATCAAGGTCATAATTATTGCTTCAGTCTCTAACTTTTGTTGCTTTGATCAGGGGATTTGATGTTGGAAAATGTGCCTCCACGTGCTGTGAAGGAGTAAATCTTGCTGGAGATCTGTTCTGCTGGAAACAAAAAAGATTCTTGTAAAGGAAATTAAACAACATAAAACCTGAAAGTCTTTCTTTAAATGCAGAGGCTCAGCACACAAACAGACACACACATACAAACACACATACACACAAACACACATGCACACACATGTATGGAGTGATTGACCCTGAAAATGGAAACAACTCTGGCATATTAAATCATGACACTTTTATAACTGACTGGTCAGAGTTTCAACAATAGGATTTCCAATGAGCTCTGCACTTTCTTCCCCCAGGCAAATGTCACACACTGAAACTAAACAGGATCCTTTTTTTCTTGTTCATCCCCATGTGTTGTTTTCTGTGCCCAAGATACAAATCTGTATTCAAAAATGCCTTAACCCTTTGGAAGGGCAGCCCTCCCTCTTCATGCCCCAGGAGAAGAGAGGTTTGTGTCAGCTGTGGGACATTGGGACATTTTGCCTGCTTTGGTACCAGGGTCAGTCTGCATGTTTATTGCACTCCCATTTCAAAAGGGAAGAAAGGGAAAAAACAGTGGTAAGGGAATATCTATCTGGAGGAAAGCACTCAGAAATTGCACAAACTTAATGTAAAGGTTAATAACAAGGAACATCCCTTGTTGGGAATATCAAGTGAGAGTCCTAAACTCTGGAAATGGGCCCATTTAACAGAAGTGTCACTGTGCTTGCTTTGGCCACACATGGACAGAGGTGAAAATCCCCTCACCTTCTTGCTTGTATGAAACACAAAAGCATTTGTGAACTATTTACACAACTAAAATATTGAGAGAACCTTTCTTTTTAAAAACTGTTTTTGTTTTAAGTGGATCCCCTCCTTTCCCCCCACCAGATGCTGCAGTCTCTCTAAGTGGTGCTGTGACTAAATGAATTGTGGGGAGCGCCAGAGAAAAATAAAAAGAGACCATAAAGTCACAGTACAAAGACTCTCAGGGTAGCACAGTGCTTACATGTCAATCACAGCAATGCTCCCTCTTTGCCTGTCTCCCACACAGCACTGGATCCAGCCACTCTGCTTCTCACTTCTGCCTGTTTGGAATTGCAGGATTCGGAGCCATGGCTTGTCAGCTTGGGAGTTGTCAACCTAATTGGCACATCCACACACACCTTGTGCACTCCTCTGGTTGTCAGTGCCTGCTTACGCCCCTGTGCACACCTTGTGGTGAGCATGAGAGTGTCCTGTCAGGTGGGATGCTCTCCACACAAGCACACAGATGTTTTCTGAATTGATATTAAGAAAATATTTGTATCTGATGACCTTAAAAATCATTTCTGACCCTAATGATTCCATGATATCCACAGATACTTTTTATCTGTCCTTTGTACACTGGTTTATTACATTCCAGGACATACATCTACACCTCATCTGCTGTCCTGTGCATGTGATGTCAAAGTGAATTTATGGTCATTTACTTCAGTGGCCATCCATCCTTTCATACAATGGGGCATCATTGTGTTTAAATACAACAAATACATTTAATTATAAATCTGTGAATACACAAACATGCACAGTTTCTGCTCTGAAACCCAGCCTCCTGAAGCCTGAACTAAATGCCAACAAATTTCTTGTGCAGTGAAGGCCTTTAGCCAGGCAGCTGGAAGCACAAGACAAAGAAGGTGATATGTAACTATGCTGTAACCCTTGATTTTGTTTGTTTTTAATACTTGTTTGTGTTTTTCTGTACAAACTTCACCTTCTTTGGTTTGACTTTCTTCCAGAGACCTTACCACACCTTTAAGCTGGTGAGAACATGGAAATTTTATTCACTCAAAAAGCAGTGTGTTGGAGCCAGTGTAAGTGGCTGTAGATGCCTTGCCTTTGGTTTGTCATCTCTTTTAGGCTCCAGGACACACTCAAGGTCAGTTCCTTGTCAGAAGAGGTAAGTAGAAGACAAAACAGGAATTAAAATTTTCATGGAGTGTGCCTTCTTTCATAAGGAAACCTCATTAAAGTCAACATGATTATGACCATTGCCTGCATCAAGATCAGTCCTTCATTTCAGTGCTGAAAATGTTAAGAACTGTGTTTTTAAAGTGAATATAGCATTAGCACAGGACACTTTTTTTTAGTGTTTCATGGACTAATCAAAATACCATTGAAAGCAAAATCTGAATACAAATATTGGGGAAAATTTTCTGAGGTTAAATTCACAAGGAAAGAGAATATTTCCCTTCTGGAAACTGGAGATACTCTGCAGAGTGAATTGCTATTGCTGGGACAATAGCAATTTTTTACTATTAATTTTATTAATTATTTTACTATAATTACTGTGGGTTAATCTTGCATCTCTGGGGCTTTTTAATGGAGGTCGTATAACTGTTCTACGATATATTTTGCATCTTTGAATTTAGACTGATTTTGGATAGCTTCTGAGAACCATGTCTCCCAAGAGGGCAATAATCAGCAGTCTGTTGTCTATGGTACAAGATGCATCATAAGTCATGTAATAATGGTTCTGAAGGCTGTGAATCTCACTTGAGACAAAACTTGTCTGAGCCTACACAGGAGAAAAGACTTTAAGAAAGAGCAGAACCAATCTGATCTTGTGATTCCCAAAGTCTGAAGTAGGCCAGGTCCTGCACACAGGTAAGAATGGCTTTTACAGGTTTGTTCATGCAACTGGGATAGGGATGAGGATTATTGATAATGCTTCTATGTAACTTCTGTTCTGAATACTTCATCCTCTTCCCAATTAGGATAAGCACCTTGCTAAAAAGATTTGTAGCTTTCCAAGTTTTGCACACATTTTTCCCTGCAGAAATTTTTTAGTGTGTTCAGATCTCTTCCTTCAGTTTAGATTCTCACTAAAAATATTTTACAAGTTGGAAGGAAAAAAAAAACCAAACAAAAAAAAATCCTTTTGTATCATAACTATGGAATTCATAATAATCCAAACTAAAGCTTCAGCTAGAATCACAGTTATGTGTGGCACCAAACACAACATGAAGGATGAGTCAGTAGCACTGGCATAAGGTTTACAATTGTATTTAAGATGTTAAGAGAAAAAAAGTGTTTTTGTTGCCACAGTAGGTGCAGGATAATGCCCAGGACTTCAGCTGCAAAAGTCCTGTTTTGTCTTTTGCTATTTGTTCATAAAAGCTTGCCAAGCGCATGGACCCTCATTAAATGCCTTGCTGTTGTAATAACGGCATGAGAACACCCAGCAAGTTTTTTGTGCCAGAGGAAACTTCTGTGAGAAAAAGAAGTACATGATGCTGTGCTTTCAACAGACATCATTGAGAGCTGTGTTTGGGGACTGATGTGTCAGCTGCTTATCAACACAGCCATTGAGTTGAATACATCAGGGAAGCTTTAAGAAGAATGGGAGAAATAGAAAAAAATGCAAGAATAATGGGGTAAAATTATTTCCAGTGTTAAATGTGCTGAAGGAAATGTAGTTTCAGCAAGAAGTTTGCACTGTTGTGTTGTGGGCTCCTTGTTTGGGTTGATTACATGGCAACATGGAATTGATTTCTTGAGCTTAGGACAGTTGGCAAACTTGACTAGACTTAAAATGAACCTCTTTGATTCTGTCTACAAAATTACAGCAGATTTGATAAAGTAAAGATGTATCCTTTGAAGTATTCCCTATCAACATAAGTGCTAAGAACACTTGAGTGAAGGAATTTTAACGGTTTTGAAAGCAGTAGCAAAAGAACATCAATGAGGATTGCAGCTAAGGGCATGCCCACAAGGCACTATACTAACTGCATCTATCCTGCAGGCAATAAGCAATTGCTAAAGATTCCAGACTTTTTAAAGTTCATAGTTCATCTCATAAAAACTTTACTTCCAACTTATGATACGTTTTTGCTGGTTCAGTTTGTCTTTCAGTAGACGACTCCAAGAGAAGGCCTTACCAAGCAGATCTGCACAAGAACATGAAGAAACTTTCTCTTTTTTGTGTGTCACATGATGATTGCAGGGTGTGAAGTGTGATCATGTCCTGTTATACCCTGTTTTAAGAGCATGGAAGCTATAATCCTTCCAGGCACTTTAACAGAAAAGGTTCAGTCCAAATGCTGTGTGGATTCAGGCCCCACATCACAGAAGAGAAGGGCTGTCCTTCACATTGCAAATTTCTCACATGTGCTAGATTTGAGATGCCCTTGTTGCTGCAAAATGTTTTTCCAAGAGGAGGAAACAATATGAAGGACAACTGACAATCCAGTGGTAGTTTCAGTTAGGCCAGATATCTGCTTTGCAGCTGTGATGCTGCTGGTCCATCAACGTCAATGCTCTTACTGCTGTGTTCTTACTGCCTGTGTTGGGCAGCTTGCTGTGCCTTGCAAATTTTTCATTAGCAAGGATGAACACAAGGAATAAATAACAGGAGGATCTGGACAGAAACAAGATGAAAACACAAGTTTGTTTTCAACAGCAAACAAGATCTGAGTTGCTGGCACTGAGAAATGAGTCACTGAGCAACTCGGATATTTAATTTGGGCAGCAGAGGAGGTGTAATTAAAAAGCTTTTACTTTTTAATGAAAATTTCATACTTGTGATACTTGGTAGATTTCAGTGCAACCACAGCAAATTAGTGATAGCCACAGTTATGACAATGAGGATTCTTAAAACATGATAATATTACTGTGGCTTAATGAGCTACCGTACATCAGCTGAGCTGTGGGAAGTGGCACATGTATGCCCCTAGCCCAAACACGAGGTAGTGAGTCAGTGCAAACCTCTTCCAGCGAGTTTTAAGCAAACACCACACAGCAGTGGACAAATAACATGTACAGTTAGTTGCTGGTGCTCAGCTGCTGAGTGCAGTAATTAAAAGTGTCAGACTTTTTGGAGAAAAAAATGAGAGAAACACGTACATTTTGTTTTAGATCACCTAGCATGTTTTCCCAAGACATGTGATTCCCAAATTCCCTTCACAGTTCTAGTTCCCCAAATCTGATGAAGGTATTATTTCCACAGTGGAGTTGTAAGAAAATAATAAAAGTGGTTGTGAGAGAGATCAGCTGAAATGGATTCAAGATGAGCAAGCTGTGAACAACTGTTTTTACCATAAGCTTGATCCAAAGGCAGTGGACTCACCAAGATGGTTTTCTGTTGACTTCAAGAAGTTTGGTGTCAAACCCAGGTTCCACAGTTTAGTGAAGAAAATGTAAGCCAGGAGAACATTATTTGTTCTGATGTACATCTTTCCTGGATGTCATGACAGTATCTGCCTCATAAATGCCCACCATAATAATTAATAATAGAAGGACAAAAGGGGTAATGGCTTTAAACTAAAAGAGGGTATATTTTGATTAGATATTAGGAAGAAATTCTTCCCTGTGAGGGTGGTGAGGCCCTGGCACAGGTAGCCCAGAGAAGTTGTGAATGTTCCATCCTGGAAGATTTCAGGGACAGGTTGGGCAGGAAACACTTTGAGCCACTTGGTCTAGTAGAAGGAGTAGGTCTAGGAGAATGTACCAGCCCACAGCAGGGGGACTGGAGTTAGATGAACTTAAAAGTCCCTTCCTACCTAAATTATTCTATGAAATTAATACTTTTTTTGACCTTCGTGTTTTTACTATGTGAAGCTCTACCATGCTCAATACTGAAGTTTTACTGCTTATTAGGTATCACTTTATTCATTCACTGAAAGCTAATAAAAATTGGCTGATTAGACAACCCCAGGCTGCACATCTTAAATAGTCATTAAACAATCATTACAGATAGAAACAGCTACAACTGGCTTCTGTTGAAATGCTGCTGATTATTATATAATCCTTTTTCAAGTCAAAATGAATGCATAATCAAAGCACAAAGCAAACAGTTTGAAAGTTCTGAGCTGGCTGTGCAAAGCTATAATGTATCAACAAACCTCTAAATTAATGCCCAATTCAGTAGATGAGCACTGATGTACAGCAGAAGAAGTAATTGAGGAAAAAGGATGGAACCATGAGCATCGGTGAAGCGACCTTCTTCTGAAATAACTTCATCTAGAGCCCTGCAGAAAACCCTTGCAGCTCTGACCCAAAAACACGTGTCTGGTGTCAAGGAGTAAAGGTAAGTACACAGTTCTGGTGTTTCTTTTTGTTATTACTGATATTGTTATTTACAAAGACTCACATTAAACTGTGCAGCTGAAGACACACAGACTTTGAGATAAATCTGTGCAGGAGCAAGACACTGCAAATTGATCCTTACCCAGTAACATTTCTGCTATTAACAGACTCCTTAATGAAATTTAATAATGAAACCCTCAGATAAATAAGGATACTTTCTGATCCTTATTATACTGATATAAATTTGGAGCAACTTCAATGAAAACTAGTGGAGTTGTTCTGCATTTACTAACAGTGCAAATGAACACAGAATGAAAACCAGAGACTTTGGGAAGCCTTAAGCAAATAACTCAGATTTCTGAATTGAGAAGATCACTATTAAGGTTATAGTACAAAAACTCCTGTCTTCCTCCTTCTCTGTAATAACATTTTTCTTAACAGTCCTTGCTTAATCTTTGCATATTCTGCATGAAATAAATGGCCAGGATGTTTAAATTTCCAGCCTGTAGCACCTGCAAGTTACAGGCCAGACCCATTTGCTTGATTGAGGCCAGCAAGAATCATTACCACATAGGGCAGCTGATCTTCCCCCACTTAAACACCTGCAAATGCAGGTCATCTGGGAGTTTGAACCTATTAAGGTTCTTATAATTGAGACAAGGGCAAAATAGTTTGTAAAATAGTACATGAACAGGAAGATGAGAGAGAGGTTGAGAGAAGGAGAGAGACACTCTGGTAGGATGACAGGAAATCACATAACAATATTTGCAAGTGAGCTTTGGAAGCATGGTCTTTGTAATGGGGTTAGCTAATCCAGATAGTAATAAGGATAGGAAAGTCAGCAATCATAATCATATTTAATGGATTCCAGATGGAGAAATATAATTGTTCTCATTATCATTGTGAAAACTCCAAGGAAATACAATCCCAAGATACTTTACCTTGACAGGCAACCAGGAACAATATCCACATCAAGTCATGGGTTTTGTAGGTAGAGTTGTCAGTTATTTCCTTTTTGTAGCATTCCCTTCTAATGTAATGGTTTGATTAACCTAAGACATTCTGATGTGAGTATAAAAGCAATGTTAATGAAATGCCTGCTTAATTGACTGTGCATCTCTATACCATATGATGTGGTGGCTTACTAAATACATTGTGGAATTAAAAAAAAACCCCCAAAAGCCTTGTATATCATGAGACTTTTCCTTTGTAATGTGGTTAAAATGAAATATGACTGTAAGCACAGGCCTTTTTGGGTGCAGCTGTTCTTTTTGTTTGGGTTGATAATTGGAACCAGTCCCATGGGCCTATTTGATGTTATCTCTTGTTTAAAACTAAACTGTCAAAGCTTATCCCCCCTGTGTACTCAACAGGGAGTAGTTCTGGGGAAACTTTCTTCTTAAGTATTTTTAACCCCTCCTCCCTGCACGCATTCTCTAAACTGAACCAGGGCAGTCATGAAATGATGTCTTCACAGGAACACTTGTACAGCAAAATATTTCTTTGTGGAAAATTGAGCCTTTTCATGTTATATGTCTTTGTAACAGAGGCCTAAAAGAAAAGATCCCACAGCAGAAGTCAGATGATCAGGATGTGATCTCTCAGCTTTAAAACAACGCGTCTCTCTACAAAGGGAGTCCTGCTCTGCATCCCCAAGGCATGAGAGCTGCTCAGGGTGTGGGGCAGAGAGGCAGATGTCTCCCACAATATGAACCACTACTTGCTCCAGGAGCACCACAGCTGGGTTTCACAAAGTCTCCAGCATGACTTTGACATGCCTGATCCCAAGCTAATGCATTCAGGCAGCAGTGCACTGTGGGGACTTTCCACTTGGGCTGGTTGTGCCTCAGGATTTTCTCTAAGGGTACTATAATCTTTGGATGTTACCTCAGAATGGATAGATTTGCCCAAGTTCAGGAGAAGCTGGACCTCGTGTTTTGGTTGGTTTCTTGAGTGCCAGGTGGTAGGCAGCAGGGAGCATGTCTGTTGCAGTCCAGTGAGGAGGTATTTTGGGTTTGCTTCACACCTTTCATTTTCCTTTGAAGTTACTGAAGTTACTTGAGACAAGTCAATGGTGTGACCTCAAATTAACAACACTAAAAAAGGAAATATTCTTTTGGCCATCAGACCATTGGGTGATGTTCTTGGTTGGCTCCTTTTTAGATACATTTTTCTCAAAAAACATCAGGCCTTCTGCTAGATATTTCTGTTTGTACTGACAATTTTGTCAGCCCGTTACATAATATTACGGTACCTATGGAGCCAACTTTAATGGAGCAGGAGGAAGGAGATATAAGAATCACTGATAGATTCCATTGTCATCTCCACTGTCTTGGGCAAATGAAAAAGGGAAAAAAGTTAAAAGTTACAAGGCTTGCTTGGTGGATTATTGTGGCACTGCTCCTCTTGAATGGCCCACGTGCAGAATAAGAGAACCTTTCACAAACTCCATAGATCCCTTGCATGGTTTGCATAGATTAATGAATACTGTTCACAGTCACACTACTTTTAAAAAAGTATACTCAAACAACACACTCACTGGTTTCCCCTCCTGTGGACATATACACACTTTGGAGGTGTTGCAGTGTCCTGCAGGGCTCGGAAGCTGTGTGCTGTGCTATGTTCAACTTCTATTATACAGCATTTCTGATAAGGAATCAACATCCAGTGCAGGCTGTGCTCTTGGCCTTCGTTGCGCTTACCTGACTTGCCTTTGTCTTAACACTCATTTCCACTGTTTCCTTTTAGTCTTTAAGACCAAATGCAGCAGTGTATCCTTACCTTCCCCAAATCCATTTGTTTTTCCCCTATAAACTCATGGCAGGACACCTGGAAGAGCCCTTCTGAGTAAAATCAGATGTAAAAGCTGCTGACAGCTGTAAAAACAGCAAACGAGCTTCCTATCTTGTGCAGCACTCAATGTGCCTGAGAGGCTTTCGACAAGCAACCACTTTGCAGCCCCTCTGAGTGGAATGTCTAAGCACAGGCTGTGGGTTGCAGGTTGATTTTGTGCCCCAAGAGAACAAAGATGCTTGTGATGCCCATTTGTAGAAGAACAATGCTCAAGCTGTAGGTCCCTCTCATCCTCACAAACCAGTTTCTGTAGACCTGTCATGTATTTGAGATGGGAAATGATTCTTTGGTCCCTTGGGGGATGCCAGGACTTTGTGCGTTGTAGATAAATATAAGTTTCTATTTAAAACCAATACTACTGGGACTAGATATAAGAGGGGCTGGAAAAAGCCATTTCTAAAAATACAGGAAATAGCTATATGGTTACAGAAGTGAATAACCAGCTGTGGGTAATCATATAACTCACATATTAACAATAAGAATCCACTGTGTAAGGGCGAAAAAAAACCAATCCACATAAGTTTGAAAGACAATAGGCCAGTTCCTGATCAGACTGTGGAAAAAGAAGGAGCAGAGAGAATATATGGAGGGCAGAAGAAGCAGGAAGTTGGTGCTTTCTTACAGAAGAGCCCATGGAGAAGGCAATTCTAGAAGTTCAGTAAGGGCAAAGCAAAACATTCATTTACTTTTAGGAGATACCACTTGTAAAAGTGAGGTTAAGAGTATGGACCTGAAACAATGTCAGGAGGTCACTTTGCTGGACTGCCCGTCTGTTCATAGATTCATGTTTGGAAGCAGCAGCCTCAGAAACAAGCCCAGTACAATCCATACAACACTCTCAATAAGACTCAATAAGACCCAATACAAGACTCTCACAGCAATTTTGAATAATAGCTAATACTGGACTGCCTCACTGTTGACAGAGGACTGATCAGGCCTTGTGTGTTTCAGGTGGGAAAACAGAGACATTCACCTTGTCAGTTATTGAAAGACTAGAAACAGAAACAGAACCCATCCATTTTAGGTTAATTTTCATCAATTTCAATTAGTCATCCAAACTTCCATTTCCTGTCAGGCCTTTTTAGCTGCAAAGACCCTATCTTACAGGGTTTTCCTGGTGTGTTCTGGAAAAGTTCATCTTGTCTTTTTCACTTTTTTTTTTTTTTCATCATTGCTGCTGTTGAGAATCTGAGTATTTCCTTCTTCTTCCTGTGGGCCTCTCCAGTGCCTATTCCTTTAAAATCCCTTCCAAGTAATTTTGACTGTTATTCTAAGCAATAGTAGATAGTTTTGATCTGTGGAGCTATGTAAAAACTGTGTTCTCAACCTGTCTCTCTATCTGTTTTTCTTCTTCAGTGTTAGTGATTCATTCTCATGGGTTTGACCAGAACAGTTGCTTTTGTGTAGTGGGACTAATTTTAACCTATCATCCAATTGTCAAGGGGTTTCTCCACTCGTTTCAAGGCAGCTTCTTTATAGTATTCTCTTTGGTTTTTCCTCTACTTTACAGCAGAGGTTTTGCAGGAACACTATAGAAGAGCTATTGCTGGAAGGCTTTTTCAGACCTAGCATGGTTTCCTTCCCAGAGGAGGGGGACATATTTGTCTTAATAGAATTATTCTGGCTCATTTTGGTGGTGCAGGCTGCTCCTAGGTCCTGCTGCAACTGAAGGTTTGTTTATGGCTTATGCTTCTCTACACATCCATGGCAAGCAGAATTCTTCACTCTACTAATCTTCAAGCTTGAGGAAACCAGGAAAGTTTTAGCCACTGACAAAAGATCTGATCCAAACTTACAGGAAGCCAGTGGAAACATCCTACAAGTTTATGTGAACAATAATCCCCTCAAAGAACAGAACTGGGCAGTTATGTCTGCTATTAGTGGCTCCTCCACTTCAGTTGCCATGTCCCTGTTATTACGGTGCATAGCAAAATCCTCTCCTCTCCTCTCCTCTCCTCTCCTCTCCTCTCCTCTCCTCTCCTCTCCTCTCCTCTCCTCTCCTCTCCTCTCCTCTCCTCTCCTCTCCTCTCCTCTCCTCTCCTCTCCTCTCCTCTCCTCTCCTCTCCTCTCCTCTCCTCTCCTCTCCTCTCCTCTCCTCTCCTCTCCTCTCCTCTCCTCTCCTCTCCTCTCCTCTCCTCTCCTCTCCTCTCCTCTCCTCTCCTCTCCTCTCCTCTCCTCTCCTCTCCTCTCCTCTCCTCTCCTCTCCTCGAGTGTCCTCTCCTCTCCTCTCCTCTCCTCGAGTCTCCTCTCCTCGTATTTCTGCTCAGACAGGATAAAATACTTTATGCTTTATGAAGTATCCCCAGAGATGCCCATCTGATTGCATCTTCTGTCCTGCTAGGGCTGCCTGCATATAGGGGTCATCATACTTACAGAATTACTTGATTCTCAGCAGACTTAAAATATTGATATTGTGCAAAGTTAAAACAAAGAAAAAATATTTTAAAAAATAAATATTTATTTATTTTACCAATAGGCAGTAACACTATTCCAGCCTATTACTCTTAAGCACTACAACAAGACCCTGAAACATAATTGCAGTCTTTGTGTAAAAGAAAAAATTCAGTGTGTTTTGCAATTAAAGAAAGAAAAATAACTTTCATGACAAAATGACAGACTAATTTTTCCTTCCATTGTTTCTGTAGTATCTGTGTCTCCTTGATGGCATGCATGTTTTTCTCCTTGTCATGAAACAGCAACATCTGCTGTTCTTTATGTTTATCCACTGCTTTTGGAGCTGCAGGACTGGATCAACCCTTATTTTCAGGGTTTTCAGTACCATCCCAGAGGCTGAAGGCAAAGTCAGACCAAAAGCTGAGCTCAGGGGGTTTCAGGCGTTCAGGGAGAAAAGAAGCAGATCCAGGACTGCAAAACCCAGTAAAAAACTGGAGAGTTGTCAGCATTGGGCAGCGGTGGGAGTACGTTCATGTCTTCAAAGCCAGCAAACCGTGACACCTTGATGTGGAATTCAGCATGAAAAACATAGTATCAGCATTCATTTCATAATAAAACTGTTTATTTGTTTTAGAGGAATAACATTTAAAGACTTGGTCAGAGATGGTAGGCAACACACACTCCAAAAGGACAGAATTGAGAAACAGGCTATGCCAGTACAAAAAACACCAACCTGAGCAGCTCATTTGCCCAAAGGTTTCTTTGGCTTTGCCAGCTCTTTTTCCAGTTTTTACAAGTATTTCTTTCTCCTGGGTTGCTGTATGAAAGAGCTGCACAGAGCAGAGGGGAGCTGCCTGGAGCCAGCAGCCCATGGAAATGCCAGCCCCTCCTTGGGACCCTACCTGTGTGCCTGCCCGTGTTCCCAAACCTGGGTGCTACTTGCAGGAAGAATCCACTAAACAAAGAAGGACACACTGAGGTGGAAATTGAGAGGTTTAACTCTGTGCTTTGGTAGCAGAGCTGGGGCTCTGTCTGGGCTTGGTTTCATCCAGAACCCAGGGAATGTGGAGGTGGTTTTGGTGCAAACACCCTTTGTTTTCACAGTCAACAGCAGGGCTTGGGGCTGTGTGGAGCCCAGCTACTGCACACAGCCTCATGTGCACCTTCCTTACAATGTTGGTCAGAGATGTTTTAATGTGTTTTAATGCATTTTAATGTATTTATCCAGTGCATTAGAGGCATGTCTGTTGGTGCTGTTGAGGCGTACCGATAAAATCAGTGCTTAGGGAGTTTTAAAAAATGTGTTTTGACCCAACAGACCATAACTAGCCTCATGGTTGTGTTTAGAGAAGCAAATGAGTATTCAGGGACTCCTAAATGTGCTTATTATGTAGCTACCATGAATTCATGTGAGGGCTCTGGTCACACCTCGGCGTTCCAGCATGGGGCACACCAAGTGCCAGCTCTAGGTGTATTTGTCACTGCTGGCAGGGAGGAGTTGCAGCCTTGCTCAGTGTACCAGACATGTGTTGGCCCTGTGGCCATGTGTTGGGACAGCCATGCTCCAGAGCACACCCTGGGATACCACCCTAAATCCATGGTGCACCTCTGACTCCGCTGCTGGCCCAGGGGGAACTGGAGGATGAGTTTTCCTAAGGGGTATGTTCCTTGCCAAGACAGGATTCACATGTGGATGGCATCACCTCCATGCCTTCCAGGCCTGGCTTTGAGCAAACTGAAGGCTGAGAGGAATGATAGTCTGAAGAGTTTTTATTTTGTTTTTGTTTGGTTTTAATTTAGATTCAATTATTGTCTACAGCAAGCACTCAGAAGGCAGTTCAAGAGCCATACTTCAGCTGCAGCTTGGCCTTTCTTTGCTGTATGCTCTGGTTCATCTTTACAGAGTAAACTGGAGGTTAAAGCAGATCAAATACAACATTTGCCTGCATTGTTGCTTTGCTTTCTTTTTAAAGAAAATATTTATTTATTTGTTGTTTTTTCACTACTGTTTGCTGGAACTAAGTGCAGGGATTAATTGTAAAGTTAAAATGAAACGGAAATCATCCAGGAAGCAAAAATGCTTGCAAAATCTGCTAAAACCAAATGAATACCTCTCAAAGGAGTCGAAAGCATGCAGGAAACATTAACATAATATTTTCTTAACCTTGTAGATAAGATTATCTGATGCGTGAAAATGGTCATCTTTTGTATTGATTCCACCGTGCCATGCAGCAGTTCTTAGGAAAATGAATAGGTCATTAAATGTTCATTACTTTATAGGCTCTAAAGAAGAAAAGATGTATTAGCAAATGAATTAACTGCTTTGTTACAGTTTGAATATATCATTAATGTGTATGTTTTCCTCATGCAAGATGTGAATTGTATGCATCTGTAGGGCAGCAGGGTCTGTAGGCTGCTGGGAAGCAATATTTGCTTAATACTTGAGGGACATTTACACTTCTAGAAAATTCGGGTAAGCCCTCATCACTTTTCTGGCAACTGGGAGTAGAAAATTTGGTTATTTATCCATTTATGAAAGCTGTCATAGGAGAGCTGTGCCTTATGGCATGCCCTGTTTGAGAGCAGGAGTGATGCCCCAGCCCTGCCTGACCCTGTGGGCATCAGCACTGCTCCTCAGGGACAGCCAATGGGAACTGGGGGAGATGCCCACGGGAACAGCAGATAAAACACTTTGCACTGCTCAGGCTGCTGGAGGGCTCAGCATCACAGCAGTGGCCGTCTCGGTGCTCCCAGGAGGATGCTGCCCTCAGACACTGCCCACTTTTCACAGCCCATGGCTCACCCTCATGGGAGCCACAGGGAAAAAAGGTGCTTCCAGCAGCAGAGCATGTGGGAAACCTGGCATCACATCACCTAACCTTGCTGAGGGCTGCCCAGAGGACAAAATGCTCGTTACATACTGCTTGAAACAATGACTTGGTGCCACTATAAAAATGCCAAAGGCCTTTCTTGCCCTATCTACAGGATCATTCCCACCTGAGCCAGGCATAGAAGGGGATTTTTTTTTCCTCTTTCTTTTAAAAGCTAATAAGGCTTATAATTGCATTTGAAGCTGTTTTTCAAAGCCATTTGTGTCCACACCCACTACGACTTTAAATTATATTATAAGCGTATTAACCAATTAAGTGACATATTAGCCAGAGGGACAGTCAAGAGCGTGATTTCGGCTCACGCAATTGTTAGAGAAATCCCAGGCTGCAAAGCTGGATAGCAAAACCATACCAGGAAAGGGCCGACAGTTCTGAAGGCAGCGCAGCTGCGAGAGTGAGCGCTGCTCAAGCTGCGGCTCAGACGGGGCCTGGGAGACTGCTAGCAGTGTTTGGAGCCAGGCATTGTGCAGTCAAGAGCTGATCAAAACTCTGCGCTGCAGCTCACTCCTAACCTGCAACACCACCTGCTGTTACAATGCTCGGTGTCTCCTCAGCAGTACAGATTGCTGGGGATACGCTGAGAGCAGCAGCACTGCCTGGCTGTCTAACCCCTGGCATACAGCAGTAAGCCTTTCTTGGGAAATGTGAGCAAGGGTGCTAATTGAAAAGTCATCAGGGCTGAAAAGCAAACCTGGAAAAATATGTATAAAATCCTTTCCCCATTCCCTTCTTTTTTCCTCCCCCAGTTCAGATTTGCTAAGTGCTACACCAAAACCTAAGGGCTCCTGCTGGCTACCTAGTGGGAGGCTATAACTATATTATACTTCATCTCTGGGGTAAGGTGAAGTGGCAGCTGCCCTTTTAAGCCCTTTCTTGTGGAAGATCTTGTACCCTCCTAAATCACCCAGCTCCTGACTTTTCTCTCCCTCAGTTCCCACTGCTCCTTCAGCAGATGCCGTGCTGCTGCAAGCCCTCAATTTGTCTGGAGCAGGTAGATGCTGAGCTGAGGGAGATTTGGATCTGCCCCTTTGCTTTTCATCACAGTTAAACAGACAAGTGTGGGACAGACTGAGGTGGCATTTTCATCTTCCTGTGCTCCAGCAGTCAAGGACTGTCCCTTTGTGGGACAGTCAGCAGGGACCTCTGTCTCAGATGAGCACCCCTGTGACTCAATGCCTTCACCGTTTCTCTCCTGGGGTGATACCATTTATGGACTTTTCTCAGGACAGGGTCTAATGTCTCAGCCAAGAGCTAAATCAGTAACAGAAAGATGATTTCATTCTTCTGTTTAATTCAAGTTTCACAATCTGCAAGGATATCACCCTGAGCCTTCTCCCCTTAGTTCCCAAACTGAATTTTATTGCTCTCCCATCTCAAGCTGGGCTATGATCCTGTAGGAATAAAAGAGTACTGCACCCATGGAAAGTCCATTTTCTTGGCACAATCAGGAACTAAGCTGTTTGTCCACATTCAGCATTAGATTTACATGGGACAAGAGAGCTGTGTTCTACAAAACAATGTTTTCACCAGAAGTCTGAGGAGTTTCCAACTTTGGGCTTTATTTGTATTTTAAATTTAGCATTTGCAGATGTTTTATAGGCATCCAACTATTTCAACAAAGTGATCACTTGACAATATTATATTGCTGAGCCTTGAACTGTGGCCAGATTGCTTTGTTTACATAAGACCACCTGCAGCCATGGTATATTTTGTGACCTTCTATGGAGAAACAAAATTGTGAGTAAGGGAGCATTACTCAGGTCTTTTTCTGTTCATGAATGAAGCCCACTACAACACGTACAGTGGGGGTATGAGAGGGAGATGAATTAATCATGGCACACTGCAGAAAATGAAGTGCTTGCCATTCATTTAGTAGTCAATCAAGTATCTGAGAAACTATAAGCCCCTTTGTGGTACAAGAGCTCACGGCTCCATCCCAGTTCTACCAGCAGTGACTCATTGGTGGGAGGCATAATGTCATGGGTTATTCCTGTTCATTTGGCCTGCTGCAAATTTCCATGAAACACCAATGGGAAAGAAAAAAAAAGAAAAGAAAAGGGCCACTCCAAGGATGAGCAATGTGTCTCGCCAAATGCTATGTGCAACGTCAGTACGCGAGTACATCTGCCCACCTCATGTTCCTTTACCTTCATGCACAAATCAAGCACTGTCAAACAGGCAAGGCACTGGGGAATGAAAAAGACAAGGCAGGGATGTTTACTAGAACTTTGAAGAAAACATCCTCTCCTTCTGCAGAGGTACCAACCAAACTACCTTGTAATGTAAGAACAAGGTGAAATTTTAAACGCTGGTGCTTCTTAGCTAACAATGTCTGATCTTGTTTCTGAGCAGCTGAGCTATGGGTAGAGTCCAAATGTCTCTCTGCAAGAGGTGATTGCACTCAGAACCAGCCAAAAATGTTAAAACACATCGAACTTGATATTGCAAAACTTATTGCCATCTGGCCAGTGCAATCAGTTAACTTTTATTAAAGCTCAGGAGAAGCAAAGGAAGAAGCTCCTTTTTTGGGTTGGTTTGCACTAATAATTTATTCAACAACTCCAGTCTTGTATTTTTATTTTTATAGTTCAGATAAGGTAGATTATTCCAATCTATATTATTTTCAAATTTTGCTTTGCCTAACCAGTTCATAATCACAAAGAAAAACTAAAGCCCATCTTGGTTAGCACATTTTTGTGTGAATTAATGCTGAAACCATTTATCAGAACTTCTGCTCATGTTTAGGGGGATGCTTGATAGACCTGTAAACTCAAACTACAGTGGTTTGTTTATTTTTTTGTAAAAACACTGTATGTCATCCTTGCTGCATGCCTGATCCTCACTGCTTCAGCACAGAACTGGCCCTGATCCTGAAACCCTAATGTATATGCCAAAGGCATCCAAATCTGTGGGACCCAGAGGACTGTTCCCCAAGACCTGCTTGCTATGAAAAGTGCCAATAACAGCTCTTGCTCTTGGTTTTGTCTCTGCAGAGGACTTGCTGCTGTCCTTAGGTAACCACAAGGTTTAAGTCAGGTTGGGAGGACATTTCCCCTGGTCTTTCCTTCCAGCCATCCAACACTCCCACAGCAGTGTGAAACCTGAGTATTCCGTGCTCTTTCCAACCATTTTAGGTGCCAGGGAGTTTCGATGAAGGTCTAGAAAGCATATTGGGAGATGAAATGTATCTCCAGGCCTTGAGGGTGTTTTAATTCTAAGCCTTGTCTGCAGGAATGCCTTGGGTACCACACAGCGAGTCCAGACTGAGTAAACTGGGTGAACATATTCGTGCTGCTGGGCATCACTCAGCAGACATGGCATGGGCCAGTGCCACCCTACCTTTCTCAGGAAAATAATTCCTCCACAGCCCACTGGCTTCTCTCCTCTGAAATGACTGTTCCTTTGATTCATGATTTCAGTTTACTGAAACCCTGCTCCTTTTACAAATATCTTTCTTACGCCCCCTTCATTTCCTTTGCCATCCTAGCCTGGAAATGGGCCCTGATTGTTTCAGCTCACATACTCTGCGCAGAGATGAGCTGCAGCCAAATCTCCTGTCTTGGGCTAATTAATGACACAGTAGCACAGTTTCCCTGAACAAAAGTCTGTCGCATTCCCCGAGTTCACATATTAGCCTTTGTATGATCCGAGACGTGACAAAGCACTGCCCCAAACCTGTCTCTCCATTGCTTGTATTTCCCATTTAATCTGTTTCTCCTTCCTCTCTAAACTCTTTTCTCGGTCTTTCAGCAAGTGTGAAACAATTTCCTCTTTTCACAGGGGCCTAGTGGCAAGCAGATTAATGAACCCTTAACACAACACGGAATGCTGCTGCCAAAAAATGTATGAAATGCATTCAGCAGTCCCCACAGTGCACTGTGTGGGGGACAATTACAGAAAACAAAAGCTGTGTAGCAGTTCACTTAGGTTTCCAGAAGTCTGAAGAGTTTGGATCAGACATAGGGAACTACAAAAATGCCCCTGTTTTTCTTTTTTGTTTTTTTTTCTTTTTTTTATTGGTCAGCACCAGCTATCTTTTATGACTTTAAATGTAGCAGAAAACAGGTCAAGTGATAGGAACCTGCAGCCTCCTTCATTCCTGGTACAACTGCTATACAGTTGATTAGACATCAGGGAAAAATTTGACTTGTACTATCCCCGGACATTAATGTGCTTCTGCTTGAGGTCTCTGTATTGTTCTGAACTGGAACTTAACGTTTTATATTTCAGAGGGGTTTCAGAGGAGAGATCCTTTGATTTATCACTGGCCTTTCCAGCTCCATTCTAACCCTGCCCAGTGGCTCTGTATAAAATATTTGGAAAATAGCTTGCTTTCTATCTTTCCTTCCTTTTTCCTTTTTCCCTTTCCCCCCTCCACCCCCCCTTCTTTAATGAGCCTTTGTTGGTCCACCTTGGTCTCTCAGTCTCTTAACACACTTGTGTGTGGAACACTAACTCCTTGAAATGTGAAACAGATGGATGAAGTGTGGGACTCGCAGATATTTGTTTTGGAACAGCGCTGCACATCAGTGTCTGTGGAAGAATTTCCAGCAGCTGGGTAAGCCCGCTGAGACTTCCCTGGTTTCAGTACAAAAGAGAGTCCCCCAAAGAACTTTTGGCGGTCCCCAGATCTCCCCCAGGGAGTTTTTGCAGCTCATGAAAAGCAGACTTTGCACTCCCAGGATGACATATGGTACTTCCAAGTTCAAGTGCTAAAGGTGAAGTTATTTTATTTTGGGGAGCTTCAGGCACTTTGTTTGCTTGTTTGCAAAATGCTCAAGAAGCAACAGGACTTAAAAAGCTAGATTAACGATGTTTTAGATTTCAACAGAAGCTTCCACCCCAAGAAATAAAATCATTCTTTATATCCACTAATGACTACAGCCTCCAAACACTATGGTGAAGAAAGCAGCCTGCTTAATCACATTTTGTAGGTGGGAACACAGGAGGTGAAACCCAGGTCCCAGATGAAGTCAAAGGGAAATTTCCCTTGATTTCATTAGAACTAGGATTCCACTGACTGTGATTAGGAGCCTGAGTCTGCAAATCCTTACTCAGAGTCTGGCCATTACACAGACAAGCAGTCCATTGTAGCTCTGCACTCACATAAACAAGACTTAGTGGGAATGGGCTCCCAGACCTACATTTTTAGTTTCAAAAGCAGTCACTGATTTGGGATGCCTGGCTTGAGACACCTGAAAAGGCTTTTTCACTGTCAGGGAATGTTTGTGCCCGAAATCTGTCAGAGCTGGGCCTAAGGCAACACCTCCAGTCAATTTTGGTTTAGCAATCACGCTCATAAAAATTTGGCTTGCCTTTAGGTCACTGTGAAAGGCCAAGAACAGCAGACTCGGGATTTGGGGTTCCACGTCCTTTGGACTGTATCTAAACTCTTTACATTTATCATTTAACTTGGGGACATTTGGAACATGTCTCAGCAGGGGTATCCTTGACTGCCATGTGTTGGAATGTTCCTCCACCAAAGCTGCTAGCTGGGTGACTAAACTGGAATATACCCACAGAAACAAATGGGAAATCCAAAAGGGATTCTCAGCTCTGCAGTCGAATTGCACCATGCAGCTGGAATTCTCAGTCACTACTGTCCCCACATGGCTCCCAGAGGGACAGTGGCAGGTTGTAACAGGGACCTGGGGCGGCAAAGCTGGGTGGAGGCGAGGACATGAGCAGGGAGAGGGACTTTAAAGGTTCACAGTAGTGCATAGTGAGCTGGATAGTGGTTTTGGGGAGCAGATTTACTTTTCTTTCATATCAGCTCCATCCTGCCCCACACCAGAGCATATCTGAGCTCAGCCTGACCTGTCAGTTTCATTCCACAATGTGCTCTACCTTCTGATGGGCTTTGTTCTGCATGGAAACCTGAGCCCAGAGCTGGTCCTGCTGCCTTAAACCCCTTCATGCCCAGCAGCTGTCTGTTGTTACAGCAATTTGTGAAATACGGTGCAGACTTGGAGCACATCAGTGGGTCTGTGGTGACTTGTGCTTGCACATGGCCCTGTGAGGTGGCTGTGGTAACTCAGTGCATTAAATATGAAGTAGTTCAACTGGCAAAGAGCAGGAGTTGTGCTGTCTTGCATCCATCATGGCTTGCACCCTCACACAGTTACTGTGGAGCAGCTGATGGGCTGCAAATTTGCACCTCAGCATTTCTGCAGAGAGCAGTTCATGTGACTCAGAAAGCGAGATAAAGCTGGTCTATTGAAATTCAGTGGGGCAGCAGCTCACTCATGCTCACTCACACACATGCATATATATATATATATATATATATATTTATCTACACACTTCTGAATGTGTTGACATCCCCTTGCCATCTGTGTGGGGAGCCAGAGCTCTAAAGGAAGCTGTGATGGATCAGCCATCTAGATTCTCCTTTTCTTCTGTCACTTCTATACCTAAGAAACCTTCCTAGAAGAGAGATGCCCAATCTTATGCAGCCCTCCAGCAGCAGTGCCCTGAGAGGCAAAGCCTGGTGCCCATCACACTGTTTCTCAATGCTGTCTCATGGAATCATGTCAGTTGTATTTTCACAGTCTACTTTGGACTCATGAAGGTGAGCCACATTTCACAGATGTGGTTCATCTTTTTGCCAGCTTCAAACAGGGCTGTTATTTATGACGGTAGTCTGTTAATATAAAATTATTTATAAGGCCAAAGAATGTGAATATTTTATGGGAGATGGTAAAGGTCTTTGGATTAGAATCAGTTTGGGTTTGCTGCATCTTTCTTTCTCTCTTTTAAAAAGAAAATATAAGAAAAGTTATCCAGTTACGACTTGCACGCTGAGGCAAGACACTGATACTGGAGAGCTCAGAGAATGACACTGAGTCCTTCTGTGAGGCCCTCTGAGGATAATGAACTCAAAGCACTTTTCTGAGCCCAGGACTTCCACTTTGTCTTTTTTAAATTGTTATTGATTGTGGAAATAGTGTACAATCATACACATACATACACATACAGTACATTCATCTCCAATATCTTTGAAATGTCAGGCCCAGTCTAGTAGAACATGTACCTGCCCATGGCAAAGGGGTGGGAAGCAGATTGTCTTTAAGGTCTCTTCCAACCCAAACCATTCTATGATTCTGTGAAATGCAAGTACTCTCATAATTTCATTATGCAGAGTTCTAGCATATCACCACAGCTAAACTCTCTGAGCAGAGATTTTCTGAAAGATCATCTTCCTATCCAACAAGCATGGCTTTGTATTGTGAAATATTTTGCAGGTATGTGTCAACTCTTATGATGTTTTCAAAGATAAGAAGTTGAAACAAATAACTGTGACACTATCATTTTATTTTAGTAATCCTGAAACATTTTATTCCAGTAAAAGAGACTCTTTCCTTCCTTCAAAGATAAAAAGGTCTGCCACATGGCTGGCATTTCAATTCATTTTACTTAGACTCTTAGGTCATATTGATCACTGTTAATACTATGCTGGTATTTTTACATACAATACTTAGCAGACCTATGTTTGGTATCATTCAGATTAAATTACTTGATAATGTTTATTATTAAAAAAAAAATAAATTCCTTTCTGTGAGATATATATGTGTTTTTGGTTCCAGAAGAGAAAATAATCACAACACCAGGATTTCCCAAAGGATGGCAATTCTGGGCCATCATTATCACCAATATCATCACATCAGGGACCCTCACTCCTGACTAGGACTTATGGACTTGTTCCAAGCAATAGAGGCCCCAAAAGTCCCTAATTGCCAGAAGCCCCAAATCCTCAAGAGCTTGCAACAAAAGTAGAAGGCAAGAGTCACCAGATGGACAGAGACAGATGGAGAACTGCAAAGAAACCAGGAGACACAACAGGTCAGTTTGATGGAAGCAGCCTCAGTGGCTTCCTCCTCAGCTCAAACTCAGAGCTTGCAGACCCATCTTCATTATGTTGTCCTTAACACTTCAGTGTCTGGCCACAGCCAAAACAGCTCTTCTCTGACCTTTCATAAAGGACTGTGCACACCCAGGTCTTCCAGTAGTTCTGGACAGGATTTTACCGTCACCTTTGGGAAGGTCAGAAATGGTTGGTAAGAGATACAAGGCCCCGTGTGCAATTTCCCCCCTCTCAAATGGCTTTTCTATGAGAGGTGAGAGGTTATGTAGAAAAAATATTACATACACACAGTAATTAGTAGTATTTATTTGAAAAAAGCCAGAACAATGAATATTTTTTTAAAGGGGAAAGTTTGAACTACAGATCTCTGTTTTATATAGATGTAGCATGCATGGCTGGCTAATATCTAACCCGTGACTAAAAGTTTTGAGCTCTCAAAGATGATTTAGCATGTGGCATTGGTCAATACCATTAAACACTTTCATTTTCCTATGACAAATGACCACGGGGAGCTAGAGATTGTGTTGCGTTACAAGACACAAAGGTAATTTTTATGCTTGTAAACTTCTTTCCCTTGAAGGGATTATTATCAACATTATTTGGCCAACAGTGAACAAAAAAGCTTAGGGTGGAAGGAAAAAAAATGTGCTTTATAGTTGTGAAAAGCTCTATGGAGAGCAAGAGAGTCGATGCTGGCAGCATTGCTGGCAGCATTGGACACTTAAACAGCAGCAAAATTTGAACTTTCTTACCATGGAGCCGTGTCAGAAACCAATAGAGACTCTGAGAAGCAGAGAATATTCACTCATGGTGTGTGTGTGTCTGGTTGGAGAGTGTTTCTGCAGTTAACACTGGTTTTCTTTCCTGAAACACTGTGCTACAGGAACAGATCCATGCACCTAGTGTTCATTCCCAGGAGCGACCTTCTGATGGGTGTCCCATGGAAATGGGAGATGAAAACTCTGAACTTCATTAGGTTGGGCTTTCCTTCTGTGAGCAGCTTTCCCCTACAAACTGATTTAAGGCTGATGAAGTGGCAACACCAAAATGGATGAATTTCTTTTGTGTCTCTTAAGCCTTAGCCTAACACAAATTCAGTGAGTCTGTGTATGAGAGGGCTCGAGTACCGTAATCCAAATTATGGTAAAATCAATTCAGGGGTGAACCATGTTACTGGGTTAACCATGGGTATTGTCTATTGTGTAAAGAGACAAAGAGGAATGAATCCATCCACAAACTGCTGCATTCCAAATGCCAGCAGAAGCTGCTGTTTGAGTGTTTTATTGAGATTAAATGTTAAGAATAAATTAAAGATTGTTTCACTTTAAATCTACAACAGGAACTTGGCAGGTTGAAAAAAAATCAATTTGTCACTAGAGATTTTCATTAAGTCAGTTATGATGAGAAGAAGAGGACTTCTGCATCTTTAGATCAACAAAAGGAATAAATTATTGCAATAGCTGGAGTTTAGAGTGCTTAGCCCTTGTGATGCTTTTTAGTGGGACAATAATATATAGCCATCAGCTGACTTGAAAGTACCTTTTTACAAAGAAACCCCAAAAGCAGTTGAAGCTAATCTTGGCAATAAGGATTTAGTCTGTTTTATTGTACATTGGTGCTTGGCTTGCATGCCATATCACTCGATCAGGAAAAGCTAGATGAGTTATGTAATTACATGCAAATGTTCCTCAGTATTGATGTTTCAGTCTGTCAGGCTGAAGAAAAAGATGTCTTGTTCTTCAGATACTTTCACTAGAGAAATAGCAACTTCTTATTTTTTTTAAGGGTTTGTTTTAGGGGACTCCATTCTCTGAAAACAAAATCAGCCCTGGAGATTTGCACATTTTCCTTGAATGAGTGCCTCCTCCAAAGAGCACCTACAAGCCAGCATTTGAAAGCAATTAGCAGAGACATTTTAAGAGGAAATCGAGGACATGTTGTGGAAATGGAGGGAGATATTTCTCATTCCTCTTTACATCTTGGGTTGTGTTGCATGGACAGATCTGACACAAAATGAAGTTCAACCCTCTGCAGAAAGTCAGCACAAGGCAAATAGGTTTCACTTAAGCCTGAGGGCTTAGATGAGAATTAAGTGGTGAGCAGGTCCAGTGTCAGCCCTCAGCACCAGTGTGAATTCTCTAAATCAAAGAGGTTTCATTGTTCTGAACTAGCACTATCCCACTAACACATCTAACACAACACCCAGACCTGTTGATTGGGTACAAGCTTTGAAAGCCAGGAGGCTTAGATGGGGACATCACGTCTCTTGCTACATGGTTCAGTTTTGGAGAAGATTCAGGTTTGGGATTTTCTTAAATTGGGGTTAGGCAAGTTGAAGTTCTGAGCTTTTGGTTGCATGGTATTATTAAAAACTACTTCAGTTCCTACTTCTCATAGGAGGTGTTCCTGCTCCTGGCCACATTTTTTGTTGTTTTTCATTCAAAACAGACTCTTCTCAGTCAAGATATAGTCTCGAGAGATATAAGAGGGAAAAAATGAAGTTTTGCTCTTTTTATTAAAGAATTATTTATAGAGTTCCATGCCCTTTTCACTGCCTTAAAAGGAAAAATATAGGCTTTCACTTTTCTTTATTTCTTTCTCTTATTTTTTCTTTTACTTCTTATTTTATTTCTTCTTATTATTTGTTACAGACACAAAATCATGGAGATATAGGTGCCAGAATACAGTTAAATATAATAATAATAATTCCATTTGCAACTAATACCTGTTGCCTTGAATGTTGTTAGATGAAATTAACTGGTAAGACTTTTTCAAGTTTGTTTTTTAATGAGCAATATTAGACTGCAGCAGGCTCTCCTATAAAGGAGGTCTTTAGATTTACCAAGAAACTCTGTAAGGCAGAAGGATGAACATCAGCTCTTCTCTAGGATGAGATAAAGGGAATTAGAGCAGCGAAGATGCAGCTCCAAGCCCTGTTGACACATCAGGATCCAGCCTTTGAGCTTGCAGCTGTCTTGGTCAGATACTTTCCGCCAGCTGCACTGGAGACTGCTGATGCTGCAGCCCTTGTAATTAAAGTGCTCCAAGCCAGCCCCTCTGGGAACTAGATGTGGCAGGAGAGAAAGTCACAGCAGCATTCAAACCTGCCACGTGGGACAAAAAACTTCCAGCTCTCAGACCTGACAGGCAGCCTCAACTTTGATGTCTCTGCAGTCCCAGGACGCAGAAGCCCCAACTCAGGAAGTGAAACTTTGCTTGGCACAGGGAACCTGAGCTGGCTTCTGTGAGAATGTCATGCCACCATGTCCCTGCCAGGACAACCTGGTCACCAGTGCCAGCAGCATCACAGAGCAGAGGCAGGACAGCTGATTTCCCAGAGACAGGGTTGGGAGGAGACACAGCCAGGACAGGTGACCCAAAGGGACCCAAGGAGTATCCCAGACCACATAACATCATGCTCAGTATACGAAGTGGGAGGAAGAAGGAGGAAGGGGGGATATTAGGATTTAGGACATTTATCTTCCCAAGTCCCTGTTATGTGAGATGGAGCCCTGCTCTCCTGGGGATGGCTGAACATCTGCCTGCCCATGTGGAGCAGTGAATTCATTCCTTGTTTTGCTTCACAAGTTTTCCAGGTTTTACTTTCCCAGTTCTCTCCCTGATCCTGTTGGTGGGGGGCGGTGAGCTGCTGGCTGGGGTTAAAACCTGACACCATGGGGGAGCAAAGAGTTTTTCTGGGAAGTCAGGGTGAGGAGGAAATAGCATCAATGAACCTAAGATAACAGGCATTTCAGTCCAGAGCACTTCCACTCGCTTTGTTGATTTGTCTTCATATCGAATAAAAAAATGGATGATTCAGTAATGAATGATTATTAGGCATAACAAAGCCAAAATGTATTTATGGGCAATATTTAGGCAGTTAACAGTCATTTGGAATACAATTCTCCCAGCAGACATTTTATTTGTGTAATTTGTGGAAATCCCAGTGGAAAAAGAAATTTAAAAAATAAATGTATTTGTGAGGCAAAATCCTCTGCAGGAAGACTGGACATCTTCATTGTATTAGCATTGTTACTTTTTTCTATTGGCTTGTCCAGGTTTGTGTGCTGCTTTTAAGGGTGAACTTGCTAAAAGGCTGAACTGTGTACCTTTAAGATAAACCACAGGGAATTAGTATCTAATCAAGCAATTGATTGTCCGAGCACTGTTTGTCCGTGCATTACACAGACAACATGTAACCTCAAGACATTTGGTGGTTTTTTTTTTTACCCTTTAAAAGACTGTAATCTCTTTCTGTATCAAGCCCAAACATTTCATGTGATCAAATTAAGAAAATGTGAGATTTTGTGCAACAGGGAGGAATAAAGAAGAATTGCTACACAGACAAATTGTTTTAAAGCATTCTAGGGACTACACAATAGCTCTGGGATCCCTTGGGTAAAAATGAAATAGCTACACCTTAGGAATATAATGGAAAGATATTATCAACCGTGGTTTACAGGGGATAGAAAGAGGATCCAGCCTGACTTCCCACAGAATATGTGAATAATCTATGAGAAAGACTGAGCCCATTAAGGGTAACTACACAGTGTATGCTAAACCTTGATAGATGTTATACCCTATTGGAAGTCATGTACTTTTCTTTTTGGATAGCCTTTTAATTTATGCTTTAATATAATCTTTTAAAAATAATTCTGACTGTACTGGCACTTCTGACACACAGACCATCATTTCAAATCCTTTTATCAGCACATGTATCATTTTGTCTCATACTAGTAATAGGATGGGAGTCAAGGAATATCTATAGTTTCACCTCATGCCTTTTAGCAATAATGGAGTTATGTGTTGCAATGAAATACTGTATAACTCGCTATTCATCAAATGAGGCCAGGGTACTGAAGAAATTTGCTCGATGACTGTTTCATGCAAAGAACATCAACGGATTTGGGGTCAAGCCAAGGGCTCCCATGGCTCGCTGAGATCCCAAATCCGTTGGTTGCAGTTTTGTCCCCTCTGGTGTTTTCCACCAGCCCCCATGCACAGAGAATCTCTACTCCGTGGCTGCAGCTGAGCAGTGCCCTCATGGGGAGCGTGTATTCCCTGTGCTGCAGAGTGCAGAGGAAACCCAGCCAGTGCCAGCTCTTGTCCAGGCCCTTCCACTGCCGACTGCGGCCGTGGATTATGTGGGAGGTGGCACTGCAGCTATCACTGCTGCAATGAGCTGTGCTCAGTGCTCTGAGTGCCTCCAGGAAAGGAGTCTGCAGTGGTGGGAGATGGGCATGGAGGGTGGGAATGTTAGAAGTTCCCTGCTCCCCTTGCTTTCCCTGTTAAATCACGCTGGGGATACCTCAGGCACTTCTTGGCTCAGTGTGCTGGCAGTGCTGTCACATGTTCCCACAGTCCCACGTCTCTTCGTGCACCCAACAGGGCTTGAAGTGCACAAGAGAGGATTTGACTCAAGAGTCTCTCCTGGATTTAGTATTAATTTAACCAAGCTGTTTTGTCTGCGTGTTTTCATTGCTACTTTCTGGCGGACTACAGAAGCTATGGACTCCTATTGCCTATGACGTTCTCCCAACCACCCAGTCATCCACCTTTCCTCATTTTTAAGCACTCCTTTGAATTTGTACCTACTTTTCTAAACCTGACCTTCTCCATCCAACCTCACAGGACCCTCTACCAACATTTCTACTTCTTCAGCTCAACAGCCCAAATCCCCTCCTGCTCTTTGGTTTTCCAGTACTCCACATTGATTCCAATGCTAAACATTTCCTAGAGCAAGGGAAAAGTGGTCACAGAGTCCAGATGGAAAAATACTTCATTATTCTGTAGGACAGCAGCTGTATAACCGTCTCAGGATGGGAAGACTGAGGTGAGGAGGAAACCACGTGGTGCAGTGGAATTGTTGAGAATCAAACTGCAGCGTCTAATGAGTGTCCATGCAAAATTCTGGAGGTTGCAACATTTCAAAGACCATCAACGCAGTCAAATTTGGGTATGTTTCCATCTGCCATGAAAAAAAAGTAAACTTACCCAGTTTTCACCAGTAAGAAAAGGAACAGGGTTATGAGTTCATAACCCCAACTGGGTGCGTCTGTTCCCAGGGAGCATCCTGACTCTCAGCAGAGTGTACTGGAGAAGTATCCAGAAAGAGACTTGCTACAATGGAAAAAGAAATGCAGTTCCTCCTAGGCCCATTCAGGTTATTGGTTAGGTCATTTTGGTTCAAATTTTTCCACAAGAAAAATCAGCATGGGATGGCATTCGTTAAACATAATCTATCCCAAACAGCTACATTTAGGGGAATCTAAACCCTAGAAAAATCAAGGATTTGCAGTGAGTATCTCAGCAAGGTTTATTTAGTTTACCAACAAATTGCATCTCAGTTTTCACAGATTTTATTAAAAGCCATTGCTCTAGAAAGTCTTAAATTCGGATGATCAATCTTACCAAACCCCCACAAAAAATCTCACAAGTCCACTGAGAATATAAGTGAATTCTCAGTAGGAAAAAAAAGCCAAGGGCTTGTGGCCAGCTCCAGGATTTGGTCTCCTTTAATAGCCAGAATTAGTTCAAAGCTGATTTTCTAATCTGTTGCTTGAGAAGGAGCCTTTGCCCCACAATGATGCTGTGGTAGATGCAAGGAAACACATTGGTCATGTAATCTTAGCCTGTCCTCATTTCCAACAGAAAAAATGTATTGAAAGTCACTAAAAATATGTGACACAGTTTCTTAAGACTTTGTTTCTTGGAGCTGATGTGGTTTCTACAGGCCTGTTATATGGCTGTGAAAGAAACCTAAGGGTTTCTTATTTAATGAAGTGGGGGCCAAGGGATGGTTTGCAGAAGTAAGCTAAAGGTGGTTAGGTGGGTAACACGATGATTTATTCTTTCAAAACTGATGCATTAAACCCTCCAGATGTGAACACTGGGGCAGAAACTTGCACCAGGGCATGCAACAGTATTGCAAAAGAAGTCTCTAATGCTGTCAGTTGATGGACAGTGTTTTCTGGAGCTATATGTGACCTTTAAAACAGGTGCCAGCAAAAAGAAACCAAAAGCCAGAATCCAGCTGACAAAGGCAGCAGCACAGGGCAAAGAGACCAGTGGTAACCTGCAGGAAGAAAGGCAAAGGACAGTGGGAAAATATTGATTTATTAGTGTGAAGTGAAAAGTACACGGGCCAGGTCAGAACCACTTGCTTTCCTGAGGAAGTTTTAATTTGATTAGTCTCTTATTTGCAGGGGAAGTAAGTGTTTTAATGCAGTGAATGAAAATACAGAGCCACTGGTTCCAATTTTTAACAGTGCTTGCAAAGCATTCATTTTTTTACTTTAATTTTGTGTCACCTGGGTAAGAGAGTGTAGTGGCCTTTCAGATTTGAGTAAAAACAAATAAATTGTGCTTCTGCCTGTTACAATAAAATTTGTTGAAACCATGTGTAGTGCATACCCCTTTGGAGAAGGGAGGTTCTTGGCAGAAAGAAGGTAGCACCAAGGAATAGTTTCCTAGAGACAGAAACTGGTATCTCCCAGTCAGGTAAACCAATCAAAAAGTGTGAACCACAGATACCAGTGTATAATTCCAATCTTTGTACAGTAATAAGATTTCATGATTACTGCTTTGAAGGCTGCACTCTGGTCAAGCAAGATAAGTACTGGCAATTTCCCTGAGCCTAAATTCAGTAAGATATCACATGTCACTTTCAACGATGTTCTCTGTGTGCTATAGTGAGATCAAAACCTGGACTAGAGTGTATCACACAGATCACATCACTTGTTAGGTGATAGCACAGTTAGGATGGCACAGCCTATTTGAATATCAGGAATATTCAGGATTTGGACTTTAGTGGGTCTGCAGCTATAATTGCAGTGAGGTTTTGAAGAAGTTGCAAAGCCCAGATTTTTCTTGGTGTAAATTTTCACAGGGTGATGAGGATTCCTTTTACTTATATAAGGCAGAAAGGTGTTTTTTTTTTTTACTGCCTTTGCAATATCAGTAAATAGATAGGTCAAGCCTATGTGGGTCCTGCCTTCTGCTTCTCTTCCTGAACAGTGCTTGACTGCCAGTGAGGTTGAGGACTGTCTTCTTGTCATATTTTCCATGGGAACATGATGCATCGCTGGATTTGGGATCAGACATGTCTGAATGCTCAAACTTGTGTTTGAATGGCAACACAGGAGTAGGCATTTCAAAAATAATCTGCTTACTCAGTTCTGTGTTAAATCTCTAGACCATGACAGAAATCAGCCAGCACCGCACACTTGTGATCCAAGCCTATTCTCAGCAGCAAGTTTAAAAGCATCCTACTGTTAAAGGAGAGTCTCCTATAGTTAAAACTCTGTAAAAGTAAGCTCAGTTCCAGGTTTTGCCACAACCTTCCTACTAAAATAGGAAAAGTTGCTTCAACTCTTTGTGTTCTGTTGGTGAAATTAGGGTCTTGCATCTTCCATCGTTTCGTGCTTTGGAGGATGGAAGAAGCTTCTCTTATAACACTGAGATAAAGGGAATGATCTGGATTGAGACTGCTACTTGGCACCATGATACAAATAATAAGTACTTAAGCCTTATGAAAATGCTACTGAGTTCAGTTGCAATAAATTAGCACTAGTTATTGAAATATTAGGAAGGCTTTTCTTTGCACTAGAGTGATTAAAGCAGATAAATAAGAAGCTGGACAATTTTGTGTGTGTGGTTACTGTGTCTTAGGGCTGCCTCTAATAGCCCCAGTGATCTTTCCATCGTTGTTAATGGGTATTTAATTGGGATTTATTTCCATGGAATTTTTGTACCTTCAGATCATTACAGCACTGAGGGAATTTTATAGCCATGGGGATCAACATGGTCTCTCTAGAGGTTCTGTTTGATGAATAGAGTTGGAAAGAGTTGACATATAGTTAGAGACCATTACCATTTAGAAACACAGGAATGAGAGGAATCCATTTCAAAAGGATCCTCTTTGTCCTATGCTGTCTGTCAGTCATCTCTTAAAAAAGAGTATGATTAATGCATCCAATCTTTTCTTCTATTTTTAATTGATCTTTCCTCAAAAATCTATATGCCTTTTATTTTTATTTTTTTTTAGTTTTCTTTTTTCATTTCAGAGCAGTGAAACTGAACGGAACTACCATCTAAGGAGGTGATAACTATTGCATTTTGTCCCTATCTTTCCACAGCTTATAAACAAAAACACTGATCACAGATAGAGAGAAAGAATAACAGGGAAATGGCAGCACTGGCCTGTGGCTCAGGAGAGGTGAAAGCAATTCCTCTCCCTGCCACATACTTCTTGTATGACCCTAAAAAGTTACCTGGTTTTCAGTGGAGAAGAGGAAAACTCGTGCTTTTCCCCTTTGCTAGGTAGCGGGTCAAGTTAATACTTAAGACTTTGAATGAGAGATGTCTGTTATAAAATTACTAATGTACAATAAATAGTTTATCTTCTGTAACAGGAGTACCCCAAATAATCAGGGTATTTCACTCAAATTCGTATGTGTGAATGGAGTATTGCCACACATGTGTCTTATATGTTTTCCAAAGAAATGAAATTAATAATGCAGCCTTTATGATAAATCCATATATTGGTAATCCCATGTTTTTCCCCTTGTTTAGCCTTTAACTATCCTTGTTAATAAAGGTGAGTTTGGCTGGGTCACCTTCTTTTCTCTTGTATCCTTTCCATCTTCAGAGGGCTTTCTGTCTGTCTGTCATCTCTAGTGGCTCCTGTCTAGTTCACATGTGCATGCAAAGCCTAGGGGAAGAACCTTGTCATGTGCAGCCACTTCGAAGCACCCCCTGCTCCTCAACACAGCTCTGTTTGACATGTGGTTAAACACCAGCTTGCACTTGGCAACCCTTCTCTTTTTCTTTTTGCTGGCCCTGGCAATGAGCACTCCAAGAAGATTTCCCTTCTCTTAATTGCTTCCAACTTCCACCATTCCCTGAATTTGGGCCTGAGGAGAGGTATTCAATGTGGCAATCTTCGGGCCTTGAAAATTACCAATTCTTAAAATTGTTTTAATATTATTATTTAGATTATATTAGTATTTTTTATATCGGTCCTTGTGTTCTCTGTGCTGGGACTGTTGCCTAGCCCGTCTTTTCTCATTTCATTTGATTAGGGCTTTTGGGAGACTTTGCTGGGCTCCTTTTCAACAGCATGATCCTGCTCAGCCTGAGATCCAGCTGTGCAGAGGATGCTGTTTCTCAGATGCTCCAGTCTCTGATCTGGGGAGAGTTCTGGTGCTGGCCTGAAAGGATGCAGAAAACCCTGTAGTCAGGTGAATGAAAAACATAAGCTGTACAGGCAGGGAGGAAGTAAGAAAGGTTTAAGTGGTTCTTTCCTAAAAGTTATGTTCTTGTGTGTGGGATAAAATGGATTATTAAAGTATGTGTTTACAATTGGATGAATTATATAAGCATCCATTATGTAAATGAATAATAGCATACTCTTCCATAATGACAGGCAGAAGCCTTCTAATGTTTGGGACAGGACTTATTTCCTTCTTACTTGGATATCTTTCAGATCCATTGTTATGCAGTTCTTTACATGATGTTTTCTTTCTTCCCTCTTTGAAATTCATCCATGTTAACTGGCTGTATTTACTCTATTATTATGCTTCCTTGAACATGTCTTTCCTTTATTACTTATGTCTTGATAGCATTCCAAGCATACCGAGCTGTGATGCTCTTTTATCTTGCTTTTATTGCAACTTTGAGCCTCTGGATCCAGATCTTGTGCCTCTTCACCTGTTAGAGCTCACTCCAAATGCAGAATGAAACTATCTCCATGCAAGGTGAAACAAAGGTCTCTGAAGGACAAAGAAGAATTTTAATGAGGAGCTACAGGCTGACCAGGGATTCTTCCCCTCAGTGAAGAGGATGAGAGAGGCAACTCACATAAGTAAGCACTTGTGAGTTCAATTCCTGAGTCAAGTATCCATTGGCTGTTGAGTACACTTTGCTGTAAAGCTGGTTATATTTGTCTTTTAAACATGCAATTGATGGAAATTTTTGTGCTAATATGGTATTTTTTTCTTTTTCATTTTTTCCCCTTGGCATTGTAGCACAATATCCATATTAAAAATAAGAAAACCAACCCAACAAACTATCTTTCACTGAACTAGTAATATGTTTAACACTGATGGCATTTTTCATCTTCTTTTCAAACACTGGCATACAGAGTTCATCTGTAGAAGGGCACTCTTGTGGGTGGATTTATGGGGAGATGCATCTCTTCAAAATTATGAAAATCATCTAATTTTATGAAAAATCCACAAATCCCTTAGGATACACAGAGGCTTTAATTTCAAAACTGCACTGCTTCTGTCCACTTTTCTTGGAAAATCTTCAAAGAGCCTTCAGATTTTGTGTTGATGTTTGCAATCTCCAGTAAAAGAAAATGCTCCTCCCCTTATTTTTCTTCAACACTAAATTATATACATATTTGAATATTCACATTTTGGTGAATTGCTGACCACAATGACTTTTCTGTGCCCTGGAAGAAATGATGAGCCTTTTTTTTTTCCCCAGCTTCTGGTTCACAGAGCTGAGTTAAACATTTTCTCACAGCATTTGTTAATAACATAAGCAGGTTTATTCCACGTTTGGGGATTTGTTTAGCCATGGGCTAAATTAGATTGGCCACATGTGGTGTTCAGAGTACCACAGTGGGGTCCCTGTAACACCCTCCATGAGTAGCACTGTTGCACTGCTGAAAAACGGGGGAGAGGGGTGAGGGATGGTTTAGAAGAGCCAATAATTTCCCAGTTTATCTGGGTTTCTGGTGGCTGCGGTGGTTGTTGTTGTTGTTGTTTTGAGCTGCGCTTACTACGTTTGAAGAGAAAGCCAGGACTGGTTGGAGCCTTAATAAGAAATAAAAAAATTGGAGGTGAAAGGGCTCACTGATAAAAGAGCTGCTTTCATTTACTGCTCCAGGCATCTGCTGTAAAGGAGCCAAAGCGAATGTGCAAGCATCAGAGACAGTCGCAGGAGGGAGGAGGCAACAGTCAGAGCTGTGAGTAACTGTACATAAACATAATTTAAATCAAAACAGCTGAATAACAATTTAGGACATAAAAGGAGAGAGAAAAGGTGGAATGAAGTAAAGGAAAACAAACCCCACAAATCGACCACAGTCAAATGAGAGAGGAACACAGAGGAGCAGCAAATGGAAGACAAAAAATCAAGCAGAGCCATCGGGGTCCAGTGGTTCATTCCTGTGGTACCCTGCGGTTCCCAGCTCAATTACTCAATAAGGTCTTGTTCTTTCCAGGCCAAGAAGAGCCCTGAAGTACCAAATCTCTCCTTCAGGCTTTGTCTCTTCAAACACAAGGCTCTTCTCAGCTCAGCTTCCCTGTACTTGCCTCTTTATGCTGCTTTCTGCTCCAGCTCCCAGGCCCTCTGCTCTGTCAGTGATGCACTCTGCTCACTCCTACTGCTGCCATCATTCCCTCTTGCCTGGAGACAGTTACACCCTTTCCAGACAGGTTCTCTTTTCCCCCAACACAGGTCCCTTAAGTATTGCTTGCTGCTGCTCAGCCCCTGCTGGTATCACCAGCTGGAGGAGCCCAGTTTCAGTGCATCATCCCTTGTCATGTCACCATCTCAGGTCACTCCTGCTGCTCTCTCCATGTTCACACAGCTCCTTTGACAAATGGGTTTGCATCCACAATTAGGGTTCCTAAGTCCTAACACAGCAGCTGTTGCTGCTTTACACCCACCAAGGCCTTTGTGCCTCCTGTCTTTTTTCAGTCCCATCCAGCGTCACTGTCTGGTGCCCTTACAAACAAATAAATAGAAATTTAGATTTTTTTTAATCCTATTAAATAATTTGCCCTGATGGTACCATGTGGCAACGAGTGTCACTGATGCCTCAGTTTGAAATGTGTTTTCCTGACTTTCTTATTAAGTGGGGAGAGCAAGCAGGACATTGCCAGGTTGATGTGGTTGATGGAGAATGCTGTTGATGGGTTCACAAAGACTAATTGCCCACTCCGTCAAATCCAAGAGACATAGTTGTGATGGGACAAAGACCCATCTTTGTTCAGTGGCTGGGAGAAGAATGGCAAGAGCAGAAGAGAACAGCAGGATAAGAGTGTGTTAAGCAGAGGCTATTACCCCATACTTCCGAGGATGTTATTCAAGGCGCTGTAGCAGATCTTTCGTGAAACTGTCTCCCTGACCCCAGTGCTGAAGCCTCCTTTGTGCCTGGAAGAATGAAGGCTTAAACCCTTTCCAAAATACTTGGGGTTTTGTTTTCTCATTAGCGCAAACTTAGCTTTGCTTGCATCTTGGGAATATTTCATTTCTCAGGTTTGTGATATGAGGAAAAGCGAAGAAACAAAACAATCCTCTCTCCTTTATGAGAGACACAGTACTATATCCCTCCCTGATCTGTATGTCCAATTAGTCCATAACAGTTACTCTCTGCTAATTTGATATCCCATTTTCCAGCTTTACCAACATCTGAGCCATCTGATGTGTTTGTGAATGTATAGTGGGATGAGGATGTGTGACAATATCTTTTCCACAGCAGAAATGTGTATATTTTTTCATGCATACATAATTAAAAATGGTTGAAAGCGACTTTGATTAAGCTTTGTCAAAAATTCAAGCTAATGTTAATCATATTTCAGTAGACATAATGCAATAATATTTTCAGCCACAAAAAGAAGACTGCCTAGGGAAAGCCACCACATTAGGAAAAAATAAATACCAGCTTGTGACTGGAAATATTTTGCTTTCTTTTCTTTAGCCTATACTAACAAGTGACCACTGTCAAGCAGTTACTAGGATAAATAATACATTCTAGCAAGGCTAGGGAGAAATGAGGAGTCATAGAAAAGGGAGATGAATATTATTTCATCTCAGAATTGAAATGAATAGAGCCAAAACCAGCAGGGTGGGAAGTCTGTTCCAGATGGCAGGAGCTGCAGAAGCTGTTCCACCAACGGCAGCCAGCTTGCAGGAAGAGGCAGAGAGAAATTACTGGGTTGCCAACAAAGCATCAGGTAATGTAAGAGAGGCACTAACCAGTGCCAAAGCTCTGATGGATGCTTCCTTAAGGAGGTGCTCCTGCAGGAATTGGGAGAGTCACTGTGACTCAGAACCATGCAAGATGGGGGAGGCAAGGGGGTTAACATTTTTTTCCTTAGAGGCAGCACTGAGTCATAAGCCCTTTTTTTCATCTTTTTTGTTGTTGTTGTTGTTGTTTTCTTTTGCTTTCTTTGGGTTTTTTGGTTGGCTTTGGGGTTTTCTTGGGGGTTTTTAGGTTTTTGTTTGTTTGTTTGTTTTTGTCTTTTCTGTTATGCAAAAATGTTCTGGCATGTTCTCTTTCCAGAAGATTTTGAAGAGGACATTTTTGAGATACATTTCACAGAGCCAGGCAGAAGACAGTCTCAGGCCAGCTGGGATTTGCATCCTCAGGCAGCTCCCCCTCTCCCTGGACAAGCTCCCTCTCTTGCTGGCAGCTGTAGGACACCACAGTCTTGCTGCAGACCAACAGGACTGAAGTAAAACCATTTGCTCCAGCAGCCCACTGAGCAGGAGTCACTCTTGGGACCCACAAGTAAAAGGATAAAAACTTTAAAATTTAAAATTTAAAACTTTTAAAATAAAGGAAATTATAAGTAATTTTTTGAAAACTATGAGTTTATGAGGGTAACTGTATGCCCTCTTGTATCTTCTGTTCTTTTACAGGAGATACCAAATGTAATAAGGAAGCTCCCACATGCCACACTGGCTTCAACCACATGGAGAACAATTTCCTATGGCCCCCAATGCAGGGGTTAAGAAATGTATCAAAACTAAGGTTTTGCAATGGGAAAAACACGTCCATATTCCCAGACAGGGTCCTGCAAGCACTGCTGGCTGCTCAGACTCTAAACCCAGCCCAACTTTTTATTGGGATGGTCATCAACCACAGCATGAAAGTAAGGCTGATGCGGGGAGACCTTTCTCAAAATTTGCCTCATGGTGAGGACCCAGTTGGCCTTAATATTCTTTTCTGAGATTGAATTAGGATAAGATTTGTGCTCAGAGTTGGTAATCCAAGTCACAGTTCAGAGATTTCAACTGCAAGATGTCAAAAACTCTTGTATTCAGAAAGTCCCTTGCCAGTACTTTGCCATGTTTCTATCTCAGGAACCGGTTTGAGACTTGGAACCATCCAGTTAAGTCATTTGGGACCTGCTGATTTGACTTTGACTGTTAGCATTAATTTTTAAAGATGCCAGGCCTAACGGTTGGTTTAAAAACTGAAAAATAAACATGCTTGTTAACTTGCCACGCAAGATACACATGTTGAATCTGCATTGGTTATTTGGCAGCATCATGAACACTCCCCTCAAACTGATTTGATGACTAAACACTGTTTAGAATAGTAACTGATCCTGCTGAGAAAAATCTAACTTTTAGGGCTAACAGTTTCTTTGTGTTCACATTCCTTCTTGAAATTCTGTTCAGCTTTTGGCAAAAAACCACTAAATTAAAAATGCATTTTGGTGTGATGCCAACATCTTACAAAGTTATGCTTGGGAGTTTTTTCCCTGTTGCAGTTTTTTTTTTTTTTTTATCTAAAAATTGTTCTTGTCTTTAATTACGAACTCAAATCACCCGATCAAAAATGTAAGTTTTCTCCAATTCACACAGCAATAAACCATTCAAGATTAATATATTCAACTAATTGGTCAACTGAAAGTATAAATTGACTTGATGGCCAACAGGAAGAACTAGAACAAAGGTTCAAAATGTTCAATGAGCTGAAAAATCTGTTTTGTACCAGTTCTGTTGATCAACCTTTAAAACCAGTCTCACCCCATTGAACTGAATAATACACTGTCTCTTTTAAAGGCCAGCAGTTTTCCAAGCAGATTTTTTGCGTGTCACCCCCAATTTAGAAAGCAAGCTAACATGGAGCTGACACCAATTTTTGACCAAGGCATCTATAGGGAAGGAGCAGAAACTTTGCTCCTCTTGATCACACACATTTTCAAGGCCATAGTGTGTTTTTCAGTAGCACTGTTGAGTTTAGTGCTGCCATCTCGGGGAAATCTGAGACCAACATCGTTATTTAAAAAAATATTAGAAACAGCAAACACTATTTTTTTGGCAAAATGTGACTATAAACAGAAAAAGTCAAAAGATAAATCAGAGTTGCTGAAGGGACCTCCAAGACTTTACAAGCTTTTCTATTTGCCATTAACCTTCTCAGCTCTGACTTCTTTTGCCAAAAATTATGCTTTGCTGATTTATTTTTTTACTGTTGTGAGCAGGAGGTCTATAAATCGATCATTACAAGTCCTGGTAGAATGTCTCTATTATATTCTGTAGGTATTTCTAGGTTTGTGTATAATGTCTGTGGGGTCCACCCTGGCAAACACACACCCCTGAAACCCGCAGGTGATGCCACTGGACTTCCAGTCACTGAATGAGTGACAAATCTTTGAAGAGAAATAGGACTGATGATACCAGGTGATACACAGAAAAGGGCTTCTAAGAAGAGCACTGCACACAGGGGCCGAGTGCATCTGCTCCTCTTTTTCTAAAGTCATTGACTGGTTTGAACAACAGTGTTTCAGGCTAACTGAAAGAAACATTTATCCTTCCTGAAGCCCCAAAATGAAACAAAAAAAAAAATAAAAAAATTAAACTATATGAGGAATTAATATCAGGCTGGGAAAAAAAAATAAGCCCTTTTCAGCTGTTATTGTTGTTTTTCATTCCCTCATAAAGGAAATTTAATTCAATTTCCAAATTACATTTTTTTTCAAAATGAAATATCCAAACATTTATTTCCGAAATGTCAAAGGGAAATGCATTAAAACTTCATTTATAAGTTAGTTTAGGATGGTGTGTTGAACTTAGACTTGATCCACAAGTTCCCTTGCTTGATTTGGAAAGGAGCTATTTTTATCCTGCTACGCAGAGCACTCCTCCTGGCGCTGCTCCAGAGTGGGGAAAGCTGGTGGGGATGCTGAAATGTCAGGTTATCTCAGCTGACACTCAGTGCCATCTCCCACAGGTGGCAACTGATGGCACTTGCCAGCTGTCAGGGGGCAAGCAGGTGGCCAGGCAGATTTGGGGTCGCGGCAGCCCCAGAGCATTCCTTTGCAGTCATTGACCGCAGCACCTGTTGTGATGTTCCCCTCTTGGCCCCTGATGTCCCTCCTAGGCCCACAGTGTCCCTCCTTGGCTCTCCTTCACCCCTGATGTTGTTGACAACATCCTGCTGGGCCCCAGGGGCTCCATTTTATAGGACAATGATGATGTCAGGGCAGTACAAGATCCCTCCATCGGCTGAATTATCCCCTCCTCCTGCAGGACAGCTCTCCTCGCCTGCTCATGGGTGACTTTTGCAAGTGGGCTTCTGGTATTTGTCCCGTACAAAACACGAGAAGGACAGCCCAAGAAGAACAGATTTTTCCCTGTCCAACTCTTCCAGGATGAAACTCGAGGCAAAGAGGTGCCTCTCTCTACCTGTCAGCCTGCACCCCCTGCCACACACTTTTTACTGTTGACTCTTCTATTTTTTGTCATGCTCTCTGCTTGTTGTCTGAGATGAGATGAAAGATTTTTAATAGTGATGGCATACAGCTCTAGAGACAAAAGGGTCTATTTCTTTCTTATCTTGGATGTGTTAAAAACACTCTACCTTCATCCCGCTACGTTCAAAAGGAGACAAAAGTGAAACGAAGCGAACAATTTTTCAGCACCATTAATAAAACAACCCCAAATGATATAAAATAGCCTTGTTTCACATGACAAACACTGTACCCACGAGCTTTGGCTTTTCTCATGAAGAGAGAGAGAGAAAACCTTCAGAACTTTTTCTGGGCTCTCAAACTTCCAGCGCGGTTTGTAGGGGCTGTAATTTAGCCCCAGGCATTTGAGAATCTACTTTGTGTGTTTTGGCAATGACATGAAAATGCAGAGAGAACTGTACATCTTGCAGTTGTACGCTGAGCTAGGCGATCTGAGGGGCCTGTCTATAATAGAGGAATCATCTTTTCTTCAATGAAGTGCTACTATTGTTGTGATCTTCAATAAAGGATATAATGGATGCATTCATGTGGTGGCTGTTGTTTGTGTGTGAGTCTTTCAGCGCACGGCTAAGCACACAAGAGTCTTTTAAACTCTTCTCTACTCACATCCAGTAGTGCTAGCATTTAGTGCCAAACTAGGTTGGTTTTCCCCCTGCAAGCTTCTATTCCTATTATTTTTGGATAAAGCCAATTGACCATGAAATACCTCTTTATTGCAAAATGATATCTCCAAGCCCTCACTGCAGGATCATGGGTTAAAACACCACTGTAATGCACATTGGCATGGAGGTGTTGTTGGTTAAAATATTTACCTTTAAAATTAGTCACTTTGGCCCATTGTAGGCATGTGAAGAAAGTGATAATCTTCAGGGGTCAGAAGTGATAGATGAGGCTGTGTCTGCTTCTGGGTACCACAATGATATCAATTGCCCATTTTCATATAAGTCAAAATTGAAGTTTTGTCTTTCGTGTGAGTAAACAGCATTCTCAGGCCTTCATAAGGTGACCTGAATAAAGTAAGTTCCTTCTGTTTGATTACAGCATTGGGCAGAGGAGAGATTTTCAAAGACAAAAGGAGAAGGTTGTGCCTGGAAAGGCAGAAATTTGCATAAACCCACAAAGCAATGGCACGAGCAAAATATATTTTAGCATGCGATGTGCATGTGTGCTTAACATATCACAGATGCAATCACTAGTGTGTGGGCTCTGAAGGAGAGAATGGTGTTGAGCAAGGCTACAGCCAACAGCTGGAAGTGCACAGGATGGGCCATGAGAGGATGTCAATTTTTCAACTGTACAACATCAACAACAACAACACTTTTAGAAAAAGGGTAGGAGAGGAAATGTTACCTTGAATCTGCTCTAAAGAACTTACTTCAATCAATAGACCTACATTTAAATAAGTTTAGATGTAATTATCCGTTACAAATCTGGTTTTCTGCCTTGTTAGTCAGAGATCCTAGGCACTTTTATTTAAAATTTGTACTAATCTCAACCTCATTTAACTATACAATGTGAACAGTTTAGGGAAAGAGAGGAAAAAAAAAGAAAATATAAAACCTTCCAACATCTTTTCTTTTTAGGCAAGTTGAAAAGGATGAGCACCTAGCAAGGTTTTTTCTCAAGTCACTTTTTAAAGATTGTTATTATCTTTTCATATTAAAGTTAACATTACCATATGCTGTTGAGCTTTTGTTGATGGCAGTGCTTAAACTGGGATGTTGTTTCCTTTGGAGATTCTTACTGCTAGTCATTAATTTACATTTTTTTGAAATCGTACAGCGAGTGCTTTGTTGATGCCTGTTTTCATTTTGTTTCTCTCTCTTTTCAGGTCACACATGAGGAGTTTTTTCAAACAGTAAGTTAAGGCGATGGAATGAAATCAGTGACATCTGCCACTCATGCTCTCTTCCTCCATCCTGTTTGCCCATAGCCCCCCTTTTCTCCTTTTCTTTTTGTGATGCTCATGGTTTTCATCCCATTCAAAGGCCACCCCCAATTCTGCCTCCCAACCCCCCAGTTTCCCCAGTAATTACCCTGGGGAATGCATTTGAAGCTGAATCACTTTTTCTTCTTCATTCTTTGGCCCTTTATGGCTGTTGGTTTGGGGATGTCTTAATGTTCCCATTTGAACTGAGATATCTCTCTTCATAAACTTCAGTCATGTCCATTTTTATTTCTTCTCTGTGGAAATCAAACAACATGTCATGGAAATGAAGTGCCCAGCACTTAACATGATCCCATGCTGGTTGTTACAGGCTTCTAGGAATTGTCCTACTCTCTGCTTTTGGTGCCCTATTGTGGTTGACCATCTCCATACCAATCTAAATAAATGAAATCTAATTAAAAAGAAAAAGGACACAACTGCCTCTCAGCTCCCTCTTTAAAAGCTGAATAAATAACATTAAATCTTCTCCAGTAGGAAATTTATGAGGCTGAGAGTTAGGGTCCTGATCCTGAACTCTTTACTCATACACTAATCCTCACACATTTGATTTATCCTTTCAGCTTCAGTTCACACAATGACTCATAAAAATAAGTGATGTAGGATTGGGCCCTTCAGAATCTTGCAATGATGCAGTTTTCCCCAGCGTTTTCTTTCATTAATGTGATTTTTAACTACTGGATATTCAGGCGAAGAAAATATAATCAGAACAGAGTTTTTTGTTTGTTTGTTTGTTTTTATAATCCTTACTGCATCATGTAAAGAAGGTAGTAACTTGTCAGAGAAGGATTTAATCCAAAAAGCATACTCATATGCATGTTAGATTTCTTCAGTAATAGATTTGTCTCTCCTCACTGTTAGATTAGGACCATTGCCAAACAGGATCCTCCTGTTTTGTTACAGCATGGGTGCTCCCTATTATAGTGCTCTAAAATTTAGGACAAGCTGCTTAAAAAAAATTAAGAGAAAAGAGAAAAAGAAAAAGAGAAAAAGAAAGAGAAAAAAAGAAAAAGAAAAAGAGAAAGAAAAAGAGAAAGAAAAAGAAAAAGAAAAAAAAAGAAAAAGAAAAAGAAAAAGAAAAAGAAAAAGAAAAAGAAAAAGAAAAAGAAAAAGAAAAAGAAAAAGAAAAAGAAAAAGAAAAAGAAAAAGAAAAAGAAAAATAAAAAGAAAAAGAAAAAGAAAAAGAAAAAGAAAAAGAAAAAGAAAAAGAAAAAGAAAAAGAAAAAGAAAAAGAAAAAGGAAAAAGAAAAAGGAAACCCAGATGCTTCTTTGCCAGTATTTCAAACTGTAACACAGATCACCACCAAAAAGGAAACAAAGGAAATTCTAGACTACAGTAAAACCTGATCTGTTTAGTATATGCCCTTAAAACTTAATGTGCACAGTTAGGATCCAGTTAAGTGCTCTGTCGCTAAAACTTGGATTGAAGCAGCCCTGCTGTAAAGTTTCTTTCCTGATGTCATTTTAAAGTGAGAAGAGGCAAGAAGAGAAACAAATTGACACGTACTGTGATAAATTCCTGTAATGGATTAGAAACAGTGCACTGCTGTCACTGAAGTCAGAAGAACAGAACCATTTGGGAAATGGTTCAGAGATGCTGGCTCTGGTTATTTCTTCCAGTGGAGGAATAAGAATGCTGGAAATTTGCCTTGTGTGTGTGTGATCTGGACTCAAGTCCCTCTGGAAATGCATTAAAAAAAAAAGGGAGGTCTTGTTGCTAAAGGGTATTGTTTGGAAAAAATATACAAAACAACAACCAGCAAAAGAAACTGCTTTTGTAGATGATGGGAAATATCAGGAACGGATAAAGTTATTCATACTAGGCTGAATTCTCATGTCTATCTTCCCTATCTGAGAGTGAATAAGAAGGAAACTTAGGATTTCTTCTATTCTTGCCTCTTCAGGTACTAAACTCAGGAGGTCCCATTAGGATTTTAAAAAGGCCAATTTTGCAGACTGCTGGATAAGCAGAAGGCAGTTTGCTAACTGGTTGGAATCCCATTTATTTTGCTTTCTTCTGTTTTGGGAGAGAACATTTTGGTATATTTAAGAGGTTACCCTCCAACATCTGGGAGCAGTTTTCACACCAAATGATGGGAAGACAAGCCTTGGTTTCACCACTGATTCCTACCCCACTGCTGACAAAAGGCCATCTCCATGTGTGTGCCCCACTCACTTCCCAACTGGGGACAGCCACCCGAGAGGCTCCTCTCCTTCAAGGCCCCTTCTGCCAGGGTAGCTCTTCCTCAGGGCTGGAAGTCTGCAGGAAGGGATCCAATTTCCCCTGTTCTCTGCCTCTGAGCAGCTCCTGTTCTACAGGAAAATGCATTTTCCTGACCACTCCCTGTTCACCCTGACTTGAGAGGAGATTCTGGGGTTCCATCACTGCTGATGTCCCATTGCTTCCTTATCACCCCCCAGTGCATCCCAACCCCTCTGTGAGGGGGGTTAGAAGGACCTGATGCTTTTTTGGGGGACTAAAATACAGATATTTTGCCCCAAATTAATGACGTATTTCAAAATGTGAGGAAGGAACAGGAAGGAGTCAGAGAGGGCTTTTTCAGAGCAAAGTCTACCTGGATGGTTTTAATGGAGCTGTAGAATTATACAAGTATGAAATATTATTTATGAACTAACCTGCACTCTCATTGCCTGAGATAACATTTTACTGGCACATGCAAAGTGATGCAATTCTTTGGCTTCCTTCCCTGCTACAAGTGCACTCATAACCTGAATGGGACATTTGGGGACCCATTTCCAGTGTGTGGATCTCAGACCAAATTGAACAATGACAGATCAGGGGTCTGCTTTGAACAGGAGCAACATGCAAAGCAGTCTTCCTGGTGAGGGATTTTTAGGGTAATTTATAATCAGGGAGAGTTGTAGAAAACACATGTGATGATGATGGAGCATCTAAGATATCATCAGTGGAAAAAGCAATACATATTTTCATATGTGTAACATGACCAATAACAAAAACTCTCCTTTAAAATTATCCTCTGACCAATTTGTACCCCTGTAAACTTGCATCTCCACATAGCCACCAAATTCAAGGCAGAGAGAATGAGAAAAACCTAAGGCAAGCAGCCAGCATAAAATGAAACTATAGAGACTCAGAATACCACAATATCAGAGCAAAAGCAGGACTGTGGTGAGGAGTCCCATAAGGCTGGGGAAAAGGGGAATATTAGGGTAAAGCCACTCTGGGCTAACCTGGCTTTTGCATCTCCTTAATGCAAGTATTACCCACACTGCTGCTGAACCATGGAAAGCTGGAAGACTCAGACAAGCCATGTGCTGCTAATGGGGATTTCCAGCTGGCAGCAGACATTCCAGCTATAGAAGGGGGCATTGCAAAGATTGTGGCACCAGATCTCAGGCACAGACAGCCAAGGGACTGAGCAGCAGTCCACTTTCACCTATGGCCACATGTCCTGGCTTCTGTACATTAGAAGGGGCCATCTGCTCCCTGTAGACCTGAGAATGGCTTGTCTTAGATTTGTTGTCTCCAGCAGCAGTGACTTAAGCACTTCTAGTAGAAGAACTGCTCTGGTGATCCCTACTTTCCCATTTTGGCAGTATAGAGGAGCTGTCATCAGGATTCATCTGACCTACTATTGTTCATCCCCTTTTCCTTCAAACTAGTAAAATTTCCTGCTGCTTTCCTGTGAGTTAAATACCAGGGATTTAGGATGAGCAGTGCAGCAAATCATCTGTTGGCTCTTGCTTCCTCTCTCTCCCTCTCCGTCTCTCTCTGCAAGCAGCACTTCCTCCAGCACTGATTTATATCTGGTTCCGCAGGAAAAGATGCCACTGGGGATATTTCAGCCTTTGACACCACAGTCTCCAGAGACCCAAAGCTGAGCTCATGGCTTGCAAGAGCAGCTGTGTGGATGCCCAAGGAAACCCAGCCTACCTCCCTGTCCTCACTCCCACCCCAGTTGCTGAGGGTTTTCGTGTTTTGGATGGTCTTGATGGATGTGGAGTAAAGCCATGATTGTCACCAGGAGCTCCCCTAGCCTGTTCTGGCCAGGAACCCATGGTGTGGATGAGCGCCCAAGGCACTGCTAAAATGTAATGGTGCCTACAGTGTTGTAAAACTCTAAAAACAATCCCTTTACCTCTTGCTACAGTGGCTGAATGCAGAGCTTGGGAGCTCTGAGTTTCCTCCAGACTTTACCCTCAACACTCAAGCCAAGGCATCTCTTATGCTGAGCTTCCTAACTGACCTGTGTTGTGTGGAAAATCCTCTGACATCTCCAAACAGAAGGTGCTTAGGAATATCAGCTTGCTGTTAATTGAGTGTGGCCTCCTGACTAGCTCAGACTGCACCTCCTGTTCTTAAGCCCATGGCATTTGGAAGGAGGTCAATGCTTTTGTTATCAGTTATATAATCTGATATAATATCATAATTCTGATAGAATAATGATCTTGCCACCAAAGGAGCAGTTTTGATTTGTCCATCCAGGCAGACAACCACAGAGCTCCCTGTGTTGATCATACCCTTTTATTCCCATGAGGTGATGCTGCTGCCTGAGGTTTGGGTGGGGCAGGTACACAACCACAGAGGTGGCCCAGCTGCAGGGCTGGATCTTCATGCAGGGTTTGCCTGGCTCCCACCCCGAGGCTGTCACAGGTGACCTGCAAGGGGCTCTGCTGCCCAGGGGATGAGCAGCTTTCAGAAGTGATCAGCTGCTGCCAGCCCTCACTGCTCTGCTGGGAGTCCTGCCTTTGGGGTCATCTTCCACCCTGCAGCATCATCCAGCCTGGCATGTGCCCCACTGCCTTGTACAGTAGGGGATTGCTGAGAAAACAGCTCAAACTGCCTTTTGTTCATCTTTTTAATGGCTCTCCCCTACACGTCACACTGGTCAGGAACAGAATCCATAGATTAGCTGAGCCATGAAGCTGAGAAACATTCAAGCTTCTGACTTGCTAGTTCTCAGCCAAGTATTTCAGCTATCAGAGCTCTGTGTAGGGTATGTGGATACTTCTGTTTGTCTGCTCCGACAGGTGGTCTTGAAAACACAGGTTTCCTAGCTGAACTTTTATTCTGACTTTAAAAATAAATAAAGCCAGTCAACTTGACTCTCCTAAGGGTCTGTTTTATTTCAATAGGGAAACAACTTACTAATTAGGGTAAGACTCTTTAAGAAAATATGTTTTCTATTCCACTGATAGTCAGTTACAAGTGATAACACTGTTAAATGTAGTGCCTAATAAATCCAGAAAAACTACCCAATAAATGTAAGTAATAACAATGATTAACAATAAATTAAATGCAGAGAACTAGGAATGTACCACATTATTTTTAACTAGTCTGGTCCATCAGGTTCTTATTATTCAGTTTGTCCTCCACACCTGGAGTTTATTAGAGTGTAATACAAACTAAACAGTCCCTCAGAGAGGCCATTGGAAGGGCTTAGTATAAAACAATATACAAGTTTAATAGTTGTAACTGACCCTTTTTCTTTTGCAAAAACTTATCTTGGTAATTCGATGCTTAAGGAGATGTAATGCTTTTCTACATAATCCTAATGGGTAATTTTCTTTTTGGTTTAATGTAGATTATTTTTATTCACAAGACAGCAAGACCTATGACCAAGTCCATGATCTCCTATTCTTCCAGACATAGAATAGTTACTCAAGAGTATTTTTTTTTCTTCACCCGTTTAAAGATCAAGCAAGCAAAAGGGTTAACACTGTAGGCTCTACAAATGATGAAAGTGTACAGTTAGAAATGACTAAACTTCACCAGAGTCATGCCTGGCTAAAGGTTTTAAGCAGCTTAAAGTTCAGAGTTGCTCAGACTCAGGTGGCTTTTTTTTGGCACAGTGCTGATATAAGGTTCATTGGCTGCAATATGAATCCAGACCTGACCTTTAAACACTTCTAAAGTTGGACTAGGGGCGTTGGCTGAAATCAGTGTATTTTGTTAATACATATCCATGAGTAACAAACAAATATTCATATGACAAATGTTGTTTGTAGCTGGAATTTTGAGTTAGTTTTTCTTTGGATTTTAATTTTAAAAGGTTGGAAAATGATAATTGCCTTTTTTTTTCTCTTTCTCTTCCTCTTTCTCTTTCCCCCGTCACTTTTGAAACCACAAGCTATAGGCAACAGTAAATCCACAAAACAAAAGATTCTTTTCTAATTTATTTCCCTGAATTTCCATTGTTACACTTATGCCATCTATTGGACTACAGTGTTTTTCTGTCCTATTCCCTCTATTTCAAATAAAACATACTTTAACATCTCTGAGGTTTTTAAATGCTTTTAAAGCTTACAAATAGTGGTCAAAGGAGGTGTTTTCCTCACACAATGACCTGTAATATTTTGTGCTCTGTGTTTCCAGTGTTTCACTACTTCTCCATACATACCAACCCCATACATTGTTTCAGACTAAAAATCCCTTTGTTTAGATGTTTTTACATGCTCCAAACCACAACTTCTGACATTGACACTGCAAATTAGCCCATAAATCCACAAAAAACCAGCTCAGAAACAATTAAGAGAGAATGTCAATTCAGTGCTGTTCAGAGGTGTAAATAAGTCAACTAACATATGGAATCTGAAGCAGGGAACAGAAATATTTCTTTATAGTCTACATTATCTTCAGACCTACTCATCTTGCAGGATTGGCTCCAATTCTTACTCACTCAAATAGTGTTGCCAAAAACCACATACAGCTTGCTCACTCTAAGCCTTCATTTTATAATCAAAACCATTTTTATTTTGATTTACTCCCCCTTCATTTTAAGGGATGAGAAACTATTCCTTGTTTCTGCAAATACCATCTTTGCTTCAAACACAGACTTCACTTGCTTGATAAAATAACCAGGCAAACACTACAAAAATAACTTATTTTGAAACAAATAAAGGATAAGTACAATTGCCAAAGATTTTTCAGGTGTGTTGGTTTGGCTTGTTTTTTGTTTTGTAAGTATCTCTGGCAGGGGGAAAAAACTCAGGAGGAGTAATATATCTGGATAATTTTGTAAAAGCAGCCAGGAAAAATGGAATTTGCTGTTGCACCAAGAGGATTTATCTTAATGGCTTATAAAGCCATTGGCCAATGAAGTTGGAAGTGTGGCTCCACTTCTTTAAATGTGATATGGTCCATATTCCTAAAAAGTTAGAGTTTGAAAATTAAAAAGCACCACAGATCCTGTGGTGGAAAGAAAAATGTAAGGTGTTGTCACATGGGTGATAAACACTCAGGTTGTGTTGGGGAAGCAAGTTCTAAGACAGGACTGTCCCTGGACTCCCAAAAAGGTGCTGATTGCCAGCAGGTTCTCCTGGCCAGTCACTGTCTCAGGTTGGAAGGGACAACAGGGGTCATCTATAACAATATCCTGCTCAAGCAGGGTCATCCCAGAGCACAGGGTGCAGGATTATGTCCAGATGGTTCTTGAGTATCTCCGGTGAGGGAGACTCCACCACTCCTCTGGACGATGTGTTCCAGTGTCCAGTCACCTGCACAGTAAAGAAAAGGGGATGTGCTGCTCTGTTTCTGCATTTCCACCACACCAGTGTTGGATTCACAGAGAGTTTGAGGCTGTCTTGCCACAGGGCTCCCCACAAGGCTTCTGGTGCTCTTTGTGGGGTAGGAGGAAACAAGTGGCTGCAGCTGCCTCTTGCCAAAATAATCCAACCCACCGGTGTCCTTGGGAGTGCAGCTTCAGCAACCGTGGGCCCCACTGACATTAATGAAAAATTCACCAAAACCAGGAGAAACTTGAAGGGTCCTTGTTGCTTTTGCTGTCACTTCTCCTACCAATGGGGAAAACATGCTGGGTTTGTAGTACATGGATCTGCTCTCATTTACACTGATGTACCTTTATTCAAAGAGGAAATCCTGGGTTACTCTGACTCAAGGTCTGCCCCTGGGAGCCTTCCCGAGTTGTTTTAACAAAGCTGTGTTCTCCACGCTATCATTTACATAACTGGATGTCTGTCCTGCTTGATCCATGCCCTCATCAATATGCTTAGTGCTAGTGTTATTTGATTTGATTTATTCTGCTTTTTTCCGAATCATAGATTGATTCCACATAAAAATTCCTGGGGAAATCAGGCAGTTTCTCTGTAGCACTTGATTTTCTCTACACTGCAGCCCCCCTGAAAACTACAGTCTGAGAAGGAAAGGTACAGAGGCTGAGAATCAAAGCAGAAGGCTTCTGCAGTAAGCTGAGACTCAAATAAAAATGCACAGACATAGGTAATGATGGCTTGGAGAGGAACAGTTCTTTTGCAATTGAATGTATTGAGCATCCAAACAAACAGTAGATTGTTTCTTGGTTTTCTTTATTCTTTTTCTTTTTTTTTTTTTCACATAACATATCTTTTGGGAGTCAAAGTCTTATGCATAATTAAGGAAGTTTCTTTTTTAACCAGATGCATCAGGATGTGTGCTCTCTAAACAAAATAAATAACCATTACAATATGAGAACTGCGGGGTCATTTTATCCCCACCCACCCTCCCTCCGCTTTGAATTTTCTCTGTGGAAAATCAGACACCATCCCTGCTGCCTCCTAGGAGCAGCACTGTGATCTTGCAGACTCCTGCATCATGGGACCCCCTGTGCTGGCAAGCAGACAGCAGTGTAGACCACCTCTGGGAGGAACAAAGAGTGCACAGAGGTGGGAGGGTGGGCTGGGAACGAGGAAGCCAGAGCATCCCTGGTTGCTCTCCTTCCCAAGCCTTGTATTGGCATGGAAATGATTTCTCTTTATTGATTCCTGCCCTTGTTCACATGCATGTCCAAAGAGGGTGTTTTTCCTCTGCTTGTGTGTATGTTTTTATTTGTACAGGGCTTAGGTGTCTACTGGAGAAAAGTGATACCCAGGATGTCATTATGGTGTGACCGGATTGGCATTGAAGAGGCACATGCATGATAGGATCTGCCTCAGAGGCAAAATCCAGCCCTGATCAAGGACTGCTTGTGTCCTGAGCACTCCTAGAAACCACTGGTCCTCAGAAAGTATTCCAATGGTGCAAGCAACACGCTCTAAGACAGGCAGAGGGTAGCAGGACACATGACAATAAGGGGGAAAACAAGTGTTGCTATGGCCTGAGCGAGCCCAGGAGTGAGCTTTGTCATGCCTGGAGAACATTGGTTACCTGGGAATTACAATCAGTAGGTTTGAGAAATTAACAAAACATTTTCAAGAAAGACGAGAAACCTGGAAACAAATTACTGCTGACGCAAATGAATGAAAAACCTGAATGGGTTGCATGGGAAGTGCCCAGAGGCAGAGTACTTCTGAAAACCAAGCTTGTTGCTCAGGCATTTTGGTAAAACTTGCTGTCCTTCACATCTTGCGGGCTGGGATTCTTTCCTCTGTGCAGGCAGTGTTGACATGTATGGTTTTTTGGTTGGTTTTTTTGGGTGTGGTTTTTTTTTTTCCTTTTTTTCCTTTTTCCTGAGGTATTTACATGGAGAGCTCCTACTCCATGTTTAAAGAAGAAAAATCTACAAAAGTTAAAATTCACCTAGGGGCAAAGACTCTGCTCCTGGACTTGACAGATGTCTGGCTGCAGTCCATGTAGTCTGACTTCCAGTTTGGGCTTTTGGGAGAGAAAGCAGATAGGAGGGCTTCTTGCAGTGCCTCCCACAGGGCAAGGGGTGAAGGGATTGGATGGATGATTACAGGGTTGGGTTCAGGCTGTCTGACCTGTGGTCCTGACAGCTGGGTTGAGTTGTTCCAGGGAGGCACTTCTGGAGGGCCTCAGCATGGCCTGAAACCTGAGAGCACGTGGATGTCATGTCCTACCAGCTGGGGTGGCTGATGGACGTGAGGGAGTAGCCCGTAGGATGGAGCAAGGTAGGTCTGTTCTTCCTCCATGGCCTTGGGTTTCCAAGATGGATTTTTCTTGTCAAGAGTGCTCCTCACACACCAAGAAGGATGTCTGTGTCCCACCATGCTGACCTAACATTTTCATCCTTATCTTGGGCTGCAAACAGCAGGACAGCCAGCAGCAATTAGACAAATCATGGATCAAGTGTTCCACAGATGCAGAACCAGGAAAACCCGGTGGAATTAGGGCTGCAGCATTTCTCATCCTTGACCTGGTCCCTTGGTAGCCACAGGCTGGTGGCCTCAGGTGTCCCAGTGAGCTCCAGAGCCCATGGAGTTATAACAGACTTAATGACGATGTTCTTCATCCTTTTTCCTGAAACATGTTATTTGGCTCTCTCTGGAAGCTGTGTCCAAGGCCAGTGCCATGGGACTGGCATGATCTGCCAATAAACACTTTGAATCTTTTTAATGTTGGAGCAATCGTGGGAGTGAAGGCTCATCCTTTCCAAGCCTTTTCCCATATTTTTTCATAAATATGTCAGGGCAACCTCAGGACTAGACTAAGCCAACCTGCTCATTCCCACCAAGCCAGGAGATATTCAGATTTAATTTACCAGCTTGGAGCTTTCTGAGGCAGTGAGATATCTTCAGATGAAACACTATATTTCAAGATGATTATTGTTATAGTTAATGGGAAAGCAGTTTATATGAAACACTCTGTTCTCTCTGTGTCCCACACTTCTACAGGACATTCTTGATAACTGGTACCATAAAAGTGTGCTTTTGGCAGGATTCAGATAGCAATAAAGTTAAGCACTTTAGATTACAGCTAGGAGAGAGAAGGGGGAGAAAGGAAATTCCTTTGAAAATTATAATTTCAACATGATAAATCTGGCTGAAGAAGTGCAGCAACAGATAAAAATCAGCCTTGGTAAAAGGCTGTGACCATTCAATAAAACAGTGAAACATTGAAATGTGCAGAAAGTGTTTTACCATGAATTAAAAGTGCAGAGAGTTCATCAATGAGCAGCAGTTAGCTAATGAGAAAAGCAGATCCATGCATTTAGGAAATGTAAAGAAAACTTAAACCTTATAAATTTTTATGTTTTGCCCTTTGCAGCAAAATATGAAAACCAGGTTAAAAGACAAAAAACAAGCTCCCCCATGCCCCCCCCCCAAAAAAAAAAGAGAAAACCTAACCAAAACAAAACCCACTGAGAATGTCTATAAGATGAATCAGGTGACCTAGTCAAAAGAGAAACAAACAAACAAACAAAAAAAATTAGAAAAAAAACACTATTGACATGTTGAGAACAGAAATACTGAGACATAGAAAAATACTAATTTTTAATTCTCACAAACATAGTTTTTATTCCCCAGTTATAAAGCAGATTTTTTTTTTTCCAGCTCCTTTTGGCAAGCCCAATCTGCTGGAAATATTGAATAATGGATATGTTCTATAGGTACGTCCTCAGAAGGACACCTAGGCATGACAAAGACAGTTTATCAGCTGTCTATTGAAGTCTACAGGTAAATGATTGCCCTAGACTCAACCAGAGTAGTCTCTGGAAGAGAAAAACATCTAGGATCCTTGACTTTCATAGCTTGTTCATAATTTAAAAAAAATTCCCCTGGAAGGTACCATACTGGAAAATCCAATCTATAAATATGCCTTCAGGATAGACAAGAGAGTGCTTTTAAAACTAAGGCAACAATTGGATAAACTGATTTAAAAGCACATGTGTTGTGCAGAGGCAATGCTAATACATTCCAACTTATTACTCTATTGGTCTGAGAGGTAATTTTGCACAAAATGAAGGTCTTTCAAATTCTATAAAATACTTTATTTTTTTAAAAAAAATTCTCCTAATCATTAGCACCATTGACACCCTTTATACACACAGGAGCAGGTGAACTTTTAGAGGGCTGTAGCTGGTTTCAAGTACATCCCTCCTTTCTGCAGGCTAGACCGTCCCTGAGCTTGGCTGCCCTCCAGTGTGCTTGGTAGAGCATGAAGCACCATCCAAGCTCTGGCTTGAGCACTGCTGCCTGAAATGTCCTTAAACCTTCAATCTTTGACTGGTTGGATTGATCTGAAACATGCAAGGCCAAATTAAGAGTCAGCACCTTGCCACCAAAATCTCTCAGATATTAAAGCACATTCATCTCTGAGGAGCAGTTGTCTTGGATCAGGTGGAGATTGGCACAAGGGAATTGCAGACTGGCTTCCTGACTCCGTGTTTTGCTGGCCATACAGAGTGCCTTCAAACAGTCCCTGCTCTGTAAAGCCATCATGTAGGATTGCAGGGTAACTCGGTTGGAAACAGCATCAGCATGTCTCTAGTCCAACCTTCTGCTCAAAAAATGTTCAGCTATGAGGTTGGGGTAGGTTGGTCACATCTTTATCCAATTGTACTCCCAAAAATTCCAAGGATGGAGACAGCTCTGTCTCTCAGGACATCTCACAGCTTGATTGTCTTCATGGTAAAATATTTCTTCTTTCAAATAATGTCAGCTGTCTCCTGTCATCCTGCAGTGGCTCTTACTGCTGTAAAGTCTCTGGATCTCTGATTTTGACTTATCAATATCAGCCTCTTAGGTACTGGAGTAGGTTAAACAGCTCTGGAGGATGTAGACTGATTTCACACACATGTACATGGTTGGGATAACTGAAAAACTAATCAAATTCTACTGAGAACCTCTGTAAATGCATTGAAGCAAACCTGTCCTCCCCAAAATTGCAGCAAGTTTTTCTTTCTGCTTCCCACACAGATCCTTTTGTGGTCAAGCTGGAGTGTTCACTGAAGTGCAGCAGCCAGGAGCCTGCTGACCTGCCCAGAGTTGGAAAGGACACTGCAGGTTCTGCAAGAGTCCCTGCAGAGGTGTCTGGCTGGGTCTGTCCGAGGTAACCATGGCTGCCAGCCCTTCCTGACTGACCTGCCCTGCTGGGGAAGGCTGTCAGATCAGCTCACTGCGAGTGGGTTTGGTTTCCTGGTCATCTTCCAGGGATCACTTATTAATCCCAGGATTGCAGTGATCTCAACTTAAAAAACAGGGACCTCTCATGATCAGAATCTCCCCAAATTTGAAGCAGGCATCTACAGTTATCCCATAGATGTCAAATCTGGCCTGGAGGACATACATCCACCACCCTTCCTACATAACATACAGTAGCAGTTAACTGTAATGAGTGGTAATATAACTCAAGTGCCAAAGGGATTAGACATAGAGGGTTCGGCATAAAACATGATACTCAGGGTTTATTCTTTTTATATTTTTTCCCCTTTAATTTTAATGTGGTGGGCTGGGGCATTTGTATTTAATCCCGTTGTTGCAGATACATTGCATTATTTTCAGTCTATAAAATTTATATTCCTCTTCAATTAGATTACAGCTCAACCAAAAAAGAGGGGATTCTGCTCTGTGAAAATGCCATTCCAGTTCTTACAGAGCACAGGCAATTGTCACTTCTTTCCTCCCCTCTGTCCTCATCCCCCTCCCCGGTCCTGCTCCTTTCCTTAACTCAGCTGCGCTGCAGCACTTGATCAATTGCAACAGCACTAGAAAAAAAAGTTAGTCATACATGATCAGCAAAATGGCCCAAATGATGTCATCCATCAAGATGGACATCGCAATTTGCCAACTATTTTCTCATAAATCAAATCATAGTCCCACAAGGAAGAAGAGCAGCTCATGAAGAGCCAACATGGCAGCAGTTATCGGCAGACTGAGAGAAATGCTCCCTCAAGTATACAGTAATTATTTTTACTCGATGGGAAATAAAGAGGGGAGAGATGGTAGTGTAGAACTGGAGAGTGTCTGCCTCACTTCATTACTATTCCCTAGGCAAGGGACGCAACATATGCTTTTCATTGTGAAGCCAATAATTTTGAATCTTGGGACAGGTGAAAACTTAAATGACATTTGCAAACCTTGATTTATTTCCCTGCTTAACTCTGGAACATGCCTTAGATTTAGCTCTGTAAGTTTCAATAGATTAGTGGCCAGTGTCACTGAATTTGCTGTGACCTTTAGCAAGTCTTTCCCTTTTTGGATCAGTTAATTAAATATTTTGGATACTAATAATGCCATACTTAAACCATCCCTGTTTTCTTTTTGTGTACACATATGAAACAACAGGGGGATAGCATGAACCCTTTAATTTTTTATTGAGATTGTCTCTTGCATTTTTTTCCTCTCTCTTTCCCTCGCTTTCTCTGTTTTTTCCCCTCCCATGTGCAATTTTACTTGCTGGAAATCTCATTAAAAGTTATTTATGAGCTGCTAGTGATCCCGTAAGAATTACACCTAATTCAGTCTGTAAAGCTTTTGAGTTACATTGCTTCCCAGGAATCGTCCCTACAGCAAGAAGGACCACCTTTCCCATTGTTTGACTTTCATTATCATTAGTATAAATACTTCATGAGAGGTTCCTTACAAATGCAGAGCGGCTCATTGACAGGATTTAGGCACCAAGTGCCACTTGGTATGTTAAGATTTTGCTTCCTGGTTCTTTTGATTCATGCCATATTACATGTGGAGAAACTAATGATTCATAAAAGTGACATCATTTGTTCAAGACTCACAGAACGTGTCAAGAAAAGTCTATTTCCTTGAAAACAGCCAAAGGTTAATAATATTATAGTCTAGAGTTGTATTTGCTAATCAAATTAAACCTGCTTGGGAAACTTCAGAAGGGTTAGGGATTCAAGGCAAACATTCTTTATCTCTCTAGAAGTGAAGAATTTGCTTCTTTCTTAGCCTGTAATTTTATTGTCAGGCTGCATTTTTAGAAGTTTTTCAGAGTGACAGTGAAAATGTACCTAATACATTCAGTATATCACATAAAGTATTAGGTATCCTGATTTTTCTGTAAGACTTGGGACTTTGTGCTCTTCCATCTTAGTTCAGTCTACCATTTGGGGCAGTTATCATTATAATAATAATAGGACAATGACTATAGGTTTTTTATTTTCCTCCTGTAGTCAGATAAGCTTAGGAAAATAGAGCAGTTAAATCATCTGTCAAGGGCTGTAGGAAATATGGATCAGGAAAATTAGTGAGAACTGGTATAATTTTTTTGCTAGGCCAGGCAGCCACATCATTGTTCTGTGATATTGGAAAGGCAACATGAAACAATTAGTGCAGAAGATCTTCCTCAGGCACCAGTGTCTGACCACAGACACATCAGAGTGTTTGGGCATCTGATTCACTTAATTGTGAATAAACATCTGCTAAATTTCAGCATTTACACTCTCAAACCAAATCGGGCCAGTTTATAGTGCTAGAGAATTTAAACACAGCAAGAGATGATCTTTGCTCCAACAGAGAGAGGAAGCAGGACTAAAAGGGGAGTGTGATCCTCTTCCCTTACTGGTGTGAGCTGGAGAGGCTATAAATACTCTCACCAAGGTGAGTGAAGTCCACCAAAGGGCTGAGAACCAAACCTCAGTCTCAAATCCCAGCCTTGACCTGTAGCCACACAAAGCCTATCCTTCCTCCTACTCCTGCTAATTGGTTTAGCCAGCCCACCCAGTGAACATCAAAACCCCTTCCAGGTCACCTCTCAATACAGGGAGAAATTTCAAGGGGGGAAAAATAGCTCACTTGGGATGAAGGAGGCTTTGTTTCATCAGCTGTCAGGAAGAACTCCTGCTTTTGTTTGAAGGAAGAGTGAAGACAGGAAGAAAGCGAGATGAAATCCATGTTATTTTCTAACCAGTCAGGGAGAAGCAGGAGGTGGACAGAGACTGGGATGACCTGGCTCATCCGCCTTGCTTTTGAGGGTGGCCCTTCACTGATCTCAGCTGTGCAGACCTGGAGCTCCTCTCTTGCTCATCCTGACCCAGGCTGATGTCCAGGAAGTCACTGTGGAGTGCAGAGAACAGTATGTAACATCTTACCAAAAAATAAAACACAGAAAACTCCTGCTTTCCTAAAAGCAGTAAAGGACACAAGGAAGGGTGAAGGTAGAAAGTATAACCTAATTGGGGATTTGCAGCCTAAACTACAGGAAAAAATGAAACAATGTTACAGCAAGACACTCCAGAGAATCACTGATAAAAGAATAAAAGATTATAAATGTCTTGTCCTTAATTAATTGTATAGCTCAAAAACAAAGACTACATTCCCTCAGAGTTCTCGATTTTCACTCTCATGTAGTACAAAATCAGCACTAGCACTCACAGTTCACTCATACTGGAATTCCACTTGGTGCCATTCCACTTGCAATTCCCAACTTTTCAAAATAACTCATCTTAAAAAAATTAATGGTTATTTTCCTCCAGGCTAGCAGGAGCTAATACAAACAGAATATTTCCCTTGTTCACTACAAATTGCATAAAAATCACATGCACTTGATTAAGCAAACAAGAAAAAACTGACTCTATCTTCTCAAAACCACTGAACACTAACCACACCAAACTTTCTGGTCTAGGTTAAAGGGCAGAAAAGAATTGTTTTTTTCTTTTCAGGAGAGAGGCTCCTGATTAGTTCTGGCTAGTGGTTGAGGCAGGACTCGGGGAATCCACCCTCTCAGGTTCCCCATGGCTCCTGCCTTGTGATGGAAGGCCATTTTGGCTCTGACTTTGCAAACAAGGCAGCGAGAAGAGACTCAGCTGGATTAGGCATGGATAATGCAAAGCTGAGGTGGCTGGGGCAGCCCCTGTGTTTCTCCATCAGGATTTATACAAGGGGACACACTCCATTGATGCTGGCAACCATGGTGGTCCACACTATCCTTATTGCTAAGGTTTTATATTATATTTATTTTTAAAGGGAATTTCTGTATTAGTAGTTGAACTAAGAACTCATAATTGAACCCAGAGAAAGAAAGAGAGGGAAAGAGAAAGCTCCTGCTGCAAAATGTCAGTTTAGAGGATCCCACCTACCTCAGAAGCCATTGTTCCAGCTGGGTCTGATGGCTCCCAGAAGTCAGGCAGAAGCCCAAAACACTCAAATTACGGCCAGATTCAGTTACCAGCTGGAAAAAGAGAACATGCCAAGAATATATAGGTGTGTAGAAGCTGCTAAAACAGGGGGGAAATGATCAGAAGAGGAAAAAGTTCTCTTTCTGAAAAAAACCCCAAACTAATCAACAGAACAGGTAAGAGGTTTTCTTTTGAAAAGCTCCAGCTTGTTCTCTGTGACACGAACATCTCTTCCAGCTTCCTGAGAGCACTGCACATAGCCTGGAGCAGACTTGCTGGTTCTGGTCCAGTCAAGCTCCTAATAAGTCAGGCTGAAATCTGCTTAAAATTTTCCTTTTCTCATTTCCTATGACTCCATGAGAGTCTGCTCTCTGCAAGATAGAAGAGGATCTTAATTCCAGTCTCTCCTTTCGTGTATACCCCCAGCATACTCTGCTCAAATTGATGTGAATATTGGGGCAGGCAGGGAGAAAAGAGAATTTCTTCAGTATCTGTAACCCTTTTCCCTTTAGCCAAGAGAAACACAAATGGTAATCCCTTACACTTCATTTAGAAAATGGGTTTCCACAGCTATGGAAAGCTGATTGTTATTGCTTTTCATCTGATTTCCAGTAGGTCTGCAGGCCCTCCCTGCCAACATGACACCCTAAAATGAATGTGTAATGTGGTTGTGATCAGGCTAGTCATGGACTAGAACTTCTTCACAGTGAAATGACTTCTTTGCATTTATCTTTCCAATGTCTATTTGCCAATTTTTTATTCAGTGCCATGTTCTGTGGCAACAATTCTTAGTTTTCTGCCTATTATCACTCCTAGACTTCTTTTATCTCTCTTGGCTTCATCTTTCCATTAAATATTACTAGCACTGGAATATTTTTTCTCTCAGATCTTGCATTTCTTCTACTTGAATCTAATTTTGTTGTGGTTTTAATATTTGGCTTGACAGAGAGACAATTTCCTCTGTTCACAGGCTGAAATTGGTTTTGTTTTATTGATAACTCTGTTCATTTCTGCTATCAAATAACCATTACACATTTTCATTTGGTACAACTGCTCAGCCACTTTGCATTGCCAATAACTAACAGTGAAAATGTACTGGTAAAAAAGTGGCAAAATATTGCTGAAAAAGACCTTTCTTTAGGCAATTAAAAAAATTATAAGCTTCACATTAATTAAGAGGAGATAAAGAGGAAGCTCGAATATGTAATATTTGAATGTTAGCTTAGCATTTAAAAATCTGAGATTTGAATACAAGTGGTTCCTTGCCTCAAAGCATAATTTTGGTCAAAACCTTAAAGTTTTCACAGGGCAAAGGAAAGAACTTTGGGTTATAGACAGTACTCTGCAGACAAATGTACACCTATACATACACACAAACATTTATTCTGTGAATAGTTTTTTGAGCATCTGTTATAGTGTGGCAGAGCCAATTGAATTTAATTTCTGCCTGGGAGGAGACAATCTGCACTCTGTATGTTTTTCCAGTGGCTGTGCCAGTTAACGTGCAGGATTACTCTGCCTTGCTCCTACCTCTGTTTGGTTTTTATCAAGCTGAACAACAACAATTGTGTTCAGCTGCTCTTTTGCATGTAAAATAATCTTTGCACGGATGGCTGCAGGTCAGGCTTTTCCTTTTGCTGGGATTTTAATGTGACATGGTAAATGTGCATTTCATCACCCCAGTGTGTTCTGCTCTCTGGAACACTTCCCATCCACCCAGGGCAGAGGAAAGGAGCCTTGCTGCCAGTTTAGGATGTCACTGATGACTTTCTCTGTGACCAGTCTTTGGTTTTGGAAGCTGGGCCAGGATAAATTCTGCTGCACCAGCTGTAGCCATTCTCTGATGAAGATGGGCACTCCTGTTCAGGCAGTAGAAGTTCAGATTTTGGGATGAAGCAGCTGTAAGCATCACCACAGTCTGGAGGCTGTGAGTTTAGTCCAATCTCACAAGCACCAGCAAGGAAGTCACAGATGTAGACATTTCAGGATAGGTGGTGAGAACACAGTGATTTGCATTTTTAGGAGAATATGGGGAATGTCTGGGACAGCAATAAGCCTGCAGGATACATATAGAGATATGCTTGAAATGGTGGAGACCTAGATATGTAGCAATGACCTGGGAATTCAAAATTTATGCACATCCTGGGCTTCTGCCATGTGTGTAACTGGGAAAACAGAGGCTGGAAGGTCTCCTTCACAGCCATGTGCACCCAAAGGACTGCATGAGGGCACTGGGGACTGCTCATGTTCCCTCCTGTGCATTGTAGGGCTTGCCAGAGAGCAGTGGCTCCTGAGCACGAGCACAGCTGGATCACACCAGCTGCACAGCAGGGTAGATCAGTGTCACTGTCCATTTGTCTTCTCTTCATGTTCTTCTTCTGCTCCTCCTCCTTCTGCCATGGGGAAAACCTTAGTCCCTGCGGCAGCAGCAAGCTGCTCTCTCACATGGCTCACACTCTGGGTCTTCAGGGCACCTGGGGCTCTCTAGGCACTATTATAAAATTGATGAAAAAGCAGATGCTTCTGGTTAGTACAAAATTTATTCCAAGGAGACAAACAAATCCTGTGCAATGTAGCAAAGAGAAATGGGCATTTCTGGGTGGGAAGCCATTTGTTAATTGATTCTGTGCCCACAGCATCTCTGGTGATGACTGAGGGAAACTTGGAATCTGCCATTGCCACCTCTGCTTATTTTGGAGGACCACTGAAGCTGGAATCCAGGCCCAAGGTTGGAGCATATCGTGTGCCAGAGCTCTGCCTGCTCCACAGCAGGGGAGCAGCCAACAGTGAAGCAGGAGAGCTCAAGTATGGGAAGAAAAGCAAAGTCCTATGGAAAATGTGTAGGGCAGTGGAAACCTCTCAATTCCTTTATTTGCATGACTAATCAGCTGGGCTTTCTGCTGGCTCCCCACACAGCTAAGTTTATACTATTTATTTCTCACATCACTGCATTTAACTTCAAGTGTGAAAGAGGGGAGCATGGGCACTTTCATTTGTTCAGCATATTTATAAAAGGCCCAGAAATGAACATGTGGCATCAGATGAACACCTGGCAATCAAAGCAGGGAAAGCCAGCTGTTGCCTTTGTAATTGGAATTACAAATTCACACCATCCGTCCTCTCTCTCTACTGTACCCACACCACTCATGAAAGCAGAGGAGTTAGCTCTGGGTGCATATGCTTGAGAAGCAGCAGCCAAAGACAATGTTTGGGCTATCTGCTAAAAAAAGAAACTCTCCTTGCCTTTTCCCTGTAAGAAGCAATAGTTTTTAAGCCAGCTGTGCCTGCATCTCCCATTTGCTACAGAATTCTGTCTGTGTCTTTACTGCAGGGCATGCAACTTTCAACAACTTTGCAGTTTGGAAGCTGAACCCACTTCATTCCTGACTTCCCTCCAGCTGATCCGCACAGTATCCTTCGTGCTGGAGTTCATAGGTCTCTCTTCTCCTCTGGCTGGTTTAGCTGCTGAGTTATTGAAGACCATGGGTAATGAAAGACGCCTGTGTTACCCTCCCTTGCACAGTCTGTACTTCAAGGCTTCGGTCAGGAATCCTATATGTTAAAAAAATAGGGAAGCAAAGAACCAAAGGCATCTTGAACGTACACACTGTAACTAAAGGAAAAGAAAGAGTCAGAGCCACCACTTGAGAACATGTGAGTCAATAAAGTTTTATAAAAGAAGCCCATAAAGCTGCCATGGAAACTTAACCATTGCTTGCATTCAGGGTGAGAGCAATTCACTGGTGCTGGAGTAGGACATTGAGTAGCATTCCTCTTATCTCCCATGCTGGGATCCTCTATTTAAAACATATGGAGAAGGCTAAAGTTCGTTAAGAGTGACTGCAGTGAAAATAAAAATTTTAAAAAAATGCTCACGTGCTCACACACATACATACCCAAACAGATGGGAAGAAATTAAGATGGGTTTGCAGAGGAGGTTGTGCTCACAATAAAGCACATTTCCAGTGGCACAGGGCAGAGGGGACTGGCTTCTCTGGTGGCAGCTGATAGACACGAGCACTTGAGCAGCTCACAGCCTCTCTGCTGTCCTGTCAGAAGATTTGTAGGTGGCTCTCCGCCAGCCAGCAGGCTGATGGGTCAGGGGTCGTGACCTGTTGATTTACCAAAGTATGATCAACTCACACAAATTATCGGCGTCAGAGAGCCCTGACAACTTCAATATGATGAGCCGTGCTGGCGATTGTTAGTGACATGTGAAAGCAGCGGGGGAGAGCCGCTCAGCGGGGCAGGCAGGGGGCTGCCAGAGGGGCAGCACTGTCCCCTCACCCACCCAGATCCAGGTGTCCCCTGCCTGCTGCCAAACCAAGCCCCCAGGCCCCACGGGGGAAAAGCATCTTCTCAGACAGAGGCAGAAAGCAGCAAGAGGGATTAGAAGCTGTTTCAAGGGATGGCTTGGTTATTTCTTTTTCTCACTGCTGTTGCACTCAGCACAAAGAGATGTCGAGGGATGGGGGCTTTAAATCCAATGGGAAGTGCTAGGGGATTCAGATCTAGGAAAACCCTGGAGCTGGCACTGTTTGTGAGGCTTAATCAAATGGATATACCAGCTTCTTCGAGTTATCTTTGGGGGCTGTTGTCAAAATCCTTTTCCTTTTTTTCCTCCTTTTTTCCCAGCTTCATTCACGTAGGAAAAATTTTGCCCGGGGTGGGATGGGAAAATTATAGCTGCTGGGCATTTTCCCTTGATCCTTCAATTCCTCTTAATCGACTGTGCTATTCAGATGGGGGCAGAGGATAGCAGAGGTAGTTGAAAGGAGGCAGGGAGTGCTGAGGAGTTAGGGCAGGGTGGTAAGTGTGCGTGTGTGTGTGTGCATCTGCACACTTGTGCAAGAAGAAGAGAGCCCACAGTCCAGGAGATGGATTGGGCTGTGAGAAAATTGTTTTTTTTTTAAAAAAAACTATGGTATTCTTGCAGGAAGTGCTCTTTCAGTGACCATGACATGGATGTGCAGGTACCAGAGGGCCTCTGCCAGGCACGTGGGTGGCCCAAGGCTGGCTCCCATCCCATCTCCTACTGCTCTGCCTGGTCTCATGCAGGTGGCTTCACCTCACATTTAACAGAAATAAGTAAACTAGAGCTATTATAACTTCCCCGTGTGTTTTATTGACAGTGGGCATGTTGCACTCAGCCCATTTCTGTGTTTGTTTAAACCCATTTGTTTACTTCATGAAAGAAGATGCATAAAATAAGTATAATGATCTATTAAGCTATCAATTTTTATTTTCCTATGAAAAATCTGCAGCACAAAATAGATTTTTGGAGCCACCAGAATAGTCAGAGCATATGAGCTGGCAGAGATGAAGAGTCAAGATTTTTTTCATCTAGCTTTACCATAATGACCTTTTAAATATTTATTGTATATATATAAAAAGGCAGAGGAAGACAATACTTGCAAATATATATGCTTAACCTTGCGTTTAAACCAAACAAAATAGTATTTAAAGAAACACTGAATAAATTATTTATTACCCAGGTCAATGGTTGCAGAAACACAGCTTATATAAAAAACATTACAATTCTGGCCATTTTAAGTACTGCCTTTAGAAAAAATCCAAACCTCTTAATGCAATTTTAATAAATCCAAAAAAAGTCATGCTCTTGTTTCAAGCTGAATAGTTTGCTGTTTCTGAATAGTAATCATTCAAGACCTAAATCTAACCACAGGAGTTTAGTGCACAGATGCAATATACTCGCAGGAAAACCCTTAAGAAATAGCTGTTTGATTCAGGATCTCAGTCAGTAAAACAAGATGTGATGGTTTAGTGGGATTGATGTCAAATAATAGAAAACAAGGACAACAAATACAGAAAGAAGACTTTTGAGGAGGATTAATTAATAAATTAATAGCTGTGTGCATGGATGGAGTACAAACAAGTCAACAACAGTTCATTATTCCCTTAAACAAATACGATGAGCAGATCCTTCCAAAAGGAAGTTGAACTGTTTGTGCTTGAGTAAAGATCATGTGTGAGTGGATGAATGGATGAACGGATGGATGGCTGGGTCGAGAGATAATTTATATAAGAGGTGCACACAGAGAAACACACGTGCCCACACTCAGGCACATGTATTTAAATAAAATGTATTTTTCTAGTGTATATTTTATTACACTCCAAGCGTCAGACTGGAATATTCTAGCATTTAATCATATTTTTGACTTGCATGAAATTTTGGTGTGTTTTAGTGGGCGACAGATTAGGTTATGCTACATCAGGAATAAATAAAGATCACCCCTTTTCCACATCACATTTTTATTGCTAGAGATAGTCATGACTTTTTCTAAAAAAAACCTCACAAAACAAGCCTTTCGTCAGAAAATGCTGATTTCTTGGCATCAAGGCTTTCTATGGAAAATATTTATGTTTTTGCATATTTAATTAAATAGGTTTTTTTAATTGTTGGAACATAAGTTTCAAAACAAAAAAAATTCCAGATTTTCAGTTCAAAACAAGATTGTTTGAAATGTAAGTTAATTAGCATACAAAAATAACAATCCCAGTACTAAAATGAAATGTCTCAAAATGATCAAAACACAAATAGGTTTCTACAGCCCTGAAGTGATATAATTTTTTTGCTTTACAGAAGTTTTCAGTTTTTTCATTATTTGTCAAAAGGAGCAAAATAATTTTTTTTTAAATACACAAGAGATTAGGAAAACAGTATTTTGCCCAATTTGAGAGTACTGCTCAGGCTAAGTAGGAATATCAGAGGCTGGACAGAATAAATGAATAAATACATTAAAAATAATAGATCAAAGCAATCTGGTTTTGAGCAAGAAAGCACTTCCAATTTAAGGGTCAGCATTTTGACAAGGATATACAAATATTCATGTGTGTATTAAAATAAAACCAGTGGGATATATAGATCTATACACACATGCACATCCACCCTCTCTAATCACTTAATATGATTTTTGCAGCTGGCTTTTTCTTTTTCACGGTGATGTGCTGCACAAATTTCATGTAGAAACTTCATAGCTAAAACAATCACCACAAAAACCTGGGTTAATGATTAACTCTGAATGAAGAGTTATAAGCACTCATCAAGGTAATACATGATACAACTTAGCCATTTCCTTTCTCTTTTCAGTTTTTCAAAAGGGGCAAGGGAGCATGAAGAATAAAGCCAGGCATCCTTATTTGGTTGAAATAATAGCCAGTATACCAGAACTTCAGACAAATCCTTCTTGCTTTCTTTCAGCGGCCTCAACCATTTTGATCTCATTTCATCATTGAATGGACCCCTTAACAGAGAGTGACCCCATATTTTAGGACTGAAAACATACACCTTGTTAGTGTGAGTTTATTTTTTTGTTGTTTGAAAAGTGGGCAAATGTAGTCAAAGCTCTCACAAAACATCACAAGAGGCTCTTTCTTCTTTCATGGCACACTGAACATGTAAAGTAATCATTGTTTACAATACAGAGGCAGATAGCAAAGACGTGTTTGTTGTCTCATGCTCTATCTTATTATGCATTAGATTTTGATTTCAGTTGCTTTGCCTTTCCATGTTATTTTAATTTTGAATGATGATCACTCAAGGGAAAAAAAAAGAAAAAAAGAAAAGGAACAGAAAAGACAGGATGTGTCAGCAAGACCGCGGTCCCCTCGTTCGGAGCACATGTAGGTGGGACCTGGAGCACGGTGCTCGGCACTGGGCACCTCATTACCACAGGCAAATTGGAGGAGCCAGGGATGGCTGAAAGCATGATGAAGGGGCCACTAGGACTGGCTTGAGGAGAAAGATTAAAAGACTGAAATATGTATAGACAGGGCAAGTGACGGGGCAGCCCCGCTCCCCACGCACCGGAGGGAGGGGAATCCTTTCCACGAAACCTGAGGGTCCCTGCTCTGGAGAAATGGAGTGATATGGAGACACAAGTGAGACCTCAGGAGCTTCTGGGTTTGGCTGTGAAAGCACAGTGAGCCCTGGAGCAGCCTCCTCAAAGAAGCTGCAGTAAGTCCTTCCTTGGGGATGTTTCAGTGGAGCTGAGGGTAACAAAATTCCCGGAGGGAGAAATCCTGGCAATGCCCTGGGTGCATCAGGACGTCATTCACACTCCTGCCTTTTGTTTGTCTCTCCCTCTTAGTTGGCTTTTTACTTGTTTACTCAGGGTTTTCACATCATTTGAAGTTTCTTAATACTAAAATTCAAATGCCTTTTATGTGCTCTGAAGGACATTTATACCCAGCCAGGGAGCTCTCATTCCACAAAAGCCTCATCATTTTTTCCCAATGCCATGGGGTAGATGGTGGCAGCTGAGACAAAGGTGGAGAAGTTTGGCATGGGGTGATGAGAGCAGCAGTAACTGACTTTTCGCCTTTTTATCTTCCCCAGAGGATCTAGTTCAAGCAGGGATGGTGTTGCTAAGAGGGTTCCCTTGCTTGACTCCAACACTGACTTTTGTTTGACCAACAGACAAGACCATGCCGTGAGTTCTCCTAAAACTGCATCCCTCAAACAGCTGCCAGGGACTCTGCCAGGCACAGGCAGCACTGCCCAGGATGTGTTTAAATACTGCAGTCACGTGGGTAAATTTAGGATATGTACTGAGACTGAAACTGTCTTATGCTGGGCAGAAGAAAGATAACAATGGAAGCTTTGGAGTAAAAAATTGCCTGAAAGGACTTTGAATGTTACTGATTTTTTTTTTTTCTCTAAAAAATTCCAAGTTTTTTCAACCATCTCTAGTGAGCATATTAGATGAAGAGAATTAGCATAAGAAATATGACTCTATGCAAAACTTGTAAATATTGAACAAAAACTGACAATTAGCTGGGAATGAAAAGGCAAAATATAGTTACAAAGAAAAAGCAGTTAAAAATTAATTGAAACTACCCCCAAATTAAGGACATTCACTGATGTAAAACCCAAATATTTGGAGATAGGGGAAAGAAGACATCAGACACCTGCATACAGACATTGATAAACAGATAGAAAAAATAAATGAGAGCAGTGTGGAGTGATCCAGGAGCCTTGCTTCCAAAAATGACGAAGGAAAGACTCATATAGATGCCAGCAGACTGTGGATCAGGCCCCAAGCCTTAAGTGGACAATCCAGAATATTACAAATCACTCTTGGGATCAAGCTGCATCTATGTCATCTAATTACAGATAAAACTACAGAGTATTTAACATCTCGTTAATTTAAATACCTGGGGCCATATCATGGCATCAATTTTTAAGTAGATGTCCCCATTGATATCAAAGATGAGTTCACACAATGCAGCCCACACAACTGAACCCTGAGGGACAAAGCAGACAAAGGGAGGCAGAGAGGGAGACATAACAAAATATTCCCCTTTCTTCCACTCCCTTCTTCAATCTCCTTCCTTTCTCTATTATTGGCTCAGTTGCCTGCACATTTTGTTAGCTGGCCCCCAAGTGTGATTTCTATGGGCATCATTCTATAGGGATGATGCTGAGCCATGTTCACTAGAGGAGGATCCTCAAGTTCAGTTTTTAGCTACCTTACCAAAATGACGTAATCAGTAGTGGGATGGTTATCATAGTTTTCTTTCAAGCTGTCAGAGGTTGTCAGAAAGATTACAGATTTTAACATTTGTTCTGTTTTGCTTGGTTTTGTTTCTGATCCTGACTAGAAAAATGAGAGAAAACGCAGATACTGACATTAGATATGTCAGAGAATAAGTCAGAATTTTCCTGACAAAAACTGTGTTCTTTAAAAAAACATATTTTTTTAAATTAGGTTTTCAATATTTCTAATTTTTTTTTCCCCCCAAAAAACTCTCTCAAGTGAAATGCAACAGAAATAATGCCACTTTTATTTCTTGAAAGTCAGAACATTTCAAACACCTGGGATTTTTATTTTTGCCACTTTTCTATTCTTTTCTTTTTTTACTTATTATCAGCTAGTACAGATTTATACTATCATTGTTATGGTAGTGGTTATAGTCTTCCCATCCTCTCCCATTTTCCTTTGAATTTTTTTTCTGGTAGAGAAGTCTCCTTTAAAAGTTAAAAAAGTGTTAAGAGGAAGAAAACAGAATGACCAAATGGTTGAGGTTGGAAGGGGCTTCTGCAGGTCATCTTCCCAGCTCTGAAACAAAGGATGACACAACAGGGCTTTTGGACAGTTAGCATTTTTCTTCCAAATCAAGATCTAAGGAATAAGAACAGTGCCAAGACACTTTGGAGGATGAAATTATTTTTTACATTTTTTGTCCAGCTACTCCTGGTAACTTTGTGATAACAACAGGACAGGTGTACAAATCTCATAAACCAGTTATCTTTGGCTTCAGTGAACCTGTTCACTCTTGCACCAGTGGAAGGCCTGTTCTTATTTGATGTAAAAATACTCCCTACTGTGCCTGAGCCTACATTTCAAAACAGGTTGAGGTGTTTGCCCTTTACTTTGCTCTTAAAAAATGCACATGAACATACATCAGATTGTGGCCATGAGTTTTCCTGCTGAGTCCAGTGACTGTTCACAGACATAAAATTAAACCCAGGTTGAAGTGCCTTGCTAATCAAACATTAAAATCAATATAACCACATAGTTGATACAACTTTCACTTTAGCTGGAATCAGACACTAAAATGTGCTCAGATTGTTACAAAAGGAGGAATTTGGTCTTTGTCAAGAAATAGAAGCCCCTTTTTTGTTATTTAGTTCTACACTTTAGAAGAAAAAAATACAGAAAGCTCTGTGAGGTATACCACATCCTAATCTTGAAGAATCTTTGCCTAAGACCTTGAGGAGGTTAAGATACCTTATGCTTGAACACCCTTTCTCTCCAAATGGGAATTTATTCCAAGGCCTTCATTAAAGTTGAAGGATTCAGCTGTTATCAGGTAATAATACAGGTGTCACTAACAAAGTAGTTAATGGAATAGATGGTGGCAGAAAGGCCACGCTGCAAGAATACGACATTTCCTTTGACTCTCTAGACTTCTACTTTGCAAGTAAAATTTCCACAGTAACTCAGATGCCACATTCTTTTTCTTTTTTGATACTAAGAATATTTCCCTACTACAATGATAAAACTCACTTCCTCTATTGGGTAGTTACCAGGAATAAGTTTTTCTCTGGCTGTCTTAAGAGAGCTTCATGTTCTCTAACTCCTGTGTGTCATGGATTTTGGACTTCTGCTTTATGCAAAGACAAAAATGCTGAACCTGAATCAAAGCCTCTCCAAGGGGTAACCAGAATTGGTGGGCTGCAAGGAGGTGTCAAGTGAATTTGTCACCCCTGAGAAATTTTTTTGACTTTCTCAAATGTTTCTGAACCTGTTTCTTGACAAACTTTAATCATGAGAATGTTTTTCACTTTCTTTACATCTTCTCTAATTTTGAACTAAATAACAAAACACATTGGTGTAAAGGTTCAAAATCAGTTAGTGATTTGGGTCCTTTTAGTTTAGGACATGAAGATATTCATTCAGCATATGTTGAAAGTGCTTAGCCTTTGCAGAAATCTTACACCTTTCAGAAGTCACTAGGGATGCTTCCAAATACGTTAGGAATGTGAAAAATAAATGCATTATGCCATTAAATATGGAGGAGAAAATACCCAATGGCAGAAGCCTTCCAAACCAAGTCTGTTTTCCAGGACAAAAATACTTCCATCCAAGGTTAAATTCTTGGTTAACAATCCTGTTCTGTTTTTAGTTCCAATTTTAATTTTGATCCTAAAAGATTACCTTCTTTTTTTTTTTTCCTTTTCATAATTCTCTGAGGTTGTAAGAACAGAGTCACAAATATTTTGCAATGTGAAATCCATGGTTTAAAAATAGCAACAGGGCCTGTGTGCACAAGAGGCAGTCAGAAAGTTGCACAAATCAGACCCAGTCTTTGAAAGCTGATGGAGTCTTTCCATTGACTTCATCACGTTTGGAGCAGGACCTAACGTAGGAGGTTTTTACTTTTATTGGACATTTAGGGCTTATTTTGGAACAGGTCAGTAAGTGGTAGGATGGAATTAATTTGAACAGAAGGAAAACTCAAGGCAGCCCCATAGAGAAACTGAAACATTTAAACAAATGGGCTGAAGGGCGAGGCCAAAATTACAGCAAGGACAGAGACCACAAGAAGAGGCTGCTGAAGTAAATACTTGAACAATAAAGGAAAAGTCTTAAGTGATGACACAGTAGCGCAAGATCCACAGAAAAGGAAAAAAAGTGCAGAGAGAACATTAAGTGAAAAACTCAGGAAGTGGAACAAAGGAAGAAAGGCAGAGATTCAAAGGTCACCTAGGAAAGTTTCTGAGTTGTCTGTATACAAATGCAACAAGCGTAACAAAGGAACCAGGGAAACAGAGAGACCAAGAGACAACTCAGATGGGATTCGATTGATCACTCTTTCCGTGAACCTTTCTGGGTATTTATTGTATGACACTTAGGTGCACAAGCAGCTGCAGACACATAAAATAGTATCAAATTCTCCAAAATTAAATTCAGGTTTGCATCATCTGCCAGGTGTCCCTCTGCCACTGCCTGTAGTGACAAATGAGAGGAAAAGGATGGTTGAGTATCTGAAACTGGGAAAACCTATGGGACATAGGGCTATGTGCTGAGGAGCAACCTCTGCTCCAGTGACCTCCCTGTGGGACCTCCAGCACCCCAGGTAGCACAGCACTGTCAGTGGAAACACTCTTCTTCCTACCCACTTTCCCCTAAAATAACTATTTTCGTAGTAGACACACTCCCAGGCTCCCTGCTCTGTTCTGAGTGGAGAAATCAAAGCCCAGCCATCAGGAGCTCTCCTTCAAAGTCTCTACTACTCCTTCCTCCCTAAATGTATTAACTATGAAAATGAGGTAATTAGTCCCAGCTTGGCTGGACACAGCCATAGGGGATTGCAGGGGGCCCTGTGGCTCCTGTATATAAAGAGAGGTAGTTATTCTTTGGGACTGTGGTACCAGGAAGTTTGCAGCCCTTTGAGGAGGGTTATCTCTCAAACCTGCCTGATTGAGACACTGGCAAATGAAAAGCCTGGAAAGACAGGCAATGGTGCCCCACATTTCAGAGTGCCCTCTGCCAGCAGCAGTCATGTAGCTCGTAGCCAAAAACAGGGCTGCAATCAAAGGCAAAGTTTGTGGCTTAATCTTCTTGCAGTGTAACCATGAGCACCTGTGCAGTAATTTCTACTCATCAATATGTATTTGAACTTTAAAGTCCTCTGACTTCCCTCTTCCAAAGGGAAATGTTTATTTTAGGGGTACTTTTGCAAAGGGTACTTCTGCATATGGTGTATGTGTCAGCTCTCTGAATTTCAAGAAAAGCTGTATTTTAAGCTCGTAGTACCACATTAGTTAAGCATGGCATTCCCAAAAAATAACAGTCATTTCTTAGTTGTACTGTTTCTACAAACAATGGAGATGTGAGGTCTTACATGGCTCAGTTTTCTGCTATGACTTCCTGTTTTACCACCATGAGAGGGGCAGCAATGGGAGCTGCTGCTGCTGCAACTGTGGGAGCATCACACCAGCCTTGCCTCCAGGCATGGCACTGTCACATTCCAGGGCTCTGTGCAAAGGACACTTTCTCATGTGGCTCTTCAGTCCATGCTGTGATGAGATCCCCCAGCTACAGGAAGATCCCAGGGTTGTGTGTCATATGTGATGGAAAACTACCCAAAGTGCTCTGCTTTCCACAGTGTATTGCAGATATCAATCTCCCAGCTTTCCTGGAAATTCAGCCTACAGTTTTGCATCAGTATTAAACACCTTTAACCTTTGTGTCTAATTCTCAGGATGCCAAAACAAAATCCCTAGTTTCTGAAACACTGTGACCTCTTAGCACTGTTGATTTGAATTCCAGATTCCTTCACCCTGTCTTGAAAGCAACAAACTTCCTACTGAAGGAAATCTTTTAGCTTTTACTAAGCTTTCCTGGCTTTTTAAATCTAAGAAACAGAAGCATGTTACTTAAAGGAATCAGTCTGCATCTAATAACTGCACCTCCCCGTCTTGGCTGGAGATAATATACTTATGTTAATGTTTTCCTCCTTTGTTTCCTAAAGAGTTGGTTCACACAAGGTCCTAACTTAGTGATTGTCAATAATTTTGGAGTAAAATTTGCTGCTGACCTACAGACTCCTTGTTCTGAGTATCACAGTCACCTCTAGTTTAAAAAAGACTCCTCCACAACTAATGCCTTTAATCCTGACTATCTGTGGTTCACAGAAAGTAATTTGGTCCAAGCAACTGGCTATTTTTGTTCTATCTTTCTGGAGCTTGAACATTGAAGAGGTTTTTTTTTAAACACTGTAAGATTTCCCAGAGCATCTGGGATAGATTTTTTAAGTGTATGTCAAATATACAACTATAGAATTAGATTCCTTATTTGTTGTTAAATATTTTTGAGAACAGAGGAAGTGAGAGTCGGCGTTGACACAGATATGCATATGTGACCTCTCTCCACCAACATAATTAAAACTTCTTAGTAAATGTGTTGCATACAGTAATTCAATTTTCAATAAACACATTTAAAAGACACTGTACATGTCCTGTACAAAGTCTTTTTTAAGAAGAACAATGCAAGTATTTTGAGATAGAAGTCTGGCAGTAGTCCACATTGATCTGTGGAATATCATCCCCTGTTTTTTTTCTAACAGGTATTGAAAGCAAGAAAGTAAAATTTGTTAAATGAGTCAAGTATGAGAGAAGCAAGACTCACCCAGAAACCCATCCCATGGAAAAAAACCACATCAGAATAATTGTGGTGAGGAGACCCCTTGATTCTGGGATATTAACTACAGACAGGCTCATCTAGCCCCTAAAGCACTTCAAACAGAAGATGGAGACTGTTCAAACTGATGGTGATTTAGCCACATCAATGAACTCTGATCACATTCACCAAGTGCAGAAACCCCCCAGCCATCAGCTGACAAGGACCTTAACATGTCCTGTGCCTTGCTTGTGTCATCAAGCAAGGGAGTTCCTTAATGAGTCTGGATAAACACAGTTTATGCTGAAGAGTATGAGCTAAAAGGATCCTGTTGACCCGGGTGATTTTCAAAAACACTTTTTGGTAATGGAATCTTTCTAGAAGAGGAATGAGAAAGCTACATTATTGCATTTGTTTTGTTAAAAAGAGGTAGTCTGGGGAAGGGAGGGTGAAAGCAGAGTGAGTGAGGGGGTAGAGGCAGAGCCAGGAGAAGTTTGCTTTGGAGCAGAAACTCTAAACTGAAGAATCATGGTATTATGTTTCCTCATGTAGAAAGAGGAAGAATCATCACCTTTATGGCCTGGTGAGATGTTTCATGCCTGCAAGTGTTGAGCTTATTCTTCACAGCTGGTGACTGTGACTGCTAGTGGAACAGTGTACCACAGGGGAAATCCCACAGCCTTCTCTATACTCCACACTGGAAACAGTGCTCCTCTGTGCATTTCCCACTGGAAAATGCCACCAATCCCTTGCTTCCCATAGGGTGACATCCTGTACCTCAAACTAGTTGTGATCACTTCAACTCTCCTTCTTCTAAAGGTGCCATAACTAAACTGGGAGGAATTTTGTTTCTATACCTCTTGATGTGTGTATTGCACGTAAAGCTTGGGAAACATCCCAGGAAACAATGGGATTAACTGGGTTGAAGTTAGTTTTCTTCACAGTAGCTGGTATGGGGCTGTGGATTTGTCCTGGAAACAGTGCTGATGACACAGAGATGTTTTTTCACTGCTGAGCAGGACCTACACAGAGCCAAAGCCTCTTCTGTTCCTCATGCCACCCCACCAATATGCCTGAGGGTTAACAAGGAGCTGAAGGGGACACAGCCAGGACAGCTGACCCCAGCTGACCACAGGGATAGTCCAGGCCATGTGGTGCTATGCTCAGCATGTAAAGCTGGGGGGAGGAAAAGGAAGGGGGGTTGCAGGGAGTGATGGTGTTTGTCTTCCCTAGTAACCTCTAGGTGTGATGGAGCCCTGTTTTCCTGAGCATGGCTGAATGCCTGACCACAGGAAATAGGAAACAAATTCCTTGTTATGCTTCATTTGTTTATGTGGCTTTTGCTTTCTCTATTAAACTTTATCTCAACCCACAAGTTTTCAAACTTTTACTTTTCTGCTTCTCTCCCCCATCCCACTTGGAGAGGAATGAGTGGTTGCATGGCACTGAGTTGCTGTATGGGGTTAAACCACAGTAGCTTCTTAACAAAGCAGATCCATTGGCCTACTGATAATTTACATTCACATTTATCAATCCAATAAGAGTTTCTTGGTGGCAGTGACACCACTTTCCAGAGACACAGCTTAGCCTGGGGGTGCTCCATTTCCTCCTGAACAAAACCACCACAGACTGGCACAGCTCCTTTAATCACATGCAAGTGCAGTTATATTCCTCAGCCTATCATTTTTCTTAGATAAAATTATGTCATAATCCTGAAGCTTGTTCTTTTCATACACTTGTAAGAGTTTGATGGGGTACTAGATTTTAGTGGAAGTTCATTTGCCTTTGTTTTTTTGCTATTGTATTTGTTTCAAAAATCCCTTTGTCATCATTTTCACATTTTGTTTCCATTCAAACAAAGACCAGCTTTACATGGGGAAAGAAAAGGTCAGAGGTTACTTAGAGCATGCCAAAGAAAATAAAAGGGTAGCACATATACAAATGTTTTCATCATTCTGGCCTGATTTTGCAATCTGGGACTATGCTCAGCTTTCACTAACATCACAATTTAGGGCATGCATCCCACTTGCAATTGTTTTCAATAGAAGGCAAAGACAGATAGTTCCTTGAGATACTCAATCCTTTACAGATGCTTTATAGGACCACAGTAACCACAGAAAGTCCACATCCAAACTCCGTGCTATTTTCTCTCACAGTTCGGAGCAGATTTGTAACTGATTTCAACAAGAACTGTGCAAAATATCTGAGGGAGTATTTAATTCTACATAACAAACATAACATAACACAACATAACATAAAACATAACATAACACAACATAAAACATAGCATAACATTGTGTTGCCATGAAACTCCTTACTGGGGCAGAACCCCACTCCCACACACTGAACCAGAGATCTGCAGTCGCACACTTCACCCTGATTAACTGCTGGAGTTTCCCAGATGTTGAGCACCATGTACCATGTACCAGTATAAATTGTGCCACTGCTGCTAAACTTAAGAACTCTATTTTCAAGGACCAGTGATTTTCACAAGCAATAAAGCTGAATGTAGTTAAACAACATCTACATGCAAGGTCAAATACATTCAATATCCCCTTTGGCAGTGACTGAGCAGCATTTGCCTGTGTTTAGGGACTGGAAAAGAGCTTTAGAAAGACTTGGAGAAGTTCCTGTATTTTAGGAAAAAGGCAATATATTTTCTTCACGAAGCTGATATTTTCAGCCCTCTTATCTCTGCATGCTGAGGTTTTATTTTCTTTCATTTTTCAAAGTGCGACTGCCTATAGAGGTGCAGGATCACGGCAGGATGCTGGGAAACGCTTGCTCTTTCTCTCAGACCCAGGGATATTCCCAGTTCACAAGTTGACCCAGCAAGATCCTGTTTAGGAAGTTGTCAAATTAGTGCACCTGAACCCCATGGCTCCATGTGCTCATTTAAAATGCTTTTTTACTAGATACTGCAGTATTAAATACAAGACCCAGAACAAAGAACTCTTACGTATGTCCTAAGAAATTACTTTCCTGAAAGCTGTGCATGGTCCTAGGTCTGTATTAAATTCCTCCTAAAGCTTGCCATCCTGTCCTCATGAAATCCAATCTCAAAAAGTTCACACATTCTGGAAGTGGGTCCTGTACATAATCATTCATGGTGAATTACTCACCGTGCAAATGTATGCAAATGCATTCCCACCACTTAATCCAGGACCACAGATAGAGCTGCAAGTGTGCCTTGCTGAACAAGGAATATAAAGGGCTGATGGCTGTCTTGCTCAGATTAACTGTACATGCCAGGCACAGTTTGGTTATTGGATTAATATCATTCTGTGAGAAAAAAAAAAGAGTGGGTTGTGGAGCATCCATGATGCCTCCTTTACATATTTTTTCCAAGGTCCCATAGTTTCTCATTCTTTCATTTGCTGGTATTTTTAGTGTGCTCAGGAATTTTTTGGTAAGATATTCAAGATTTCTAGTGGGATTTCTTGATAATGGACAGATTCTTTCTCTTCGTAATGATAGCTGAGTTTCTTGAGAGCAAAGAGACACTTTGTTCTTTGTTCTCAAGGAGACAAACTGTTATTTCTTTCCCTGAAGAAGCTTCTAATATGATGGGTGAAATATCAGGAATAATTAGACCAAATGGTGATATAAATCCCACTAGAAATAGTGCATCCGTTATTTCATTTTATGCCTATCGCTCCAGTTTCTGCCTGATTTAAGTCCATGTGAAGAAAGCTGTGGGTATTCCCTTTATAAGAACTACAATAAATTTCTTCATTGAATATTTACTAGTCCTGAGTTGCTCCTTTTTTTTTGTTGGACCATCATTACACAATTAAAAAATAAGAAGGTAATTTAGCCCTTTCAAGGGCTGATATTGCTTAATTTCAAGGGAGGGGGGGGCTGACAGTTGAAAGGTTAATGTATTTCACTGATTGGGCCCCTGGGGTTCATTTTCTGAAAAAAAAAAAGAAAAAAAGCAAGCTCTTTCAGTTTTTATTAAGAAACCCATGTAATGAAAAGGGGGAAAAGCATCTCTCATTTGGCACACGTGAGGCAGAGGCTTCAGGAGCCCATGTTTCTCTTTCCTGGCTCAGTGTGCAGGCACTGCCTGGTCAGGGGCAGCAAGGATGGGCTCTGGTGTGGGCTTTGCTGTGTCCTGACCCACCAGCACTGCGTCCCATGGAGGGACAGGTCCTGCTGGGGGTGACATGGAGGACTGTGTGTTGCCCTTGGGGTGAGAAGAGCAGCAAGGGGTCCTAAACGCGGTGGAATTCCTCTGAGCAAAGCTGGTTGTAGGTGCCCACCCCATAGGGCTGTGTGCCACGGACACCCCATAGTGACCCAGAGGGGTCCCTTGACATAAAAGTCCATCTCTTTTGGCCCCAGCAGAGCAGCCTGGCCCCACAGCCCAGCCAGGCTGTAATGTTGTGTTGGTTGAGCAGGAGGAACTCCTTCTTTCCACCTATGGCTCAAAGGCTTGTTTGGCCTCCAGCATGAGATCAACAACTTAAAACAAGTAGAGCACTTTGGGGAATGAGAAATTAAACCACAAGAAAACACTCCCAGCATTTTTCTGGAGTTTTACAGTTGAACCTACCCCCAGACCCTTTCCCACAACACTCCTCTCTTGTGCTTCTGCTCCCTAGTTGTTCCCAGCACGAACTTGAGTGACAATTGACAAGCAAAGCTGTTTTTCGAAGGTTTAAGCAAATGCTGGGAAATACCCTCTTCACACAATTAAATGCATTCATGCTAAGGCAGCCTTATGATTCACACACCCGCTGAAAAGCTGATAGCTCCGCGGTGTTTTACGAGATAACAATGCTTCGTGCCACCCTGGCATACATGTGGCTGACTGTTAGTAGAGAAAAGAGATATTGGTCATATAAATTCCTCAGTGTTGGTTATTTCTCACTGCAGTTAGCAAGAGAAGTTCTTGAGCCGAGATCTTTAGAGTGCGAGTGCACTGAGTATTTCCCATTAGGTAAGTTAGCATGCAAGTGACATTGCTTGACATAATTTAACTTGCTTGATTTTAATGTCTGCATAAGAAGATTTTAATCCACTATTTGCAAAACTTCCACAGTGCTGATGTCTCTGGCTGATATTTTTACTATTATGAAATCCCTGAAAGTCAACATTTATAGGCACAATGAGGCAGTAATAATACAAAATAGAAAATAAAATCTTTTGCTTGGGCTGGTAAAATTCTGAACATTGGAGAAAAGCTTAACAAAATAAAACAAAAATGGCTCTGTCTTCAAGCATCGAGAAGAATTGTAAGAATGTCCCTTTTATTGTCCTTTTTTGTACCCCTTATAAAAATTGTTTCCCTCTCAGCCCTTAATGAGATGTTTTTAGCAGTGTTTTTCTATCCCAAATTACCATGTGAGACGGGCACTGGAAGAAATGTGGTTTTAGCTTGGGGAGTTGTGCTGGGGCTGGAGCCTGCGCGCGCACCGGGGAGCGAGGCAGGGTCGGAGCGCTGCCTTTGCTGCCGGGGACTGTCTCTCTGCTGGCTTTTGCTCTGCTTATTGATACACTTTATAGATTGAAATGGCTCCAGAAACAGGGGGAGGAAAAGTTCTGCCTCTCACCACAGTGGAGGATTTGTATTCTTTTATTTTAATGAAATTAAACTGCTCAGAAGTGAATGAGAAAAATGTTATTTTATTAAAGAGAGAGAAAGAAAACCTCTGATGAACTAAATAAACATAATACTTACCAAGAAAATAGAAGAATGGGCATTTCTACACATCCAGTTGAAAATAATTTTCAAAAATCATGCAGATATTTTGAAGTAAAATGCCTTTCTGATGTAGTAGCTTCATGGAAATATAATGCCTTTGTTTTCTGTAGCCTGAGCTTCAGAAAAGAATTGCAGCTACAAGGAGAAATTCCGTATCCTACTTTTCTCTTTCCAATAGATGTGATGGACTTCTAAAAACAAATATGCAAAATTTAATATATCCATAATCCTGGAAAAATTCATTGTAACTAACAGATAATGATAACTTGGTTAATTATTGGAATAAACAGAGGACCAGGATAAAGCTGTGATAAATTTTGCTAATGAGCCACTTTCAAAGAAACCAGATGCCTATATGCATCTTGTAATACAAATGACTGATTTTTTTCTCGTTGTTGGTGTTAATTTTAGAAACTGCTAAACACCCTGAATCAGATGACTGAAGAAATGTTCACTCCAAATGGTTACCAGTTGTCCCCAGCTCCCATCTCCATATCCAGTGATCAGAACATAGGAACAAACTCAGTAATAAAATCCAGCTGAAGATATTCCACCTTCTGCAGCTCTCTACTCACCGTCTCAGTGCAGCAGGATTCTTGAACAGCTGTAGAAAAGCTTGTTATTCAAGATATCACAAATCCAGTTTTCTTAAACAGAAATAGTCTGGGGTTTTTTGGAGAAAAAAAAAGAAAGGAAAGAAAGAAGCACTCCAGCTCCAAGGTTTTGAAATTAATGTACAGGAAAAATATAGCTTTCATTTGTATTTTTAAATACAGTCTAAATAATGTCTGAAGAAATAGTTGCTGCAGCTTTAAATATCAGTTGCCAAATGGTAATTATATCGTTTAATTTGAAATCATACGATAGCTATAGCATCTGACACTGCAAACATTACACACAAACACATTTTGTTATCATGAGGGAATGTGGTTTGAAAATGCAAAAAACATCTCTAAAAGCAAAGGGAAAAAAATCTATTTTTATTATGAATGTGAACTTCCCCTATCTCCTTTTCTAAAAGTTATGGTGCTCCAAATTGCGTTGCTAACTCGTCGTGGTGAATAACCCATAAATTTAGCCTTATATTTTTAAAAACAATTATATAAACATTTTGCTGCATTGATACAAAGCTAAAAAATTTTCTTATGGGTAAGAGTTAAATCAACTATCCCTTCTCAGGAACTTCTTGTAGGAGAGGAGCTTCACGAGTAACAATCTTCCGTAAATCTGCAGAAACAGCAGTTAGGTAAGACAGCAAAATTGCTTAAGAATGGTAAACAATAGCTTAAAATAAAATGAAAATTCCCAATAATCTAACAGGCTGGCATGTTAATAGCTCTTGAAATAGTTTATGATCTGAAACGCAGCTATGCATTATTCTGCCCTTCCCTCCTGGTTATGGAGCTGTTGTTTACGGAGTGCCAAGGGCATTTCTGTCTCATTATCAAATACATAAATAGAAGAATATGCATTTAGCGGGAGATCTATTTTATTGTCAGTCTTCCCTTCCCCCCCTCCACCTCACACACATTTCTTGATGTTTTCTCCTCCCTTCTGCAGCCTGTATATTTCCACAAAACTGTGTAAAAAAGCCTAAAACAAATAACATCCTCAGCCAAAAGGGTGCAATTTCTAAAGCAGAATCAACTTATTTTAAGCTTCGGAGAAACATCCACACTTAAGACCTTTCTCTTTTTTTTTTTTTTTCCCCACTATGCGAAACATTTTTATGTAAACTTATAATTTCCCTTAAAAAGCCATGTTTAATACTTTCCCTTTTTATTTTAAAATGTTCTGGAGGGTATCTTTAATGCTAAGCTGCACTGTGTATTTTTTAGAAGCTGGGATCCAGCTCCTGGGTGACTCAGTGTGGAGGCTCCTGAGGCAGGTCAGGGAAGCTGGGAATGTTCACTCCAGCGCTGGCCCCAGTGGCAGCAGTGGTCCCAAGTCATTCTGTCCCCTTTTCCCAGGCCACGGATGCTGCAAAGGAAACCACAGCATCTCTGAGGGAGCCTTGTGTGAGCAGGGAGTGCAGAACCCACTTTGTAACACCCAGCTGGACTCAGGGACCCCCAGTTCAGTGGGCTCAGTGCTCAAGGGATGCTGGCTCTGACTCCAACTACCCTGTCCCTGAAATACTCCCCCTGGTAAATACCTCAGACCCAGAAAAAAAAAAAATGTTGAAAAAATAGTATTTCTCTGAGGAAAGAGTAATGGGATCAGGCCCTAAATTATTATCCTCATGATATCTAATACATCAAACAATGGAAAATGTGGGAAAATAATTATAAAATAGATATACGTTTTTAAGTTTAGAAAGTTAATGTCCCTCAGGGTTTTTTTTTAAAGCTGCTTTTATGAATATTGAATGCTGTAAACCAAACACAGAGCAAGAGCTGGACTTTATTTGTCCTGTTTTTGTTGAAGGGTAAGGATTTTTTTGAACACTGGAGTTATTTCAGTTTTAGGAAGTTGAAAACTAATGAAAAATCATTCTTTTCTGGTGGGTCATGTATTCAATTGGCTCTCAGTGGGAAGTAAACGGAGTCAAGAGTGTTTTTCTTCATTATCCTGAATGTCTACTGTCCCTTATTTGTGAAAGAAAAGATAAGGATGCTGTAACAAAATATTTGGGGGAAAACGTAGAATAAGGTTTGAAAATAAAGACAAATCTGAAAGGAATATATAAATGTGAATGTAGCCAATGGGAAACCTTTACTACTATTTTTAAAACAATTTTTTCTGATAGTTGCTCAGAAAAACACTGCATACATAGAGATATGTGAGTGTGACAATACACTGTATTCTTAGATTTTCTGCCCGCCTCAATGAAAGGTCTCATGTTTGTTTAGGTTTTGTGTGCGTGCATAAACCAGACCACATCTCTATTTGTATTTTTCGCTCTTGTTTTCTTAAACGATTCTCCTGCTTCCCCCTTAATTTTAGCTTGATCTGCTCATTTAAAAAGAAAAACCACAAAAAAAACACACAACCAAAAACACCCAACAAAAAGACAAAAAAAAACCCAAAAAAACCCCAACCTAAAGAGGTGGGGTGTTTTTTTGTTTTGGTTTTTCTTTTTTTATGGTTAAACTTGTTAGCCCAGTAGCTCGGGAATGCCAAACAAATGGTGAGTGCGGTGCTTTCTGCAGGCGCTCGGCTCTCGTTATGCTGCACTGCCACCTTCCGTCCCCCGGCCCCGGCCGCCGCTCCCGCCGGGTCGGGCACCCATGGATTCAGAGCTCTTCATCAACCTTCATTTCCATTATTCTGCTTCTGTACTGACAGCTCCTTTATGTATGATTTGTTACCGGAATCTCTGTATTAGCTGTATGATGGTTTTGGGGTTTTTTGTTGTTGTTGTGGCAGTTTACTGAAAAAAAATAATAATTTGTTATTATTTTTATTATTGTAAAGTAATTCTTATTTTCAGGTTTTAAAAACGTTTGGCCCAGAAGCTATTATATTCCCCTTAGAAAGCAATACAGAAAGTTTGATTGCTGCTTTTTATATTCTGAAAGAATTAATTCTTTTTCAGGCTGTTCCTTTTCACTGCAGCCCAATCCCAAGCTGAAGGAGAAGCATCTGGCACAATGGAAATTGTCACAACACAAGACTGCAACTTCGACTGGTGAGAGGAGGCTCCCCTTGGATGTGCAGATCACAGAGAGGAGACTATTTAAAAAGGACACTGCAGATACGAGGCACAGGCACAGCCATGCTCTTGCTGGCAATGAGGAGCCTCAATCTGCAGGAACCAAAGGCAAAGAGAAACACACTCCCCTGGTGCCAAACTCATTATGTGTGTGTGGCCAGAGCAACCTTTGCTTATTATATTTTGAGAGGAAATCCCTTAAACACACTCCCCTTCGAGTCCAAGGCAGGTGATGCTCGTGGGGGCTCCCCAGGTGATGTGATGGGGAGGTGCTCAGCAAAGCAAGGAGGGGTGCTGGACCATGAGGTGGCTCCTCATGGGCTGCTGCTGTCGTGGTTCCTGGCTGATCCCTTCCTCGCTCCAGGTGCTCTGCAGAAGCACAGTTCCCCCTCTCCACAGCCTTTGCTGTTTACTTATTGACTCCTCTAGCCAGTGGCTCTTTGCTTTCGGGAGGCTGAGCGGAAGGAGAAGGAGAGGAAGGCTGGGGAGGAATGGGAACTCTTCAGCACAGGAGGTGGACCGTGTTTCTTTTATCTTTACCAAAGGGGAAGGAAAAGCATCAGGAGGGTAATCCCAGGGAGGAAGTAATTCCCTTTTCTTCCACCCAGCAGGAGATTGCATCCTGCCTTCAGCTCTCTGCTCCCTGGCTTCCCAGGCCAGCGGGGTTACGAGCTGCTGGTTCTGCCCACACTACCACAGAGTGCCTCCACGCTGGGTGGGTTTAAAGGTCCTCACAGCCCCTTTGGGGCTTTGACAAGGCTCATCAACTGCTGTAGGATGGGATGGGATGGGCTGGGGATGAGCCCATCCTGCTTTGGGTGCTGGGACCCTGCTTGGTGACTGCATCCTCATTTTCTGAAAAATTGAAAGCATCAACATCCCTGTGCCCAAAGGTGGCAAAGCCTGGCACAAACCCCTTGTTCTTCATTCCAGGGCTTGGTTTCAGCATGGAAGTCCTGGGGGGTGGAGGAGATAAACTGGGGGTATCTTGATCCCTTCTCTTCTAGCACAGAGCCTCTGCCCACAGCAGTAGCAGTGTCTGACAGCTGCGAGGTCACCTCCCACATGAAGGAATTGCCCTGTTGCTTATACAAACATTATTGTTATGTACTAATTTCACATGAAGAAATTCCTCTCTGGACAGGCCTTCCTACCAGCACCGGAAGAACCTTTCAAAACAAAACAAAAATAAATTAGAGATGGCTCCCTTACCTGTTAGATGTCTATAACCTTGCCTTGGCTACTACTGTTGGGAACCCAGGATTTTTTTAACACCCAATTAAATTACTGTAATTGGGATAAAGTTGCAATTTCTTTGCCTCCAGCTGTGAGTCATAATCTATTTAGCACCTGAGTGTTATTTCACTTTATTTTTAGTACTTAGCCCATAGTTTGGAAGGGGAGAAAGCAAACCTACACGTCAGTCAGGATTTTTTGGAGGTGTAGATTACTTGTCATTAATTTAAATGTGGCATTTAAATGACCATTCACATGTGGTTTTAATGCTTTTATTAACTTCTTTTTTGGCCCTTGTAATGGATACATTTGAAAAAGGGAATGTCAAAGACCTTGAACTACAGGCCATGCCAATAATACATTTCTGTTACTATACCATGGGAAAAAATATAAAACAAGAGAAGAGTTTCCACTGAGGAGAAAACCAGAACTTCATTATAATAAAGAATAATAACAAAAATGGCAGAAACATACTATCAATACCTAGTCTTGTTTGAGCTACTAGTTCAGCCTACAGTACATTTTGAAATGATGAATCGGCTGGGGAGAAAAACATATTCCAGATGTTTTGTGTGTTTGTCTCCAGTATTTACTTCATCATGCTTTATCCAGAGGGGTTATTAAACGGAAATAAATGATATACCAAGTATGATCAGTGAGGAAAATTATTGATTGTGCAAGTATAAAAGACAAACTAGCTCTGGGGAAATAGCTCAGGATAAAACACAAACCAGCCTGAAATTTTGTCTGCAGTTCAGATCTTTGGTTATGACTTGAACCAACCAGCCTTAGAAAAATACTTCTGAAACATGTTTGATGAAAACTATAGACAAAATTAATTGTGATGTATTGGGAAACCGAGACCACAACAGTGGGAATCCCCCCCAGCCAGAGCGGGGTGGCGAAATGCTCACGTGAACCTGCTGTGTCCTGTTGCACGATGACCAACACGGGCCTCATCTTTGCTGGGGTCAGCATGCTTGGAGCCCAGTGCTGGGATCTGGGGAAGGCCAGGAGGCAGCAGTGCTGGGCTGGCTCCAAGGAGATTGGAGAGGGATCTCTCATGGGATGGCCAAACTGCCATTGCACAAGAGAGCTTAGTGCCAGGTCCTCTGGTTCATCCCAAACCTAAAGAGGTTTCAGCTGAAATGGTGAAAGATTTAGAGGCATCAGAAAGGGACTGAGTCGCTGAAGTAACCATAACATGTTGACTAATAGGACATATCTAGTAGTGTCCCTGTAACTGAATTGGGAATGACAGCAGGTCTGTGACCCTGTGGATCATCTGTCTTACACAAAAAAAATAATTCAAGGCTCCTCAGGCAACTTATCTAGGGGGGTGTTTATTTTGTAAAGCAAGACTGAATGTCTTAAAAAGGAACCCCACCTCATCCATCTATCTACACTCTGCAGGGTGAGGTTTTCTTTAGAAGCAAAATCGCCAACAGCTAATTGCATGTAAGTTTAGACTTAAGATATTTTAGTGACACTTAGAAGGTGGGGAGCAAAACCCCTGTCACTAAGTTGATGTCTCTAAAATATCTGCCAAAACAGCTCTTTAAAAAGATATTTCCACCTTTATTTAGTTCCTTCTTGTGAGGAATGTTTACTGCAGTCCGTAGATGTGGTTATGTCATGTTTCCACTGTGTTTTCATTCAGTGTTGCTCTGTATTTGTGGTTTTCTCATTTGTGACAGTCTAGTAACTGGAGCCATTTGTACCTGAGAAAATAATATCAAATCTGAATACTTTATAAATATTTACAATATTTGGTGTGTCTCCCACTCACATCAAATGCAAAGTATAAAAAGCAAAAACAAGCAGAAACAAACAGAACCTGTGTTACGTTATAATAAATATTTACTGTATGTACTATTGACTAAAGAGTCCCATACAGCTATTTAGGAGGCATTGTTTCTGTCAGGCTGTTCTATATTAAAACACTCTAAATGAAGCTGTTTGAGAATAAAAATGTGCATGTTAGGGAGTGATTGATGCCTACGACTTATTTAATTTTTTTGGCGAGGGGAAGTAGTTCTTTTTTTCTCCCTGCACATGTGGGTAGTGAATTAGGCAGGAGCCTGGGACTCTGGCACAGCTGCAGAATTCATTGGAGTGAGGTCCCAGTGCAAGACTTGAGGGGAACATGACCCACCAGGCCCACAGGTTTTAAGCAGAGATCCCAACTGCAAACAATCTGCACGGAAGGCAGAGAGGGCAGTGGCTCCTTGTATGGCAAAGTCAGCCTGAAAACAGGGAGGAAAGAAATGTAAGGTTCACAGAATCATTTGAGTGGCAAAGGATCTTTAATACAATCCAGTCCAACCATTATAAACCATGTCCTTAAGTGCCACATTCACATGCCTTTTGAACACTTCCAGGGCAGTGACTCCAGCACTTTCCTGGGCAGCCCATTCCAATGTCTGACAACCCATTCAGTGAGGAAATGGTTCCTAAAATACAATCTAAACCCCCACCTATCTACAAGCTCCTTTCAGGTAGTTTGAGAGAGCAGTAAGGTGCCTCTGAGCCTCCTTTCCTCCAGACTAAACACACCAAGTTTCCTTAAGCCATTTTTCATAAGACTTGTGCTTCAGACCCTTCCCCAGCTCCATTGCCCTTCTCTGGACACACTCCACCACCTCAATGTCTTTCCTGTACACAAGACCCTTGTTTCCAGGGACACAAAACTACACAGGATTCGAGGTGCCGCCTGCTCAGGGCCGAGTAAGGGGGCACAGTCACTTCCCTGGTCCTGCTGGCTGACACAGGCCAGGTTCCACTGACCTTCTTGTCCACCTGGGCACACCTGGCTCTTTTTCAACCACTGCTGACCTAGGCCCTGTCCTGGTGAGCCGCTCTCCAGACACTCTGCCCCCAGCCTGTAGCACTTCATTGTGGTGTCCCAGGTGCAGCACCCAGAACTTGGCCATGCAAATGTCCTCATTCCACTGATCCAGCCTGTCCAGATCCCTCTGAAGAACTTTCCTGTCCTCCAACAGATCAACACTCCCACCCAACTGGGTGTCACCTTTGAACTTGATGAGGGGACACTCAACCCTCTCATCCAGATCATCAATAAAGATATTCACATTAACAGATAAATGCTGCAGAGCAGGGAGAAGGAAGCAGTTCAAGACATTTGGTTTCTCTGTTTTTGAGGAATAGCATTACCAAGTCCTGGGCAAAGGGATCCTTAATGAACAAACAAAGACTTTTTAGAGTGTCAATAGGTCCTGCTCGAAGAGAAGGACTAGATTTGCACCTGCAGGCTTGGTGTCAAGAGGTACCTCCAAGTTTTATGAATCAGTTTATGGAAGACCTCTCTCCCCCTTCCTCTTTACTCCTTCTGTCTCTGTAGTCAATTTTTTCCTTTTGTTCCCCTACTGTGCAGGAGCTTTTATCTTTTTTTCTATGCTTGTGTTATTCTTCTAAGTCACCTGTCCCCAAGCACCTCTATTTCTTTGACATATTTATTCTCACAAGACTGCTTTTCTACCCATACTGAGGCATCACAAATCATTTTAAGTCTGAGATGGAGATCTGGGTTAAATTCTAGCTTGGCTGTGCGCTAGCTGCCAGCATGGCTTCCTTTTGCAGCGCCCATTCCTTGTTTGTCACAAACAAATCCACTCATACTCTTAGCCACCCATCTGCCAAGGCTTACTGGCTTGCCTAATTTTAAAGAAGATTACTGAACTTACATCAATAAGCAAAGTTCAGTAATTGGCTATAATTTTTAACACATATTTTGCCTCAATTCATCTCCAAGGCCAGTGTTCTCTCACTGATTCTGCGGAGAGGCTCTAGGAAGATGTGGTGTTTGTGTCTCTCCTGAGGTGAGAGGAATAGGCAATATTCAGAGGGGTTTTCCCTCTGTTGCATCCCATTTAGTTCCCTGCAATGCAGCCCTGAGGGTCCCTGGGGTTTGGGATGTGAACGGTCCTTGGGTGGTGGGCCATGCTCTAGGGTACACAAGCATCTGCTGCAGGGTCTGGTGAGGTGACATGGGCTGGAGAAGGGGGTGAAATTAAGACATTTTAGGAGAAGGATTCAGTGCATAGACATGCCCCAATCAGTGACTGCTGGAAAAGACTACAGAGGGAGGAGATAGAAATCCTGCCTTGTTACTCACACGCTTTCCCAGAGCATGAGACTCCCTGTTAGACACAGTGCTGAACCTTTGGTCTGGTTGTTCTCATATAAATGAAAGTAGAAATTCTGATCTTTGTGGAGGATGTGTTGCACATTAACTTGATGCATCTTAACTATTTCCTCACAAACTATTTTCCAGGACTATTCCTTTACCCACCTCCTCAATCTCTTCAAGTTGATTGAAGTCCAAATTCCTTCAGCAAAGGCTGTTATTGGGTACCCTCATGCATTGAAATCCATGTTTGAGTAAAAGGACAGTACTTTAGAAAATAGATTTGGTCTGAGTAAAAACTTGTAAAAATACCAAGATTTGGTTTGGCCTATTTGTAAAACACACGGCAGATCCCCTGCCTGAGAAGAACTTAAATTGTCAATATAGAAGTTAAAAAAGCTCATTTCAATTGGAAATTCCAGCTAAATTGTTCCCAGTTAGCACCACAAAGGAATGTTTTAGACTAAGACAAAACAGATGCAGTCTGTTAGGTCCCCATTGTATGAGCAGCCTTCCCTTTCAGGGAGGTAGGTAGCTGTGCACAAAAGTCCCTCTTGATTTGTAAACAGAGATAGAGTAGGCTGCCTCCACACCAGCAATTTTGTTTCCTACTGGGGCTCATCCAAAGCACACAGGGAAGGGGGGGAATAAAACAAGTCACCCAAGCCCAGGAGCAGAGGAACCCAGCACACTTCAGACACTGGAAAAAACCTCTCCCTTTAATAACAACTGGCTTGCTCCGGGCTCCAGTGACCATTTCAAGGGATGTCCCTCTGACCACCACCCACCTGGAGAGTCAGAGACAGCTCCTGGTTACTCTGGTGCCCTCCCTGGAGCCCTGAACAGTGGAAAGTGGCCTGAGTAAGCCTCTTGCAAAGGCTGCCCTTCAACCTCCCCACTCACTGCAGGCTTTACCCTGCAAGACCCCCACTTTAAGCTTCCTCCTCTTTGTCCCAGATTGCCAGGCAATGTGGTTTGTCCTTTTTGCCAAGCACATCAGGCACTGGAGGAAACAGCTGTTGTTAAAGCTTCTTTCACTCGTGTGAAGGATAGGATAGAGCTGCTGCAGGGTACAGGAAGTAGGAGAAAAAGGAATTAAAGATACTTCAGTCTCTTCTCCCCTCTACCCCATATTTGTCACAGTCCTGGAAATGGGAGTTGTTCACATATGACATCATTCTAGATTAACTACTGATGAGTTAATTCCTTGTGTATGCTCTTATACTCCAAAATAAGAGTGTGTTGTTCCAAATCTCCTACCCTAGATAGTGCAGTTTTAGAGTAAAGGGTTTTAAAGTCAGCAATAAGAGGAATAGTGTTAATCCTTTATTGTAGGATTGGGCAATACATGTTTCATCTGCTTTAAACTATTTGGCATAATACACTTTGTCTTTTACTCACTCCTTGTATGGATGCAGTCGTTCCCATGTGGGGGATAGCCAGGAGAAGACTTACATGGACACCAGGGGCCAAGGGAGATATTGCCTGTCATTATAATTTAAAATAATTCTTAATCCAAGAAGGTAATCTGTGTGATATTACCCAGCCTAACCTAGTGTTTAAAGGGAACTGGGCAGGGAAGGGCAGTGCCATGGCTTCTTGGGGATGGGGAATGGAGTCTGCACCTGACGCAAACATTTGCTTTACACTGTATCAATAGGCATCAGTGTAAATAACTTATGCAAAATAATAAAAGAAAATATAAATACTAACTAGCTGCAATGCAGTGCATTTTAATATATTTTGGGATACAGTGTTGAAAGACTGGGGTTCTATAAATGCCTGTTAAAAGAAAAGGCCCATTGTTTGAAAAATGTCTTAGGTCTGCCCCCTCCTGCTCCTTCACCTTATTGTTTTTGCAACAGAAGTGTTTCCAGAAGCTATAAAAATAAGTTGCTTTTGTTAAATGGATTACTTCCCTTCTTGTGGCACGAAAACTGTCTGACCCCACTGACAGGCAAAACACATTTGCAGTGGTAGTGAGTGACTGAGCCCAACAGGTAGCCAGCAAAGGCTGGACCAGGTCACAGCTGGTGTTGGGACAAGAATGAGGCCTGATCCTTGGTACTTTGGGCAGGTGGAAATCTTGTTTGCAAAAGCATTTAGGCAAATTTGTGCTTTATAAAGGTGTCTTTGAAGAACAGCACTGTAGGTCACATTTACAGGGTGTTCCACAAGCCCTGAGGGCGAGCCACACACCCTTCAGAGAAAGCAGGCTGCAGGGGCAGAGAGGAACCTCCCACCTGCTGCAGGCTCCAATCCTGCCCCCATGGCAGGACTGGAGAGAGTTTGGGATGCCCTAGCCCATGTGTGCACTGAAATCTCAGCTGCTCTTTCCAAATGCTTCCTTAATTCTCTAACAGATGATGGTCACTATGCCCTTTCATTGTGCTTCCTTAAAACACCCTAGGTAGAAAAAGTAAGTTTTAATGAGCATTGTGGAGTGATTTGACCTAGAGAAAGGACAAGTAATAAAGCATTCATTTGCTTTACAAGCAGAAAATTAATTGTGCATGTGTGTGTGTAAATTCTTCTGGTGCTCTCTTTGTCTAGTGCTTCTGCGAAGTTTATCTTTAGAGCATATGGGAGTTGTTGCAGCAGAGAAATGTGAGAAAAATCCTGTATCTGGATCCACTTGCATTGTGGATTCTAAATGCTGTATATAAACCTGTATTCTTCTAAGGGCATGTACTTTTTAAGACGTGCTTAAAGAGGGAATAAGATATCTAAAAATCTTCTAATATGTTCTAACTGATACGCAGTTTTAAAAGACTTAGGGTCCCTAAAACCCAAAGTGTTTTTGAAATAGGATGTATTGTTTGAAAAAATATCCTAGGATTAGTGTCTACATTTTCTCCATTTTTAACCTGTTCCTCAACCCCATTGATTTTTGCAAAAGAAATTATTTCAGGAGACATCAGAGGATACTCAATAGAACATAAGTGGTAGTGGGCAGGGCAGAAACAGGATAAAAATCTCCTATTGCCATTGCTACCAAGAGAACAGGGAATTTCCTTTTACCCAGGGTGCCATTTCAGGGGGTAAACAGCCTTCAGAGGTTCTGCAAGTATTTTCTCTTCCATGCAGATATGTCTGTTTGCTTAAAACATGTCTCTATACCTATTAATCAATTAGGACATTGATCCCATCTCTGAGTAAACAATCATTTAACTGCCCAAATTTACACAACTTGTATTATGGAGCACTGCCACTGAAGGGCCTCTCCTCAGATGGTGGCTGGAAGTGGGACCATTTTTTATCTTAGTGATGAACTGATTTCACAAGTGGCTTGTTTTAGAGTTCCTCCTAAGGCACTGTGCTCTGGTTTTTACCTCTCTAAATCCATCCTAGCATTGTGTGTTGGTCCATTTGAGTGTGGAAGACTAAAGGAAGGACATTGGCCGGTGGGAAGCATCTTTAATCAGTTTGCAGAACTTGGGAGGTCCCTTCCTGCAAGGTGGCATCTCTGGTACCTAAAATCAGCCCAGGACTTGGGCTGCTGATGTTTGTTCGGCTTGGCTTTCTGCCTGGGCCCTTTCCTTTGTCTCTTCTCAAAAGAATCAGGATGCTGAAGGTGTTTTCTCATGCATTCCCATTGCCAGCTTAGAGGAGAGAGTAACCAAAATGAACAGCTATGCTGCAGATGTCTCTCTCACTGCTTAACAGCTCTTTTCTCTCTCTCTGTCTTTTTTACAGAACTGCATTTCCCAACACTTTTTCCCTTGAGACATCCAGCTGAGCTCCCCCTATAAGTGTTTAAATCCCCTGCTGTCAGCTTGAGCTCTGCTGATTATCTGGGTCGAGGAGAGCCTGCAAAAAGTCAGTGCTGAGAGTCTCTTTCCCTTTTCACCTTCCCTTCCCTCCTTCCCATTTTCCACTGCATTTTGCCCCTTTTGTCTCCATTTAAACCAAATCTGTCTCATGCAGAGCATTGCTGGTGCACTACATGCAGGGTGTGCAAGGGGTGTTTCTCCAAGGATTTGTTGCATTGCTTGTCTGTGACGCACTACCCGTTAGCCAAAAAGATCCATCAAGTCTTGCCTCGCCTTACTCCCATCTCCTGTCTCCCATCCCTTTATCCCTTTCATTTTTCTCTCTCTTTCCTCTTCTTCTTTCCACCCTGAGGTGGGTCCTGCCTGCTGGAGCCGTGCGTGTGAAGCACAGCTGTGTCCCTGACATGCTTCTGCGCAGCATCCGACAGCGTGTGAGAGGTTAACTTGCAGTGGCATGTGCAGTATGTGGCCCAGATGTTCCTGCCACCCCCTGCACTTTCTCATGCGATTCGTTCCATTGCTGTAAAGGTTGTGGGCTTGAGATATGGGGGAGGCAAAGTCATGGATGGGAGGTGAAAGGAAGGGTGTCCCTGACCTGCCTGAGCTCGTTGTACTCTCCTGCGTGTTCCGTTTGAGAACTGGGGCTGGACGAGGGGAGGTGTTGTGTCTGGACATGGATATACTCCATCTCAGAGTAGGATTTCCTTGAGTGAAAGCTGTAGTTTCTTCCCAAAACACCTCTCCAGCTTCTCTTTGGGCACTGTCCTTGCCTTGGTAGCAGAAAGAGGAACTTTGTGCTTCCCAACTCTGTTTTAGTGTGCAGGAACACCTCAGCTGACATATTTATAGTTAAAATCCTGTCAAACCTCTGAGATACCCTTTGCCTATCTCTAGCACGTCTGAAGAGATTGCTCTTTTTTAATAAGCTCCCAGTTTGATCCAAGTATAACAGGGAGGAAGAGAGGGTTAACAATAATATCTCTAGAACAGAAACCTTCCCTACAAATACCAAAGCAATGAGGTAAAAAAAAAAGATTTCTTCAATAAAATCTTTGTAAGATTTAACAGGGCAAAAATAATGTATTTTCCTGTAAACTTACTCTGAATAAAGACCAATCTGTCTTGGCAGAAATTTCCAATATATATTCTTCCTGAAGCAACTATTCTGGATGGAAAAAAAATCAGTCCAAACTCTTAAAGCCTGACCAAGTAGGTTATATGCAACCAAACCAGGTCTTGTGTGGGAAAATCTCATGCAAGCTTAGCAATAGGTGTTAACAGTGCCAGCTATAATACACACACACACAGAGTTCAGCATGCATCTCCAGGAAGGTTTTTATGACTGATCAAATATACTTTCCTTAAGAAGTTCCCTTCCAAGTCATGTGTTGTTGCTGTGCAAGGCATAGAAATCTCCCCTGGCCTCGCTGCATTCAGCAAGTCAGGGCTAACAATGGGAACCGTGTTCGTCCCGAGGAGGCCACGGCGTTCGCAGGGAAGCTGGGCTTGCTGTACAATGTCAGACACATTTTATGGGCTACATTTTTCAAAACACTGCAGGCGGAAAGAGGGAGCATTATCTGCTAAATACTCCAGGGAGGGCCTTTATGGATTTCTCAAGGGGGCTCAGAACCATTGATCTGAAAAGATGCTGAACTTCCATTGTGAGCTCTGCTTTGCCTGATTTGCATGGCTGAAAGAGGGGGTAAGAAAATGGACTCAGTGTCAGAACCTGAGACAATAGACAACGGTCAGAAACAGCCTGAAGTTCATAGGAAAAAATTCTTTCCTCCATTTTATCTTTGTCAGGATAGAGTTTGGCCTGGGGACTGTAGGATTATGCCTGAGGGTCAAGCCAAGAGGTTTCCACCTCTGCTCTTCTGGGTGACACCAGTGCTCCAAGAACACACTGCAGGGAGGAGGAAAACTCATTTCAACCTCACTGGATTCCTGGAATGTGTAAATGTCCTGAAAAACTGTTTTAGTAGGTTATTCTATCCTAATTCTTCCACAAATGACATATAAGTAACTTTGTCTGGATTTTCACTGCCTGAAGCTAAGCAGAGCCAGTATTTCTTTGTTTGCTTGTTGGGTGTTACTGTGTGCTGGTTCAGGGAAAAACCTGGGCTTGCCAGAAGCACAGAGTACCAAGCCACAAGTGTGAGGAAGGATGCTCCTTTTGCAGCTCAGCATTGTGATTTAGAGGGACTGCTGAAGGAAGGATCAGCACACCTTTTCTCCAGGCTTGTTTCACCTGTGGCTTGCAGAGTGTGTGACTAGTTAGGACGATACTTTTAGAGACATTTCTCCAAGTGTGCATGAACATTTGGAAGCTAGAACTGGATCCCTTCAACATCACAGGGACTTCGAAAGACCCTCTGCCTGATTCCATTTAACCTAACCCTGAGCAAACAGGAACAGAAGTTTTGGGAATGCATTCCCTGGTGAGAAATTAGGGAAGAGTAGCTGCAGTGACAAGTGTCCTTGATAAGCAGGTGGCAAGAGTTGCCAGTGATGGGAAATCCATGGGCAGGAGAATTGAGCAGAAATCAGGACTGGGGTGTAGGAAAAGTGTATCTCTACTTCTTGGGTCTTTGCTCTGCTTCCTTGCATGACAAATAATGCTAATAACCTTGTTGAGCAGCATGCTTTGAGGCAGCACATAAAACAACACCATGCCTGGGGTTGGACCTGTAGGTTGGCTTCACTGAGTCAACACAACCCAGAGGAATCCCCACACTGGATTCTGGCCCCTGGGAGTCTGGAGGTTGGACAAGCATGTCGGACACCTCCTTGCTTCATGATAGTTCAGAGCATCCAAACTTCATGTGGCTCCCTGCACTGAGCCCAGACTCAAACCAGTCTTTGCCAGGTTTGCACTTTGCTGATTTAAACCTGCCCACCTGCTGGTGCTCTGAACCGCCTTCTGTAAAGAGGAATGAAAGGTAACGTTTCACTTAAGTCTGCTCCCATGAAGGCAAAATGGAAATTGTTTCATCTTCAGGGTTTCATTAAGTCTCGTAAGAATTACATAAAACTCCCTCTCACTGACTTTCCAAGGAGAAATCCTTTGCCTTTGTGTATTTATACTTGCAATGGATGCAGCCCTAAAAATGAGCTTGGATTTATTATTCATTATGTTTATAATGGCACAGATGTGTGCTGAACTGAGCAATAGGGAGCAGTAAATCAGCCAAAACTCTTCTCATTCCTGCTCTTTCTATAACAATTTCTACCTCATTGGGGAATTTTAACTGTTACAGAGTTTCTGCCCAAGAATTGGCCTACCAGAGAAATAAGAAGCAAAGTTAGGTTGTAAGATGTCTATGTAGGTCACTATCTTCTTTGAGAGAAATGCTGGAATAAGACATTTCAGAATTTAAATTACATTTGACTATTATATGATCTGTAGTTTTTACCAGAACCTTTACCTTAGTTTGGTGTCTGGACTTTTCATAGCTAAAATATTTAAATAAATATCTTCTCTTTTCCTTCCAGAAAAAAAAAAAGGCATGAAATATGACTTTTTATTCAACTTTATAGTACAATATTCTGTGTTTCTACCATGTTTGCTAATAATTGCTTAAAATTTTCAATATCCCCATGAATCTTGAGCAGTGAGAGTGCACTACATTGTGTCCAACACTTCACTTTAAAATAAAAAATCCAGATATGTTTAAACCCTTCTTCCTCCCTAGGAGCCAAGAACATGCCTTGACTGTGGAGCAGGAGATATTTTATTTTGGCAATTCTTAAATGGAGAAACACCCAATTGATTCAGTAGCAGAAGTGTGAAATCATTTACACAGAGAACAGCCAACTGAGGCCATGATGCCACTGCTCCTGGAGTGTCCATGCCTGAAAACAAGCCCAGCTTGTCATTTATAATCATTTTCTACCCTCTCAATAGGCAAACAACGCATTTGTCAAAATCTTACGCTGATGCTTTCAGATTTAGTTCATTAGCCCTCATTGTGTCGGTGGGGATGGATCACTGCGAACCAACACCAAGCACCCTCCTTATTTCATATTAATTGTGTGTCAGCAGTAGCTGGGAAGCTGTATCTTTTCCTCTCATTTCATTATGTAGTTTCAGAGTATTTTGTCGGTTCCAGGGACCAGAAGCAAACCCTCTTTCCCAACCCTTTGTACTGGGATCCAGGCTGTTTGGTTGGTTTAAAGACAGTTCCCCCTTCTGTTTCTCAACCATTTGCTTTGGCTTATTGTTAGAAATGCCAGAAATCCTACACCTTAGGGGCTGATTTGCCCTAGACACCACCAATGCAGCTGCCCCTTGAGAAGAAGTATCCTGAATTTCTTGGCTACCCTTCTTCTATTGTCTCAGAACTTGTCCACACTGGAATTCAGTGCTGAGTTCAGCTGTAAAACCCAGTGTAAATTTAATTTCACTCACTCCACCATGCTTCCAGCAGCACTGTGAGCCTTGGAAATGGGGAGGATAGGCATATTCCCAGTCTGTGCTGATCCATAAAGGGGTGAGCTGCAGCCTTGGTAGGTTGGTGTGCTCTTAATAATCATTAAAGGAGTTTCTAAACCAAGACATGAGTGAGAAAGGAGGAGGTGGTATTCATCCACAAGATGGAAAGCAGACTGCATTTTCCTCAGGCTTTCAATTGTTCCAGCTGGTGGCAAATTCCTACCTCTCTGAACTGTTCCTCTCCTTTCCTTGGTTTAGTTTTTCTAATTAAGTTGGCACTCTCCATCCACTGCTCCATCTCCCCTCATGGCTGCAGTTATAATTGCAGGTGATGTGTTAGGAGTTCCCACTGCCACAGAGGAGGGTTATGGAGAGGACATCCTCTCAGAGGGACTGGTATTATTGAAAACAAGTGTGTAGAGAAAATCTACAGGAAAAAACTAGTTCACTTTGCTAATCCCTAGAAAGTCAACAAAAAAATAAGAATTACTTGCTCCAGTGATAGATAGCTTGAGGTCTCTGAAGTTAACATGTTTAACAAGGTCTATTAAAAAATCACTTAGCATATCAGCCATCATACTTGTAATGCATGCACTGCTAAAGGCAATATTAGCTCTTGTGACATGTTGTTGTAACAAGGTGCTGTTCAAGGGTGTATCATCTCTTCTGCACCCTTAGTAAGAAAGATGAATTTTTTTTCAGAGATCTATCCAGAGGTCTTAGGTCTGACTGAGGGAACTGCTGTGGTCAGCACATGCAGCAATCCTCCCTCTCCATGCCCTATTATCTTCCAGGTTATGGCTTACAAACATGTTGGAATCAAAGCATTTAAAAAAAGAAAGATCCAGACTTTTGAGAACTGATGAGGGTATCTTGGGCACTTACCAAAGACATGATTGCTGCTATTTAATCTGCCATCATGTTCAATCCATGCTCTACTCTTGTGGGAGGAGGATGTTTCATGGTTTAGAAAGGATGCATGAAAGTTTAGAGGGGTATTCCATGATTAAAAAAACATGGTTGCTAATCCAGCAGGCCTGAAACACCTGAAATGTCCTGTTGACAATTTTGTCATATGTTTACATGTTAAGAATTTATGGCTTAAATTTGTAAAGAATGTATTTTCCTCTCTCTCCTGTACAGGGAGCAGAAGTTTCCACTTAACTTTGCACAGTGATGCCCTGGTCATCTTCCAGAGTGGTCACAGTTAATTTAGAAACCAGTCATGTGCATGAGGAGCTGGAATGATGCCTCCCACTGTGCCTGGCACTGCATTCATCAGTAATGAAACTCCACGTGACTTTATGTGACTACACAACAAACTTTGTCATGCCCTTGGAGTTATGGGACATCTAACTAGATGAGGAGATAATTAATATTATCACCAGATGGGTCACACCTCAGAGTGTTTGCTGCAAAGTGTAACACAACCACCACCACTCCGCTCACAAGGAATGACAAAGTCATTTGTGGACCAGTGGAAACAACAGAAATTCAGCCAAAATCCAGGACTTTTGCTGCTGCACAGGTATTTGAATCAGGGGAATGAAAACTTCACTTGCAACTCCTTCAGTGCAGAGTAGCATGTCTATACACATTTCTACAGATAACATCTGCAATGAGGTTCCACCCAGGATGGCCACCCCTGTATTTGATGTGGCAGTTCTCACATAAACCAAGGTGTCATTGGCTTTCATTTGTTTCCTTGATAATTTTTTTTGCTTCAGTGGGAATTATTCTTGGGAAAGGACACATACAGAAAGTCCTTGAAAGATAGAGGAAATCAGATAGATCCTGTTTTATAGATTGTTTTTAATGTTACCACAGAAAACGTGAGAAAATTCTCTCCAGTAGTCTATCAGTATAGGATCCTCAGACTACAGTCCTGAAAGATTTATGGTTAATCAAAAGCAACATTTTCTTCATGGAAATGAGTTAAAGTAATAAGCAAATAAAAAAAGTTTTTGTTAGAGAAGGATACATCTAGCTGGAAATTTGGGAAATCCTGATGTAATCGACTGTTCTGCAGGGATTGTGCCAAATCTCGAATGGAGTGAAATTCATGCTGTTTTAATTCTCTCTTCAAAAATGTACATGCAGGAGCAGGAATAGAGCACTTATCCCAACTAAGCAAGAGCCAGGCTTAGCTGAAAGAATCCTTTAGGGTCGTCAGTTTATCCCACCAACAGTTGGAATTATGGTGAGCATATCAGAAAGTGGAACTAAGTGCACGCACACCTCTTAAAAATGCATTTTTTAATGCTTGAAATCTCACAAAACCAGGCTTTTCTTGTGAGATTTGACCTGCTTCCTGCTTCAGACTAAGTCAGCACGATAATAGAGAACCTTTGTGTTTGGGCTGTAGTGGTGTTCCTGATCTCCAAAGAGATGCTTGAAGTATTTTGCCCATAATGACAAGTGTCCACAACTTTTGTGTGTTGGCAACACTGTAGCAGTTTTATCGTATAGAATGATATAGTTTTTTCACAAAAAAAAAAAAGGAGGGGAAAAATAGTAATTGAGGGAACAGCAGGTGGTTGAGGTGTTCAGGTATTTGGAAACACAAACTCCAGGCCCTGGAACAGCATCATTAATTTATGATCTTGCTACAATTTCTCTTCTACAGTTTGAAATCTTCACATCCCCTAAATGAAACCATGGCTTGTTTAAAATAAAACTCATTAACATGGATAGGCGAAGTCACTGCTTCTGACCTCACTGGTTAGAAATGACCACGTTACTAGAGATATAGAGTTCAGCTGTTGAGGGAAAGACTCATGACTGAAGAAAACTTCAGACTTTCTCTGGATGAAACTTCACTTAATTCACAGGAACTATCCAGACCATTAAGGGTGCAAGTTGGGTGACCGCTAGTCAGCCTTTTTGTAATGTATAATCTTAGCATGACACTGTTCTGTCCCATGACTGAAGCTCCTGGGTGCTATTAATGTGCATATACTGGTAAGAATTAAAATGCTGAAGCAACTAAATTAATTGGAAAACAGATCAATTCTCCATGCAATTCTTCTGTATATGTCCCAAACTAATCGATTGTTATCAATGCTAGCAGTATCAGACCCTTATATTCACCATGTGATATTGATCTGAGAAATGGCTGGAATTGTTAAGTTTTAGCAATATTTAAAAATTTGAAATGAGGGGAAAAAAGTCAATGAAATTTATTGGTGTTTTCCCTTTAGTTTTCAGCCAGCTAAAAAATTGCTAGGCATTTCTGGAAAGAGGAGGGGAAATATCTTTTTTCTTTTCTTCCATGTCCTGTTAAACTAGTTCCAGAGGATAAATTTTGCTCAGAGCAGAACAGAAAACTGGTTGCCTTCTTATATTGGTTTTAAGATGATATTTTTTTTCAGAAAGGTAGAAAGCATGTAGCAATAATCAACCTGGAAAAGTTCACTGTTCAATCTTCTCTGATCTTCACAGATCCAGTTCCCATTGCAAATAGAACACATCTACTAGAAAACATCTGACTTTTGTTTAGAAATTATTAATTACTAAAAAGAAGCAGAAACTTTGCTGAATTTTCCCAGTACCTGGCTTTAATCTGAAATTATTTAACCCTGAACACTATCCTTTCTTGCACGTCCTCCTGGCCTAGCAGTCTCAAGCTCACCTGCAGAAACAGCAAGGAAGGGGAGTTCTTAAAAATTTAGTTACAGGTACCTTAAAATAAATGCAGATTAACCTGGACTTGAGGTGTTCTTTTTCTTTTTAAAACCAATCACCACCACATTCCCCCAGTTACCCAAACAGCAGCCCATTATACAGTGAGCACTCAATGGTCCTTATGAGAGCTACACAAAAGGCTGATCTTTTCTAAGGCTTGTAGGAATTTATCATCATTGTCATCCTTAAATTTACTCTTCTATTGGAATTTCCTCTCTGTTTGACAACTGCTTTTTCCTTCCATCTATCACAATTTACAGTGACTAATCAGGTTAGTCACAAACCCTTCAGAAATTTACCCTCCAGGGCACTTTTTATTTTAGCTTGGGGAGGAAAGCATTTCAATTTACAATGCTTAACAGGCGCCTCTCTGCAGCAGCCATGAGGGTTTCTCTTTAGTTCAGATTTACATATGCAAATTATCCAAACATCAGTTCAGTTACACAAAAGGATGAGATTTAAAGAGAATGATCTGTAGACTGGAGGATGAGAAGCTAGTTCAGATCTGTCTCTGCTCTGCTCCAGCATCATTCCGTGACCTGAAGCACTATAAAGTGGATGTAGGAGGCTGGACATTGGTAGTCATCAATTAATTGGTCTATAAGGCAGATAAAACAATTATTATCAAGTCTTTTATAAAGCAAAGTCCATTTTAGAGCTTCTGTTCAGTGAAGGGAATCTATGAAACTTCAAACAACATTTTTTTCACTTCTGAGACATCACAAAGGATGCAGCTATAGTACCTGGGATTTTGGGGATCACTGAATTGTAGAAAAGCAGATGGGCAGGAATCCCTGACCCAGTTCCTGACAAAAGCTTATCTAATCCATGGATTCCTAAAGTGCAACCCACAGATTCTTGCTTTTCTGTAGAGCATTTCTAGGAGGAGGTGCATGTGGGGATGTGTCTCAGGCAAATCTGAACATGAGAAATCCCATCAGCACTGGGCTATACCAGCTGTATGTGAAGCCCTGTCAGGTGCAATGTTAGGAGTTCACAGACTGGAAAAGGCTAAAAATTAATTGTGTAACCTGTGCTTAAATACTGCCTATGATATGAAATTTAGCAAGCTCCCAAGATAATCCATTCCTGGTTTTTTCCCTTTTAAGAGGTAAAATACTTTTCCCAATGTCTAGCCTTCGCTGGAAGATCATTATTTCTTGTCCTGCCCTTGGTGGCTGTGAGGAATAGCATGTTCTTTTTCTCTTTGCAGAGCTCTTTTACATATATGAAGAGTGAGTACCAAGAAATTGTTCTACAAATACATTCATCATAAGATGAAAAGAGAGAGGTATCGCCAGATGATACCAAGGGAGTGAAGTGTTTAAAGCCTTTTTTTGTATCAGTGTTCATTTAAAAGATCAGTTGAGAGCAGGAGGCTAACAGTATTGGAAAATGAATTGAAAAAGGATGGGAGTTCAGCACAGAAAAAAGAAGTGAAAGAATTGAGAAAATTAGATAAGCTTCATGTTTTATAATTGGCTGAACCTGATGATCTTCATCCTAGAATATTTTGAAAGTGGACTGAAAAGATCTTAGATACCTGTGGTTACCTTTGAGAAGCCAGGAAAAGCTAAGTAAGATACCAGAAAACTGGAAAAGGGCAAACCTATCTTCACACAGAGGGAGGGAAAACAGAGGAGCATGAGAATTACAGACCAGCTCATCTATATTTTCAGCTTCAGCAAATATCAAGCAATTTAGTTGTTTGGACACATTTGGGAAAAGAAGAATAACAGTCAGTATGAGTTTGTCAAGGAAAAAAATCATGTAATCTTATTTCCTTTTACACGGGAGTGGTGAACAGAAATGAAAGTCTGATTTTGTTTAGGAATTGACAATAGCTGATAAAGTGATAGGCCTTAAACTGAAGAAAGAATGGTTCAGAATGAGCTGATAAGAAAACTCTGTAGTAGTGTCACTCATGAAGCAGTAACCCAGGTCATCCTGGGAGCCTGTAGACTGTGCACCACTGGAGATCTCTATGAACAGGTCAAAGCAATGTCTATCAGCAGTGATTTAGATATTGCTGAGATTATTTCAGGGAAGAGGAATGGATTGAATGACCTCCAAAGATCCCCCTTAGCTTTATTTTTCTGTGGCTGTCTCCTGTAAACTTCCTCTTCTCTAGACAGAAAAAGCTTAATTCTGTCTCTCCTCATATCTTCTGTTCCCCAGGTCTCTGATCACTTTCTCCTAAATGCTTTACAGTTTCCACACTCCTTTCTTGCAGCATGATATTAAGAATTATCAGGCAGATGCTGTCAAATCCCTGGCATGTGCCAGAGTGAGGAGGAGGATGAAGGCTCCTCTGCACAGCCTCTTCTGCCAGAAAACCACCCAAACTTATCCTTAGAGCAGAATCTACCACAACCTAAGAATTAACAAAAAGTGGGTGCTTTTTTGCCATACCTCTGTGTTAATTCACATAAAACCATTCCTGCATTTCCTGCCTAAGAGCTGGTGAGGAGATGCTTGAGTACTCCAGTACTTTTGGAGATCACCCATTCTCAGAAATTTCATATTTGGACATAACGTCAGCATTCCTCTCTGCCCCAGTTGCCTGAAGTGAAAGGAGTCCCAACAATAATAAAGCTAAAAAGTAAAGACAGCATGAATTACTATATTCTTCTCATGGGAGAAAGGTCCCATGTTAGGCAGGGGGAATGCAAGTCACTGTTTCAATACTTAAGAATCAGAAGTGATTCAGTGCACAGAGCAAAATAGCAGCTGTGTTCAGATCTCAGCCATTCACTGGAGAGAAAGAATAGTTTTCACTCATAAAAATGAGTATGTGTCTTTATTCTGTCATGGGATAATGAGGCACCTTGGGCTTGATCCAAAGCTCCCTGAAATCCAGAGAAAGACTCACGTTGGCCTCTGTTCACCCTAAACCAAAGAGGAGAATCTTTTGGAGTTGGAAGAGCTTCCCCTTGCTCTTCTTTTCTCTCCACACTTGAGTCCCACACTACTGCTAGCCTTCCCTATAAATGAAGACCACCAACAAGTAAAAATCTCTAAGGCTGACAAAAGGATGTTTAAAGACGTGTCAGCAATTTAAGCTACAAATCTCAGTGCTCGCAGACACAATCTGCAGTGTGGATGTCCAAGGTGAGCTCTCTGCCTTGTCATCCCACAGCAGGTGACAAGTCCCCTGGTAGCCCATGGCCTCAGGGCCACCCATCTGCAGCAGCCCTGAGTGCACAACTGCAGGGGGAAAATATAACACTGTCCTGCAGCTTGTGATCCATCAGAAAACAACAATTTCTCATGGAGGATCAGTTTTTATTTACTAGCACCAGCCCATTCTCAAGGAAAGCAGCAGGAGCGAGGGCAGGATTGCCTCTCTTGGTGGCAGACTGCCCTGGATTGACCTAAAATTGATCCTAAGGCTGCAGCTGTAGCCTGTGTTGAGAGTAAAATCAAATAACCTGAATTGCCTTGAAAATACCTAACCATAAAAACAGAAATCTCTTATTTATTATGACAGAACTAACATTGGAGACCAAAGGCCTGTGACAGACCTATTGCCAGAAACATCCTCCTCAGATTTTTTTTTAATTGTTGCTTAGACAATTAAAGAAGAGACTAGCTAATTCTTTTTTATAGGAAGGAAAAATACCTGTTGCTCCAAAACCCTTTGAAGATTCATAGAGGCACTTCCAACTGCATTCCAAAGTGGCCAGGAAGAGGAAAACCTCCAGAAAGTTGTAGAGCAGGAGTAGACCTGATTGCATTACAGCATGCTCTTGCTTTTTTGTTTTGGACCAGTATTTTTTTTTTGTTTGTTTCTTATATTTTTCTTATTTTTTTCTTTTCCCTGAGCTATTCTTTTGTTGAAAAGTCACAGTAAGGGAAAGAAAAAAAGGAACTTTAACAGCAGCCTTCCTTGCCCCAACTCCACAGACAGCCATCTCACCAGATAAAGCACAGTCCTGGAAGGCTTCTCTGCTCTTCTGCCAGAAGCATTTGAAAAAAAATATTTGGGCTCCTGCAGAACAGGGCACCGTTTTTGAAAAGGTCTCTGCACTGAGAAAGACAATTGATTTTCTTCTTTTGGCCTCATCCCCATCCAGCAGTGTTTTATAAAGGCAGAGAAACAGAGAAAAGGATCCAAAAGAGAGCGTTAAATATTTCACTTTCCTGTTAGCTGGAAAAATCAAATATGACATCTCTCACCATCTTGAAGTTTGCTTCTGGCTCTCTCTTCTTCTGTTGAGTTTTGGGTTACAGCTCATGTTAAAAGGCTTGGGGCAAGGAGTGGGTGAAATTAGAGGAAAACTCGATCCGGAGGCAAACTTGAACAAATACTGAGGAGGGAGTTTGGTCTTAGAGCTGGGATACAATGCTGAGCTTGCTCTAATGATTTTTCAGGTGGTGGGCTCCTCACTGAATTCTTGGATTCCAAAGTAGAAGGTATCCAAAGATATTCCAGGGCATTAGGGACTCACACAGAGCTGTTATAAAAATGGGAGGTGTCAGTGCTCTTTAAATCTGCCTCTTTCTTCCCAGCTCTGTAAGTGCCTGCAGGGGAAGGTGGGAAGCAGGTACAACACGGAGGTGTTTTCTGCCCTTGAGATGCTGCCAGCACATTTCCTGTGAGGACTTGGGCAAATGTTGCTGCAGATTCTGTACTGTGAGAACAGAATCTGCTTCCTCTTTGCTTTATGCCAGCAATGGCCTCTTGTTTGGCTGCAGATAGAATTGTTATTAGTGGTAATTGCTGGATGGAGAAGTTTGAGATGTAAGAAGGATGAAAATACGGGCTCCTGCTGCCAGCCTGCATGTGTTTGTTGTGAGAGGCCTGAGCAAAGAGAGCTGGCTAATTTGGTTTTAAGAATCTGTTGATCCTGGTTTGTGCATCCTTGGGCCTATACATCAAATCTTATGTTCAGTCTTCTGTACGCTCCTATAAAAATATAAATATAAATATAAATAATATAAATATAAATATATATAAATATAAATATATTTTAAATTTATTCCTCCTCATCTAGATGGACCTGAGTCCAGCTCTCAGTCTGAAATCCAGGCATAACCATGTTTTAAGTATTAAATTTCAGTACAAGACTTCCACAATGGTTTGAAAAGATCATAAAACAGGACTCTAGAAGAACTCTAAAAGATCAGTGAGTAAGACTTACTTTATATATACATATTTTAAATAACAAAATTTTATTTCTTCAAGGGGAGATTTGCAGTTTGCTTTTTTGCTCTCATAATGCTGCAAATACCTCATCTTCCTAGGTCAGTAAAAGTCTCCTGATAGTGTTTTCTCATGGGGGTCATTCCCTAGAAGTACTTTATCCCAAATATTCATTAGGCATTAAAATGAAATAGTCCTGCCCAAACAATTAAAAAGCTCTTAACTTGTTCATACTAGTTGCTTTACTCAAACATCCCTTTTAGAGTTTGTAAAAGTAGATCAAAGCCCACATCTGAACCCTGCCTTTTGTTGTGTTCATTCTGCTAATGCGAGGCTGCCGTCTCCCAGGATTTGGGACTCCTGGTATCCCCTCCAAAGTGAGTGTGCCTGGCTCAGCTGGGAATCCCAGATCTACCCTGTGGTCCTGTTTGAATGGAAGTGAGGAGGAGGGTTCCAAGCATACCCTGAGCATTTCTGCTTAGTTTGTACCAAGCTCTCCCTTGGTCTGATGCTCCAGCTTTCCTCAGCTCTCCTAGCCTGAGAAAGTCTCCATCACATCTCAAATGAAGCCACAATGTCCACTTTCTGTTCTGTTTTAAGCTGAATCTTAACGCTGACATCATTATAAGCTGTGTTCACGCACTATATGAGGGGACACGTATGTTTATGGTTGCATCTTCCCACTGGATATTTCTCAGGTCTCTATCAAGATGTTGCCCTGCTGTTCATGTCTTTGGCACTTTTTTATGGCAGGAAAGTAAAAAAAACGAAAGCTTGGCCTTCATTTACCCTTTTTATCATGTGAATCCATGTGTCTGTGGGGATGGGAGCTGCCTCTGCACACAGCAGACAGAGGAGCTTTTAGCTGGAATCACAAGGTTGAGAAACACTCGATGCCTTGACCTGTAACATGCGACTGTAAATTCCTCTGCTCTTGTTATGTTTTCCAGGGGTCATGGTCTTTAACAGTTTACTTAGTGGAGGAGGAGGAAAGCAGCCCTTTGTATTGTTGAGCAGCAGACGAGAGCTTGCCTTGTCCTGGCAGCTGGCGCTGACACAGGGCTGTTCTTCAGGTGTTGCTTTGATGGACAGTGCCCCCGACCCCCCAGAGCAGCAGGGGTGGTGGCAGCCCTCACTTACCTGGCTTTGGTTAAAGAAGAACCTGTGGAGTCTGCCCAAGTGGGACCCAGCACTGCCTTTCCAGAGTTTTCATTGCATTTCAGATGGAGGCTGAGCTTTGCTACAGACTAATTGTCTGCAGTGGCCTGCTGAAGTGAACTTTAGCTCTGGTGCAGTGCATGCACAACTGGACACTTGCAGTGACAGGTTTGCATTAGTACAAAATCCAGCAGCACATTAAGTGAGGCTGGAGTCCCAGGGCTACAAACCTTAAAAATCTCTGGAGTGGGGAGGAGCAGATGCTGCTTTACTGTGCTGTGAACTGTCTTTGTACAGCAAAGCAACCTGACACTGTGATCCCAGTGAGTCATGGATCCCTGTCTCTGCTGGGGATGTTCCTACGTCCATGGTTATTTTGGTACCCAGGGACACCACAGTGCTGAGGTTGGTACTTTGAGTCACATTCCCAGAGGTGTTGTCAGCCTCTTTGGCTGGTGCCAGAGCAAGCCTGAACTCAGTGTTCCTAGTCCTGGTAAAAATAGCACCAGGATGCACCAAGTGTCTCTGGCACAGCCAGAACTGAAAGCTTCTGGGCTAGTCAGAGCTCCATCTGTGACAGAGAGCAGCCCACACCCAGTTTGCCCTCCACAGCACTGTGGTCAGGAGAAGAAGACGGTTCAGACTTGCATTGGTGAAAACTCCAGGGCTTTTCATGCAAAAAAATCACTCTGTTGCCTCAAAAAATACTGTCTCTTCTGGCAACAGCTTTGAAATTAGAAGGAGCTGTAGCAGAGCCCTAAGTGACTGCTGGCAGCACTTGTTGTTTTGTGACACCTGGGCTAGGAAATACATTGTGTGAAACTGAATTCCGTTCGGATGTGAGGAAGTGGGAGAGTATCCTGAGCACAGCCAGATGTGACCCCCAACCCTGCTCGTGCAGTAATCCACATACACACATCTCACAGATTTTCTGCCAGGTCCTGATCCTGAAGAGAAGTCAGTCAGTGTACTGTTGTAGGTTTGAGCTGTTTGATTTGTTTTGTTTTTTCTTTTGGGTTTGTTTTGTTTGGGGTTTGTTTTCTTGGTTGGTTGTTTTTTAACTATTTGGTTTTTAACTACTTTTTCCCCAGAAAAGAATAGTCTGTTATGCTGTGTTATCCTTCCACTAGAAAGTCAAACATGCTGCCTAGTGGGCTCTGACACCACTTGTACTTTTACTGAGAACTTGCCAAAAGGGCTAACCCAGACAGCATCAAAAGTTCAACATAAAAAAATAGGAAGATAAAGATATAAAATATCCTCTCTGTGTCTGTTTTATGGAAAACAAGGTGACAAAAAAACAGGTAGAATGGGGATGAAGGAAAACTAGTGGACTTCCCCAAGGCTCAAAATACTGATAAGATGAAGGTTTTGTGTGCTTACAATTCACATGGAGAGCTGAAGAAAAAAATGAAGTTTCTCATGCAAAAATAGAAAAACACTCCTCCATTCCCATATCTTTTTCTGTGTCTTTAACTGCACATCTTTCCACCTTTTTAATTTTAAAATGCATGTGTGTTAAGCCTAGAATTTCCTGTGGCTACAAGGAATGGGGTCTGATTGATCATAATTAGGGACAGTCTAAATGAAGTGCTTGGACTTGCCCCGGGCTCTTCTGTCTGCAGGTGCTGGGAGCCCTTGCCAATGCGAATGACTTTTTGGAACACAAGTGATTATTTACTGCTGAAGCAAGCCAAAGGCTACGCTTCTCCTTGCAGCTCACAGCCCTTGGCCTCCAACAGGAAATGTATTTCGTTTTCAAATCCCTCTCTGACCAAAAAAGAAATTCCAGCAAAACAGCAATAAACATTCAGAGAGTCTCCTCTTCTGTAGGAAAAAAACCCATGAGCTGGGGTTTAAAATGAAATATCCTGTGACTAATGTATTTTAGGACAGGGCTGGGGTCAGTTTGTTGCATGTGGGGAGTCAGCAAGTTGACCTGAGAGAAGGTTGCTACCCATCTTATTTGCCACCCATCCCACTTTTAGAAACTCCGAATATCACCAACATGATGTTTTCAAACAAGGATTGCAAAAGGGTTCACTGTTTGATCCTCCTCTTCTCAGTTTGTCATTGATTTCCCCCATCAAAATAGTTTGTGCAACGAATCCCAGCTGTATTGCTGGCACTTTACTAGCCAACAAATACAATCCAAATGTTAATTCTTTGGAGCCGAGTGCTGCGTGCCAAGAAACGAATAATCTGTGCGAGGCTAAACAAACAGTTTACTGACAGGGTGGGGTGGGGTGCAGGTGGGGGGTGGCTGGGCTCAGAAGCAGGCAAGCTCAACCAGAAGGACATCAAAGCTGCTTCTGTCAGAAGACTCAGTCACATGTGATTTGTTTTCTCCCCCTGCTAATTCAGTTACATGTTGAACTACCAATATTCCCAGGCAAGAGTGTGAGAGCTTTCCAGCCCAAGCACAGCAAGCAGGCGAAGCAGATGTTTACACCCTGCTCATCCCAACTTGCCCTCTGTTTTTTTTGGGATGCAAGAGTGCAATGGACGCACTCAGATCCAGAGCTCCAGCACCCAGGCACTCTCTACACTTGTCTCTGCTTTATAAATGGAGCACATGAGACAATTTGGAAGTTAACACTGGCATTCCTCTGCCAGCTATTGGGAGTGTTCTAACTAGATTTAAACCAGTAGATTTCAATTACCTTGTTAAATCTTTGCACCTTCTGCCTTTCTCTCCCACATTATCCAGGAGGTCAAGACCAGAAGCAGGATTAAAGCCTAAATCCCCTGAGTCCCAAGCCAGCAACAGTGCAGACCACTCATTGCAAATGCTACTGGATCCTGACCCCCAGCTATGTGCTGTAGTAATCCACTTTGCAAATTTTGGGCCAAAGCCAGCGCAGGATCCTGGGGATGCTTCCCAGCCAGGTCTCAATCCTCTTCCAACCTGCTGCAATTGCAGCATGCTCTCTGGCCTTTTATTTTTCCAGGGTGGGGTGCAGGGGGGAGAACTGGATTGCACTTGAAACCTGAACCCAGTAAAATACACAGACATTTGAGTCCTAATTTTTAAAATAAAATATCTACTCAAATTTACAAGAACTACATGCTGGGAAGATTGTAGAAACAGGTCTCTGCTTCTTATTCCACTTCTCATATGCACTGACAGCAGGTATCTCTACTTTTCCATTCCTCCCCATGGCAAAGAGGGTTCTTCCCACCCGGGGATGTTCCTTCAGTGTCAACATCCCTGCTGGAGACAGTCATCGTCATCTTGCAGACAGACCTGCCCAGGCTGCAGCTTGGAGGAGATGGAGGGATTCCATCAACACCCGTCATTGCACAGACAGGGGAAGGTGAGGGCCTGCAGCATGATGGTTTAATAAGTAAAAGGCAGGAAAAGTCACAGGTGAGGGTGTTGTGATGACAGGATAGGGAGTTGCATGCACAAGCAGTTAAGTCTGTAGGGGGTTAATCTAACTCAGGTACTGATGTGGGCATTTAGATAGTGGATAACTCATGCCGTCATTAACCTGTCAGCATTACAGCAGGAAGATTATATCTTCACAAGTATGTATTGATCTGGAAAGGGACGTGTTAGGCATGACCAAGCTTTTTATATACTGTCTTTTACCACCTGCTTTTCCCCTGATCAAAGGTGCTTGATGTGTGCGGTCACTGCAAAGAAAGCCGTGTTTTTCTCTACGCTGGAGAGATGTTTTTCTTTGTCCCCTTCCCATTATCTTGGGTGCAATCTAAATATCTGGTTACTTACTTCCTTTTCATGATGATGGAACAGAGAAGATGAGGTTGGTGTCTCTGTAGTTCAACCCCAGCCTTTTGCAGAGAAATTTGCCGTGTGTGTGCTATGAGTAGCTCAGGTGCAGGACAGCTCTGAACTGGAAGCTGAGTGTGTAACACAGGACTTTGCTGCAGCTGGTAAGTGCTCTCAGCAGGTGACTTACTCAAGGATTGTTTTTGGAGAAGAATCACTTCCTGCAAGCATTCAGGCCTTGGGAAGAGCTTGCCAAGGTGTGGTGCCTAGAGATGCATTCCAACATCTGGTTTCTTGTACAGCACATCAGAAAATGAAAGTTTATGGTTTTCATTTGGGAGAGGCTGGGCAACAGTTTGCATGACAAAAGGAGACGACAAGGGTTACAGCCAAGAGTTACAGCCAAGAATGTCTTCATATTTAAAAAGCTAAAATTAAGGACCATTGCACTGGCAATTCCACCTAGGGTAAATGGTCTTTTACCAGCAACAGCATTCTTCTGATGACAAAGCATATCCACTCCCAGCAGTTCCCAAACTGGGGCAGGTGGACTAGAGATGGTCCCCAAAACCATGACAGAGTCGTGTGTGCAGTGCTTTTGGGTGACTACCCAAGGACAGGACCATGAGGCAGTCCAGAGGAAAGTTGAGCAGTTGGCAGATATGCAAGGACTAAAAGCGAAGGAATGAGCCACCCTTACCAGCAGGATAGCATGTCTCATTACTGACTGGATTTCTTACACCATAGTGGCATCAGCTAAAATTAGGATTTTTTCCCACCTTACATGATGTGGATTGGCAAACATCCTGAAGAATATTTTGCAGTATGAAATCAACAAAATTCCCTAGCATTGGCATAAAAATGCTGATATTTCCATTTCTTACACTGGTAGGAGACTACATTTCTGTGAGCTGTGCTGATGAAACTTTGAAAGGCAGGTAAGTTGTTCTTTCATTCTCCTGGTTCCCTTGCTTTGGGGATGGAGACAAGAAGTTAGTTGAGTTGAAATGGATGTTCTTTGTTCATTGCTTATTTGAGAAAACAAAGGTAACTGATAGTGGAGGTATCCTCTGGGGGCTCTGCATGGGCTGTTGCCCTCCAGACCTGTTCCTGGCAGGGACAACTCATGGAAAGTCAGAGGAAGCAGTTGTGCTTCCTTTCCGTGTGCTCACCCCAAAGCACTGTGTGAGATGTGAGCAGCATTTAAACATTTTCCTCTTTCATTTTCCTGCAAGTGTCAGCTTGGCACAACCTTGTGCTTCCAGGGTATGAACCGGAGATACCTGGGGAAACATGGGAGGCAAAAAAGTCTACCAAGAACTGTCTAATTTGGCATCAAAATGTTGACAGTGCTTAGACAATTCCTTGTTCAAAGCTTCCTGAGAAGAATTTGTTTCCAGCACCACAGTGGAAACTGGCAGCTCTTGGATAGGAGGCAGGTGGAAGTTCAGTGAACATGTGTGGCTGGTCCTAAATCCTCCTGCCTCAGATTGGGAGTCTCTACCATCTGTGGGCAGCTGGGTTCTGGAGAGCTGGATGTGTGCAGGGCATTGAACACACAAGCATCCAGGTGCACACGCTGTTCAAGTGCTCATAGAAGGTGCCTGCACTTCATTTATTCAAGCTGAACCACAGTTCTGGGCAGATGACAAAATGGCTCTTCCTCTCCCCTTAAACACATCCACAAGTTAGGACTTAACGTTGAGAACAGAGCAAGAAGTAATGTAGACTGTAGTGTCTGCACCTGGAGAAAGCTGCCCGAGCTCCCAGCTCACCCAGCCCTTTGCAAGGAGGCAGCACTGCCTCTACAGCCATGACCATTCCTTGTGCACTGGCCACACAATGCTCTAACACATTTAAAATATATTTATGTTTAAAAAAGAACGTAAATGGAGAGAGGAAGAGAAACGAGCATTCTTAATAAAAACATGATGATATGGTACAGGCCAGGCTCTTTGTGCTGTGCTGTTTGAGGGCAGGCGGGCACTGGGCTGTCTTTACCAGCCTCCATCATTTGAGGGCACCCCAGCCTTTGATGCTGGCTGCAATCAGCTGCGGGAGAGGTGCGGCACCACCCCTGCTCCTTTCACTGGAATGCTCTCTTCCTCCCAGCCCTCCAGGGCAGTGCTGCTGGCACTTGGTGCTTTGCTGGTGGCAGGAGCACATGCTGGGCTCTCAGGTCACCAGCCTTGTTGGTGTGGGAGGGATTGGAGGTGACTTGCCTATAGGAGGGATGCACTGGCATGCCAACACTGCTATTGATTAAGGCTAATCACCATTCAGTTTAACCTCCAATTAGTTTTAATCAATTGTCACATTCTTCCTGAGTGTGATTGCAAGGACGGCACACAGTAAGGAGGATTATGGTCTTGAGCTTTTCCTTGCTTGTCAGATGGTTATTTTCTATCCCTTTCTTTTGCTTTTAATGGAGTTGGGTGAATAATTTATTTGCCAAATTTAGTTGCTGCTGCTGCTTCTTGTCCCTTGGAAGTATCTGTAAGCATCGTTTGAGTCTGATGCCTGCTCCAGAATTTCTCACCACAGAATATTGGTTCTTGGTCTGTACAATGCATTACAGCCATTTGATCCTGAAAAATCAAGCAGGGTGGTTTCACTTTAATCAGGCATGTGGTGGAATCTCATGGTCCTGGCCCCACTGTTGCTGTCAGTCATAACTCCGGGGATCCAGTTTTGCATGAATTTTCTTTAACTGTTTCTTTAAAAAGTGGTCACAGTCATGTTCCTGTCACCCAGAGTGTTTCCCTTCAAAGGATGAAGCAGGGAGAAGGAGCAGTTACATCTGTTCATCTGCATCATCATCTCCAGGGCACGAATGCAGGCTCTAGCAATAAGAGAATGCCAACTCAACTTCTTTTCCCAAGGGGCCAGCTCCTCTCTGTTACCACACCAGCCCTCTTATCATTCTCCTCTGTGGTCTTCCCACTGAAGCTGGGGAGACTGGTTTTGTCTGAGTATTGCCATGACAGCCTGGCCTTTCCATGTTGCATTTGAATGGATGGCCACAGAATATATATAATCAGAGGCACTTGTCCAATGCTAATAATAGCTCTGTCTGTCCAAGAGAATTACAAAAAAAGTATCAATTCATTAATCACCCCCACTGTTTTTGTGTACATTACTGATGAAACACCAGGCAGTGTTCCCTGAAGGTCAATAAACTGGGGCAGTTATCCAAAATTACCTTCTGAGATCTCTCTGAAAGCTCAGGGAAAAGTGAGCAGAGCACAGTCCCATCTATTCTTGCCGAGGATCAAAAGCAACTCAACAATACCTCAGGGCATCAAAGACAGCTGATAGATCTAACAATAACATCTTGGAGCCCTGATATTCATCTGTAACCTGGACTGCCCGTGCAGTGCAGTCTCTGTGCTCCACTCTGTCTGTACCCAGACCGACACGGGTCAGGAAAGGCTGAAACTGTCAGGCACTCGGGGAATTCGCTTCCCTTCACAACTTTCTCATTAACCATGCCCACACTTAAAGAACAGAAACAACACAGCCCATTGCCAGCATCCAGCAAGAGCTGTTTTGGCACCTTCTCTGCACCTTCCAGAGGAATCTCCCACCTGTCCTGTGGCGGGTTCAGGTGGGGCAGTTTCTTCCCCCAGCCCCGCCACCAGGAATCTGCAACGCTGATCAAAAGGACAGTGGTGGACAATGCAGGTTCATTCCAGCTGGTGGGCAGGTCACATCCCTGCCACCAGTGTCCCTGCTCATCTGTGCAGCTCTGCTGTGACCTGAGTGAGGCAGTGGCGGTGTGGGAAGGTGGATGTGGCCATGGCACCTCTGCTGTCTGCTGGCAAGACTCTCCACACGGGCACCTGGCCTCCAGGGCATTTCCTCCCTTCCCTTCCCTGCAGAAGATAGGAAGAACCTCACTGCTGGGGTACTCAGAACCTCCCCTGCAATAGAAATCTGAAGGAACTCAGGTGCTTTGTAGGAAATACACAGTTCATCCCAAGATTATGATTTGACTTGTTAATTTATTTTATTTTTAAATTTTATTTCAGAAAATAAAAGGTCAGCTTATGTGTAGAGCTGAGCTCTTCTGCCTCCTACCCAGCACATTCTGTCCCCAAAGGGTCAAGTTCTGTGGTCACATGTGTCCCAGGCAGATAGTTATGTCTTGGTTCAACGTTATTTTATTATAACCATTTAAGTTACAGGAGAACTTTAGTGAAAAATAAAACTAAGGTAAAGAAAATCCATTGCTCCATCGTAACGAAAGCTGGCCCCTTGCTCGCCTTTGTGCATGGGCTGGATAACAAACCCTTTGTAAGATTAAAATGAAAAAAGAAGGAAGCCAAAACTTGTTTTATTCATATAAACATGGGACTTTCGATTTACTTTTCACAGAGCTTTGACTGGGCAACAGAAGAAATGTGAGATATCTCACAACGTTCCCTTGGCATAACATGGTGCTTTCAGTCTCATTATTATTGCATTATATGTAGCACATCTGTTACTGGTCAGGAGCCAAACTATTTAATTCTATTAGATACATCTATACAGCTAAGTGATAATCTACACCAGGTTTATGGAACAAGCACTTAATTCTTGGCAGGGAGCAGCTCAAGACTTGATACAAGAGCAACAGAATATATGCAGTGTAGTTGTAGATCAGTGTCAGAAACTGGCCAGAAATCATTTATGCATTCTTCAGCATGCAGGCATTCCAGTGTGGGAAACTATTCATTCAATTTATTGTTCTAACATCTGTAAGTTATTGGGTGAGGGGGAGGGGAGAGGGAGAAGAGGAAAATGCTCAGAGGGAAAAACGTTTACCTAACAAAATACTAACTCTTTCAGGGGGTTTCATGTCAGCACTCTGTAAATAATAGGAGCCTTTTAATGCACATATGGTAGTATTTACTTTGTGGAGAGGTACACAGAATCCTGCCTTGCTCAGAAAGTTTTGTGCCCCGATGCTGCTCAGGCATAGATTTTGCTGAACATATTTTGTCTTGATCCATCTTTTATCTTGCTGAACACAACTACCAAAAGCAAAGTCACGTTGCATTGTCTCTGCTCAAAAGCACCCCTAGAGCAGGCTGAACATCAGGATATGGGGTTGAGAGAAAGAGCTCAGCTCCTCAGCTCTGCTTCCCTTGCAGGGCACAATGCAGCTCCAACATTTGCTGGCTGGCAGTTTGGATCCTGGTGCTTTTTCCCTCCTCACTCTGCAAGACCCTTCCAAACTTTGAGAGGAAAAAGCCCCAAGCCATGTGTCCTTCCCAGAAATATGTAAATATGGTAAATATTTTGGAGGGGAGGAGGAAGGGCACTGGGAGGTGATGACTTGCTCAGGGTTGCACAGGATGTCTGCAGCAGAGTGGAACAGGGGCCAACTCTGAGCTGTCAACAGTTCCTCTACCTTTATCCACCAGGCCATCCTTCCTTCCTCTATGCTGAAGAGTTGAAACAATTCTGAAAAGAAAAAAAAAAAAAAAAAAAAAAAGAAAAAAAAAAAAAAAAAAGAGAAAAAGAGAATCTCCACCTGCAGACATTTCTGACCTTCCACTGACAGGGCTTTTCTTTTCCTTTCCTCCTCCTCCCCCATCCATTTTTTGGTTTCTCAGCAGAATTAATTGGATGTATTTCTCAAGGAAGTGATGTCAGAAGACCTGGGTGTTCCAGGAATAGTTAAGGAATAGTTATTTCCATATGATTTGATCAGGTTTTCACATACCGTGACATGTACAATGTAATTTAAACAGATCTGGTTCTTTGGACTGAAAGCCATTTATAAAAGAGGAATTAGTTTATTCATGGCCTTTGGGGAGCAGCAGCATCCTTTACTCTCTGCTGTTTCTTCAAACACCTGAACTGTCTTATCCTGAGCCTGACCCTACCCAGGTAAGAACACCTATTGATTTCAGAGGTTTTGCTCCACTGTGGGTGAACGTGGCTGAGCTCCACTGGGCATTGCAGGCAGCAGGCTCATAATACCTGTGAAATCATTCCTGGTGGTACTTGAGTTTTTATTAGAAAGCCCAGTCCTTGCACCTGAATTTCCAAGCTGAATCCAGGAGGATAAAAACAAGGCTCTGAATGAAGGCAGAAGGCTGCAATGCTGAACTGTATTTAGGCTTTGAGCTTTGAGGACAAGTTCTGCATTTATTTTTCCCATGGAGTTGTACAGCATCTAATACAGTAGGGTTCTGGTTCAGGACAGATGTCTGATGTGCAACTATAGTGCCAAAATAATATCATTAAATACCAGTAATAGCAACATGAGGTAATAAATAGTAATAAAACCTTGGAGGAAGGCCAAGTAGAGGGGTCTTCAAAGGCTGTGCTGCCCCCTGCTACTCTTGATCCTGAATTGGACACAGTCTTCAACCCTAAGTGAAGATGTGTCAAAGAAACAAGGCTCTGGCTTAGTGTGTGGTCACAGCACCTGGGGATGGGATGAGAAGGGAGAAAGGTCTGAGCCTTGCTGAGCCCCTACACCTTCCCCTCCTGTCCAGTACAATGTCCTTCTGACCATCCAGAGCAGTGCCAGGTCTTGTCACCAGATTGGGGATTTTCAGAGGTTGTTTTAAAATGATTTCATGATTTAACATTATACTTGAATTCTCCAAATGCTGCTCATGTCAGGGATGCCAAAAGCAAAGCCAGTGACTGGCTGAGGCTTATTAGGTCTGAAACACAGCCCTGACCTGTCTTCTCCCTTTAGCTGAAGGCCTTGGGCAGGGCCAGTATGGAGAAACAGGTCACTGCTGACAACAGCAATTTGTACCACATTTGTCAACACATGGACTTGTAAAAGTTAATTTCCCAGCACGTGGGTTTCTGTTCATTAAACAAATAGCTCACAGCCCCACATGGCCTGGGCACATACTTCAGGGGGTGACTGAAGGAAGGAGTCACTGCTGGCTGAGCCTCTGACTTCCAGCCAGGCTCTTCCAGGGGAGCTTTGGTCTCTGTAGAGCAGGGAGCAGAACAGACACATCCTTTGTACTGACCAGCCTGCTCCCATCACTGATGCTCTGAGTCACTGTGCAGAGGTATCTATGAGGACTCCAGATACTTTCTTGAAAATGGGGAAATCAAAAAGATCAAATTCAAATGGTATGAAAAGTCAAATGTGTTTTGTACTCTTTATTTGCCATTGGCTTTGATAGTTGCTCCAGAGTGCTGTACCTTGTGACAGTGTCTCCTGGAGTTACTGTTGCCCATGCTGAAGGTATATGCTGATATCCAGAGGTTTAGGGCAGCAGCTCTGACATCACACAAACTAGCAGTAGTATCAAAACTCCTATTCAAAATGTTGAAGTCATTTCCAGTTATACCACCAGAATCACTCTGTGCTTTTCACAGCAACATTTTTCTCCTTCCTCCTCAGAGCTCTTTGACTATACCAGTGAAGCATCCTGGCATTATGCTGCAAGCTGGCTTTTTGCAGCTTTTAAAGAAACTTTAAACTTTTCAAAATAAGGATCTTTTTGATTTTTTTAATTTGTCTTGGGGTATTTTTTGACCTGGTTTTTGGGTTAGTTTGGGTTGGTTTTTGTCCCTTTCATGAAACCTGGTGAGATGCTGGTAGCACAAGCATTGCTTACTAAAGTAGGGTGGTTTCTGCAGACCGGGAAAATCTCACATTTATTACAAAAATAATACTCACTATGCCCTTGAAGCCTGGTCAACATTTTAAAACTACTCATGTGATGATACCAATTCCTAACACTGGGTATCAAAGAAAGAGCTCTCATTCACCTTCTGTGCAGTCTTCCTTTTGTGTGTTATTTGCATATACACTTGATAGGCAACTGTAATCCCTACTAAAAAAAGTAATTTTTCTACTATTTTCCTGCCATGGTCCAGAGCAGAGGACTAGGGACATGATCTCAGAACATCATTGCAGAAAGATGAGTAACAGGCATTTAATTTCAAGGGCTGCTCGTTAGGTATTTTTTTTTCTTTCTTCCCATGAGACAGAAAATTATTTAAATGAAAATCTCAATGGGAGTAGTTTGCTGTGATTTAGATTGTGCCTGGAAAATGGATGTGGGTTCTAAGATACAGGTATTTCACCTAGCAGAGCACACCATGTTCCTGGAGCCATAGGTGGATGAAGCCTTAGCTTTGGTGCCACCACAAATGCACCTTTGGAGAAGTGAGATGTTTCTGCCATCCACTCTTGTCAGTTACAATCCCCTGGGACCATTTGTAGGAGTATAGCCAGCCCCTGTAAGAAACATTCATCTGCCCATCTACAAATAACAGGATTCAATTCCCCTCTATAAAATCAGCATGAGACTGTGTAGGAAGCACCAGGACAGGAAAAGCCCAGCGGAACAGCCCCTGGGGCTAGTGCAGATCTGCTGACAGTTCACACTGCTTGCTGCTAGTCATAGCTCATTGGTCATGGTGTTGGACAAGGTTTTGAGAGGTCTGACTTCATTTCCTGGTTTTCCATAATATTTTTGTGCCCTAATTCCCCACTTCTGAAAGCAAAGTTGGTAGGGGAATGCACATCCTTCTTGAATGTTGTGAGGGGTGTGGCCCTATGAATCCCACACAGTTTTAGACTCAGTCACACTGCACTGTTTTTAGAGCCTACAAGTTCTCCACATGCAGTATAAAATAACCATTAAATCATCTGTAATGAAGCCAACTTAACTGTAATTCTATAAGGCATGGATTGACGACATGCAACTAACAGATCTGGTTAGAAAATGTGGGAAACTTTTCAAGGGAGCATTAAAAATAACTTTTGCATTTATTTTTATCCACATTTACTTGTTTTCTTTTAGTTAAATGAACTTTTCCTTCCTCTTTTAGGCAGTCTTAATTCTCTCCTTCTTTTCTCTTTCTCATTTTTTCATGAGAAAGCATGAAGGAAAGAAGGGGATGAAAATCTGAAAATCTTCAAACCTTGCTGGTTATTTTTTTGTGATCAGTGAGCCGGGATTTTTTTTGTTTGTCTCAAAAATGAAAATTTATGTAAATGACAGAAATTTCTGTTTCATTAAATGGGTTGTTTGTCACTGGAGAGTATTGGCTGAATTAAAGAGGCCCAGGCCTTTTCTTCTCCATTGCAGTTGGGGAAACAGAAGTGAAACACCGGAGTGATGACCCTGAGGGGGAAACAGAAGTGAAACACCGGAGTGATGACCCTGAGGGGGAAACAGAAGTGAAACACCGGAGTGATGACCCTGAGGCCACATGGCAAGGGTCAGTGTCAGAAAAGTTATTTAGACCAGAGGAATCCCTGGCTCCTCTCCCAGGTCTGGACCATTTCTGCTCACAAGGCAGCTGTGTGAGGTCTTCCACTGCAACACAACCACGCTGTGCACAAGGAAAGCCCAGAGGGCTTCCCTCTCCCCCTTCCTGACAGAAAAATGTCCCTACATCTCAAGATTACTTTTCAGAGCCCCTTCTGCAGCAGTGTGGTGAGGGAGCAGTCCAGCATGGGTCCTGGTGATGGGTGTGGGAGGCTGGGGACAGGTGGCAGGTGGGACAGGGACCGGTGTGGGGCACAGGCAGGAACGCGGCGCAGGACTGCGCGCATAGATCTACAGATGCCTGAATTAATTGCCTGCTGTTTACAGCTTGGGTTTATTGCTCAGCTTTTAATTAACTGTTTCCGGATTTAATCTCACAAATGTTCTGTCTTCGTCCTTGTTTAATCCGGCAGTCTAATGGCAGGCTGATTTATGCAGATCAATACTGTTTACAAACATGAAAGCCGCCGGTCGGTGTTTGAACTTTAGGCGTGATGGCATTGGTTATCAATAGCTGAAGCAGCCTCAGCAGGTGGCGTGTCAATATGCAGCCAGTCAATATGCATGGAGCAGCCAAGATTAAAACTTTTTTTAGCAGGAGTGGGAGGGAGCTGCCTAAACTCCTCATCATATTCATATATGGAGGATTTACTACCCGCTCCTGCCCCTGCTTTCTTTTATTCATTTGCAGCCGTCCGAATGCAGCGCTAATGAGAATAATCAGGTTATTTGAGAACACAGGTGGTGGTGGGGAAAATAACTGTTCCCACAATCTGCTTCAGACTCTCTCCCTGAGCCAGCTCACCTGCAAAGGTGTTTCCCCTCCATTAAACTATTTTAAGTAGCAGCAAGGGAGACCTGGCTTGGCCTTTACACCTAGTTTACCACTGATTTAAATGGAAATTACTGAAGGTATTGGGTTATTTTCAATTTACTCCATTGACTTCAGTAGGCATGGAAGAACCATTCGGCAAATGCTTCCCTGAAAACAAGGAATGAAAACTCAGTGGCTGGGAATTTTTGGTGAGGGACAGAGCAACTGTTGATGTGAACCTGCTTCTGCAGCCCCGTATCTCCTTGGACACGTTCTTCTCCTTCTACCTCCGGCAGCTGTTGGCATAACTGTGAGGGGGGAAAAGGGTGTTTTCCCTCTGAGCTGCACGGGTTTGAATAGCACAGAGTCTGAACCCTTAAAGCACTGACACATGCTTATCTTGTGGCTCTCATCTCTGTTAGAGTCGGTGGCCCTGTTTTTAACAGGCTGGGTTAATCATGTGCAGACCTCTGAAAAAGCAGAGCTGAAGTTAGTCACTAGTCAGGGCTAGTGAAAGATTTCCTTGGGAAGAGTTGTAGGCCTAAGCATGGAACACAGAGCCTCAGCCTGATTTTATCTGATGCAACCTTAACCCACCAAGGCAAATGAGATAAAACTTGCCTGTGCCTTCTCTTCATTTGCGCAGTACTCCCAACACCAGCAGCATTCAGGGGCCAAGGCCCTGCTGTGCTGGGGATGGTACAAGCAAAGCTAATTGCATGTTGGATAAAAACACAGCTCTTACACAGTTGTTACACCTTTCATAAATACATTTCTAATAATAGCACAGACAATAGCATGGGCAAGCCAGAAGCATAACACAAAGCATAGGAATAAATTGCATTTAATTACAAGGAGAATCTAATTAAGCCTGATTTTCTTAGACCAGTGTTAGACTAGAAGTAACTTCATACACATTAATAGAGTTGTAACAAATGTGACCCGTGGTATAATGACAATGACTACTCAGGGGTGGATTGTCAGATTGATGCACGGCATGACATGAACACCATCCCCTAATTTCAAATGTGCGGAGAAGATCATTTTATGCAGAACACAAGGGCTTCCATCCCCTCGTTACCTTTGTGCCTTGGCTTTACGCTTTTGGCCATTTGCAGCGTTTTCCAACATTTTCCAGTCTGTTTGTTGTAGTATTCACTGTTGATAAGGTAGCCAGGAGCAAGACTCGTGGCGTTTGCACTGGGGTCTCGTGGCTTCCTCGGATCGAACACCCTCCACGGCCACCCAGGAGGGTGTTTTGTTCTCTGGGTTCAGAGGCAATGCCACCATGGTTTAATTTGGATTCTTCCCAAATGATTCAAAAAAGGGGGAAAATAGGACATGGGGAAGTGGGAAATGTGGGGACATTGAGGGAATGCCGGGCCAGGCAGGCTTTGCAGAGCCAAGCTGGATTTCAAAGTGACGCACCCTTGTGTACAGGAGGGCTGGTTAGAAGCTGCTGATCTGTTCTCTAGCAACTTGTGGCACACCGCAGGCTTTGTGAGGCTGGCAAAGTCGGAGCAGCTAATCAATTCTGCTTTATTCTCCTCACCACAGACCTTCGCCTGCAAAGCACAGCGCCGGTTTTAATAGTGACTTCTTGAGCGCCTTTCAGAGTCTGCTTGAAAGCAAATATAGACCTTTTAATAGGTTATTTTAATGCATTAAACTATGGAGAGGAGGAAGAGAAGGGGGAAAAAAAAAAATCCCTGGCACATACATCTCTGCAAAAGTTTCAGAGTCTGGAAGAATCTGATCCAGAAACAAAAGCCCTTTGAATCTCTCCCCTTCCCTGCTCCCCCATGCCTGGCTCCCCCTCCCCTTCCTTCCTTCACTTCTCCCTCCTCCTGCTGAGCAGTAACAGTGCCAACTTATCAGATACTTTTAGCTGCCAGCTTCCCAGATACTTTCCTTTGAATGTGACCTGGCAGCAGCTCGCTGCAACTTTTGAACTGCTATGTATGTCATATGCTAAGAAGAAGAAGAAGAAGAAGGAGCTGAAGTATAATGACTACTGGAATACGCGATTCAAGACAAAGTCAAAATGCTTTCAGTGGGGAGCGTGAGGCAATTTATTTTAACTCGTAAGGCAACTTTGCTATCCGACAGGTAGGGGGGTGGGGAAGCGAGCAGGATAATCGTCGTATTTTATCTTCACCAGAGGGCTGCGAGGCCATTGCCAGCATCCACAAATTGCCCCTCCTGAGAGCCCCCAGGTGCCTGTGGCAGTCTGGGGTGAGCAGAGAGAGGGGAGGAAGGGCACCTGCCTGGCTGGCCAAGGAGGCACCTGGGGCCACCATCCAGCCCTGACCAAGGGAGGGGGAAAGGGGAAACTGAGGCAAACTGACTGCTGCCACAAGTCTGCACAGGGAATAGCACCGGGGATCAACCACCCAGATTCCTGTTTTCCGAGTCAATGGGATCCCTCTGTTATGTGAAGGAAGAAAAATATCCAAGATACACATGGAAACAGTCAAACAGCTAAGTTTCCCACATCAGTACCTGCTCAGGAAAAGGCTATTGTAGGAGCAATCATCATTCAATGATAATCAGACCTTTTTACCTTTTCTGGAGAAAAGTATGGATTTTGACATGTTGCTTTAAAATTGCACAAATCAGTTATGGAGGGAATAATCTGATTAACAAACAAAGCAAATTCCATGAACAACAAGACCGTCATTTCATTCATTCAGGAGAAATACCTTTGATTTTTGAAACAAAATTAATTTTCTTTTAGCAAGGTAGAAAAGAACAGAAAAGTTTTCAAGGCTGAGACATGGGGCAAAGTGGCGTCATTTCTGAAAAGATATTTCAAGTGATTGGGCATCAGTTTTTCAGCTTTTGCCTGGAAGGAAATGGTTGAATTCCCAAGTTTTTCGTTTCAGAGTGGATGTGGTTTTCATGGTCTGTGGGGTATTTTGAACAGAGGAGAAGCTGGTTCCTGAACAGTAAAGAATGAATGGGAATGCTGAGACTAGAGGAAGGTGGTTCAAGATGTTCCCTCCAGCTCAAGGTTGTATTGCTCCAAGAAGCCCCCAAGTGCTCCTTGAGCCTCTGCCTAGCCCTCACTGAAACAGGTAGACTAGTAATTATTTGCTGTAAAGTTTATTAGTGTCCTTGGCACATTTCAGCAGACGCAGATTAAGACCACCTTGGCCCCAAGGAGTTTGCTGGTACACTGCCACCCTCACCGGGGCTTGGCAGGAGACTTAATACAATAATTTCACAAAGCGCTTTGAGATCAGGGGATGAAAGCTGCTACAGAAGTGCAAAATATAATGATTAATTGCCTTTTCTTGGTGGGAAGTTGCTATCATCTCTTCACTTTCTATGGCTGGCAAACCGGAGGGAGTATTTAACTTTTAAAAAAACCAACATCTTTACAAAGTAACAAATTAAGATGCAAATCTGGAGGGGTTTTTTCCCCTCTTCTTCTTTTTTTTTTTTTCCCTCTCTCTCTCCCTCTTTTTCTTTTTGCTAATTGGCAGAAAATTAATGACTGTATTTCTGACTGAGCAGATGCTCTCGTCAAAAAGGCAGATTTGGAATTTCTCTAACCCTCCTTTTAAAAACACATCAAGAAGGCAGTAGCATGTGGCAGGTCAGAAATTAAGCGAAGGTAACTGTACAGATTGTAAAGAACACAAAGGAGGTTTTGTGTGTGCATGTGAGTGAATGAGTGACTGAGGGGGGGGTTGTTATTTTCCTCCCATCTCTCCCTTTTGTTTTAACTTCCTTGCATCGGATTTTATGGGGGTTTTTGTTTTTTTTGTTGTTGTGGCATTTTTTTTTTAAAACCCATATTCCACCGCAGCTCACAATTAGCAGCCAGGCCTCTGGGACCTAATTAACCAATTCAATTAACAAAAAAAGCATACAAGTCACCCTGACATTTGTCAGCCATTAGGAGGGATGTCAGGCTGGTAGGTTCTACCGACACATTAATGATGATTAGCTCATTTGCAGCTCACTTTTACCCCAGGTGTCCACCTGGAGAGACTGGCACAAAACAATCCACAGACAGGGAGAGGAGCTGGGGCTGGGAAAAGCTTTACTGCAACTGTGGTGACCCTCAAAGGGAGTTTTGACCTTTTATTGAACGTATAATCAATAAGATTTTTGCCTCAGTTAAGAGAAGCTGCTGTCCCCTCATCTGGCTCCTGTGCTCACTAACCTTCAGAGGAGCGCTTGCCCAAAGAGCCAGGGGAGCAGTGCTTGCCCCAGGGGCTGAAAACCCTTGTTTTTCAACTCTTTCAGTGGGAGAGAAGTCTTTATAAACATTTTCCTTGTCGATAGCGCTGTTTGCTTGCTTACCACAGCAGGGCTCCTTCACTTGGCTGGGGCTGTTCCTTAGTTCAAGCCAAGCTCTTTGTTCTCAGGATTGATTAACTACAGTACTCTATATAATATAGGCAGATATTTATATAGACATCGCTTCCGTTCCTGCCTCTGATCTCCCTTAATTTAACTCCATTTCCCCAGCAGCATTGATTTAATAATAAGTGTCTGATTGTTACGGAAATGAAACCAGGAGAAACACCGACAAAGATCACTTCCAGGATGGAGGGATGTTTCACCCTTTGGGGATTTTCCTTTTTTTTTATTCAGCACCTGAGTGCAACTTTCCTTTCCTGCCCAGGGTTGACTCTGGGTCACCTGAGACTGAATTTGGCTCTTGCCATCCAGGGGAGAGCCAGATGTGGCTCCCACTGCCCACAAGGGCTCGCTGAGGCTGGATGGAGAAAAGGTATTGCTGAGATTTGCTCCTGAGGGGACACTCAGGGCACTGGCCAGGGTTCACGGGCTGTGAGGGTGTTTCAGGTGAGTGAAGAAGGGCACAGTGGTGGGAACACACCTCCACTATTGTGCAGGGGTTTTTGACCCCCCTGACGGACCCTGGGATGCTGCAGCATCCTGCTTCATCCCGCCCAGCCCTCCTGCCTTCACCATCCTTCTCCAGCCAGCCCAGCCCCAGCTGGGCGCTCGTGGTGCTGTGTAGCATAAAATGAGAACAAACTACAAGCACAGGAGTCACCAGAAGTAACCATGGGGGTTCTTGCAGCTTCCCTCTCATTCAGACCTGTCTGACGGTGCTTTTCCTGGAGGAACAGAGTGCATCATTTTCTTTCTCCTTGCCTCTTCCTCTTGTCCATAGCGCTGCTGGCCAGCCCTAGCCAAGAACAAACCATAAACTGCTGTCAAGGAATAGATTTCTTCCTTGATTTTGGCATTTTTTCAAGTTTCCTGCCCTCAGGGTGAACTCCTCAGGTGCCAAGGCTGTGACAGCGAAGTGTGAAACCCAGGCACGCCACCTCTGAGCAAGGGAGAAAGCCCAGAGAGCAGTTCAAAGGCAATCGGGTGCTTTCCTTAATTTCAATTAAATTCTAACTGCCCCTTCACATCAACTAATCACCGAGGGGCTGATTCAGCTCCTTCTGCAAAACAGGACATGTATCAATAGCCAGAGCCAAACACTCCTTCCTGGAAATCTGCAGCGCACAATAGTAAATACAGAGAACCGGGACTATTCATGTGTTAACAATGCAGCGGCAGCAGCCCTTTATTGTCACACACATTGTTAAACCCACAAAGAGCAACTGGTAGGTTAAATCTATTTTAGCTGGGAAAGCTTGACAAAAATCCTTGCCACCAAGCATTTGATACTGATCACAGTGTCACATCAGGGAACAGCAAGCTCAAAAGAACAAGTCATTTTTTTTTTTATTTCTGAACTTTAGAGGCAACGGCCTCTCCTCTTCGCTGGCTCCCCAGGTCTTAGTCCTCTTAGTAGGAGGTGGTCTTTTTTTTTATTTTTATTTTTCTTCATGCCACTCAATGAGAGCAAATTCGCAGGGGTGGGGAGGGGAGGGTAAAAAAAGCAGGAAACATAGAATGCTGTATTGAGGCAACACAGGTGGATAGGAATGTGAACACAAGCTTCTTTCTCAAGGGAAATCAAATCCAAACCTCGGGATGGCAGCAAAGGGTGTGGCTTGTGAGGCAGCAGGACCGCTGGTGGCAAACAATCGTGGCATAAATCAGCCGTCTCATACAGAGACAGCCTACCTAGAGCATCTCTCTGAAATAAACACCTTGGTATTAACACAAAAGGCTCGACTCAGATGGATCTGTTTGAGCTGCAAACATTACTGTAACCTATTCATTTTTCCTAGGAGTTTTCTATGCCAGGTGTTTTTCCCCCGCCCCGGTAACATACACCCGTCTGAAATTATGCTAATTATCACAGTCTCCACAAAGGCCTTTAAAAAAAAAACAAACAAACTCTGGGTCTGGAAAAGGACAAAGCTGCCATAAAGAAGATAGGAAAAAATTCTTATAGAGCACCATTTGTCCCCATTGCAGGACTCACTGAATACTGCCAGGAAGGTCTGGTGTGACAAGGGGACATTAGTGTTATCCAGCTGCTGGAGTCTGTCTGTTGCCTAGTGGGATATTCTTATTTAGATGATGGCAATGAGTGACTACTTAAAATGGTAATTCAAAGCTTTCAAAGTAGGATCCCACATTGATTTTATAACCCAGGTGTTAGTTTTATAGGGACACTGAAGATAGCTCTGTAATTGTGGATGCCTTTTGTATGAAGGTGTTTCTCTTAAATTTTACAAGTGGATTTTTAACATTAGTAGAAATAACAGCTCACTGGGAAGATAAAGCCCAGGGCTCTCAACACAAACCACCATTTTTTATAACTCTCTTGCCTCAGAGTAACAGCAGGGGATAAGATATTGCATATGTTATATTTTCTGGGAAGAGGGGATGACTTGGCGTCCCTGAAAATCCTTCTGTGTATATATGGGTGAAGAGAGGGGTCTGGATTAAGGAGTTTGGATGCAAAAGGAACTTGGAAAATGCCAATAGGCAGGATTTTGAACTACCCACCAGAGGACATCGTGACAGGTGTGTTGTGCAGGGAAACCTGGGATTAAGGAATTTACCAGCTAAAATAAACTTCACATTCCAGAATACACTAGAAGAATTTTTCAAGGGGAGGAAAAAAAAAGAGATTTGGTTCAAAAACAGGGCTGTATTAAATTCAGTGATGCTCATAAGCTTCACCACCTCAGCCTGGGCACCCAGGTGCCTTTCAGCTATCCCAGGGACAAGGATAAACTGCAACTGCACCTTGATCCCACTGTCAGAGGCCGATGTGGCCCCTACGCCAAGTTTCTTTGTCATACTGCCACTCTGCTGAGAACCTTATGGCTCAATTTTATGGATGAATTTTATGTCATTGAAAGTCAGCCAGGCAGTGTGGAGAGGCTGTTTGCTCAGCCATAGCAGGAGTATCTGAAAACACTGACATCTTGTGACAGTTTGGAGTGAGATGACAATAGAAAAGAGCTGGATAGCTGGCAGGGTGTCCATGCCTCTTCAAGGACTGGAGATTTTAAAGAGGCTTTTACATTTATTGCCATTTTTCACATGCCTTCTGCACCACAGCCCATTTGGAGGCCCTGCTGCTGCCAGTGTGAGCAGGTTCACATGGCCATTGAAGGTGTTTAAGCCCTGAGTTTCTGCCCCCCTTGCTGCTGATTCACGCTGCTGTCCTTCAAACAAAGGTTTGATAACCTAGATCTTGCACTGTGTCTGTAGCCCCGATGTGGGGACAGTCCCATTACCACCCTCTCCTGCAACCTACAGCCTCTCCTGCTTCCACAGACCCCTTCCCATCCAGTGATGACCCCCAGAACTTTGTGGGCACACCCTGCGCTGCCCCACACACGCCTGGACACCTACAGGAGCAGTGAAGGGGACTGACCCCCTGCCCAAATCCTGCATGAAGAGTGGCAGCAGCCCCACACCAATAAATTGTTTTGTGTTTCAGAGAACTGCTTTTAGCTTCTTTAAGACCACAATGAGGAAACATCTGGCTGATGCTGCCAGTGGTGCAGAAATGGCACAGGGCTGTGGTGTGTATTGCTGCATCCTTGCCCAAATTATCATCGCAGCCCCAAGGGCCAGTTGAGTGGCTGCCCTCCAAACCAAACCAGAGACAGAAATGTGCTGTCAGAGAAGCCACACCAAGTCCCTGCTCTGCACCAAGCCATTAGATTCTCCAAGGTTTCATCTTGTGTTCAGCTCTTTGATTTAGATTGAACGTTATTTATAAAAAATAAGTGTTTTTAAGCCTAGTCAGTTAAACTGTGGTGGTCCTTTCTAGCCCAGCCAGATTTTCCTTCCCCATGGGAGAAGTCTCAATTCACCTGAGGACTGCCAGCCTCAAATGTTTAAATTCCAGAATCAAGAGATTTGCCTTAAAATTATAAGATGAAAAAGGGATAGGAGGTGCTTATTTACTTAGCTCTTTGCTTAGGTCTTTTGAGGAGTGAGTATCACGTTTTCAAACTTTACTGGCAAGCACTATGAAAGGTTTTTTTTTTTTAAAAAAGAAATGACAAGGTTTTTGTATATTCATATGATTCCTGGAGCTGGCAATTTAAGGAAAATTATCAGGACTCAAGATAAAGCTGTGAAAACTCGTATTGCTGGGACTCAAATTGAAAGATATTTTGTAACTTAGCTACAAAGTAGAAAGGCAATAAAAATAATGTGGTTATAGGATGTTATTAATTCCTTATTTAACAGCAATATAAATACTATTAAATGTAGAAATCTTACCTAATTAGTTCAATTCCTTTTCTTTTGCAGGAATATGTTATAAGGAGTATCAAATAAATAAATGTTGACAATTATGACAAACAACATAAAAGGCTTGCTCTGAAAATTTAAAATAAATTTTTTATAGTTTGAAAAGAAATAGCTATATGCTGGTTGGGAAACCAGTCAGTGCTTTCCAACTTCTTTTATTAAAGAGAAACTAGACTGGTTTTAAATTTCTTTCTTTGAAAGATCCTGAGGTGTTACGAATAGTCTGCTAAGCAGAGTCCAGGTAAGGCTGATGAACTGCTTTAACCAGCTTCTGTTTCCAAAATTAAAGTTCTGTGGGCAGAAGAGGTCGTCAGGGTGGCTTGCTTTTTCCTTATTGAAGTCGTGTTTGGGCTTCACAGATTTTAAAGCCAGAAGGGACTATTATGATTCCCTTGCCTGACCTCCTGCATAACACAGACTGCAGAACCTCACCCAATAATTTTCGCATCAAACCCATAACTTCTGTTTGATCTAGAGCATATCTTTTACATCAAGACTGGATATCTTCTTAAAGACTTCAAAAGTGATGGGGAATCTACCAAGTTCCTAGATAAGATAGTTTGAATTTGTCTAACTTCAGCTTTCAATCACTGGATCTCATTATGCCTTTTTCTGCTAGATTAAAGACTCTTCTTCCATCAGAAACCTCTTCCCCATGTAGGTACTTGAAGACCTTGAGAGGGTGATAAGAGAGGATGATATTTCTTGAATGGTTGAAGAGAATGTGTCATCTTAACAAGGATAAAAACTTATCCATATATATTCTTTATTTTCCCCCCAGTTTAGTGCTGGTAAAAGGTGAAACCAGTAGACTGCTCTGGTGAGCAAAGATTACTTCCAAGAATAAGGGCTACACAGCATCAAACTGACTAACTCATTGTAAGGTATATTATTGTGGATTTGAAAATGTCTGTCAATGAAATTGCCCTTCATTTTTCCAGGTAGATACATTATTATATAGTAGGATGCAGCACCTGCCCATATGATTGGAGATTATGTTTTTAACAGGCATTTACAGTTTTAATCCACTCAGGAATGATTAATTTCACAATTTTTTTATCCTTTCCTTTCTAAACACAAACAAAAGAATAGCGTCACCTCAGGCTACGTCTGTTTTAAAAATGTTTACTACAGTCCCAGGAAAAAGTCTATTTTTTGTGTGTGTGAATCTACATGAAGGGCTAATTTTTGCTGTAGGCTAATTGTGAAATTACATACACTTAAAAAAAACCAACAGAATAACCAACCAAGCAAAAAAATGCCCACATACCAAAATGCAGCACCTCCATTCCCAAACAACTCCTTTCCTGCCCATCTAAAACAGTCTTATTGTTGTAAAATAAGAGAGGACAAAGGAAGTACAAGAAAGAAATATTTGCATGGAGGTCAGTAGCTCCTAATTCTCTCCATGAACGACCTTTCCCTCCCTCTTCAGACCACTGACAAGAATCCCAGTGATTATTTGGCCAAGGAGTTTACAGGAGCACTACACTGTGTATTGTTTGTCCAAGGTGGGTAGTGCCATAAAGTGTACTCAGCTGCAAGGCTCCACACCTTTGTGTGAAGAAGCAAAGGAGATTATTAACGAATAGTGGCAAACCTGGATTCATATTACAAACTCTGTCCTGCATCCTTTTTGACAGCCCTCACTTCCACACACTCTGCCTGACTTGAACAGAGTAACATTTCCAGGCCAGCACTGGAGCTCCCAATGCCATATCTGGTGCTTTTCCAGGGCCATGTCTTTCCAAAGAGAATGTCTAACTGTATATTATCAATGACTTTGGGGTTAAGGAAAAATTGAGATTTTTTTTTTTTCTTCCATTTCATTATGTAATTCTTGCAGTTTGAGGTGGAACCAGGAGCTCTGCAGGATCAAGTCCTCAAAACAGAAGATGGATATGACAAGAAGAATGAGTTTTTTCCAGACAAATTATTATCTTACATCTGAAAAAAAGAACCCCAAACCTTTTTTAACATCACATTTCACTTTTTCCATTGTGCAAACGTTAGGGATAAGGATGGAAATAGCTAATGGTATTTTTGGCCCAGCTCAGTGATGTTTTGGATAAAGATAAAATTCTGGGTGTTTCAGCAGAATTGGCTTTATCAGCACCATGAGGTGCTCCGGCCTCTGCTGTGGGTTGAGCCACGTGCTGGCTGGGCAGTGGAGCTCTGGCACTCAGCCAGCACCATCCAAAGAGCTGAAAGAAGCTGTGAGGGTTACGTGCATACAGACAGGTCTGTTTCATTAAAACAGGCAGGGCACACAGTTTACCTTTTGGAGCCAGCATCTGCCAATACAAACTAAACTTTCCAGTGTTCAGCTGGGAATTAGCCCACAGTTTCAAAAGCACTGCTGGATCAGGAACCACCAGGTCCCTGTTGAGCCCCAGACTGCAGGCATGGAGCAGAAGGGGCTGTTTGCTCTTAGCACACTGCCTGCCCTGTGCTGGCTGCTCGTCCTTGTGCTGTACTCCAGTCACAGGTTTGAACAGCTCTTTAGCCTGACTAAACACCACTGTCTTTGGTGATACCCAGGCACTCTTAAGCAAGGAATGTTAAACTAACATTGGTAATTATTTTTTTTTTAAGTAAAGGCTCTGGTAAAGGCCACTTATTATCCCAAGACATTTCATCAGCTCCCCATGGATATGACAACCTGTCTCTTCACAAACAGGTGACAGCTCACAAACTGTTTCAGGAGATGTAAGGTCTATTTGAAAACAGGTTTCTTCCTCTACTACCAGAAGGTGTTTTGTTGAAGAGTGTGAGTTTTCTTTCTCTCTTTTTAACAAAGCAAATATTTCCCATACATCTTCACTCCAAATGGCTGAGCACACCTGTTGGGGGTGCAGAGTATATTTATAATTTCTCCCTACATTTCTTCCTCTGCCTCCTATGAAAACATTGATTCCCACCATCAACTAAAAGCATCCTCTGTATTCTTCCCTGTGGGCTCCACAGTTTCCCGGGGCCTACATTATTAATCTTCGCAGCACATAACACTCACGCAAAATTCGATGTGCTACTCTGTAAAGGTTAGTACTCCCAGAACGTTTTAACAAATGAGAGATCACCAGATATTGCCTCTACTGGATGATGCTTCAGTAGATACCAGAAATCTGCATAATGACCTTTCACCACTGGAAACACTGAATGGGAACTAGACTGAAGTGTGGCATTAGGACAGATCCATACATTGCATTAAAGAGCAGGCAGTATGCGTGCAGTCCTGTAATTCATGTTTTTATTCAAACCTACATTTAAGGACATCCTGCATGTTTACAACTCTTTATCCAGCCACTTCCATGACATTTATGAAGTAATTTCTCCATGGTCTATCTCCAGTGTCATGGAAAAAACATTCTCCAAGGTAACTTGAGTTGCACTAGAGTTTGAAAATTAACAAAAATCTTATGCACCAGAAAATGGCCATCTTTTCTCCCTCTAGGAGAGCAGAAATTTTGTTTGGCAATGAAATAGAAAATTGAAAAATTCAGCCAAAATTAAAATAATTTGTAGCAGAAGTACCATTCCTTCTGGACTGGGTGATCTAGCAAAGACTGTGTTTTCTACTCAGTCCGTTCTTCTTCTGTTAGAAAAGATCTGATGTGTCAGGAACACAAATATGTATTTTACATTACCTTCTCTAGCAGGATTTCCTAGAGAAAAAGACAAACCAAAAATTCAAAATTTGGAAATGAGAGTAGATTGAAGAACTATTTTATGATTTCTGAAAGTAAATTCAAGTTTATTGCTCCCAGGCTCCAGGATGAGCAAATTCTGTATGATAGCTTAGAATCCAAAAAAGTGACAGTATCACCACTGCACTCAGTTCTCAGCTGCTGGAAATTTCTTGGAGTCAAGCCCTTGCCACAGAGTCAGGACAAGGATGGGGAGAGATACTTTTTCCCAAGGAGCATAACATACATAGCATGAAACCAATGGAAATGGTCAAAGGCCACCCTGATGACCAGCAGGTTCCCCTGGGCCATCTCCTGATGCACCTCCAGGCAGCAGGGTGACATCCTCAGGCAGGGGTTGTCATACAGGATGTGGTACAGCTCCAGAGAAGGTGTTTGGGAGAGACTGGAAGGAAGGTGAGCTGCTGCTGGAGGAAGGCTTCAAAGAGCATCACTTCTGAGGGTAAGAAACTTTGGGCTCGATGGCTTTGGGGTTTTGGACTTCCCAGTGCAGACTTTGCTGAAAACATGCTAGGTTGTATCCTGAGCTGGTGGTCTTGGATCTTGAGCTGGGATTTGGCCTCACACTGGGCAAGGAAGGGGAGTTCCCCATATCATATGTCATATGGGGCATCCTGGCTCAGCCCCATGTCCCTTCCAGTGGGTGGCTGGTGGCAGCTGTCCCCCTCTGTGGTCCCCATGTCAGGTCACCAACCTGCTCCACTGCCCCTGGCTGGGATTTACAGCTGCAGAGACAGCTGGAGAGGCAACAGTAAGCAACACAGGGGTTTAATTCTTTTCCACTGGCACAGTTAGGAAGGTGGCACCTAGGGGAATGTTCTCCAAAAAGCCTCCTCTAAAGGGCTGGAGTCCTCCCCATGTCCTGGTGTCCCCCTTGGGGACACACAAAGCTGTTGCTCAGCTTGGTTTTCCTCTGTATGAAATGCAATGAGCAGAAGTAGCAACCCATTTCACAGGCATGCTGTGAGACCTCCTTAATGAATGTGCATGAAGGACCTAGGGTTGATAAATGCAAAATAACAAATAAAGAAAACCATGGAGTCTCAGAGCACTGCTAAAGGAAGTCAAGCATGTGATGAAAACAGGTTTTAATAGATCCTGACCAAACCTCCCTGTGTTGCAGGACTGTGAGCAAAATGCAGTCTGCCTCATGCCTTGTGTGAGGAGACTTAGAAAGCCAATTAAAACTGTAAGTCTGGAAATTTAAACTTCCTTTTCTTTCTAGCATGAGATTTTCAGCCTGTCTAATCCTAGGCATATCTGAGCTGTAAAGCACCTGTGCTGTGCTGAGGTTTGGCAATCTAGTGCTGTTATCCTAGGTGGTAGCATAAAATATTCACAAAGACAAATGTGAACTGAAGCTATACAAGCTCCCTCTACCAGTTGTGTGGACAAAAAATATGAAATAAACCAAACCAAACCAAAAAAACCACCACCACCAAAAAAACAAACCAAAAATAAATACCACCCAGTTAAAGGAAATGTGGTGAGCAGTCAGAAGTGCCCCCACATAAGTGAGTTAGTCAGTGTGCTTTAAAAGCCAGATTATCAGGGTTTTGTAAGCAATGTTCTCCTGACAAGTCAGGTGAATTTTATTCCTTGCTTTCAGCTGCTCCAGTGAATTTTATGCAGCTCTCTAGAAAGGCTCAATCTTGCAGTGCTTCTTCCAAAAATGTCATCTTTTCTGTCTTTGTTTCATCCCTCTCCTTGTCAAACTTCCACTGATCCAGCCCCCTACTCTTTTAAATGGGCCTTTCCTGTTCATTTTTGTGCTTTAGTGGCTGCACATAGCCAGAAGTTTTTCTTCCTGTCAGACCCGAAACACCCATGGAGTTAAACTTCTTCCCTTTGACAAAAGAAGAGGGGCATGGAGACTTGGAAATCTCCTGAAAGGAGATAAACAGTCGGGATGTGTCTGTGAGAGGCTGGTACTATGGGTGTCCATGGGTTAAGATGTCCCTCCAGATGAGCGTCCTTCACAGTGCCTCTGAGGGATGTGCCACGATTTCCTATAACACGTGAGATTTGGACAACACTGGAAGAACAAGCAGTAGAGAAGAGAGGGGGTGGGATTTGGGGGATTTTTTGTTGTTTTTTTTCCTCATGATCCCATAATATGTAGGATTTGAGGCCCAGCATAGAGGCTGAAGGAGCAGAATTCTTTCCAGGTACTGCTGGATGTGTCTCCTTAACAAAGGCAAGCATAGCAGGGGCTCTGGTCTGTCTCAAACTCACCTTTCAGAGCAGGTTTGTTTGCCACTCTTCTCTCCTGGCTTCTCCAGAGAACCATGGCGTTAATTTTTGCCTTGTGGAATGCTGGGGACACCTGGCCCTGGTCCGTGGAGACCGTGAAGTGGCAGGAGGTGGTGGCTGCTCCAGCACAGCGACGACTCGAATGAGTGACCCAGGAGCCAACAGCTCCGTATCTTGTTACTAATCCAGCTTGATCCCCATCTCTCCCCTCTTTTTACTTTTTTTCCTTTAAAGGGCATTTGCTGCACCAGCTGCCTGAAGATCTCAATTGCATCATGTCAGCAGATCCATCTCAGCCTGGTGTTTTATTCTAGGGAAGGCTGGGCTTAACTCTTCCGTTAAACAATTAAAGCCATGCGCGCCAAACTCGAAACAGGCTCTGCTGGAAGAGAACAATAAATATTGATGACTTGAGGCAAGTCTGGCTTTTATGACGTTTGATGACAACTGGTATCACTTACAAAAATTACATCATAAAGAAGAAGCAATGAAATTGCATGTCATCAGGCATCACTAAATGTCAGAAGAAATATGTTTATCCTTTGTTTTCAGATCCAAATTCAGTTTTAACATTTAAACGAAATCTAGGGCCATTTTGGTATTTATCAGGCACCATTACAAAAAATCCTGGGGTATTTTTGTTTGCTAACTTGCTCATTGCCAAGGGTGGTGTGTTGTTTATGTTCCTGTTCTTTCAAGCCAATTTATGCTTAGTAGAGCATCCTCTGAATTGAAACATCCCCTTCCTCTTTACCCCACCCACTTATTTTTGTCTGTTCTCATCCTCTGGAGAATTCATGGGCTGGCAGCTTGTTGAAAACCTCAGTGTAATCAATGGCAATACTGCGCCTGGGGTGAGATTCACAGAGGTCTGGTATTAGCAATAATCCATGGGTTTATTGAGACAGTTGGAGATGTAAACACTTTGTCTCCTGTTTTTTCGTAAGCTAAATAAAATTAGGACTGTCTGGACCACTGCACCACAGCTCTGTGGTTCAAACAAAACAAACCCTCCCTCTGGACATGAACCTCAAGATCCTATATATAGCCAAGGATGTTAAAATAAATGCTATTATTAAGGAAGGTTAGAATTTTCAGCTATTCTGAGTGCTTTAATATCTATTGCTATACACATTAAAAAAAAAAAACAAACCAAAAAACCCAACAAAAACAGGCAGAAAAACCTTAAAATGCATGTCTTAGTATTGAGGTCCTTTTGCTGGTCAAATTCTAAAAATTCTTTCTTGTCTTTGCACAAAGTGGTAGATCACATGAGAAACCTGGCCTGGGGTTCATTACTGTGTTTGTCAAGTTTCACTTCTGATAATTGAAACAAATGTAAAAAAGTTACAATTCGGGGAGGAATAGGTAGAAGAAAGCAGAAATGGCACTCAGCAAGCATCTGGGAGGGTACAAATGTCATTTCTCTTTGAAACAGCACACAACAGCATTCAGCACCTTTTACAGCAACCTACATCTCTACGGTGTCTGAAACCAGTGAGCTCTTTGAGCAGAAGAGCTTTGCCACTGCTTTCATTGTTAACAATGTCCCCTGATGTCTAATGTAGGGGGAAAAAATATGCTCAAGTTTTTTTGCCTCAGCCATAGTAGATGAATGTGTTCCCAGCCTCCTGTAGCCCGTACACAAAAGGTGCGGCTGCCCCACGTGCATCTCCAAGGTAAACTGTGCACACAGCTTCAGCGTCTTCTCAGGCACCAGCCAGAACTTTGGATTTAAGCACTTGGAAGACTGGGTAAAGCCTGCCCTGTACCTTTATTGTGAGTTAAGCCCCCCGAAGATTTCAGTGTTTTTCATTTAGAAAGCTGCTAGAAGGGGTCAGGGGAGCTGCTTTTGACTCTGGGGGATCTAAACCAAATTAAACTATGCAAAAAATACATTTCTGGAACAATTTTGCAGTAAAAGTTTCAGTCAAGTTTTACTTGAGTTTTTGGCTCATCCCTAATGAACCAAAAGAGGCAGGGGGAAATGTATTATTTTTTTGCTCCTGGATGGTGCACAAGCTGCCAGTTCATGCAAGCTGAATAATCATTGCTGGGTGTTAGGTCTCAGATTTTCTGATGATTTTAAAGCAAGACAGGGGCAGCTGCAGTTGTTTTACACTGAGGAATTTCAAAGAATCATCATATGCTTTTACTTGTAGTTGAAATGCTTAAAATATTCCTGTTCCTAAAGTAAGCTGAATTTACACACATCTATATGTATATATAAACAAACACATACTAAGGGTCTAAGTCTGCTGGGAAAAAAACAAGTAGCAGTTGAAGCAGAAATACATCTAAGTTATTCTGGGAGACTATGAAAGCATCAAAAAGTAAATAAAACCTATAAAAAAAAAACCACACCGAAAAAAAAAATAAGAGGAAAATATCAAAATCAAGCATTCATGAGGACTGGAAGATATTCCATTGGCTTTGCTCATTTGCATGTCAATGCCACAATGCCATGCCAGCTTGGAGCTGCTTCATAACAGCACTGGTGTCTGAGCCCAAGGGAACAATGTAAGAGGTCAGAGCAGCACATTTGTAGGTTCACTGATTTCTTTTCAGTGTGCTCAGGAAAACAAAACAAAAGTGGAGAGACAGGACCCGTACCCTACATGGTGATTTGTCACTGACCTTTCAGGTCTCCAGCACAAGCATGCTGGCTGGTTTTCCTTTACACAGCACAACGTGGTGCAAGGGGAAAACCCTGGAATTCCACTGTGGGCTCTGCTGTGGCCTCACAGCCAGCACAGCACCCATCTAGGTATGCTTTGGCTATCAGCTTTTCCATGCCTGAACAGAAGGTCAGGGTGTCTTCAGCTGAAATAGGAGCAGTCAGCTTTAATTATTACTCTGTCAGCTTCTCTAAAGCCTTATATCTGAATGTTCCAGGGCATTTTATGGATGTTAAGGGGTAAATTTGGCTCTATTACACATACAGAGCTTTCTTAAAGGACGTTGTGTTTGTGGCTCTGATTTGAAACAATTAATGAAATTTCATACTATCACATCAGCATGTGTTCTTAGGAGGAGCCTTCAGTTCCTGTTGGACATGGAAAGCAAATTGCACTGATATGTGGGATAAGAATAGGAAAAATGCTGAGTCTGAGGATGGTGAGGGTAAACAAGCCTGGTAAGAAGCTCCTGTTTCTGTAGTTCACAAGTGAAGTATTCTTCTGAAATTCTGGCTGCACCTTACTGATAAGGCACAGACCTCCCATATCTTTCCTTAGTGCTTGCCCCTGGTTCATGGTCTCAGCCCTGAATTTTGGGGCTCACGCTTTCAGGAGGTTACAGTTCCCTTCAGGCCTAACTCTGGACTACTGCCTTCATGAGATGGTTAAGAATTTAGAAGTTGCAGGTCCAGGACTCAATTTTCTTTGTGGAGCCAGCTCCAAGTTTTCTCACCATGCTTAAGATGACTGCTTAAACAAGTCCAGCTGTTGCCACATGATAAACACAAATGTCTACTCTGGATTAGACCTCCTGCTACAGCTACAACTGCTTTATTTTTTATTTTCTTAAATCCCTGGGAACTTATGCTAGGACCCCACAATGTTGTAGTACCAAAGCAAGAACAAGAGATCTGTGGAGGAATCCAAAATCTCTAAACAAACTAAAAATACATTCTGCAGCTGGAGGATACCAAGAGGAAAAGGAAGAGCTGCCAACACATGCAGCATTTTTCAGCCTGTCATTATGTGCCAATTTTAGCTTGTCAGCTATTGCTGGCAGTGGCCAGAGAATGTGAGTGATTTTCATTAATTACCTTTTCTCTGCCAATGTAGATAACCAGAACTTTCTTCCCCCTCATTGATGTGCAATGTGACTTTTCTTTATTTTTTCTCTTTTTTTCTCAGTTACAAAACTTCCAGTTATCTTTGGAAACAGGAACTTTCACCAGGCCTTAAGCCTGCAGTTTTTTTCCTGGATTGAAGTTCTACCTCATTGATTTAAGTTCTGTTTTACACTTGCGTGCACCTTCTCGGACACTGAATGCTGATCAGCTTTTCTGTAGCTTCAGGTGTTCTTAGATGATGGTAAAACCTTCTCTTCTCTGCACTGGATTTTTTTTTTCCAAAAGACAATAAAAAACCCAAACTTTCCTTCCATTGTCTTGGCCATGGGATGGGTGTGCAGAAAGCTGGATTGAGAGGGAGCAAAAATGTCCACTTGGGGAAGATCACATTGTGTCAGTTATTTGGCAGAGTTTGTGGGAGCAAACCAGCTGGAAAGCTGGTGAAAGCTGAAATACTGGTGTTAATCTATCTCATGCTTTGTCATCACCTGAACAAATGGTGAATTTTACCTTCCATGCTCTAGCCACATTTATCAAAGTAGATGTAAGCAAGAGCTACAAGGAGAGGCTAAAAATTTGTCTTTATATAAGGTAACTTCTTCCTTACTGCTTCTGTCTTGCTTGTATTTTTAGACTAGCAGGGCTACAGTGATGTCAATACTTTGTCATTAGCAAGACTTTAATTATTTTGTTCATGAACTAGCAAGTGATTTTGAAGGCTTCAGGGTTTTTACTCAGATTTGTTCCGATATTCAGTGGTTAATTTTTTTCTCCTTACATGGAATATTTCATCATGGTTGAACAAATAACAGATGACCAAGTTTGAGAAAAGTGAAAGCTGATTTAATCCACTGATTCAATACTGCTGGTATATTCTTAACATTTTTTTAATGTTTCTGTTAACCTAAACAATTGTATCTCCAGCACAAAAGGCAAAAATTCTGGAGTCTTCCATAGCAATATTGTCAGCCACTCCATCACTTTCTGTGGGTCCAGCTTAATAGTTTTCACTCTTGAAAGGATAACACCTGCTCTGCCCACAAACTTAAGTTTCATTTTCTTAAATAATTCCTGTAGTTGTGTGTCTTAGGCTCTGACTTAAAATTTTCAAGTATTCAAGGCAGTTCTTCAGCTTTGGTTCGGTTTACCTGCAGCTTTACCTTTCTATTTTCTTATTAAATAAAATCTGACTTATACAGGAAGTGTTTATATCCAAGGCATGACACCATGAAACATACATGTACCTGAGGAGATGCCCAGATTGACTATTTTGTACCTGTTGAGATCCAAAATACTATTTCCATTCTCCAGTTTCTGAAGGAGAATCTGGTCAGTCTGTCAGGTCATTCTCGTAGGCAGATTGAATCTCTGCTCTTATCCTTCCATCCTGAGGGACCCAAATCTTCACTAATTCTGCCTTGGGACCCTGGAGCACTTTGTTTTTTCTATCCTTCAGGCTGTACCACAAAGAAAATTAACCAGGCTTGATCTCATAACTCGCTGTCAACATTTCTGAAAGTCTGTGAAGAACTCTGCTAATTGTGCTTATGTGTTTGCATACCCATGATCATGTTCAGCTGTTTAGATGAACTCTAGGAGCAGTCAAGCCTCATTAACTAATCATACCTTTGGTGAAAAAATTGGCTCTGACATCTTCATGGACATAAATGCCCTCTAGTGACTGGAGATCACTGTAAAGAGCTGTACTTTGGGTACAGCCTGTGTATTCTTTGGTACATATCTTGTATGTCTGTCTTGAAGAGTTACTTAACTGGACTGTTGGCCGCTTATGGTATTGTTCTGTTATGGGAAAATTCAATGAAGCTTAGGTTTTCTTGAGAAAACACTCACTCTTTATTCTTTAACTCCATGCTTAGACTGAAGGTATATGTGAGAAACCCCTCTGACACTGCTGTGTTTGCTCAGCTTTTCCTTCTGTCTCTCTTTTTCAGATAACATGAGCAGATGATAGCTGTCACTTTCCCCTGACACCCCTCAGTGCCATGTTTTCCCCCAATATGGAGCAGCACATCTGCAACCAGTACTGGTTGCAGTACTGGGTTTAATTGTGTTTTTCCACAACTGGAATAACTTAATTCTCCTTAATGAGCAGGAGAACTGGGAACAGGAAGATTGAGACTGTGTGGTTCTGTTCCCTGCTCTTCCTGTGAAATAACTTGTACAAGCAGATCTTTAATTTTTTATTTTTTATTTTTCTTAAAGCTCTTGGATCCATAATTCCTGGTTTCTGCTTCTGTTAGCTGGGGTTCAGAGATCCAAGGAGCACTCTTGCAGAGAAAGTACAAGATGCCCACTGACTTTGTTTTTTAGCATGATAGTGGCAGCCCCTCTGGAGAAGACCCTGCCACTGCTGCTCAACGACCTGTGGCTGGCTGGGTCTGCTCCCAAGCCGAGCTCTCACCAGTGGAAACAAAGCCCTTTGAAGCTGCACTTAACCAGAGCCTTGAATCTCCACCTCATCCAAGTTGTCATGAGACCAAGAGATGTCTTTCATCCACTTGACTGGGAGACACAGTTCTTGCCCACTGGCAAAAGGTGTGACAGCCACAAGTAGCACGCTTTCCAACCTGGAACCAGGCACCCTGGCCACGCAGTTCTGTCCATCCTCTACCCAGCCTCTGCTCACCCAGATTGACCTGCTGTGCTTCTGCAAACCCTCTCTCGTGCTCTGAGGTGCATTCACCCCACTCCTGGAAGCTCTCCTTCCCTGCTCCCAGCTCATCCTTATCTTTCTGTCTGTGCAGGCTTGCTGCTGCTGGCAGCCCTGGCAGGTCCGGGCTGGTTTTCATGTGAGTGCATGGCTGCCAGCAAGCTGCTGCTCGGCCGCCCGCGCTGACCCTGCTCGCTTTGGGCTGGGCTTTGCTCCTTTTAATGCTGCTAATCCCCAAATCTTGTGTAGGACAAATACAGGACAGCTAAAGAATGATTCTTTTTTTGGCCAGAGAGCCTTGCAAAGCTCTGTAGTCAGCATGTGAATGCTATCTGGGGAGGGGGAAAACCAGCTGATCTTGGCTGTGTCTCAGGGTGGCTGAAGGTTTCACGTTAGTCTGGGCTGATTTGTTTGGAGCTCTTTCACACTAGGGTGCTTGCAATATCTGCTATACAAACATATTCTGTGTGCTTTCATGCACGTGTGTTATTTTCCATGTTGCTCTTAAAAGGATTTGCCATTGCTATTCATATTCCTGTCCCTTTTGGGTGTCATTTCCTTCTGCCATGATAATTAAACCAAAAAGGGGGAGGGGGAAAATAGGCACACAAATAAAAACTACAGACTCGTCATATTTGACAAAGGCATCAATGTTAAAACAGAGGTTTTTGATACCATGACTGCTTCCTTGTTATACCTAGCTAAGGGAAAATGCAACTGATGTTGTGTTTTTTAGTGATTAAGTGGTTAATGATTTAATGAACTAAAAAAAATCTCATTTGTTGCATCCCTTGGACTCAGAAAAAACCTCAAAGAGCTGATTTTCTGTGTACCTCAGTCCAATATTGCTACCTGCTGGGATATGAACACAATCTCTAAATAAATTGCAAGTGGCCTTGGGCAAATGGAAGAGCTTCGCTTTGATCTTGCTAGAGAGAATGAACTCAAATGTTCAATCAATCAAATTCATAACTTCTAGCTACAATCGGCCTGACAACAGCCTATTATTTATTTTTAAAATCATATATTTCATTATTGCAAAACACACAGTCTCTCATGGGGGGAAAAGCCTAAATTATTGATAGGCCTTGTATGTGACTGAGTTTGTTGGTTTTGACATGCTTGTCACTAACTATTGTCAGGAAGAATTTACTAAGATGTTTAGTCTGAAAAGTTGGCCAGGAATGTGTGTTGTGCCACATTTAAACTGGGTAGAGAAAACTTTAATAGCTGCTTTCTTCTTGAATTCCTAGTTGGTAAAGACAGCTGAAGGCAGACTGGGCTTTCTAGTGTGAAAACAATGCGTTAGAACAAGTGCCCTTTGTTTTAATTGCTGCAAACCAGATGATTCAGGCTCTGAAATTATCTGTGAGTTGGGGATATGAAACTTTTACTTGATTTGTGTATTTCTGGAAATAGCAATTCCCAGTCTGCAGAATATTTATGTGTACAGAAAAGGGAGAACAATTAACCCCACACCTCAAGAGTCTGTTTTCACTAGTGCTTGTCAAAAACATCTGAAGAGTGGGTAAGGGAAGAGTGTATCAGGGAAGTCTGTAGGGAGGGTCATCCTATTATACAAAAGCATTTATAGAGATGTTGTAATGAGTAGTTTCTCCAGCCCAGCTGGAGTTTGTGAGGAGGCTGTGCAGACACCTGGATGCAGCTCCCACGTGGCTCAGGGGACCCCAGGACTGACCTATCAACCATGTGCCTGGTGCTGGATGGAGTTTTGCAGGAGAACCACCACCTCTTCACTCCCCACTGCTATTTATGTGACCCTTATGGGCCTTACATGTCTGTGAATAACTACTAATACTTCCTTCTTGCTGATACAACTCTGGAGCAGATCAAGGGATACATCTGACCCATGAATATAAGTAAAAATCTGCAGTATTGTCTAAAACTCAAATGTATCAAACAGTCATAGGGCTTGACAGAGAATTCTGAAGGCAATTTTAATGGGAAGGTGGCAGTATTACAAAATCTGTGATTGAAATAAAATTTGTTTTTCTTCTAAATGCTGGCTCTCTCTGCAGAATCTAAATAAGTAATTTTATTTCAGCATAGTATAACACTGATATATTTTTCTTTTGGTTTTGGCGTGGCTTGAGTAAAAATGAAATATTTCAGGTCACCAAAAGAAGAAAATTTAAATGTTGTCATAATCCCCAGAATGTTCTTTTAGTCAGATATTGAAATTATCATTTTAGTACTTCTGGCTGCACTTGTTCCCAAACAATTTGTTCCATGAACTTTTGGATGATATTTCATCATTTTCTACTGACTTCACAACAGTGGAGCATCCCATGGGTTACAAGTTCCATGAGAAGGCAGTGGAAAAGCTGAGCAAGAGGACTGATTGAACCAAACTTTAACAATCTGAAAGCTGTGAATCTCACCCAAGGTCTTCCAGGGTGCCTCTACAGACCCTGCAAAGAGGGGCCCTTCCAGGAGATGGCTTGCCTTGTGCTGAAGCAGCTGAATATGGACAACCTTTCTCCACAGGAATGGAGGTTACTATTATAAGTGCTGTTTGCATTTTTGACGTCTTTCCTCGTTTTAGCTGCCACTGTTTCATGGCTTGTCAGGAGCAGCAGTGCAGAAAATCTCCAAACCTTTCCCAGTGCCTCTGTTCAGATGTGTCAGAAACAGCACCGTAGGAGCAACAGGCAGCTCAAATAAATTTAGGTAGCTTTGGGAGCTTCCCTTCCTGGTGCTTGCTTGGCAGCTCTGAGCATGAACTCACACCATTTGCCTGGTCTGTGTCACATATGGCAGTCCTATTTGCACCTAGGCTTGGGTCCAGACTGTGAATACCTTTTAAGCTCCACACCAATTCACACTTGTTGCAAAGCCCTGGAAAATTAAGCCTTTCTTTAGGCTTTACTCCTGTGGTATCATTGCACCATGTAATTATAGAGACTGTAATATGCTTTTATTGTGAAGGTTTAGCAAGATGAGCAGTTTGGGACACACTCAATGCCTAACATGCAGTTCAACTTGGCTTTGATTTCCGTTATGAGATTTATTATCACAGGGAATACACACTTCACTTGACACTGCTGTGTGCCTGTCTAAGCTGAGTACACAGACTTTTTAAAACTAGAAAGATTTATTTGTTCTTTTTAATGTCTGGGACTAAACTTTTGCATGGAAGGAATGTGTTGCCTAAGTATAATGTGATCCTTCCAGGTATATAGTGGGATAGAATAATTTGCTTTATATCTGTTTTTGTCTGAGAAATATTTCAAAGATCTTTCCTGCCCAGGTTTCCATAGGGCTCTAAGCGACTGTTGTCTGTTTTCAGAAGTTCACAGGTCTATCAAAATGTACAAATCACATCTCTTCCCTCTTAGCACGCACACAGGCTCAGATCATTGTGGGGAGACAGTGCCAGCGTTGTGTACTTTGCCAGATGCTTAGCTGCTGTGATAATGAGGGTTATTAAGGAAACAGGGATATTAGCTGCTGCAATCCATGATAGTGGGGGACTGTGCCTGATGACACAGAAAGGTCTCCTCAGCTGCTGTGTCCTTGTGTTTAAGGAAGGTGGTGTTTGTTACCTGCCAAGCAGCCTCTGATTTACAATCTCAAAGCACCATGAAGTGTCAACACCAAATTAATTTCTGTGTGTGTCGGTTGTGATCTCAGACAGTCCCTTCTGATACGTGGTGGTTATGGAAGAGTGGTAAATTCAGCTCTGAGGTTGTTTTGGTTTTTTGGCTCAAGTGAACATCAGAGGAAATCCTTCCCTTTTTACTCAACTGTGCTATTGAGAAGAGTGGAGAAATGGCTCAGCTATGCAGCTGGAGTCATTTGGAAGTGTTTTCAAAGGAAAAACAGCACTTGAAAACTGGATTGTCCTGTGGCTTCTCTTAACCAGGTATATTTTGCTGTTAACTATAATCATGTAATCCCAAGCAAGCACATACCATCTATTTATCCACCTATCTACTTGGAAATGATCACACAGCAGGTAATTCTGCTGCTGTAGGTGGCTCAGCCATGATACCTCTGGAAACAATAATTATCAATCACTTCTGTCAGAAATAAGATACCTTCTGCAGGAGTTCACAAGTTAACCACACATGCCTGCACAGGGGACCACTAGAACAGGCTTGTCACACAGGACAGGATCCTGTTGCCATTTTGTGTGTCAGAAATTATTCACTGACTTCACAAAGTTCCGGCCATGGCTTGGAGTGCACATAGCAAGGGTTTGTTTATGAAGACCTTTGATAGCACAACAACACATACTGCCTTCAGGTTTGGGGAATGAGACAGCTGGACATTTTTCCAGGGAACCTCTGCATGTTACCACCTCAGCCTGTGTTGGTTTTCTTTCTCATTCCAGTAATTTATCACGGCATTTCATGACTTTGAAACCTGGAGTTCAAGGACACCTTTTGCCCAGGCAAGCAATTGTGTTCTTTACACATACATCACTTCTGAAGAAACCAGAAGTGCCATCTGATTGTTTGCTTCTGGATTTTGCATATGAGGCTCCCAATTTGCATATTGGCATGTTAACATACCAAAAATAAAAACCTGTTTCCATAAAGTAGAAAACATACAGACAACCTGATGCTTTCTCCATGTGAAAAGTGGAAATAAACAAACCAGGCAGTGTAGGATGGTTCAATTCCTTATCCTTGCTGTGAAAAAATTTCTGATCTAATTTCCTCAGGTTCTTGGGATGCTGCTCATCTGCATCACATGCTTTATCAACATTTAATTATAGGCAATTATCTGTTTCCTCAAAAACATAATTATTGATGCATTTAATATCCACCCTTATAAAAGCCTGGCCACAATAAACGAGAGAAATAGAGCCTTATCCCTCAAGGGAAGCTGATTTATTCTAGCAGAGTATTGCAATGGGTCTGTATGAACTAACAAAGGGACAAAAATGAAGCAAGAGGATGATAATAAGTACACACAGGATAGAAAGAATGCCCACATACCAGGTTTGGATGGAAGCTGGCCCAGGCTGGCAAGAAGCAGTGAGTGATTCAGGGTGCCCAGGTTCCCAGCAGAGCTCCAGCTACCCCTGTCTGTGTCTGCATGGGCAGTGCTGAGCTCCAGACTCTACCTGCTCAGAGCATTTCCAGCTTTTGTCCTTATTTTGGGCTTTGATACATCCAAGAATTTAGGTGTGATATCTCAAACTGGTCCATGAAGTTTCCCAGGAAATCTTACTATGCAACACAGCTGCTGATGCTGGTGGGTTTGCCACTGTTTAGTGGAACACCTTGGGTTTTGCCATGCTGTGGTGTAGTTTGGAGGTGTCCTGGTCCCAGGGAGAGCAGCATCTGAGTGCAGAACCACTCATCAATGTCCATCCTGATCCTGGCACTCAGCTTACTGTCTATCCACCAGTTTTAGATTCAATGTATTTGTGGAGGATTTGATTTCACAGGGGCAGTGGAAAAGGTTTGACTTTATGACTGACCTTCCTAGAATGACATTGACAATGGTTGATGGCCAATTTCTGTTGGTCTCATTGTGTTATTTTAGTTGAACTTCTTAAACCATAAAGTGCTTATATTCCCATTTTTATCCTGGTGGTAGCACAAACTGCAACTCATCCTCTGGATATAAGATGTGGTTATCTATAAATGCATGGGAGAGACTGGATTATGCAAATATGCTTATTACTCTGTTATGGTGCTGCTGGTGGTTTGTTTGCACTTTTTTTGTCTTTGGTTTATTTTTAATTTGAGCTCATTAACACTTGAGGTAACATGTATTTTTCCTGCAATCTGAAGACAAAATCATAGGGAAAAAGATTGTTGCCACCTCTATTATGCCTGGGCTGAGACATAAAAACAAAGAGGCTGCACATTGTTGACCAAGCCTCTCTTAAATCCTCCCAGCTCCTCCTGTCAGTCCTTGTTTTCTCACTCCTGAGCTGAAAGTAACAACCAGGAGCAAACACACAATGTTTTTGTAGTTGTTTCCTTAGAAATTAGGCAGTTCCTCTGCTACACCTTAATTGCATGTGTGGCAGATCCCGTCATAAGTCATTCTGACAAAAAGGCCAGGGAACATTAATATTTTTGTTTACAGTATGTTAAACAGATGTTTTTTTCAGTGTAGAGATAAGACTACATTAAATATGATTTTATAAATAGAGGCTCTCACAGCTCAGCTCCTCTTGGGACTGCTCTGATTTGCTTGTTGGATGATTATAATGGGTTTTTAATTACACCTGTTAGCCAAGGTGTATATCAGAACTAAATTACAAAGCACCTTACAGCCAAGATTTTTCCAGTGTACAATGAGCTGAAAAAGGCTTTTTGTCCATAAGGACAAAGAAATTATTTTTCACATAATCAAAATTACAGAAGCTTTCTGAGCAAACATAGTGATAACACAGACAGATTAAGACAGACAAACTTTTTCTTTATTTATTTTTATTACATGTTTATTTTGGAAAGTGCTTAGTAATTACTCCCAGCAAGTTTAACTCCCTGTGAGCAGCTGACTAAGCCTCTGGTGGTTTTCATGGCAAAGTTTGCAGCAGGTTATTTTGTCTTGGATTTTTTTCTAATATTCTTTTTCATAAGAACGAAAAGGCCGATTGTGACATTAAAAAAAAAAATTAAAATACCCCACAAACAAAGAAATCCTACCCAAAACTAAAAGGCTTGTGTTTAGAAGAATGCGGATAAATGATTTTCATCCTTGAAAGAAAAATATTTAAAATAGTTGAATCCTTTCTGAATCATCTGCAGCTGTCAGTTGGCTGAGAGGTACCTCTACCTGCCATGAGGAGTTGGACAGCTGGAATCATAAAGGAGTGGCTATTCTGGTAGTATATGAATGCTCAGTGAAGTTACAGGAGCACAACAATTCCATATAAACAATGATTGAGGTAATATTTAGAACAGGCTCACTTAGTGCAGGCTCTCAAATACATTATTTCAAACATAAATGTCAGGCTGATCCAAATCCTGCTGAGGCCAGTGGAAATAGGCCCAGTTTCAAAGTTTTGGTTTTGATTACAACTAGATCCAATATCTTTTGAATTTACCTGAAACACAGAGTGAAGTTTTTGAAAGTACTAATATGAATTAGGCATCCAGCTGCAGAAGTCTATTGAAAGGTTTTTGAACATTTCATCAGTGTTCTGGCGTGCTTCTTAGCCAGGAGTTGTTGTGTGTTTCCATCTGTTGCAGCACACAATGGTTTCTACATCAGTAGATCTGGGAATGCCAGAAAGGATGTTCTCTGCAGGGCTTCCCTTTCTGGGAGTGTGCACAGGTTGATGGATTTGCTGGGAGACCAAACCCAGAAAAACCCACAAAAGGGCAAATCTTGGCCAACCTGCATCTTTGTTTTAGAGCATGGCAGCTGTTGAATTCCAGACTTCCACAAGGAGAGACTGAGAGCCCACCAGTGGTGTCTCAGGGACATCCAGATGTGTTTGAAAAAGTCCTGTATGCAGTGAGGGACTTGACTATTGGATGATTATAAGATGCCTGTTGCTTATCTTATTTTTAAATAAATTTTTCCAGTATCAAGGAAGCTACTGTACACTTCCCAGATTTGTTTTTCACCTTCCAGCAGGGTTCCTGGGTGTGCCAGCATGCAGGGACACTGCTGGTCATGGGAATGACACAAGCTGTGGTGTCTGGAAGCCCAGCTGCACTGCTCCAGGAACTCATGTCTTTGAAGGGTGTGAAATGGAGTTCAACAAACCTGTCTTGACTTCTGACTTGTGTCAGGAAGAGTAATTTCACTGTGCAAGTGAGTCTTTTGCTCTGTCTTTCAGAAGACTCTTTTTTACTTATTGGTGGCTTTAGTGATTACAATAATTGTGTAGCTCTGAACTTCTCTGAGTAGCACAATAGCAGCTGCTTCCATAGTTGGTCTCTTAAATGCAGAAGACTGCTCAGAAAACAATGGTTGTCTCAAAGTGTAAAAATACATTTCTTTGGTTGTTCCAACATGAGCAATGCTGATCCCAACTGTTTGTCCCTTCAGCATCTCAGCACTACATAGTGAAAAGAACAAGAAATCTCTTTTCCCCATGTGTTTTGAGAAGGGGAGAAGTTGTTTATTAAATTTTTGGAAACTAAGAACTCTTTTGTAAGGAAAGGAGGGTGGATGTCAAATGAAGAATGGTGAAACAGTCACCTATAGACAGCATTGTGTAAAAGCTGTGCAGGCCAAGGACATTAGTCAGGCATAGGAAGGAAAAAAGTGCAAAAAGCAAAGTTGATTGCCATGTTTACCCTGCCTTAGTGAACTTACCCACAGGGCAGCCTTCCCTGTTGAGTTTACTGCCCATAAATGTGCACATGCACTAAGCAGGCAGTATCTCTATTCTTGCCTCATATATCTTTCAGAGAATGAACTTGCTGTGTTTCTGAAGGTATTGCTAAATGGCCAAGGGGTAAATGGACCACTTGAGATAAGCCATATTTGAAGGAGCCTGTAGGCATGTTGTTCATGAACTTTAATTTTTCCCTGAGTGGAATTGGAAGACAATAAGCTGAATGTCGAAAGGTGGTGATGGAAAAGTAACGCAAAAAGAAGGGGTAGAAGGAAATGCAGGGCATAAGAAAATAAAATGAGTAGATGGGAAAATGGAAGAAATTGAAATGAAGAAAGAAAGACATAGTGAGGCAGCTGGTACTAAGTGATTGGTCCTAGGATGTGCCTCCAGAGGAGATTTTATTAGCTGTTCTGCTCCAATCATCCAGAGAGAAACTGACTGTAGATACTGGCTTGGACACTGTTTACAAACCCTGGTTTCACCCAATGCAAGTGTTAATACTGGTTTGAATTAAGCATTTTAGAGTTTCATAGAGAAAAATGGAATATGATCACCCTGGACTCTGATCTGATGGTGAACAGTGGTGTTGTCCATTGTGCTGATTCCAGTTCTAGTGAAATTCAGAGGGTTCACTCATACAGGGTGTCAGCATACTTCAGCAGGAGCTCCTTTTAGCACCAGGTCAAAGGCTGACAAAAAGAGAGGCTAACTGCTTCCACAGTTATCTAATCTTTTGGAAATGCCAAAATAGTGGCTGAATCTTTTTTGGGTTAGATGCAGCACATTAGAGCTGGCATGGTTGCAAATGTCAGTCTAGTTGGTTTGGGGGTAATATTTATTATTATACACAGTTCCTGATAGGACCATGAACACAGGTAGCAGGTATGAATTTTCTACACAAAAATGTTCTGTTCCATTGAACCAAATAGTTCTTTCACTTGTTAAGTGTCTGCCACTCTTGCTGGATGTTGACAGTCAGGACTCTCCCTAAATGTTCTCCTCATTGCTCTGCTGACTTTTCCCACTGTGTGATGGCTGGGACAGCCCCTCCTAAGTGAGCACAGCAGGACTGCCACTTTCTGACTTTTTCTTGTCTTTACAGGGGAAGCAACAGTGCAATAACTGTATAACTTCCCTGATGCTGCTGACTTGAAACGAACACAGGTAGCATGTTTATCACAGATCACAGCTCTCTTTCAGAAATCAAATTACCTTTGATCTCCAAATCCTCCATTTATTATCATTCAAGACCAGAAAGCCTGATTCATAAAAATGAAGGTACAGCCATGTTCAAGAAGCTGGCCATGGCCTGTGTTGCTCCTCCTTTCCTGAGGTGTTGGAGCCCATACGAGGGGACTCACGTGCTGCAAGGCCTCCAAATGACAAGAGAGTGCAGTGGCAGTAAAAAGAGACATACTGTAGGGCTGTGGCAACTGGAGTACACAGGTTATATCAAGTAGCTCTCCAGCTGCTGTCAGCCTTGACAAGTACCCTATTGAAATGCAGATGCCTCCTTCTTGCACCCAACACAGCAAATGGTTCAGCCAGGCTACGTTCCTCAGGCTCTAATGAGAAAGAGGGGAATGGATGAGCTTTTGATAATACATAATCATCTCGGCTCGTCTGTGCCTCAGGGTAGGGCCGTATCATGCAGGTGCTTTGAGCTTTATTCTGCTATGGAATTTAATATTTGGCCTACCCTACCTACAGCCCAGCCAGGAAGTTGCAGTGGAATCTGAGGATTTGTTCCCTATTTTTTGACTTTGTGGCATTAAGTGGGAACGACCTCAACCTTGACAGAAGATGAAATTTTATAAGCATTTACCTACAGGTGGATGTTAATAAATATTTCTTGCATTCTAATATCCTTCCACTTAAACATTATTAGTAAAATCTCCCTTCTTCCTTTAATCACCAGAGCTAGACATTTCTGAGCTTTAGAAAAGAGACAAACACGCAACAAATCGCGCTTGACTAATTTTGTTAAATTCTACAGAAAAGCAAATGTGAAGTCAAGTCTCTAGAGGTCGAGTCTTTGGCAAGAGGAATTTATAAGCGGAGTACTATTTGTTCTCTGATTATTTGCTCGGCTGACAGTAGATGAAGAAAAGACGAAGCAGAAGATTTGTGCTAATTTAGAAAAATGTTTGAAAATGTTTGCCTTGCAAATCCAAATATATTAGCTAAATGTTATTGAATAATAATGAGAATGGGCATTTATTGACTGAAGGACTATGGAACTATGCAAAATTAATTTGTATTTATTTAACACTGCCTTTCAATAGATCTTTGTTCATGTTTCTGCAGCTTGGATTTCCTTGCAAGAGCTGATCTCTTTTTATAGCACTTCTTTATTTTGGTAACCAGCCTAAGTGCCTTGGTTCCCTAACAAAGCTTGAACAAGAAACGAAGTAAATATACAAAGCAAGGGCTTGCTTCTCAGAGGTGCTATTGTTTGTACAATGGTAAAGTGCCGGCATCTCCGCTGAGGCCTGGGCCACCTCTTGCTGGATGTGTAGTAACCCCAAATCTTCCCAGATAAATGGCTGAAAGAAAAGAACTCTGTTATCTTTGACTTGCAGGCAGAGAGCTGAAGTGGGGAGCAAGCAGGAGACCCATCCCAGTCTCTGGTAGCAGTGATCTGGGCTTCCCTGAGCCACAACCCCTTACCCCAAGCACGATTCCCTCCTCTCATCCTTATGAAACTCTCCACCTGATGCCTTTTTCTTACACAAAGAGAAATGTTTCATCAGATTAAAATGAAGAAGGATGAGAGCCATAGGTAAGGAGATCTGAGAAGGACTTACTAGTAAAGAGTAGTTATTAAAAGTGAAAAATCAAGATTTTGCCAATCTTTCGTACAAAGATGAGCTTGTCTAGCCCAAGCCCACAAGCACTGTGTGGGAGATGAAATTATTTGAATGCATCCTCTTCCTCACTCTTCCAGCACCCTGGGTGCCTTCCTGGTGTTTATGCATCCCATTCTGCTGTGTCCTGAGGCACAGCAGCGCTCAGTCCTGCGTGGTCAGCTCCCTGCAGAAGGACATACACCTGAGTGTCATTCTCCTGTGGGCCAGTGTGGAGCATGGCCAGGTGTTGGTTTACAGACTGGGGCTCTAAAGAGCCTCACCTCTACTGCTGCACCCCATACAAAGGGCAGCTGGGCTCATTTCACCCCTGTACAACCTCTGTGGCACAGCCTTGGGAGCCTGTTTAATCCTTCTTCACTGAGATGGGATTGAGCAACTCCTAAATCCTTTCTGGGATTGAGCAGCTCCTAAATCCTTTCTGATATCTTCCCTAACAGCTCCATCAAGGGCACACTACAGTTTTCTGCTGCTCCTGGTGGCCCAGAACCTTAAGATATCTTTATGCCTCTGTGGATCACAGAGGGTTGTCACTCATTCCTCTTTCATCACAGCCATTCACATGTGAAAGATTTTGCTCTCTCTGCTTTTTTCTTTAGTTCTAGACTAACCAAACCCATGGGGTTTTTGCCTCTGGTGAGGGTAGGGATTCTCAGAGCTCAAGTGCTTCCACTTGCCACCTCTCCATCACTACAAAGCCCATGTCCCATATGTGTCCTTCCTATCTTCCAAAGAGGTTTGGATCCCCCCACCCTTCCCATTTTGGAAATACCACCGAGGATTTGTGGAGAGGCCAGTGCAAATGTGTAAATTCACAGTTTCTCTGGAAAACCAGAGAATATGCAGCATTTGTCAATAGGAACAAAAGCAGAATGTCATGTTCATTTTCTCTATGGGTGTGGAAGTGTTAAAGGCTTTTAAGCTCCGCTGAGGACAAGGTAAAAGAAGTCCCCAGCACATCTGTAATAGCTGCACCGTTGCCTGTGCGTACATGTGTTATCTGTGGCAACACAATACTTTTGCAGAGGGCTTTGGGAAGTGTGAGAATGAAACAGACTCTTTTTAATCTCATTTATTTCCTCAGGCCATCTGGATTTAGTAAACACTCAAGACGACTGACAGGAAAAAGTTGAACCTTAGCACTAACAGGTTCACATATGCATTAAAAGCCAGGACTTTCTGTACTCCAAGCATTGGCTGGATCACTGGCTTGCTATGAAGCCTTAATAGCTTTTCTGCAGTTTATATGTCTTAAAGTAGGCCCAGCTCTGGCTTCTTGCCTCATGGGGTGTTGGGAATGTTTATTACTTATTGCTGAGAGTGGACAGCATTACTGAAAAAAAAGCTATCGGTCTTATCCAAGGCTCATTAAAACCTTGAGAATTTGGCTTGTGCAAAGTCATTCTCAGGAGTTACCTGTTGAAGTCACTTTACACCTTCTTGTGTGAGAATGGCAGAGCTGAGCCTTTCAAATGGTTTCCAAATGAATCTGCTCTCAATGTGGTCAGGAGAATCTTAAACTGGCTTCAGTGGAAGCATGGGATGAGGTCCAAAGTAAAAGAATCGGCACTCTGGGAGTTTGAATGAAAACTAGTAACTAATAAATGAAAAGTACTTTTGTTTATCCATGCTGGCAAGCAGCCTGTCTGCACTGGGAACACCAGTGCCCAAGTATGTTCTTTATCCATTTGGATTTATACGATGCTAAAATGGGAGCCTGGCCAAAGCAGGAGGTGCCCCTGCCACAAAAAGCAAGCTTAACTCCAAGAGCCATTTATGAAATCTGTGTGAAACAGAGCTCCCAGCTCCATGAAACCTCTCTCTTTGCCTGTTCCTGTTTGTGTCTGTCTACCACAGACTTCCATTAAAGATGCTGCTACGTTGCTGAACTCATTGCAATGCTGAGAGTATGGTGGGAGTATTTGGATGTAAATTGTGCAAAACATCAGCTAGAGGCCTCGATGTTTTTTGGTCTCATAGTCCTTAAAGCCCCTTCACTGGGAGAATTCTCAGATGGTTTAGTCAGCTTAGCTCTTTCACTGCCTTGAAGTAGCACTGGGTGTCCAACCCACCAACACCTGTGTGACCCTGTTCCTACCTCCCTACTCTCTGGTGTCAGAAAGGGGATGAGTAAACCATAAGTTTACTTATGGTTTCTGGGGTTTAAAAGTAAACTTGTAAACCTTGATTTATTTTGATGTGAAGGCAGCAGAAGGAAGCTTAAAGTGGTATTTTTCCAGTATTGTCACCTATGTCATGCTTACCCTTATCTATAGTCCTGCTGTGAGACTTGTGCAGTTTTAGTGAAACTTGTGTTGTTGTAAGTGCTATGTGAAAGGGGACATTCCTCTTTATTGTTCCTGATCCAGGAAACTGAGGATACAAATATTCTACTTAAACTTCAAAGTGCATTTTAACATTAGGAGTGTATTTTAACATTAGGAGAAAGAGCTGTTTAATGCCTTTTCTTGGGATTTACACTCAAGATACTGGGTTAAATGATAATATTTGATCTAATTATTGTATGAATGAAAAGCTGCTGGAGGGAGTTTTGAGGAATCATTTATCTGAGCCACACCTTAAATATCTTCCTGATTTTTGTGCCTGAGCACACTAATTACAAAACACCCCCACAGCTGAAACTTGTGTAGGACATTTTATTTAAGTCAGGCATACATTAATAGCTGCTACAGAATGATACAGTGCAGTGATAAGACAATCTCTAGCTGCAGCATCATGGAAGGGCTTTTTAAATTGCAGACAAAAACCTCCCACCTCTTGCAAGGCATCTTGGTCAGCTGCTGCCTGTCTTCCACTGGAGGGGGAGTGGGTGTTTTCATGCAGGCTGGTAAAGCTGAACCCTGGTTTGACACCACCTCAGCCTGAGGTTGAGCCATTTGTATTTCACGGGTATGCAAAGTGATTGGGATGGAAGGTGTGGGGGAAGAGGCTTTCAGCTAGTTAGAGCCTTACACTGTACTTGGTATGATGCCTCCTGATGGGAAGCAGTCTAATAAAGCTTCCATTTTCAAGTTGAGATAAAAGCATTACCTATCCAATAGATCTGTGTGTAGAGACTAATGCCTCTCCACTTTGTTTTCACGTATTATATGTACAACTGGCATTAATTGTTACATTTTCCTTATGTTTTTCCAGTAAGTTTTTAATCTCTGCAGGCTGTATTGATTTTTTTCCTGTGTTGCTTCTACACTTGCCACCAGGACCTCCTTGTAGATAAGGTGTTTCAATTCAGCGTGTGATATTTCTTGGGAAAACACTCTAAAACACTTTTTTTTTTTTTTTTTTTTAATGTGTGTTTTTTTCCTTCTCTCCCCCCTTTTGCGATGTATTAAAAGGAAGATGCTGGAAAAGAATTCAGAACACAAAGCAGGGACTTGCAATGCCCTTTCTCTTTCAGCAAACTCTTTTATTCTACTGTGAGGAATGAAACGCTCCTGTTACAGCAAACACAGACTTGTGTTTTACAGCAAAAGCTGTTTAAAAGGTTATACACAGACTGTACACAGAGTTGAGCTTCGTAGCAAGAGTTTCTGTGTTGCTAATATTGAGAAGAGAACACTTATTCTGAAGTCACAGCTGTTACGGAAGGAACCTTCCTTTTAGTGCTTCTGTCATCTCTTTAATTCAGAGCTGAGGGGATTCTGGTTGGAGAGCCAGGAGTTAAGGCAACACATTAGGCTGTCACAGAATCAGGCTTGGGGGCTACAAAAAGGATGCCCTTGGCTGTTCCTCTTGCTGCTGGATGATGATGGGGGATAAAGTTTGACGTGGGGTGGGCAAACCCAGTGGCCCCAGATAGAGAAATCACAATGTTTTGTAGGTTGTTAAGGCTTATGATGCATTGCTTAAAAAAAAATTAAATATTAAAATTCTTCAATAACTCAGTGCTTACAAACAGCAGACAAGAAACTGTCTGAAAATACTGTGGAGGTGGACTCAGCTGCCATCTCCAGGCAAACAGAGCTGCCAGAGATGGTATTTCATGATCACCAGTGTTGTGCAGTTGTGTTTTACGTCCCTGTCATGCATCTCCCACCACCCCACCATCCCAGGCAATGCGAGTGGTTCTGCCAGAAGGCAGCTTTTCTCTCAAGCATGCTGCCTCTCTGCTGCCAGCTGCCCACCTATGCCCTCAGCTGCCCAGCCATAAACTGAGTTGTTGAAACTTGGTATAAACACAATTCACCTCAAAAAAAAAAAATTGTAATAAAGTTAGATGTTTAGATATTTTTAGATTTTTTTTTTTTTAGCACATCTGAAAAAAAGTGTCATAAAGTCCAGCCAGGACCACCCTGGCTGTGAAGGTCCCACAGAAGGGCAGGGTGCTCCTGTTGCCCCACCCTGCTTTCCCAGCCAGCTGCTGTGGCAGCCCTGAACCAGAGGAATGGGAGTCACGTCATTCAGTGACAAGTCGTGGGGAATTCAAACCACTGTCGAGCCCTCCTCAGTTATAAATTGAGTGGTTTCACTTGTCTAAGGAGGCAGGACCTTTTTCTGCCCTATGCACTCCCCTGGACATAGCTGCTGTCCTCTCTCTTTCCTGGTGTGGACTGTGTGAGCCTGCTGCCCTGCCTGCTGCCTGGACAGTATCCTGCTGGTTTCTGGATATGGTATAAACAGGCTAACCCACATTTAGCAGTTAGCAAACCGTGCTTGGAGCATCATGCTGTGCACTTCCCACAGCCTGTATGATGTTCAAGCCAGCAGCCTTGTCTGCCTCAGCCATGCATCATTATCTGGGCCCTTCAGATCCACTGCTGCTCATTAGATCTCTTTCTTTAGCACAACAGTGTCCACCTGTGCACCCCAAAAATGTCAGGGACCCTTGTAGCTGATGCTGTTGGGGTAATGACACACACACAAAACCAGTGCTCACCAGAGGTGATTTTGGTAGACTGCTAACTGCTAGCTCAGCTCCAGACTGATGCTGCTCTGGGGAGTGGAGGACAGGGAAACACATGCTACTCTTGTTTCCAGGTGCAGTAAAGACTCAAACCTGTTTCCCTCCTCTGTCTCCCTTTATTTTTGCCCTGTGTTTGGGTGCGTTTGGCTGCTTACAGACTCCTCACAAAGTGTGCTGGGGATGACTGCACTGCATCCACTACTTTTGCCAGTACTTATGTGGTGATCTCACTGTTCTGGCTAAGTTCTGAGTGCAAGATAGAGCAGAAGAAACTCCCCTTCAAAGCTCAGGGCTCAAAATCAGACCAATATCTCCCATAGCACTTTATTGCCTGGGAAGCCTATCTCATCTGTGCCTCATATACCATCAGCCTGAGATGCTCCAGCACCCAGCCTCCCACAGGCAGGAGAGGGAGAGGAGATGAACTTCCCATCAAGCACCAGGGAAAGAGCAGCAGCTCAAGCATCTCCCAGTGTTGCTAATTCTTTCATGTGCAGTGAAAGAAATTGCCACGAGTAGGTCAAAGAGCCTATGCTCTCTTGTCACAGGCTGTACCTCAGGCAAAACACGGCTGAAGGAAAAATCAGAAACCTTTCAACCCCATCAACTTGGATCTTAAGCAGAGTGAACAATGTTAGAGCAGAACTACATTTCCATCTGATGTCCCTAAATACAAGTGCTCAATTTAGAAAATAATTTAATATTAAAAATTCAGGCACATTAATGAGAAGTAAGCCCTGATTCAACACAGATGTACAAAAAAATGTTTTGAATTTTTAGATCTACACCCCAACCCCAGAGAGCTAAACACTGAATCGTCACCGCTCTGAAATGCATGTTGTTTCCTGGAAAGTTCTCCAAAAGGTGAAATGTGCTATGGTTTGTTTTGCTTCCAGACTGATCTAACTAACTGTTCAAACTTTCAAAGAAACTGTGTAGGAGTCTGACATTTAAAAGAGTTGGGGAGGGGGGGGAAGAACATGGGGGAAGAAGTCGAATTTTCCTTGTGAATTTGAAAAGATATTTTTCTGCCCCCTCCCCGAAGGAGAGTGTGTCTGGAGCTGGGCTGGCGTTTGCTCCCAGCGGGCAGGAGAGAGCTCCGGGTGTGTCCCAGGGCAGATGGGGATGCTGAGGTCGGGTTTGCCCCTCTGGGCAGCCCGGTGGGAGGGGATCGCTCAGGAGATCAGCTCTCCCTGCATCGCGAGATGCTGCACGGAACAATAGGAAATATTTGTAAGGACTTTATGGGCCATGGGAGATTTAAAGCTGGAAAACACAAAGCGTGCTACAGACCGGTCATCTGCCCAGGAGCCAGACGAGTCTTGTACTCCCTCAGTCATCACAACCAGGAATTTACAAAACTAAACCAGGGTGCATTTCCAGGGAGTTGATCCCACTCTGCAGGATGCAGAATTTCCATGCATGCATACACATACAGATATATAATAGAATCATATAGAGTATATGCTGCTATGATATATGCAAGTACTTTCCCCATCTGTTTAATTATTTCTTCTGTATTTTGAGACACAACGTGGATGCAAATCAGTTGTTTGGAAGCACAATAAAAAATTTGCCAGAGCCTATCTGTAAGCCACTAAAAGGTGCCCCTAGGTACAAGCTTTCTGAAATTTAGCACAAGAGAGGAAAACCTGTTTTTTACTTAGGAAGCCATCACCAGGCAATACATATTCTCAGAGAAAGTTCTTTTTCCCCTTACCATACTGACATAGACAGACTCACATAAATGATCTGGATTTAGATAAAAACTCCTGAGGTCTAAATGTTTTCATACCAATGGCAAAGTTCCCTGTAACCCTGTTGAGCAGGTGACCATGGGTTGCTCAGCACATCTGAACAGGACCTTGCAGCTCCTGATGGAAGGTGCAGGTCTATACTGAGTGCCAGAATGATGCTGTTATGACTGGAAGAATTTAGCTCTCAGAAACTGAAATAAATGCCTGGTTCAGGGGGAATGTGGTGGATGTTATTGAGGCTCATGGCTGTGAGGTGTGGAAATAAACCATTAGGTTAAGTCTTCTCCCTTGTCAGCACTGGATGTGGACTGCTGTCCTCCAAAACTCACACTAATTCTTCTCACTTATGTCATGTTTCCCACTGAAGTAAAATCAAGCTCCAATGCTATTCCTTTCTCTGAGCTTCCCTCTACATCCTGTCACTTTTGTTTCTAACAGAGGTTGGGAATTCAGGCTGTTCAGGATCGCAGCTTTCAGCACCAAGCCTTAAACTGAAAATACTGCCTTACTGGTGAGGTGAGAGAAAAAAAAATCAAATAGAGACTAAAAAACACATTTTCAGTAAAAAATGCAATCTTAAAAGAGTATTAATTGGAACAACTCTCTGCAGAAATTATTTTTACTCTAAGTTAATATTTTGGTTTATTGGAGAAAGGTAAATCAAGATCTCTCTTCCTTAAATAATTTCAATTTTAACCTTTCACTTTCATACAAGAAACCTGTAAATCTCCTAGTTTTCTTTTTCCTTTTTTTTTCCTCACAGTAAGATGAGGTAAGAATGCTCAACAAAAATTTAAAAAGAAACCTAATTTACATGAAGTAAAATGAAAGGTGTTGTGTAAAAAACAGGACAGTAACAGACTCTCTTTTCATTCCCTTTTTGATTTTTGGTTGTCTCCTGGAAATGTTAGGGATATTTTTTGCTAAAATTATTTCAGTACTTACATCTCGCATATTCCAGCTACATTTTAAAAATTTTTATATTATCTTAGTGGCATATTTTCAGTAATCAAGAATGACAGTCATTTGCTTCTGCATATTTTTAATGCTGGGGTTTCTTACATCTGGTTTTTAGCTAACAAAAAGGTGTGAACTGATTTGCACCGAATTCCCTCATAACAGCTAGAGTTTATAATAAAAAGTGATTGTGGAAGTGAGGGAAGCATTAAATATAATGGCAGAACAATTCTTTTAATCACCCAGGATAGGATAAGAATGAAATGCAGCTATAATATGAATGATAATCTGAAGGGGGAAGTAACAGCTGAAAGACTGAAAGAATTTCAATTAAAATATACTAAGCTTAACTGATTGTGCAGATGAAGCCCATCGATACAGCAATGATGGGCACTCCATACACGCCAGTGTAGATTCCCCGAGCGCACCAAACAGTTTAATTAAAAATGAATTTCGATACAATTATTATTTTAGCCTGAGAAACAACCGCAACAGAAAGTCTGATTTCATCTTACGAGCTCCCGGAGCACGAAGCGTTCCATGGTCGGGTATTTACCCACCCCGGCTGTGTTTCAGAGCCGGTGAGGGGCACTTGGAACGCGCCGCAATGAGGTATCCTCGTGTTGATCCTTTGTTCTGGAATTTTGTGGAAAGCTGTGAGGAGAGGGAAGGCGGCGGCGCCGCCGGAGCCCCCGCCCGGCGCAGGAGCCGAGCGCGCTCGGCCGCTCCGCTGGTGTTTCTGTGCCCTCTCGTGGCCCTCTCTCGGGGGCACGGGGACAGCCGGGGACAGCCGGGGACACCGCCACCCCGGCATGTCCCAGGCGGCTCCCCCGCCTCCGGACCTCCGCCACCCCCTGCGCCCGCAGCCCCCGCCAGCCCCGGGGACATCGCGGCCTTGGGGCGGCCCCTTGGGCCGGGAGCCGGTCCGTGTGCCCCGGCCACCCCTGCGGGGCCAGGGCCACCCGGGCACGGCCTCCCCGGGAGCAAGGGCAGCCCAAAGGCAGCCGGCGGCATTGCTCGGGGCTGAGCCCGCTCCGGGCCCGGCTCCCTCGGTCCGGTCCCTCTGTCCGGTCCCTCGGTCCGGTCCCTCGGTCCGGTCCCTCGGTCCGGTCCCTCTCCCCGCGGTCACTCACGCTCCTGCCGCCAACCTGCGCATCAAAGGATGCTGCATCCCGAGCCGTACCTGCCTGCGTGGGGCTTCTCTAACAGGCAGGGGTTATGGACTGTGTGATGGCTACTTCAATACTTCATCGAGCATTTCAAAGTTCCCCTGTGATCTATACATACGTGCCATTTAAAACATCTTTCATGTCTGTTTTGTTCTCATAACATTTTTTCCCCCCCACCAGCTGCTTCTTTCTGCCCCTTCCTTTCCTCCCAAACGGAGCAGCGCCTCTGTCAAACTGCAGCGCTCGGCTGCAGGCTCGGGAGCAGCCGGGCTGTGGGCAGCTGCCCAGGGAGCATCCCGCACACATCACAACTTTCTCTCAGAAATGAAGTTTCTTGTTCTCTCCTAGTCGAGTGTGCTGCCAGTCACACTGATTTGTACCAAACTGCAGTACACGTGCTCTGATACAGAAAATTGTGCCTAATTCTGAATCTCAGTCACTTATCTAAGACTGCTTAGGAGTCAAGCTGTGACCATTACATTCAGATCACTCATGACACAAACTGGATTTAAACACGTATCTCAAGAAGCATAAACCTGTGTCTTCTGACTTTACTACAGTTTTAGATGATGGTAAAAGTCAAAACCCCCACCATAATTACCCATCTATTTCTCATTGTGTTTTCTGTAGTGCCCATCACTGTAAAACCTAGGATATGATGTTTGAAAGTTAAATAAATGATGTGGAACTTAGATCTTTGTTTCAGCTAGGCATTTTTTACAGCACCTGAGCTTGAGTGCAGACTGTAAGCCTTGTCTGTGCACCATGTCTTTTATTGCTTCCTTGCTCCTACAGTGCAGCTTGGGAATTCTAAGGCAGAGGAGGGTGTATGAATTGCACAGCTCTGTACCGCAGATGGAACAGATCCCTGATGTAATTCTGCTGAAGGTAGGAGAGCTGTAAATGAGAAGGGGTTTTGCTCAAAGTTTAGTGTATCCATTTCACCAAGCAGTGCTCCGCCCAGCCCCTGAAGCCTCGTGCTGAGAAAGAAACAGCTGGTGGAAAGCACTTGTAGGTTTTAAAAACAATTTAACTGAGCAAGAGTCATATTTCCTTCTATTTTTTGTGTCTCTGTGAGACTATGTAGACATGACTTTTTATTTTCAGGGACACAGCAAATCAAAGCCATACCAGGTCTGGGTAGGGGTTTTCCTCTGGTGCCCTTCAAAGGTGTGGGAGTCTCCCATTAAGAAGTTGTTGAATCACTGGTTTTATCTTCTGCTGATACCGAACTGATGTTCCAAGTGTGGGGAAGTTTCTTATAAAGATGTTTTTGAAAAAAAAGGAGGAGAAGAGGCACTGTGACTCTCTGTTTCTGTGGGATGTATCAGTGGAACTGAGGTAGCTCAGGGAGGTAGCTGCTACTTCTGCCTACTTTCCCAACTTCTCCAGCCAAGAAATGTATCTGGTCTTTGAAAAGGGCAGAGGGAAGCAGATGGGGTCACAGAAGCAGGCAAAATTTCTACTGGGACATCTGGTCAAGCAGCTCTGCTATGTTACTAATATAAAAGTGTGCACACACAGTTCTCAGTCTTGTATTTTGTGAATCATTAAATGGTACCATTCAGTACAAACCTTCTTTTCAGTCTTCAGTATTTCAAGTACCTCTAGCATTGAGTCTAAAGATGTGGAGAGAGGAGCTACTCGTCTGCTTTGTGACTAAAATCCCAAAGGACCAAGAGATGCTGAGCACCCATTTCAGTAGGTGTTCCCACTGCAGAGCAGAAAAACCTGCAGTTCCTGCCACACAGATGCCAGGTGTGTGCCCAGTGGTGGGAAGAGCTGAGGGACTTTGTGGCTGCAGCCCCTTGCTGTGACTGAGTTGGAAGGCAGCTCCCTTTGCACAGACAAGGCGGTGAGAGGGAGTTTCTTTATTTGCCCAGACTGGGGTGAGTTCTGTGTTACCATGATTTTTCTTTTTTGTGTCTCCTGTCCTAGTGAACCCTATCTTGTTGCTCACTGACATTTTCTTGAATGCAACTGTTATAGTCAGAACAAAAGGTGAATGCTCAGAGATGTTTTTGGAAGCCGGTTGCAAAGGCCAGGTTAATGGTTACTTGTGTGCTAACACAGACTCTGACCCATATGGTGCAGCCAGAGCAACGAAAGCAATGATAGCATTGCTATCATCTGCTCACACAGCACAGGATGGCACAACACAGAGACAACCTGGAGTAGTGCTGTCTCCTCACTCTGCCTCATCTCTCATTAGCAGCAGCCTCTACAGCCAGAGATGCTTCTTTCGAAACTTAAAAAGTGAGCGTGAATGCTGTTCAAAAGCCTGCTTGTTAGAAGCCTAGAAATGAGTGGCAGCCTGAGCCAGAGAGATATAGAAGACTTTAAATACATATATATGAATCATATATGCCAGCCTATGAGCTGGGGTGTGTAGAAACTGACCTTTCTCTTTCATCACTGCAGAGTAAACAAACTGCATAATTTGCTCCATCCGTGTGTACTTGTCCCCTCTATGCTGTCTGTCCCAATGTCACATGCTGCAGCTGCATTTGGCAGCTTGACTCCCTCCCTCTTCCCTCTATTCCTTCTGTCCTCTGTCAGCCAGCACAGCAGCATACCCATTCCTCTACCTTCCATGTTTCCTCATCAAAAATATGGTCCAGTTCATTCAGGGGTGAGCCCTGATCAGTTGGGCAGAGGCAATATAGATCAAAAAACATAGGAACACCTTGTAGGAGAGCTGTCAAAACAGTTCCAGTTTTACTGGGGCAGACAGGCTTAGGTGGCTGCATGCTTACCTGGAAAGGCAGAGATCCTGCTCTTGCTGGAGGAAAAAAAGTTATACCCAAGGAGAAAGAGAACAAGGTCTACCACCAAAAAAAAACACTTGAATGGAGCACTCAGACCTGGTCTAATACATGTCCAGGTATCAAGATTTGAGATTACAATCAATGTCAACACATTTTCACAGTTTTTTTGGAGGATGTATCTGCTCCAGCCTGAAGAAACTCCTCAAGAGTAGGTATGGTTTTACATTTGGATTCCCCAGTGTTGGGGCACTTTAAGATTCAATTGGAAGGATGCTGGGGGCATGTTGTCTAGACTGTGCTTTTGCCAAGCAAGGTTGGACCAGATCCTTAATGTCCCCTTCCATAACGGTATTTATGATTCTATGACTTTGTGATTTTTCTAGCTAAATGGCACAAAAAGTTAATGTTCTCAAGGCTGAAGATTTACATCTAATTTTTTCCTTGAGGTAAGTAATCTCCATCAGAAAATATATGTTTTTCACCCACAGAAGCAAACAAATATTCTCATGAAACTGATGCATAAAATAAGCAAAGAAAACACCCTCCTGTGAGTACAGCAGCCTGCTAGAAGTCCTGAGTAAGCAGCTTTAGAAATCTATTACTTCATGGAGGCTGGAAAAGGTTTGCTTAATATTTTTAGCCCAGTTGACAGTTTTGCTAACCTCTCTCCCTTTAGAACATTTCTCATGTAAATATTTTTCAACATTAAGTATATAGAAGCAGAGTGGTGAAGGAGCAGGGAAATGTAAGAGGAGCACATGAAACTGGCAGTGCAGGAACAGAGACTCATGAAGCACCAGCTCTGCAGCCAGATCTCCGTCTGCTCTCTAGGGGATGCCCATACAGGGAAACTTCAGAGTTCCTCTGCCTACAAATCTATCTGATCTCCTCTGGGCTGCACACACATACATGTTACACACTGCCAACACACAGCCCATCCCAGGGCATTCAGTGGGAGCCCTGGCCACTCAGCACAGGAACTCTGACCCCTGGACAAGACTGAGAGGTGTGCTGCAGACACACACCTCAGTGCTGCCTCTGAGCACCAGACCCACGGTGCCTTTTGTGCCCAGCTCCAAAGGGCCCAGGTGCCACTCAGGATAACTGGCTTCATTTCAGTGTAACACTGAGATCTAGTCAGAAAATGGGAGTGTGAGCTCTGTATTTGTTCTTGACTGCTGATTTCAGGCATTCACTGAGGGATAACCATCCCAGAAGATGATAGGCAGTTATTTAATCAGCCTTTTTCTCACTGTTCCAAAAGAGATTTTTTCCTATAAGTTTCCAGATAAAGGCGAAACCATGGCCACTGAGAATTACAGATTATAGAAAGGTCAGGCTGCAGGAACACTCCCACCTGCATGCCCTGAATCCTATGCAAAGTATTTCCTGAGACTAAAAAGCAGGAAGAATGGTAAAAACTCACTGTAATGGAAATTCTGAACATGTATTAAACCACCAGGCATTAAGAGAGGTTTAGGTGATGGGACTGGGGCAAAGCATTTTTTGTGGGGAAGTGATGTCGTGATTGGAAAAATCATCCCTTTCCTTTCCTTTGTGCTGAGGTCCAGCCTTGCAGTGAGATCAATGCTGGAATGCAGGAGACTGTGACAGCTCCACTGTGAAATGCCTCTGAGATCCAGCTAGAGAACATTCCAGCAGTGCTAGGGCTCTAGCAGAGGACAGATTGATGAAAATCACGTGAATTTGTGTGATATTTGCTATTGGCTGCCAGATTGGGTTGTTGGATGATTCAGTTATGCGTAAGCCTCTCTCTCCTCCCTGCTGTAATGTCAAATTACCTTCACTTCTCCTCTCTCCCTTCCTGCACCACTCATTTGGATGGAGGTTAGGTGACCTGGCATCCTTTATTCATGAAAGAATACCTGAAATATATGTACATTTGTTCTATGTACATGGGGTTAATTTATTTTTGGCAAAAAGTGCAGACAAAGAGCCCTGAAGATAAAAATCCTGTATTTTCCTTGCTGCAAACAGACTGTGCTGTCCATGCTGCAGTGGTTGTCCTGCAGAATTTGTCCTGCCTCTTCCTGAACACCACAGGGAATTTCAGCTGCTTGTACAGTCCTAGGCCTTACTGAGTTCAGGATAACAGTGCCAGCCTGTTATGCTAGCCTGGTAGATTTTACAGCTTACCCTACCTCCTCCAAGCTATAAATTGGATTAGGGGAACCAAATTTTGTTCTCTGGGGAACCACAGAGCATCACAGTTGGTGACTGATGTCATCCCATTCTCACTACCCAGCTGCAACTCATGGGCAGAATATTTGTTGTCCTCAGCAATTAAAAGGTGGTTTAAAAACTGGTTATCTATCCCTCTTATAGCAAGAAGTGTCTCCAGTTTAATTGTGAAATTTAACTCTATCAGAAAACTCCTGTTTATCCCACATGAGCTATTATGGAACTTCTGAGAAAGAAATTGCATTTGTCACTGGGGAATAATAAGTCTTATTTATAGAGTAGCCCATGCATGAAATCCTCTGGGCAACTAACAAAATACAGTCTGGCTTTAAAAAAAAAACAACAAGTCTGAAAAAATATCTCCATGTAGTCCAATAAATGCCAAGAGGGGTGAAATAGTTTCTTAATGTTTTTAGACCAAACATGGTCAGCAGTAAATGAGTGTCAAATGGATTTTTAGCAGACATTTTCTGGAGTGGATTGGATATCCTCTTCCAAACAGTTGGTAGCTGTGTGGGATGATCAGAAAAAGGAGAGAGAATACAGCTGAAGAGGTGACAATGTCTTGACCTTCAGCTCATCAGAGCACCCCTTCCGTCTCTCAGCAGCTTTCATCTAAATCTACTGAAAAAAACTAACACAGAGATGGCTCTGCTGAGCACCAAGTGACATTAATTTTACCCTCAGATGTGACAAATTAGGAGAAAAGGCCGCCTGTTTAAAATATTTCCTGGTTAAGTCTTGAGGTCCCATCCCAAGGGAGGAAATTTGGGGTTTTTCCTTCAATCCATGTGAGCAGCCCATTCTCTGAAGGGGCTGGAGTCACGAGGGGATCTGAGGACTGCTGGGCTGCCCTTGCAGGTTTGATGGTCCCCAGTGTCGGGGCGGGTGTCACCGAGCAGTACACCAAGACAGCACTGGGGAGAAAGTGTGAGAAAAGACAATAATATCCAGACCCTTTTTACCCCTGGCTGGAATACGTGTGAAGATCCAGGGAAGAGACTGGGGACCAGAGCCAGAGGTGCTCTCCATGTCAAGCTTCTCATCTCTACTTGCTTTTTAAGGAGAATAAGAGGGAACTCAAGATGCTATCAAAAACCAGATGATAATTTATGCAGGTACAATACATTTCTTAATATCTCCATTCCAACCACATTTTCTGTATGTTGCAGCTTTTATTTTAATTATTGCATTCCAAATGACTTGCCTTTCAGTCAGCAAGACTGAAAGATCTTGAAAGACCCTAGAAGTAATTTATGAGCAATTATCTGATTTTCATTTTTAGCAGCCTGTACTGTTCCGATTTCTGTCACCTTGGAATATTCTTCGCCGCAGTGTAGATAATTTAACTAATAGGAGGGACACCCATTTAAAAGGGGGCTTTCTAATGACAGGCCCTGCTGAGCCTGCTGACACTGGTGCTGGTAGTTGGAATTATTATGGTGACTCTCAGCATTTTCATTAATCTCTTCTGCATTCTCTGGGGTTTTTGAGTTGAAATTTGCCAGGCAAGGTCTTAGCAAAGTAACAACTTTTATTCTCTTTCCTTAGGGCCTCTTTTCCTATTGTGGGAGTCTATTAAATGAGTTAAAAGTAGTTCATAAAACTACAAATGAAGATGGTGACAACAGGCTGAAGGCATATATAGGGATAGCAATGACTGTCTGCTGGAGCAGCAAATTCCCCCTTTCTCATAGTCTTCACCTGAACCTCTGGATTGAGGAGCTGGGAGAGAGGAATGAAATGCATACAGAGAGCCCTGTGATGGCTGTCAGATGGATCTCCTGGCAGGGCATGCAAAGCAGGATGCAGAGCACTCACCTGTCCTCTCTTTTTGTCCAGGCACAGCTGAGGTGTCCTCCAGCAAGTGTTGGAGAGTGGGGCAAGAATGTCCATGGGGCACAGTCACATCTATTGTTCACTCTGTCTGTCCGCCAAGTGACCACTAAGTGCAGGAAATTGTCTGGTCTGACAATGTTTGACCAGCCCTGAGAGGATAGGGAACTCATGGAAGAGCTGGTGGAACCAAAGTTCTTGCACTCCTGAAGCACAAGGGCTCCAGAGGGTTTCCTCTTGGACAGAGAGCCCCATAGGGGTGGTGGAACCCAGGTATCTCTCATAAGCACATCTCCAGATGAGGAGAGGATGCTCGCAGCTCTTGCAAACCAAGTTTACCAGAGATGCCTTGGAAAAATGAGCATTTCCTCACTCTGAGATCACCAACAGGAATAATCCATTTTCATCCCCCTTGGGTTAAATTTGCTTATTAAGACTGCTGGTGATTCAGAGGACAAGAAAATTCTACTTTTTGCCTGTGCAGCATAGACTGTAATGGGCAGGAAGCCCCATTTTTGTGTGGAGCATTTGGGCTCTACCACAATCCAAATCACAAATAACATTTTTGTGTTTATCTTGTCTTCTCTTTGATCTTTCCCATACTGTGATTGTTGATATATTCATCTATCTTAGAAACAAATATTTATTGCAGCTGTGCTCTTCCATAAATAGAAATTGTATACTTTTAATTTATTTTTTTTTTAAGTGTGTCTCTGGAAGCTAAAGGGAAGGAAATCACAAGCATTTAGAAAGGCACAGGATATAGGCATGTGCACGTGTCCCGTGTCTGCACTAGTGCCGAGCTGAGCACAAATACCACTGCTGTTCTCAGCAAACATCAGAGTCTTTAGACATTCAAACATTCAGCATGCAGAGGAAGAAAAGGCATGGCAGCTACCAGCTAACTGGGAGGTTTTGTTTTATTTCTCTGTCTGTTCCTCTTGAACGCACTTAGAGGGGATGGCTCAGAGGATTTAAACTTCCTTGCTTGCTTGTAGGGAAAAAAAATCATCCCTGCTTTGGGAACCCAACTTCTCTACCCAAGTAGGAAGTCACAGATGTAACACATCAGTAGGTAAGAGAAATGCTCACCTTGCCCCCACCCTGGCACATCAGAAGTGAAACCTAGGTCAAATCTTTTCATGTGTTGCTCATAGTTTCTTTAAAATAGTGTTTCCACTGATGCACACCAACGTGATGAACATTTTTTCATGTATTATTAATGCATTTCTCTGTACCACATTCCAAAAAAAAGAAAAAAAGTTTTGATTTATTCCACACCTTAAACCCAATGTGACAAACTAGTGAGACGGCAGCAGGCCGCCTCTTTCTTTCTCCAAGATTTGAAAACCGAACTTAAAAGTCTGGAATTATACTCAGATGCATTCCACTCTTGTAATATTAACATTTTTTTTTATTACCTGAACTATTTTCCCTGTCTCCCTTGACTCCCACAGCAGGGACTCTCATATTATTTCCTGCAGTGTTCCACCCCCACTTTCAGAGACCTGGATTTGAGGAGCTGCCCTACCGTTTATCAAAGCTTTTCCCTTGGTCATCAGAGAGAGTCTTGTCTGGTTTGGGCTCTATGAAATTGTCTGCTTCTACTTTTTTCCTTGCTTTTTCTTCCTCTTCTTTGTATCGAGTTATCTGTTCACAGCTGAGTAATCTCAGTAGAACTGCGGGGATGGAGATCTTCTTGCCTCACGTCAAAGATACAGAACCTTTTTCAGCTGAGCCAGGGATTGGTGATACAGACAGGTATTTATAAGTGCTCACACAAAGTAGGCATGAGGTGTCCGCTGTGGCAATTCCTGTGCAATATTGTATTGATCATATATACCTCTGACCTCCTTTTCTGCCCTCTAACCGTACAGTTCACCTCCACCAAGACTAACTGCTTTCAGTCTTCTTTACTGCTTGGTGCCTCACAAGCAGCAACCATCTTTCTGGGAAAAACAAAAGAAAAGAGAATAAAACCAGAACAACACACACAAATCAGAAAAAGAAGGTCTTTGTTTCTTTTCCTCAAGATGTAGGATTTTCTCCCAAACCACTGCTATATATATATATATATATAAAATATATAATATCCATTCCTAGGTGAACTGACATATTTAAATCTCAGTGGATTGTAAAACACATTAAATCATCACTGTTTTTATCCTGCAGAGATTTGGAAAGCATTTGTTTGACACTAGAGGAAAAAAAATCATTTACTATTGAGGTAGGTTTTGAGATAATAGATTTGAAACTGCCAGTATTGTTGTACAGAGAAAAATCGCAGATCATTTCTCAGTGAAAGTATTGCTACTAAATTTGTAGACAGAGCCCATCATCAGTAAATATTTCAAGCATATGATGTTAGTTTCGGTGATCCAACTGCAGAATGGTCAGATATGACTCTAAGCAAACATTTTGGTTAAACTTGCTTGGGGGCTAAATTCTTTGTGAGCTTTCAGCTCTCCTGTTGCTGATCTTTTCCTCACAATCCAAAGCCCCTTCCCTGCCTGTGCTTTACTTTTGAAGCTCTTTGAAAACATTTCTCCCTGCAAGCTTTTCTGTGGTGCAGGGAGTTCACACAGGTGGAAATTTTCGGTTGTCCCTAATCTCTGTCCATTTGTGTGATGGTCCCCTGCATGGGAGCTTCTCAGAATAGAAATTAATCCCTCCTTCCTGAGAGTTTGGAAATCATCTAGCCCAAATCAGCACCTGTGATAAAGATGCTGACACCAGTGTTGCAGATGGCTATTATTTATTTATGTTCTTGTAACAGGGGAATGGAGTGCTCTCAACTAATATTAATAGAAATATCTTTTTACGGCAACTATACATATATATATTTATATATCTATATATATATATATAATAGTACAGATAATGGGAACATTATAAACGTCACTAATCAGGTCCTTGAATATTTGCTTGAACAGAAATCTAAATGTCCTTTATCTATATTTGTTTTTTAGTTACTTGGGGAAAGAAAATAGTTTTTTCCCCCAAATATAATTTTCACATTTCCTTTTTTAAAAAATCGAGAGAAAAGACCCCTCTTCTGCTGTGTTTTTATATTGCAGCCCTTTCTGAGCCTGGGCACTTGTGGGGAAGTTAATAATTTTCTGTGGATACTCCAGGTGACAACTGCAATCACAAAACACTGATGTTTACTTGAGATCCTGACATACAGGCAGAAAATAAATTTGGCATGCTAAACAGAATGTAAGGAAACAAAATCTCATTCTAAGAGTAACACTGGATCTGCTAACCTGACAGTGAAAAGGAAAACCATATGAGGAATATATACCAAAGCAAGATTTACCAGCCTGGCTCAATGCACCCTAACCTGAAGGCTGTAGGAGACTGTTTTGCTGGTGGTTACAGAACACAAAATCTGCAAGGCATTAGTGCCCATTTTGTAAACATAAAAAGTGGGCAAATCTATAGAATAATTTATACATACTTTTTCCCCCTTCTTCTTCCTGACAGCATTACTCTGCCCATACTGTGCTGAAAAAAGGGTTTTCAGAGATTTGTGATGTTAACTGTTGAATCTATATTTATGAGTTTCCATGATGTTTCTGTAATAATAAGATTATTAACGTCCTTTTTACTTAGTATGAGGCACTAAGGCAATCAATGCATGAAACTCACGCGCCTGTAGCAGTGGCTGGTTCATTAGCCAGGGACTGCTGTAAAGACTGGGGTGAACATTAAGGAGTCTGCATTTATTTTTAGCAGTGACTCGATATTCTGTGCAAATCCAGCATGAGAAAGGGGAGTGGATTTCTCATTGGCAAAGAATCCTTTCCAGAATGGCCTCATTCAAACACTTTATACCTTTTCTTTCTAGTCCTGCACCCTAAGGTGCTGGTGAAAAAGCATGAAAAGCGCAGAGAGGGTTTTTTGGTGGAACTGGTCCTCTGTTTTGAGTGTTGTCCCCTGAGTGTGGTTCTACCGACAGCTGTGCCCATTTAATGCTTTATCTAGTTCCCATTTTTGGCAATTAGCTCATGAGAACCTCATGTTGAGTTCTTTCAAAAGCCTCACTCAATCTTCAGACACACCTTGCTCGTGTTGAATTCTGCTCTGTCCTTAGTAAATCTTTTCCTTTCAAGTGAGACCAGGTTAGATGGGGAGGCAGTTCTCAAAACCTGGATCTTGCACCCTTTTGAGAATCCCCAACCTTGGGGACACCCAGATCCCTTGGTGGGCATTGAGTGGCCTCACCATCGATGTGTGGTTGAAAAATCCCTGATTCAGAGCTGGAATCCCACCCCGTCACTGCATGGGATGGCTGCACACTGATGGTGCAATGCTGAGAACACCGCTTTGACAAGGACAGGCTGTGAACATATTCAGTTCTTAAGCTTTAATTAATCAGATTGGAAGTCCACTTGCTCAGCTGAAGAGCTTGCAGCAGCATGTGGAAGTGACAGCTATGGAAAATGCCATTATTAGGAGTATTTCCATAGTGTCTATGGCTCTCCATCAGCAGGCAGACACCCCAAAGCAATGCACACAGTATTTTCAAATTAATATAAAGTGTATATGAGCCGCCTTTGTAAGTTTGCTGTATATTCAGGGGAAGCTCAAACTGAGGCTCTGACCTGAATTTGGAATTGAGTGGTCCTTTCAGTTAGGTAAAAGCTCATTTTTCATGACTGGAATCCATTTATTAGGTGAACCAGAAACCCCATAAGCAGACAGTTTTAGGATTTCAAAGTGCCTTCATACAGGTTCTAGGAAACAACTTGCAAAACATGCAGGAATTTATACAGAGATGTTTAATAAATCAAAGAGACACTTACAACAATGAACATCACTCAGTTTAGGTGATTAGTTCTTTACAGTCATTAGGATTGGAGACCAGAGTGTGTGGACTAGTCTCTTTTTATAGATGATTGATGGGATGAGAGAGATCAGAAACAATATTGTAGACAACAGATGAACAGAGAATATTAAAAAAGCAATGGGGGGAGGATTGAAGCCCTGCTGAAAGATTAAAGAATAGAAAGAAGTACAAATGAGCAAATCAATTATTGTGTGAAGATTTCTAGGATGTTGTTTAATTCATATTGGCCTGTTCTATATTTAGTTTCCTCACAGTTTCTTTTTTTTTATTGATGTTTCTTTTAGTTCCCTCTCTGGAATCTGATTCTAAGATGCATCATTGAATCATCTTTTGAGGGGAAATGTTACAAAATGAGACCCAATCTAGCAAACATTTTCTGACATGAGCCGTCTTGCCTTAACTAAGCAAAATTCAATGATGCTGTTTCAGAGTACGAAAATCAAAGAATCAAAAAGTTTGGAAATATGGGCCGTGGAGGGGGCACATCTTTGGAAGGGAAGGGTAGAGAAGGAAGGGGAAAGGGTAACTTCAGACATGCTTTTTCCTTCCTCTAGAATTTACTTGAGCACCCAGTATATGGGGCAGGTTTCTGGAAGGATGGACCCAAAAATGTTCAGAGCAAAGGGGATTTATGTGCAGTGTCTGTCTGTCAGACTCCCTTGCTGATGCAATGTCAGGAGCTGGGCAGCTCCCCCATGGAAACACCTTTTCAGGACCAGCTTCAGTGGCCAGGGAAAATGGGTTTTCCAGCTTCTTCTCCTTCCTGAAGCACTTTTCCAAAGCATCTTGTACATGGTGGTGAAGACCCTTCCCTCAGAGTGGTTTGCTTTGGTTTTTGTGGTCCCACTCAGGTACACAAGTGAGGATGTCAGTGAGGAGAAACCTTTCTTCTAGGGAAGCACCATGGAAAAGGGGAAAGGAGAAATAAATACAGTTTTTAGAAATCATGTACTGTTATAGCAGACCACAGACTAAAATAATGTAACCCTTGCTGTCTTCAACATGTCACTAAAGGGCTGAGATCAGGCTGTTCGGGAATCCATTTCACTTTGGAGCATATTTGCATTAGTTTTAACAATAAATTATTCAGTTTTTCAACACTTGGTTTAAGAATTATTATAACATCAGTATAATTTCTTTTAATGTAAGTACTGATATGTGCTGCCACCCATACTGGCACCTCTACATTCAAAATTTGCAGTGAAAACTCAGGGTCCTGTCTAAACCTACTGTATGAAAAGTGCTGCTTTACACACAAAATATCAACTTTTTCTCAAAAATGTCTTTTTAACAACAGCCAAAAAAATTCACTGATATCCTTCTTGTGAAGCATTTCTTAAGAACATAGTGACTCTTGCCTCTTTTCTTCTTTCTGGAAGACCATGATGCATTACAGGAAGATTGTCAACCAGAATATTCATGTTATTACCAGGGGTTAGGAGAAGAGGAAATTGACAGCTGCTATCACAAAACATTGTCATGGTAGGCTCATATAAGAATTTCTTGACCTTAAATATGCTCAACTTTTGGTTTAAGAGTCTGAAGTGAGAAAACCACAGTGACTTTCCAGTGAGCTGATAAAGTTGTTGGCTGTCACCAAGAGAAGCCTCACTGGGCACTGTCTGCATTTCCCTCATGAACCCCAGACTGATTTTTCGTGGTGCTGAGTCTGTCCATTCCCTGTCTGGCCCTTTGAAGGTTGTGCTGGTGGTGTGGGCACAGAGACCCACTGGGCTGCAAATATCTTGCTTCCATCACTTTTACTGGGTCTGGTTCTTTGTACCGTCTGTCAGCTTATCTGTAAAGCCCGCAAGGTTTGATTGCAATGAGAACAGAAATTGGAGATTGGAAAAGGTAAAAAAAAGATATTTGGTAGCTGCTTGGCCAAGAAAAGGCTGGTTGAAGAGGACCAGAGGGAAGCAGGCAAACTGTGCTGAATGCAGTGAACTAGGGTGAAGAACAGTGGTTGAAGCTTTCAGAGTAAGGTAAGGAGGAATTAAGTGGAAATGGGACACAAAATCCCTTAGGATCTGCTCACAATTCCAGTGACTAACTTACAAACTATTACCCCTGCAGTTATTGATCTGGTGCTCACATGTAGCATTGCTGCTCAAGAGACAACTTACTCATCTGAGAAAGTCTGATAAAAACCACGATCAGTTTTACTTGTGGTTGCCACTGCTACCCAGAGAAAAGTGCAAACAATGCTGTGCTGTTTCTGTTTTTCTGTTACAAGATTCAGAATCTTAAATTAAAAAAAAATAACTTGTTTGACTCCAACTATGTTAAAAATGAGCTTGAATACTGGATCAGTGTCTACAGAAAAAAAATAGCTTTTCAGAAAAAAAATTCAGGTCAAAGTATAGATCTGAGATGAGGGAACAAGAAGAGGAATTGTAACCTGGGGAAGCTGAGCTTGAAATTAATCATCATCTTTAAGCTCAACCAAATTGGCCCTGCTTATCACAGCAGGCCAGCCAAGTTGAACACGAAACCAAGATAAACAGGACATAAGGCTACTCATGTCACCACCTCCACAAGGAGAACAAGAAGCTAAGGCAGGGTCTACCACCAGGTACAACTTTTCAGCTGGCCATTCAGATGAATAATTCTGCACTATAACCATGAATATGCACTAATGACCATTAAACAATATATGAAAATTTAAAATTGCTTCATATACTTATTTAGTGTGCAGCACAAGGAAATCTAAACATTTTAGGAGAATTAAATATCAGTTCTTAAGGAAAATTCTTTGGCTCTGTCAGAACTGCGTAGCTGTGCTCATAACACTTGTGCATCTTTGCACCTGAAGTTACTTGTCTCTGTTATTTCAGTCATTCAGACAATTCATTGAACAGCATATTAAATTATTCTGCCAAAGAATTCACAGATATTTATTATGTGTATTACTGTATGATTGTCTGTTGGATTCCTTTCCTGAAAACAAATGACTGGATGAAAAATGTGTGACTCCTCTTTAAAGTAACAACGCTACAGCAAATGGAAAAAAAAAATTATTAAAAAAATTTCAGTAATTATTATATAATGACGTAAATTGGAAGCATGTCTTGGGTTTTTTTAAAACTCAGGTTTAATTTGTGATTGCCTCTAAATGCATGCAAAATAGCATGCATGGGGGTCCTATTTTATTAAGTTTTTTGCTTGTACAAGTTCCTTCGGATTAACATTCCTGCTCTTCACTTCGCCCGGAGAACGACCAATGGGGCCTGTGGAGGAGGTGCTTGGTAACTGGAGCAGAGAGACTATATTAGCTCTACCTTTGCAGTCTAAAAATATCTCTTTTTTTAGAATGGTTGGACGGAATTTGGCCCCTGGGATTTATAGCCTAGGCAGGTTAAGTGAGTGCTGTGCACATTAAATGCAGACTTTGAGGTAGGCCATCGCATCTTTCCTAAAATGATGTTACCCTACGGTCAGATTTTGTTTGTTTTTAATACTCTGTAAATTTACTACAGGGGCTTTGATGCATGTTTTCCAGCTTGAAAGCAAAACTGTCTTCCTTCATCCACCACTTTACAATTTTAATGCTTTTAGCAGGCAGCTCCAAGACACAGAAATGGGCTCAGAAAGCAGCACAGCTAACAAGAATATCTGGAGCTGTTCTAGGAAAGATTTAAAAGAACACCCAAGAGGCCAGAAGTGGATAGGAAATCTTTTAGTCGGGTGTCTGTCAGTCTTTGAGCATGTGGACAAAGCTCCACTGTGGCAGGTTGTTCTTCAAGGTGGTGTTTATGCAGCTTCAGAGGAAAAGTTTGGTACCAAACCAGTGTCAGAGAGAGGCAGCTGGTCCTGGTGTGCATCCCTGGGGTGGGATTGTCTCTCTCTCTCCAACCAGCTCAGCTTTTTGCACCAGCTTTGAGCTAGCATAAAACCTTTGATGAATTACTTCTGGGTTACAGCAGAATGGATGAGGGAAGAGCCCTCTTGCATGTCCAACAGAACTTTCTGCTGCCTGCACTCACTCTGATTTTTGTTTGTGTGATTGTCTTGAAATTTTTAACTGTGCTTTTGATCTGAGCTCAAGAAATGAAACCATCACTGGGAATGTGCTGCTAGAGAGAATTATGAAGCAACCACAACACTTTAAATGTTGATTTAAGGGATGTCTAGACCTCATGCTGGCTTTCTGCACCAAGATGAATTTCTCATAGAGAATACCCCTCCTCCACTTTCCAGATTTTATAATAAAAGTCAATTCCCCATACTCTCTCTCAATTCCAGTCCTTCTGTACAAAGAGGAATAATAGGGCTTCTGCTTTCTCATTTTCATTTGCAGCTTGAAAAGGGCTTGTATTTAATGGAAATGGAGGGAACAGTAAATAGGAAGCATGAACATATGTAGGGCTTTTGAGTTATTAGGTTAATTAAAGAAAACCACAAAATGGTAGCAGTGTAAAAGACCAAAGTCAAAGCATCCATGCATATTCCATGGCATTGCTGTTGACTCTGAGGAGAGATGTTCTTACCCTTGAAGGGCCTGGCTTGTGCTCCTGTGGGCTGATGTCAGTTAGTGTATCTAGAACTTCTGCTTTTGTTAAATTCCTATAGTAGATGTTTTCATCTTGCTTTTATCTTTGGAATTTTCTCTCCTCTCACAGCTGTGGTGATTTGTTTATTCTGGTGTTAATAACTAGTTCTGCAGTTGGTACATCTAACAGCATGATAATCCATGTACACCAGACACATAGAGGTAGATCCAGCACAGAATATTCATTTGTGTTGGAGAATGGAGAAGAGTTATCAGCCAGGAAGGGTTTGAAATGCTTTCCAGAATCAGAATTCAAATGATCTGTACAGTGGCAGAAAAATATCCAAGAGTAATATTTTTTCAGTGGAAATTCCCATTTTAGGGGGAAAAAAAAGACAAAGTAATGTTTCTGCTGTTTATTCTGGCAACCAAAACTGCTCAAGCATTACAGAGTATAATAATCAGTACTAATTCCAAATAAATCATTTGAGACTACAGTCTTTTAGGTTATTTTTTCCTTCCTTTGTAGAAATCACAGCTAGGACAGGGCATGCCTTTTGCCTGGAGCTGCTCATTAATACAGGAAAAAATAGTGAGCTAGAAGAGTTTATGATCTAAACAGACAGGACATAGTGAAAATTGAGAAGTTACTAGCTACACTCTTGTGATGGGAATGATGGAGTACTGAGAGAAATGATTTGTTCAAGGCAATATCAATAGTGAAGCAGAAAACCCCCAACCCACCACAGTCCTGATCCAGTACTCCAAACTTTTGTTTTCATCTATTTATTCTCAATTTAAAAGGATTTGATGGTTTTTATCTTTTTCTTTTCCTCCATGTTTATTGTTGGAAGACACCTAAATTGTCATGGAGAAATACTTCATGTCTGATGTGCAAACCATGATCACTAAGATGGGCTTGGAGATGCAGGGAATAGTCAATTCCCAAAAAAACAAGAACACCTATATTTAAGTCCTGCACTACACCAGCAATATTCTATCTTGCATCAAATTATATAGATTTTTGTGGTATAAAAGGACCATGAGCATTGTGCTAGCTCTCTGCACATGGCACAATTTCACTCAGCAGCTCAAGAAGGTCAATTGAGTATTAAATAGCACCCAGGATAGCAGGGTAAGATCACTAGGTGCCATGTAACATTTTTTTACATATCATGAGCTGTGCACAAGGGCATATCTAAATAAAATGCATAGGAAATAGCATCACACAAATATGATCTACATTTTTTCTTGATCAAAGAGGCTGAGGGGAAAAATAATTAAAAAGTAAAAGCCTTATGCAATGAGATTTAAAAGAAAACTTCGGAGGCTGACAAGACGCATCTGGCACAACTTCAAAGTCCATCAAAGTACATATAATCAATGTTTGTCAATAGCAGTTTTGCATCCTTTAATTTATCTTTCATGGATATAAAGCATGATGTTATTAGGATCCAGTCCATACCTTAATTCTGTTTGAGATTTGATGAATCAGAGCTCTATTAAAATTCAGTGCAAATCAGCTTACTCAAGGACACATTACATAAAGTCGTGTTATCTAACTCCTTTTATCTTGCTGTCTTCCTAACTAGTTAAAGAATCTGGAATTTCATAAACTTGTATTTGTGGCTGGCCACCAACATACTGTCTCAAACACATGTTACTTGTAGACACCTGCCTAAGGTATGCACATGTGGAATAGTCAGGATACCAAAATTCTTTGTGTATTTTTTGGTGTATGAAATCTCCTTTAGGAATGTTTGTGCTCCAGGGTAAGGAATCACCAGAAACAAGGTTCTCTGGCATCTAAATTTCAACACCTATCACTATACATCAAGTGCTCACAACAGTCTTTTTCACCACAAAATCACATTCAGGATGGGAAATTTTGAAGCCCTTGGGATTTCACTGTTTTCTTCCTCATATTTCAGCATGTGGACACTATTTCTATCACCTTCGTCCTTTGCAGGTTCTAAACTGTTTCAGAGAAAGAATGGTCACTCCATTTGTTCTTGTAACATGCAACACAAACAATATCTGTTAAGAGAAAGTTTGTCAGCATTTCCTCCACAGAGAGTGTTTATTCTTGCAGAAGTATTCTGATTTCCTGAGTTGCTACTGTTGTTACAAATGCTTCAGCCTCAGGAGAATAGAGGTAACTCAAGAATTTAGATTCTTTATTAAAAAAAAAATAAATACTGGTTCTCACATTAGTGGAAAAAAGCTTGAAAACATGAACTCTAATTCATGTCTGAGATTTAGAAAATAATCAAATAACATACTTTGATACTTTTAAAAATCATATATTATGTAACAATCTTACTGGTTTTCAGGTGGGAGAGAAGTAAGTATGATTCATAGTTTTTTTTCAATTTAAAATAGTAGTTGAAAGATTATTCTAATAATAATAAGGTAAATGCTTGTTTTTGTTGTTAATTTATACTGTTCCTATCCTTGTTATTTACTGATTTGAAACATTTGCCAATTGTCAATGCAGTGATTATCTGGATAGGATGCATTTATTTGATCAAGGCAATCTGTTGAACATTAAACAATATTTGAAGCACGGTTAATTATTTGCACTGAATTAGCTCGACCTCAAAAGATTGTGGCTTGTCTGAAAATACATAGGCAAGAAGAAAAAGCAAATTTCAAGAAAAAAACAAGGATGGTTAACATTGCTTTGACACTTCAGGTTCTTCCACTGGTTATTCTCCTAGGAACTACATGTTTGGGCGTGAGTATGTTGTTATTCTCCTTTTTTTTTCCACGTGCCAGCTCTGCTGTATCTATATTTCAAGCCACTGAAGCGACCAAGTTAATGCAACATAAGAGGGAAGCCCCATGGGGTTTTTTTGAAGCAGACATCTACAGAGTCAAGGAATGGTTCTTCTGGGTACACTGAGTGACCACACCACTCCCAGTGGTCTGTGGTGGGGAGCATGGTCCTTCTCCTAGCCCTGGGCACCAAGAAATGCCCCAAAACCCTGGGCTGCAGCATGGGCAACTCATCTTAAAAATGTAGAATGTTTTGGGTTGTAAGGCACCTTAAAGATCATCCCCTTTGCCATGGACAGGGACATCTTCCACTAGACCAGGTTGCTCAGAGCTCCATGCAGCCTGGCCATGTGTATTTCCATGGATGGGGCATCCACCATCTCCCTGGGCAACCTGTGCCCGTGACTCACCACCCTCACTGTAACTACTTTCTTCCTAATTTCCAGTCTTCATTCTGAATGGACTAAATATCGGATTAAACAGGTCAGGTAGGCCCTGCAAACTCTTCTGTAAAAGGTAAAAATTCCCCCACCCACATGTTTTGAATGACTGAATTATGGTTGTCGCTAATGTGGGAGGAAGGTTAATGGCAAAATATTCAACACAGCTAGGGGTGACCAGAGCTCTGCTCTGGCAGAGCTTGATATACTTTTCTACATCTATTCATCTCCTCTTTAAAGAAGACTGGAAGAATGACTTGTAATCAAAGGAAAGTTAAAAGTCACTTTTAAAAAAATTTCTTTTGTTCTTCCAAGCAATCAAGTAGACTTTCTCATGAAGGAATCTGAAGTTCTTTTAAACATCTGCTTTCTTAGTGACTTTTCCTACTTGTGCAGGTTCATATTTGCTGACATGCATTGCAAAAATTCAGATGTTGTCCTATTTAATTTGAATTATTTGGGAAAAATATATAATGAGTGGGTTTAATGGGGCATAGATTTTTTTAAGAAGTCTAGAATTTGAGATCAGTGATTTTCACAACCCAACAGAGTAATTATTAATAGTGCGTTAGGAGCCATGTCACAACTGATCCAGTAGTACAGGTAGCATCTTACTGAGGGGATCAGCTCTAGGGTACTTAAATGCCAGTTGTACAGACTTTGTGGGATCACCATCTAGTACAAATAATTTCATCATGAATCTGGCAGTGTTAATTCATGCTCAGTTAGGAAGATGTGGTGCCAGTCTTAGACAACATGAAGTCTTGCCCAGATTTTTTTCTAACTAGTCCTAGGTGTTAGATTGATTCAATGCTTTGACAGTCCTAATCTGACTTTGCCTTAAAAATTGCTATGGAAAATGTAGAGTACATCTCCCTCCACCCCTGAAAATTCATTAACATTGCTAAAATGCAAAAGCAATTCTGCTGTCACTGAAAAGCAGCACGACAGAATATTCAGCAGGCTAGTTTTTAATAAAACATGCTTTTTCTTCATAATTAATATAGCAAGGTTTTCTGGCTTAGCACTTGGCATGGATCCCAGAAAAAAAAAAAAAAGAGGGAAATGAGTTGCCATGATGTGACCATTGCATGACAAACAAATTATGAGATGATATTTTTGTCTTAATGATTTGTCCTGAAGAAAACATTGCACTGAAATAGTTTGCATGAAAAATAATAGATGTTGCATTTTGCTGAAACCACTGAAAACACCCTTAAATTCCTATTTTCATCCTGTTCTAGAACAAATGATCTTCATAATTTTTATCTGAATCTGCTTTTAGAAGTTCTTTTAAGTAATAAGCTGATTAAAAATATTATTGGTGATTGGTGAAATATAGCAGAAGTCAAACATGGGTTTAAGCAGTAGTTAATGCTGAGTCAGTCACAATAGAACAAGAAAATACTTGGACATTCATAGATTTGGCAGGTTTGGAGCAGAATCCTAAGACAAAAATTTTCATTCAGTTCTTTCTTACTACCTGAAAATAAACTAATTCCATCTGCATGAATCCAAGCTATTTCCCTAAAAGGCATCAAGCTGCACAGTGAGCACTGAATTTGGTCCTTTAGCATGTGTGAACAACTGCACCAAAGATTGTCTTCAGACATGGCAGGTCTTCTTGGGTTGGGTTTCTTTTCCCCCACTTTCCATTTCACTTCTGCTTAGCAAGATACTGTAGTAGAAATGTGCCTGCCATCAAGGTATTGCTAAATATTCTTTGATTAGTCAAAGAGAAAGCCAAAGAACACTGCTGCAACTGAGCTGTATATCCTCAGTTATCCAGACTTGTACTGAAGCAGTTTTTCTGGAATGCACTCAGATTTAAATGATATGCTTAAATGCTGTGCTGAGCTGGGCTAGAGAAATCTGGAACAGGACAATAGAAAGTTGGATCCCACAACATTCCAGTGCTGTCACAGCCCTTCCCCTACACCAGGCTGCAGCTCCCACCTAACAGTGCTCTAAAGTGATTCAGCACATGTTCACAGGAAAAAAAAGTTATTTTTAAATCTACAGGTGTTCAGATCAGGCCTTTTCTTTGTATCAGATATCGCTGCAAACTCAACTTCCCCAGCAGCAGGGAGGAAGACTTGCAAGGGTCAGGGTAGCAGAGGTGGCTCTTCACTGGATACTTTGGAACTTTAGAAAATTGATGTCCACTTAGTTGTGATGGAAAGCCTTGCCCAATCCAGTAACCAAGTGCACTTAGTAATGGAACGGGAAGGTTAGAAGTATCACATTAAAATCAAACAATTGCAAAAAAGAAACCCTTATCATAAGGGCCTATCTCCCTCTTGGCCCACAGCAAGCAGGATACTGTTGCCATCAGTTCAGGTCCTTCCTTGCCTCAGGTGCTTGGAGTCCAACATTTTAGGGTGTACCAAAGTTGCCTCTGTCTGACATCTTTTTCTAAACCCCAATGGATCCATTGCTGTTGTAAACTCCCACTTCTGCTCCCTCACTGTCACCGCAGGGCTGCACCACGCACACCGGGGCTTCACGCTCCGCTGTGCTGCGCACCGATCGCTGCGAAGAGAAGCAAATGCTGCCAAGCCCGCCTGGATTTGTGGCCCATCAGGTGTAATGCCCTGCCACAGTGCTCGCCTAAATTTGCCTGATGCAGCAGGAAAGCAACAAAGCCCTGGGAGCGCCCCCAGCTAATTTTGCACCGTGCTCTCAGAGAGGGAAGCGTTCCTCACTGACCCCCGAAGGCAATCAGCTTATGCCCTGCAGCGTGCAGGTTGATATCCCCTGGAACTAAAGGGACTTAATGACTTTGCATAAGCTTTAAGTCTAGCAGTATAACCTGCATTCCCAGTACTGGCTACAGGAGCGTTTGATAGCACAGGCACTCGTGTTAGTGTGACTAGCTGGCTCCGGCAGCCTGAAACATGTTTTGTACCTTCCCTGTGCTGCGGCATCCAAGGCTGACCCCATTTTCCACCTGGGAGCATGAGCACATTTCAGCCACCAGTGAGCTTTAAAAACACCCAGCTGCTGCCAGGCCACCTCTTACAGAGCAAAGATTAATTTGGAAACTTTGATTTCTTAGAAAACAGGAGCAGGTAGCTCCTGAGCAGAGGACCAAGATGGTCTCAGCAGTACCTCTGAAGGATCTTGCTTTTTTTCCTGGATCCCTGTGGGTTTTGTATCAGGAGCTACCATGGGAAAGGTTCACCACTAAATAATCAGCAAAATAAAGATTTAAGTGTGAACTTCTCTGGGTACTCTGGGACTGGTTGATAAGGAACACATCATTTACTCTGGTGAACAAATTGCAGTTCAGTGTAGAGACAGGAGATGTCTTGTCAGCAGAGAAGTGAAGAACTCAGAGGTTTTGGTGGAATCCTTTCAGACAATGTTTTCCCAAGCTAAAAACACAACATGTGTTGCATGTGTGCTCCAGATGATAATATGCCCTTCTTTCATTATACTGCAACCATGGCCTTGGCTGAGAAACACAATGTCATTGCTGGAAAAGCCACTTACCCTTGAAGTTCAAAGACTGTCACTACCCAAGATGGTTGCAGGCAAAAATCTGGCCGATTGTAAGAGCATCAGAACTGTCGATTCCCTCCTCCTTTGGCAAGCAGCCCAGACAAAGGTTCCTACTGAGAGCTGTCAGCAGGATCAAGGGGTTCACTATGAGAAGGCAGTAGCTGTGTCTGCCCTCATGGCTCCTTCATGGCTTGTGTCACTTGTGGATGGAAGTTGATCAAATATCCATCTTCATTCTCCAGTTCAACCCCATCCCACCGCCTTCTTGGCTGCAAAGCTGTGACTGCACAGATGAACAAATGAAAGCATACTCTTTGTTTTTCTGCTCAGAGGCCACTTCAAGTTGCAGGAGAATTTGCAGGACTTAATGCACTTGAGTGAATAAGCCAATTCCTACCAATACAGTTTAATACTGAAATTCCTGTAGTGCTTTGTTGCGGTGTGTGTGTATCTATAGAGCTAATTTTAATCTTTCCTGCTACTCCGTCATGCAAGCTTGAGTAATTACACTGTTTTCTCTGGAAGTCTGTTTTGCACACATGTAAATTCACAACATAACCCTGGGCTGTCACCTTTTTGCTCTCTTTCTCCACCTGCTTTTGTGTTTTAGTGATTCATTTTTATTGTAGTAAGAGGTAGCAATGCACCCAAGACACAATAAACGGATCAGATGCAAATGCCCTTGGCAGTTGTAAATAATTTCCCTTGAATCTGGGGTCAGATCTTCCTGGGTTTATTCAGAAAGAATTGCTACAGATTAACTGGACATTTTTGTCTGATAAAGAGCCATAGGATTCCACCCTGAGATAAAGAAAGCTCATGGTTCTGTCATTCCTGTTTGAAATCTATTACATTTCATTAGTCTCTCTTTCTGAAGGAGTTGAAATTAAAAAATTGAGTGCATCATGTATCTGCAATGTTTAATATCATTACAAAATCTATTTAGCAAAATTTTGAAGGTTCTTTGGAGGAATTAAGTTTTAGTGAAGTGCTAATCATTACAGTGACAAAACACAACTAAGGTCAGGTGAAATTTGGATATTTTGAATTTCATAATTTTTTTCTAGGAGCCCTATAGATGTAGCTGGCTCCATAGTCAGTGGTACACTGGTACTCATGTAGAATGTCCCTCCTAGCTTTTATTTTCTTATTTCTTTTATCTTTTATTTGGCAGGGTTTCTTTTTTATGAGCCTGAAGTAATAAAATTTAAGATTGCTCTCTGCAAATTCTTCCAGCTCTGTCCCTCATTGCTGCAGAACTGCTATGAACAGAATCCAGTGATTTTATTCCCTTGTGAGAGAGCACACAAAGTATCGGTGTCGAGCTGCAGCAAGGAGAAGGAGTTTGGTGAAACCAACCCCACAGCCTAATTTCTTCTCCCCCCGCCCCCCTTCCTTTTGTTCAAATCCTGCTCCTCGTTGGGCTCAGTGTTGCACCTCGTCGGAAGGACAAGATCCTCCTCTGCTGGCCACTAGCAATACGGCACTGCAGGCGGGAGGCCCTGCCTCCCCTGCCCCTGCCTGCGCTCCCTCCTGCAGCCCCCTCCTGGACCCCCCACCCTCTGCACCCCTCCTGATATCCTTCTTCTGTACCCATGTCTAACATCCTGCATCCCACCTCCTGCATCCCACCTCCTGCATCCCACCTCCTGCATCCCACATCCTGCATCCCACATCCAGCATCCTGCATCCCGCATCCTCTCCTGGAAGGGATGATGGGGAGAGCTCCAGCACACAGGAGGGAAGGAGTGAGCTCTTCCTCCTCCTCTGCTGCACACCACCATAGAAAGATTCATTCCATGAGTCAAAAAGCTAAAATTTGGCCCTCTGCTTCCTAGCAGGGGTGAAAATGCTTCAAAACCAGTGCGGTCTGGTGAGTAGTCCAGGGGACCTGAGGACAGAGGAGAAAACCCTCCATGCTGAGAAGTCAGCTCTACCAGAGGTTTTGTCCCCTGTGGTTCTGCTGCTGCAGCTTGTGACAGGCACACGAGGGAGAGCTGCAGCACAAAAGGAGATACAGGAGCCTTACAGTAAAGATTGCATTTAACTCCTGGGCTCTCTATGCTGGGTGCTCCAGAAGCTTTTGTTCCCAGTAATATTTATACTGTGGCAGCAGACAGAGGCTTTCATCCAAAAGCAGGAATCAAAATCTGGGACTCACTCACCAGCCACGAAGCCATTGCCTGCTCTGAAGGATGATACTGTAGACCTGCACATTGCTGAGGGCACCACTTTATTGCAAGGGGGAGTTTAGGGTACCTGCCTTTTTGTGGTCAGCTCTACTCATGTTTGGACAGAGTGGCAGTTTGATAACCTGGGAGAGAAAGTAATGTAGCAGAATGCTGCATCTCTCATCTTTCCTATTTCCTTGGGGTATGAGCATTGTGAGACTGTCATCTCCACCCTACAGCTGGGGAAACTGAGGTACAGAACAGCCTGGTGCACCTCAGTCTGGGCTGAAACCCTCGGGCATTCCCTGGGGTGCCAAGGGCTGCCCCAAGTGCAGGGGCAAACCCACTAAGTCAAACCTTTCAGACCCAAACCCTTTCCAGTCCATAAGGCAAACACCACAAAAGGGCAGCACAGAGAGCTGGAGAATGAGATGAAATGTTTCTTGCATCATCCTGCTCCCAGTGCTGCTTCCTTGTTCTTTGTTTAATCTGTTTCTCCAAAAGAAAGGAGTACATTTGCAGAGAATGTTTTGGTCTGTGTTTATGGATGAACACTACCACTAATTGTAAATGGAGCAATTAGACCTTTGCTTTATATAGTCTCTGCTGGGGTCTGGCAAAGGATCTGACGAATGCTGTACCTGCACTCAAGAAACATATACACCAAGGACAGAGCTTTTACAGCCTTCTCATTTACCATCATCTCCGCACTCATTCAGGAGGGGCAATTGTGTGAGGATGTGTGTCCTTCCAGCTGCAAAGGATTTAGTTCTGTATGTGTGTGGCTCACTCAAATGCACCTGGGAAAGGGCTCTGCTGAGCGGTTCAGGGGACATTGCTCTCATTAAAGTCAGTGGGGAAGGGGAGAACTGGAGTGTCTGTTCTCCCTGGCTCAAACACAAGAGGGACGCAAACATGCCTGAAGCAAAAGCTCATTTATATATTCCAGATAATATTCACAAATGTGAATTCTGTGCTTTTTATTTTGTCCTGTTTCTTATTCATTGCTTCTGATTCATTTGTACTTAGTCTCAACCAGCGTTATCTGAGAATGTCTTTCTTCTATATATAATGTGTGAGTAAACAGGGCATATATTTACAGTTAATTGTATCTGTAGCAATGCATAGGTGCACATAATAATTGCGTGTGTATATATGCTGTCTTTATTTGTATGTGTGTTAAATTGTTTGGAAATACATTTTATTCCCTAAATTATGTGAGGGATGAAGAATAGCATCTTCAAATCTCCTTTACACCCACTGTTAGCATGTGTATCCTCACTGCAGGCGGGTAATCCTGTTCTCAGCTGGGATTTAGAGCAAGAGGGAAAGCAAACAGAAATTGTCACACTGGGGATGCGCCCTGGTGTAGAGTCAGTGCCTTCCCTTTCAGACAAACCTCGCTCACACTCTTCAAAGGATAAGAACTGTTTTCTGTCTTCCTCTGTTCCCTTTTGTTGCTTGCCCTTGATCATGAGCCAAACAGGAAAGGCTGGAGCCCCACGTTGGAGGTGGGACACGTGGCATTTCCTCCTGGGGAGTGCCAGAAATATTCTCCTACATCCAAAGATTGTTAACAGCCTTCCAGCTCAGGGGTCCAGGTTCCACAGGGTGCACCAGGTGTAAGGTTCTGGGCCATGCTGCACTCTGCTGTGCATAGGCATCTCCCAGCCTCTGGCTTTAGCAGCCAGCTGGAGCGTGGCCTCTGTCAGCATCTCTGAGAAGCTGGACAGATAGCCAGAGTGCCATCACCTATAAACAAAGAGACAACTCCTTCAGGTCAGGTTTTCCCCAAATCAGACCAGCCTAGCAACTTAGGCTGTATGCTCAGAAAATCCAGACTGCTCCCATGGCCTGTTGACAATTTGTTCTCTTTTCAAAGAGCTCTTAAAATCTAGGTTAGTTAGCTCCAAAGTGGGAGCTTATCTGGATGTCCAGCACTAGGGGCAAACAGAATCTTTGTACTGTAAGCAAAGCTCTATGCTGGCTTTTGTTTTTGCCAGAAAATGACTCTCTGACCTTTATTATCTCATGCAGGCCTCCCATTTTTCCTTCTGGGCCAACATGATGAAAGGTAAGTGGTTTCAGTTTCTTCATTTCAGCTTCTGCCTGCCACAAAACTGAAAGACTGGCAATGTACTTCATTGTGGCTGAATCAGTTAATGAATAAATTAAATTAGTTAACTGAATTAGTTAACTGAATTAATTTGTGCTGAATTGTATTAACTTCATGGAGAACCTTGCTGAGTTTAAACTATGGCCTATGATATAGTAGAAAGTCTGACTTTGGACAAGTAATGTGGTGAGTGCTTTCGGACCTCCATGTGTGCTGTGTCAGTGCAGGAGACAACGCTGCATCATGTCCCAGCAGGAATGTGTCTGACATACTGGAGCCATAAACAGAGGTGCCACAGCAGTACCAATGTAAATCTGATCACAGGGTTCTCCTGGACCACACCTGGAACTCTCAATTCTGTTCCTAGCCAGGACTTTTCTGCCACTCTCCGCCTTCATGTGCTTTGGGGACCCGTGGGGGACACAGTGGGCCATGGTCTGGAGGAGAGGTCATGGTGCTGGGCTGCAAACCTCACAGAAGGATAAGCAAAGAGCCTAGCTGGGGATGAAAACTAGAGGTCAAATAAATGAAGGCAGATTTTCCCTTGCACCATGCAACTAAACTGTAGAACTTATATCTGCAAGGCTTTGTCCCAAGTGCTAGAATATTCAAAAACAAGCCCATGCAAGTAAAAAATCGTTAAAGGCTGCGTCACATTAAGATGTTGATAAGGGAAAAGCTGTGATGAATATTGTGTGAGGATGTGTAGGATGTGTGAGGATTTGTATTCCTTTCACAGCCTACATGGTCCATGTAGAAGATTATGGTTTTATTGATGTTTAGTAGTTTTGCAGGTAAGCCCTGCTCTTTCTTTTCTTGATTTCAATGACTCTTAGACCTGAGTTTATAATGTGTATTTAATGATATATTACAATAATTTTGCTCATTTTCCCGCAAAAGAATAAGGTGGACTTTAGTATGAACTCATTATTCACCTGGTGTCCTGTTCATTCCAGTGGTATTTGGGCTTTCAGGTCAAACCAGAAATCTTGTCGCTCATACAGCAGTGCCCAAATCAATACTGCTGCCCTAACAACTTGTGTGTAGAAAACAAATTTCCAAATCATTTTTGTGTCTGAGCTCAGTATTTGGGTTCTGCCAATATTTGGCCACAGTCTTGCACTTGATTCAGGGTTTACACACCTGTTTACACAGCCTTGTGCTGGTGGGCAAACTGGTTGATCTGCCTTTTGATGGCTTACCCCTTTCACAATTTCTTAATTCATTTCCTGCCTTATGGTATATGGTCTTTACATCTGTCCCTCCACTGTTCCTATAATCTCCTACTCCCCATCCCCCTTAAAGTCTCCACTCCTTCAGCCATCACGATTCCCCTTCACCCCGCATCCATCCCTCTAAGGAAAAAAGTGCTGCAAAACTGCTTTTAAGTAACAGCCACAAAACTATTTGAAAGGCTTTCTGGCTTTGTTGTTAGCTGGTCTCCCTTCCTTCTGAAGCTGCAGCTACTCCCAGCCACAGCCCGCTTGGAAGGGAAGAAATACTGTGAGGTCTCATCTCTGCAGAAGTAAATGGGGAATATCTCATTATTTAAAATACAGTCAGGATTTCAGCCTCATAAAAATAACACTGCAATAATCTCAGAGCTGGGGACAAAAAGTATTTAAGGGGGTGGTAGGAAAACTCATCCTGCTTAAATTAGGCCAGATTTCAGTCAGTCTCCAGAGGATCAGAGAGCTTGAATAAATGCTGGGTACTTTCTGGCACTCTTGATGTGTGTTGGCAATAGGCTTTAACTCTGCACATCACTCATCTTGACAACTGCAGTCCAACAAAGTTACCTCGCAATTCAGGTCACCCGATGGCATCCTAATGCATCACTTTCCCACTTGGAACATTAGTCATCACTTGATCCAGGAAAGGTTTTGAAAACAGTGTGACTGTCGGCATTGGGGTATCTGTTCTCTCCGTAACAGAGAGCCAGTGTAAGCTAATGAACAAGGGGATATTGATCAGAAATCCATTGCTTGATTGACAGCTCTTGGCAATGTGAAAAACTGCAGATGAAAGCTTGTGCAGTTTAAAAGATCACCCAGACCTCAAAGCTGATTTGAAGCTTTAAAAGTCAATCTCTGTCTATCAATTATGGGGGGATTTTTTGTACTACACAGGGGAAAGTTATTCTTTGAAAATTTGCATGCAGGATGTCTAATTTAATTTCATGTAATAGTCACATTTCAGTGACAAATGTCAGATCACTGCTTTTTTTAAGCATGTTAAGGTTTTCCAGCACTTACAAAGAACGAACACTCTGATTTAGTAATATGTTTAAATCAACCAGTGTATCAGACTTTGTGCTTTAATTATGTGCTCAGATAAAAAAGTGTTGTTTTTGCTTTACTAAACCTAGGCCTTGTTATGAATAATTTAAAAAATGGGAATGGGAGCACTTCTTAAATAAGAGATGTGGAAGCCAAATAGTTATTTAGTGTCAAAACAGTGATAAATATGAAGACATCTTTTAGTTTGATATCATATGCCCCAGTGAGAGTTTTCTGGTCTTTGTTTTTCACTGCTTCATGCAGCTGGAGATGACATGGAATAGCTGGGAGATGGGAAACATCACTCATGTGACCTGTAGGAGCTGTATCTGTTTCTCAGTTTCATGAAGAGGGAATGAATGGGAAAAGCAGGGATGCTGGTCATTTCTCAGATCTGTTGCACTCTTACATCACCTTGACTGGTCTCCTGGCCAGTAACCTCAGCTTCCTGTCTCCCATATCCACATGGGGGACAGGGTACCCAATAGAGTTTGCTGATGTCTTCTGAGCTCTTTCCACATGCACACTTAACTCCATGCCTTGGCAATTAAATTTCTTGAAATGGTAATTGCCAGCCCTTGAGATTTCTCAGGATTTCCTGCTTTACCTCAGCCCTGGTTACCTGAAGTTGCCCTCTTTGAGGGCTGCTGGGCTCCAAACTGGCCTCGGGTGTGCAATAGCCCCCCCAAAACTGCCCCTTCGGTGCACATGGGAGATTGTGCCTGCAAACCTCTCAGAGCCACCAGAAGCATGTCTTGCAAAATGCAAATTACCTCTTGGCCATCTTGTTTGCAGAAGAGCTGAACTTAAAAATAGTTCATAACATGTCAAGTAATTATATAAGTGTTCTTAATAAATGATTAATCTGTTGCTGAGAAATCATGCCAAATAAAAATCAAGTGACAGTAGCATCATTTTAAACAGCACACACTAAGCAGTCTGTTTAAAAACCAGAGTAGATGATTCCACAATGGCTTAGCAATTTGCACTCATTCAGGGCATTTATTTTTCCTCTGTTGCTTCAGAAGAATCCTCACCAGCCTCTGTAAAGCATGTTGGCATATTTGCAGTCCGCCTTTCGCAGCCATCACTTCCCTGTTCATCCTTCATAACTTTTAGCAGGTATATTTTTCATAAAAAGGAATACCCTATCCTTCAGAGAGTATCTGTGGAATAAAAGCCAGCATGCCCCTCTAGGATTCTGAAAATAAACAGGGGATACAAAGTCAGACTACTTCAGTCAGTTCCCTCAACCTCAAGTCGTTTGCAAAATCTTCTCTCCAACAAAGTGAACTTGGAGGATGCATTTCAGGCAAAACTTCCTTTTTGTTTTTCTTCCTTAACTACATCACATTAAATTTAATTTTGTTCAGTGTAGACAATGTCCTTATCTTTCAGCAAGATCCTTCTGTTCCTCAGCAAGGCGTATACTTCTGCAACACTTGCACATAGTCGAGACTCGGCTCCTGTGGAAATAATGAGCTGAGGAAAAGGAGTCTTGACTTGACATAGCAATAAATGAGGTGAAACTTTACTCTATTTTTTTTTTTTTGTGAGAAACTACAGTTGGCATGTAAAAAAAAAAAAGGAAAAAAAGACGGTTCTATTTTAATATGAAATATAAAACACCCATTGTACAAACGTGGAATTTCTTTCTTTTTTCAAAAGCAAAGAAAGAATAAAGATAAAGGCTGCAAGTGAATGAATGAGGAGAGAAAACTAAGATAATGCAGTTGATAATCAGTTCAAGGCAGAGCATTATCCATGGGGCCATCAGCCCAGCCCTAGAGGAGAGCTTTATAAAATGTCTCTGTACGTAGCTTAGCTTTGCTCATTACCATAGTTTGTCTTTGAAACACTGGAGTGGCTTCCACTGGCAAGAGTTGTACCTGTGCAAGGAGCTGCCAGTCCACTTTAAGCAAACAACCCCTGGCATGGCTGGCGAAGCCACGCTCCCTGCGGGCTCCGTGAGGCACTGGCTCCTGTAGGCCGCGGGCCGGCACAGGCAGGGCTGGGCTCCTCAGCACGTGTCTGCAGGGCTGGACCCTTGCTCCTCGAAGGCTGTTGTGTGGGTGAGAAGTCACAAAGTCCTGCAGGTGCCTCTGTTCCCCGCAATTGCTCTCGAGATGGGATTCTGTGTCCCCGCACACAGAGGGGCCCCTGTGCTGCGGAGGGCCCTGCCTCATCCTGCAGCAAAGTGGTCAGCAAAGCTGCTGTACAAAGAAAATCCTTTCTTCCTATAGGAACCTGAATCTCTTTTTGTGCTGGTACCAGCCTCAGCATCTACCCTGTCTGGGGGGCTCCTTGTGCCTTTTGCTGGGGAGCCCTGGCCTGCATCCCCTCTGGGGCATCCTGGCTGTCCCTACAGGAGTCAGCTAGGCAGCCAGAGCCCCAGTGCCACCCTCGAGGGGATGCACCACTGGAGCCAGCTGTGCTCAGGGTGGCCATGCTGAGCACTAGGTGAGCTCTGCCTATGCCAAGGAAGAGTTGAACAGCATCTTTGGTCCTCAAGATGGTCCCTAAACCCACTGACATCCCAAATAAACTGAAAGGGAAATGTACTGTCCATCTCAGGAATAACTTCTTTCATAACTTGTCTCCTTCCAGTTTTAATTCCTCTGTTCTTTCACTCTCTTCTCATCCTTCCCTGCAGATGAGGCTGATGACTATGAGAACTACTACTATATAGAACCAGAGCAGGACACCAAACTCCAGCAGGAGCTCTCGGAGGAAATTAGCTGGTTCGAGACATCTTTAGGTGACTTCTTTGTCATGAAAGGTACCTCTCAGGGGTGGGCAGAAAGGCAAGGAAGGGGTAAAATCCCAACCCTGTGCTTGAAGCATGAGCGTGGCAGGCCTGGCTGCCAGCCTGCTCTCAAAATGCCTGCATCAAAGGAATGAGTTAGGAGGATCATTTGCAGTGTTCTTCTTTGTATTTCTCTTGTAAGGATCCTGTGTTTTATCTCCAGGTTTCACAGGATGGATTCTGATCATGCAGAACATTTCTGATTGCTACTACAAAAAAAAGCACAGGCTTATTTGTCTATAGACACTGTAAGATGTAATTGCTGTTTTTCATGGGATATATGTTCTGTATTTATGCTAGGAACCAAATGTATAGCAGGTTTCTTTTTTATTTTTTTTCTTCTTTTATCAGTTGCAGGGGTTTCATTTCCTTTTCTTTTTTTGTTTTGCCAAACTTCAGGAGAACAGGAAAGGATCCTTGAGATTGCCCAGGGGACTCAAAAGGAAGGGCAGGGAAGTTGCCTGTAACATTCCTGAGTTATCCCCTGGTACAAAGCAAGCAGAGCTGACTCTTGGCTGTCTCCAGTACCAATTGCTCCTGGCAGCCTGGACTGCAGTGGAGATGTTGAGCACAGTGTAAGGAGCAGCACATGAATGACTTTCAGCAGGTGTCAGCTCCCTTGAGGCAACAGCCACCCAGGGTTATGGTAGAGTCTAATGGCAGTGGATGGCTTTTCCAGGGGAGATTTAATGCTGTGTTCCAAACAGGACAAGGCCAAATCCACATCACTGCAGATTCAGTGCATGATGGCAGACAACCAAAGGCAATGCCACAGAGGCAAATCTATCTCTGATCAAAGGGAGACACTCGCCTCATTACAACTCTGTAACAGGGCAAGGGGACTAGAGGACCTCTAGACCCAAAGCTTTGAGCCACTTCAGCTTGGAATAAACTCTGCAGCAACTCATACTGCTCCTGTGGGTGCTGAGATAAGCCCAGCACTTGTTACACAGGATGCTGTGCCCAGGAAGACAGACTCCTGCAACCACAAAATGCAAGAAGAAAAAGCGGGTGATGAAGGTTGAGAAGCTGAATGATCTCCATCCTTACCTCTGCAGACTCATGCTTCCCCAACCCCTGCAAGAATGGTGGTACGTGTGAGGCCAAAGGAAGTGACTTCAGCTGTCACTGCCCCGCACCATACGGTGGGGCTACATGTGATAAAGGTAATGGCTCTTCTGCTAACATACACTCCTAATTTTGGCTACTGTTGCAACTTTATAAACCCACTGTTTGCTGAGCTGAGTGTTCTGACAGCACTTGACACAGCAGTCATGTCCATAGTTCTTAGGACATCGTCTAGGCCAAAGTCTGCCTAAAGAGTATCCAGTAAAATAAATTTCAAGAGTGCAGAGAGTGCCCTGCAAGGTGGGCAGTGGGGAGATGCTTTTTTGCCATAGATACTGTGAACAAGAAGTGAGATCCCAAGTCCACATCTGCCAAATGAAAGCACCCTTGGAGTGTCAAGGGAATGCATCTGCCCACGATCCCTGCAAGGACCCTCTTATGCACACACAAATGCTGATGATGTACTTTATGTGTATTTTCTACAGTGGAGGACACGTGTCTGGAGAAGAACTGCCACTTTGGTGACTGCCTGATTATATTAACCCCACCCTATTTCAAGTGCAGCTGCAAGCCTCCCTACAAGAAACCCTCCTGTCAGCATGGTGAGCACTCAGCTGGGCACAAATTGGGTGGGGACAGCACCATGGCCAGTCTGCAGTGGGAAATCACCTACTGCAGAGGGTGATCCTGCCCTAGACATGCTGCAGCTCCCATCCCTGGGCCTGGATACTGCTGAGCTATGCTTGATTTGCAGGGTGGTGCAAATCAAGTGGTTCAGTCACTGGTAAAACCCCCAGAGATATGCATTTTACAAGATTTCATGAGAATTCAAAGCCAACAGGCTGAGTGGGAGGTCTCCCCAGTTTCCACTGGGCATGCGAGTGGCTGTGTAGGGATCAGCACATTGACAGGGCTCTTCTGTGTTTTCCACATTGACAGCATCCAAACAGTGCAGTCCAAACCCTTGCAAAAATGGAGGCACCTGCATTCGAAACAGATACAGATCAAAATTCACCTGCAAGTGCCCTGAACAGTTCAGAGGGAGATTCTGCGAGATCGGTACGTCTCAGCTCTGCAGGGGGAGGGGTGAACCTCCAGACAGCAGAGGGCTGGCTTCCCCTTGCAGCCAGACTACCTGATGCTATTCCTGTAGCATCCTAGGTGACTTTCTGTCACTGCTCCAAGAACCTGACTACACCGGGACAGCAGCCTCCTTGGAGAGTGGGTCAGAGGAAGAGGCTGACTTCTGCAGCCACTGCTGGAAGAGGGACTTGAAACAGTTCCCATCTTGCTGTTTCCTAAGTGTGCTTTCGCAAGGTCCCACTGGTATACAATAAGTGTGTGTACATTTCCCAGAGGTCACACATGTCACAAAGGGAAGAAATGTTGAGTTTACCTTAAACATTCAAAATCTGATGTAGTAAAGATGCCTGCCCAGTTGCTTGTGACTCCCCAGGTTGAGGGGACTGCTTCTGATGGGTGGAATTTGAAATCAATCAGTCTAGAAGGTGGACAGATGTTTGAACATTACTCTAATTTCTGGCCTGTGTACAATAAGGAACATAACTACTTGGCCCAGTAGGTTCTTCTGATCCTCCATAAAATAAATGTAGGATAAGGAAGAGTCCTTTTTCTGTATTTGAAAGAGGAACCACTTTGAGCAAGAAGCAACACAAAAGTCATTTTCATATGAGCATTGTTTTTCTACAGGACCATATGATTGTTATGAAGAGGACTCCTCTACATATAGAGGAAGAATGAACCAAGCAGAAAATGGCAGGACCTGCCTGCACTGGAATTCCCACCATCTCTTGGACCAACCTTTTAATGCCTTTATGGAGGATGCTGACTCATATGGCATTGGTGATCACAACTTCTGCAGGTAATATTTTGAAGAAGCAGCTGTAGAGCTCTGTATCAAAGAGATCCCTGAGGACAAACTGCTCATGAATTTGAGAAACTGATGGTCTTAAGATCTTACATCTTTCTAGACACTGCCTGCCCATAAAGCACCAGGATGTTACAGATGTCTTCTCTAACCATGCTGATGTGAGGCTTCCAGAGGCTGCCCTCTTTGTTTTGAACCAATCCCACTTTTTTCTTATGGCAAAGATAGGTATGGGAATAGTAATATGGCAGTATTTTATTCCTTGCTCAGGTATCTTCTTTGTCAAATCTTATGAAATATTATCTTTGGAAGTTCATCTCCTATATGGGAGCATGTGGCTTCTTTCTAAGAATCCTCAGCTTCTCCACTGGTTTCATGGAGATTTCCCCATTCCCACTTGCTGATTCTCTCAACTGTTCCCCTCAGGAATCCTGATGAGGATGAAAGACCCTGGTGCTACATCAGAAAAAATGAGGAAATAGAGTGGGAATATTGTGATGTTTCACCCTGCTCAGGTAAAGAATTAGAAGCAAGTGATTTGACAGCCTGTAGGCTGTCTAGCGCAGCAGGTGACTCCCTGTTTCTTAACTCTTCCAGTCTGATATTAACTCTGCATTATACATCTGCTGTCTCTTCCAATGCAGCTGAAGAGACCCCAACAGAACCCCCTACAGACCCCCCTGAAATATTCCAAATATGTGGACAACCTGAAGTTCATAGGACAGTCAAGAAGATCTATGGTGGATCCAAGGCTACAGCTGGAAAACATCCCTGGATGGCATCTCTACAGAGACAGACTCCAAATGGGAATGAACATTTCTGTGGTGGAGTGCTAATTAAATCGTGCTGGGTTCTTACTGCTGCACACTGCCTTGAGTAGGTGCATGTCCTATCATTAGGGTAGATAAATGTATAAAAATCAGGATGGTTAGTAAAGGCAGCTTGGTATCGAAATTATTTGCAATCAAAATGACTGCCAGGAGTCAAATTGAAAGGAAAATATATATGGACTGAAAGAGAAATGAACACATACATAAAACTGTTTATATACTTGAAAATGATGCCTGCTGAAATGACAAACTTAGGCTCCACTCTAATAAAATGAGCTAAAGAAGTTGGGTGAGAGGAAAAAAAGGAGGAAAGTAGCAAGATTTTGGAATATGTAAAAGAACTCTATGAAAAACTCAGGGGATATTGGGATGCCATAAACAACATTGCACATTACATCAGAATTAAGTTCTTCAAAACAGTCAAAATATCCTCTTAGCTTTATTTTTTTTCTGTGTCAGCTAGCTTAGAATATTACATTTCCTCCAACAATTGCATTGAATCAGTTGGAAACCACCACCCTAGGAAACAAGTAAATTACACACTGGGAATAATTTCAACACAGATGATTTTAAATATTCTCAGAAAATGGCAAGCAGCTCTATTCCCATGGCTACATGAGCTGCCACTCGTCATCACTGCCACAGTAATAGACTGTGTGCACACTGCTACTCTGCCCTAAAATGCATGTACATGCAGCTTTAAATCACTTTATTTCATGATTGCTACAAGTTAAGAGCACATGTATTTTCCAGCACCACTGCATTCCTGTCTAAGCCTTCCTATAATGATTTTAGGAAATCTTCTGGACAAGTTTTATGACAGGAAGAAATATCTTGACTTCTTGTTACTAAAAGTGCAGGTTTTCACCACCACTGATAAAGAAATGTCAGTATATTAATGTCTTTTTTTTTTTTCCCCCAGAAACCCAGAAACTAAGATCCAAGTAGCCCTTGGAAAGCAAAACCTCAAGAAGAAAGAGCGCCATGAGCAAATATTTGATGCAGTGCAAATAATTTTACATGGCGAATACAGAGAGAAGGGTGGTATCCTATACAATGATATTGGTAAATCCTTTATTTGATACTCACGTGGTTCACCTATAACCTTTGTTGTTTGAAGTGCTTTTCCGCTACTAAAGTCAATGTAAAATTTTCTTTGAGACTATGCTCTGGAAATAATCCTGCCAAATTGTGATCTAGACCCATTTGAATCTTGGGATGTAAATTGTGATGGGCAGGCAGAAGTCACCGCTCAGGAGGAGTCAAACAATGGGAACAGATCCAGCACGGTGGGGAAAATGGAATGTTGGTTTCATGCTGCTTTGCATGGGGCTGCACACACACTGCTAACAATGGTTAGGGATCAAAATTAGCTCCAAATACTTTTTGTTAATGTTTATCTCCTCTCCAGCACTACTTAAACTGCAGCCTGTTGATGGTTACTGTGCAGTGGAAACAAAGTATGTGAAAATAGCATGTGTCCCTGACTTCTTCCTTCCTGCTGGGACTTCCTGCTTCATATCTGGATGGGGCCAGACAGAGACAGGTATTTGTGGGCTAACTGGGTTTTGGTGGGTACTCCAGTGGCAAGGTGGGCTGCTACTTTCAGTAGTCATTGCCAGACCCAAATGAGGACCTAGGCACTAGTGAAACCAAGACATGGAATTCAAAAATAAGGTCAGCTAGGACATGCCATGCAAATTACTCATTAGCAGAAATCTCTAGCTCCTAAACCAACCAAACCTGTCAGAGTTCTGATAAGATGTCTGATGCATGATGCCTTTTTTTGCCAGCCATCTGACCCTCCATGTCATGGTTTCATCTGAAGCCAGTTGCAGAAGCAAGGAAGTATCAAGAGAGGCTATTGTATAGCTTGTGTGTTTCAAGACAGGACCAAGAAAGACAGGAATTTTCACATGCTTTTCCAGCCCATTGGGTCAGATAAAGCATTTCAGAAGCAGCATCTGGACCTTCAGATGTACTGAAAAATAAAAAAAAAAAAATCCCAAGCTTTTCAAGTTCAACCAGCTCTATCCAAAAACCTTTCTTGCCCACGGTAACTCCTAAGGGGAGAAATTATTATGCTTAAAAAAAGATAATGGTGATTTTCTGAAAAATGCATTTTCTCATGTTCTGTTTGATGTGTTGTTGTGAAGCAGAAGGAAAACCTGTCACTGAGGCTGCAGTAGGTGTCCTGGTGCTTTGTTACTGATACAGCCTGATATGATGCACAGGACTGAATTCTCCCTTATGATATAACTCCCACTGAAGTCCACAAGACAATTGTGTTCATTTGATCAGAATGCACCAACAGAATTTAATGGACGTTTTTTTTTAAATTTCCAAATAAAAAGTCTCCCTTAAAAAGGCTAAGGGGGATTTTATGGGTTTTTCCCCCCAAAAAAGAATATCAAGTACTCTCTACGTGTTCGAACTAGATGGCTCCTCCTTTGAGCAGAACTATTATTAGCATTTCAGGAAATCACTGCAGAAATGGAATATTTCCTGAAACTCAAGCAGAACCAAACTTATAAACCACCTTTAATTATCTACAGATGTAGTACTTTGAAACTAAGGCTATTGCCTTTAGATGTCACGTTATGTCTTTAGATTCACTGTAATTAATCATTGCCCTTAAATATTGTATGATTTTCAGTTTTCATCTGTTTCATTAGCTTGCATGCTAAAGCATCTAATAGTACCAGTAGTCTGGGAAGTGCTGAGCAGCTCAAAGTCCCATGGGGACCTCCGGGAGCTGCAGACAACCAGCACCTTGGAAAAGCAGGATTACACAGAGAGAGCTGATTGGAACCAAGTTCTGAACACGTGACTTCACTTTTATTTGGGCAACAACTCTGTCCTGAGTGAAACTTCAGATCCAAATCGTTGGAAACTTATAATTTCAGCCAGATAGTTATTTCCTTCCCAGGCTAGCACTTGCATCCCCCCTGCTCTTCCCCCGTCCCATCTGTCTGCAAAGCAAGATCGTATTTTGAAGACAGTATGTAACAGGGATGGGAAGAAAGTGACTCCATTTTTTTGGTGCACATCCCATAGATGACCAATCCCATCAGCTGTTAGACGCCAATGTAAAGTTGATTTCGCAGAGGAAATGCAATGAACCCAAACTACATGATAACACACTGGATGATAGCATGTTTTGTGCAGGAAAACTTCGGAAACCCGGAATCGATTCTTGTGAGGTCTGTCTGTTACCTTTTCTGTATTTGAATGCTAATTTTTATGTTTAAAGAATCAGGCTGTGCAGAGCTTTGGCAATGTGCTGCATATGTATCTGCTCTCACTTCAGTGTATTTCAACAGCCTTTCTGCAGTATACTTTGAGTTGTACATCCTTAGAGCTGATATCACCCCTGTCACCCACAGGCAGATCTGTGGAATCAAGAGACCAGCCTGGAAAGCTTGGCTTCTGAGGCAGTTTGTCATAGTAACCTGAACACTCACTCCTTTTTTCCTCAGTTTTTTCATGGCCTCTGCCTTGAGTGCCAATTCAAATCTGATTCTCACTACCAGAGCTAAGACTTGCAGGGAATCAGTATTGATGTTTCTTTTCATTACAGCTAACAAAAATGTGAAACAAGTTTATACTTACACTGTTGAAAGGAAACAGTTTGAACAACACTTCCTAAGGTGAAAATTACCACAGTAAATCATATTTTCAACAATATATCATAAAAAAGCAAAAAAAAAAAGAGACCAAGCAACTCAGAATAAGACTATTTTGAGGAGTGAGAGACAGCTTAAGTTTTCATTTATGCCAGGGATCACATCTTTATCTTTCTGAGTTCAGACTCTAAATTCCTGACACTTTCCCAACTCAGAAATTTCATGTGACCTTGTCAGATTTATGTCACAGACTGGAAAAAAAACCTAAAACTTACATCCAAAAAGTTTGGTATCATTTGGTCACAGAACTGTAAGTCTACTTAGGGGCTAAGCAGCATCTGATGGTACATCTGTTAGGGGAAAAACACCATTATAGCTTCAAAGTCTTGTGATGAGAGAGAAGCATTCTGACCTTAGTTGCTATTTTGCTTCATATTTTGAACATGTGTGTTTTCCTTCATCAGGGAGACTCTGGAGGCCCACTGACATGTGTAGAAAATGGCTCCTACTACACATATGGCCTTGTGAGCTGGGGTGATGGATGTGGGTTAAAAAACAAGCCAGGAGTTTATACCCAGGTGACAAAATTTGCCGGCTGGATTAAAGATGTAATTCAGTCTTCATCAAGGTCACGTCATTAGGAGAGAGCTTTGGAATGACAAATGGTAAGATTGAGAGTTTTACTATTTTTAATACTCTAAATGCCTCATCTCTGACCAAAAATATTACTGATATTTTCTCATGGCCTACATGGGGCATCCTTCATCATCATCTTGAAAATAGCCTTAAGAGTGTTAGTTAGAATGTCAGTGACAGTTTTTCTATTGTGGGCTTTGAAATAAACCCACGTTTTGTAGCTAAACAGATCAGAAAGCAAAGATACTCCATTTCTTCCCCAAACAAGTCAAAGGCCCTGATACCATGTTTCTAGATCTGCTTTTCAAGCCATGAAAATTCTCCCAGCTCAGCTGCTGCCAGACATTTCCTCTTCCCCTCACACTCCTGTCTAAGATGTGTTTTTTCTGCACTCATTGGACCCTGACACCTCAAAGCTATTGATTTGTGCTCTTAAAGCCAGTACCATTTTTCACACACATAAGAATCGCCATGTGGCTGAGTTTACAAGATTGCAGCAATTGGAATTTCCTGAGGAGGGAGGATCAGGCAGGACAATTATTTTTAAAAGCCCTTTCGTACATAAATAACTACAAATTTAATTAGTGATGCATTTCAGATTGAAAAACCAAACAAACCTTCAGTACTAGAATTATCTACTTTATTCCTGACTAGAGAATAATTACATGTTATGCTCCAGATCTACAATGGTTTATATGTGCTTAACCAGTGAGACATAGTAGGACTAAAAGCTGCTAAAAAAATCTGTCTAAAGCCATTGGATAATTTGAGAGTTCTCATAAGATGTACCTGTCAGATCGAGTTAACTTTGCCCAATGATTCTGCACAGAAACTTGAAAAACAAGGGATTGCTATTAAATCAGGATATAAAGAATAGATTTGTTTTTGAAGAGTCAATTTCTCAAAGTAGCAATGTCACTCTCACTTGAATTCCAGGGTTTACAACCTTCTCTAAGCAGCTGCCTAATCTGTCAATAGTTACCCCCATTGCAAAGAGCAATTCTGATTTTTCACTTTAGAAGATTTGAAAAAAACTGAAGAACTAATTGTGGCCTGAATAGTCTAGAATGTCCTGATAGTCTAGAAGATTCCCTGATGTCTGCTAGAAGACCTGCCTTTGGCAAGTCAGTGATAACTTTTCTCCCACTGGCCTTTGACTCGTTCATCTCTTAAACCACCTGAATTGTGCTTTTGTACTCTCTTAGGTCAATGGTGCCAATATTCCAGGAACATAAAAATCTCCAAAAATTCAAACATGGAATAAGAGTCACCTGATTTATTCATTACAAATTATTTCATATTCTACCATCTGTAGTACAAAGCTGAGCCTGCCAGTCATCTAGTACTAATTTCATTTACAGCTTTAAATAAATAGCAGAATCTGTAATATATTCAGTGGTAAATCACAAAGTATCCACACAAAAATAAAATGATCAGTTATAAATTGCAATGTTTTGGTTGCTTGTTAAAACAAAAATTCTTAAATGCCATCTATTATGTTTCCCAGAAAACTGGAAAAGCTACAGAATTTGCAGGACAAGGTGAAAATCTATTTATGCTATGTCATGTTTCTGTTTACTTCTGGTAGAGCTGCATTTGCCTTCTCTTGACTTGAAGAATTTCTGAAGCATCAGGGTTGACTCCGACTTGCTGAGATCCTTCTGTCTCCAACTGGTCCTGTAAAATCATACCCAAAAAAATTGTGAAACCAGCCAGTGGATAGGGGAGGGTTTTAACTATTATTCTATAACAATATTTTCATATTCAAAATTACACAGCTGGCAAAAATTATGAGGAAAATCTAGATCACTGTTCTGCACTGAATGAATTTCTGCTGTGGAGAAGTGCAAAAATGGACCTGTTCATGTAAGTTAGATACCTCACATACCAAAGGACTGAATGTGCTCAAGTCCTAGTTTCTATTTTGAACCCTAAATAAAAAGGAAACAGCAAACACCTGAATTGCAGATGGATTGCACACCTGTAGGTTTCCCTGGGACCATTATCACACCTTTGACTGAAGATATTACCTACAGTTCCCATTGCCTCCCTTACCCAACCATAGTTTTCACTTATTTCCTGAGTAACTTCAGATGGGAATGTAAATCATGGACATGTACTGTTCCTCTTGGTCTGGATTATTGCTTGACTTCTTACCAAAGTTAACAATTAAATAATCAAAGTATTTGAAGTGCTTCTCCTTTATTGTGGCTGAATGCTTCTTAACTGTAAGGGCTATGAGATTCCTGCATGGACTTTTGCTCTCTTGTGAAGAGGGGCTGTAGACTGGGATTCATTCCTGTGGAGGCAGGCAGAAAGAAGGCCTGGAAGATCCCTGCTTGAAATATCTTTAACCTTGAGCTGGACAGAGGCAGAGGAGGCTGGAGCATTGCCCCTTTGCAGAAAGCATTCCACAGCACAAACTAAGCTGTTAGGAACCTACATTCAGCCCGTCAATACGGCTGCCAGTGGAGATTACATGGAACACGGAATTACATGGCAACACATGGATCCTGATAAAATTAGGAAAAGGGAATGGGAGTTGCATAGGGAGTCCCTTCTACCTCTGCTTCTGCTTTCCTCAGAGGTACTGGGATACTTGGAGATCTGACATCATCCACAAGTTGGGGAAAACACATCCTGACACGACACTGCTGACACTGGTGAATGCCCTTTAGTGGTTCCTTCAAATTCAGATGTACACTAAGGCACAAAGTTTCATGAGGGAAGCACACATATCCTGTTCAGATAATAGGGAGAACTGTAGACTCCAGGGAGCATTCAAAAGTGTTAGACAGGATGTGTGCAGGTCAGGAGCAGAGCTGTTGGGATTTGTGAGAAGAATGGTTTACTCTACTTACAGGTCTGTACTGAGCAGAAGCACGCAGCAATCCCATTTCCCGAAGGTATGCCAGCTCAGCAGCTCTTCTTGCCATTTCAACTTTGTGGGAACCTGGGGGAGTCCAGCCAATGCCTCTGAGCCAGTTCAAGTCAGACTTGTATTTTACCTGAGAGAATGAAACATGCACCAGGATGTATTATTTTGTTGAGCTCTAACCAATTCGCATGACCTGGATGTTCAAGAGAAAGGCTATAAAGGAGCAGCAGAGTCAATAATAAACAAATTATTCATTTTTAGCAAGCAGACTGTGGTTCTTTCAAGGTGATTTTGTTGGCAGGTAAGGTTTGCAAAGGAAATTGCACAGATAGCCCCCAGGCCTGAGAAGGACCATGATGCTCAGCCACACTTACATCACTCTGCAGCTCATAGGCCTGCTTTGCGTGTTTCACATTTAGCTGCTCAGGGTCACAGGTGTATTGGTGCAAGGGCTGCCTGTAGTTAACATTGCTTGCAAGCTGCTGGCTTCTCTTGGCATGGAGGAATCCTGGCTGGTTGAGGTGACTCTGGAACTGCGCCATGTTTAGGGCATAATCACTCCTGTACTGGAGGTCGCTCTGGAGTTTCCCCACTCTGAGGACATGTCTGATTTTGGGATCATCATTTGCACTGAGGAATCCAATCTGCTGGCCTCTGTCTCTCAGGAAGGCTTCTCTGTATTTGTACTGCAGGAAGTGCAGAGGAAAATCTCATTTTCACATTCAAATTACCTTCAAATTCTGTTATGAAATAACTTATCCTCTCCTGGCTATCAGTCATGCTTCCTGTAGTGCACAAAGACCAAGGGTTTGTTTGATATCAAACTACATCTCCTAATCTAACAAGACACTTTAGAAGAATTACCTTTGTGCTCATTTTTAAAGAAGTGGAAAGACTTAGGGGGCCCAAAATGCTCATCTCTCAAAAGTAATCAGAGATCCCCCTACTGTTGCACTCTTGGGTACACACAATACACAGTTCAACCAATGAAGCTCCTCCATCTTTAGCTTTCTTGCCAGCTGTGGTCTTCTTTGTTCAAAGATAACCCACTTTATCCTAGACCATGCTTTAACTATTCATAGTCTAGTGCCTATTTTATTTGATTAAATCATAATATGTCTTCTTCCCAAGAAAAACTCTTGGGACATAAGACAGAACAGCCTGGTATTGGACATTATTAATGGTAGCCTTTAGTAGGAAATCTTTGCACTTAACCAGCACTTTGTTTCATTGGATCACCAATTTTCCACACCAGAACAAAGTTCACGCATGTCAGACTTCACCCATTTTTACAGGATGGGGTGGCATGGGAAGAGGGTTGAGAAGTGTTTGAAACAGAACAATTCTTACATCACTAGCAATCTCTCTTGAAGCCTTTGCTGTCTGGAATGGGATGGCGTCAATCCTAAAATCATAGCCAGATGCCCTTGACTGTTCCCAAGATGTTTTATACAATTTCTGTGTTGAAAAGAAAAGAACAAAACAGTCATTTCCCCCTGCAGTTTCTTAAACGCAGTCCCATAACTACAATAATAAATGTTTTATCCTACTGGGCTTATTTGTATCAAGAGTCATCAGTACCATCTCCAAGGTTTTGATCCAGTTCTATAGCACTTCAACTTCTTTTCTATTCACCATAATGATAAAATGCCTCATCTGAAAAGTGCCACCAGGGTTTCTTTTTGTACTTGAATGTGGTTGTTTTTGATGTGATTTAATTTCTATTAGAAACTGTGATGCATCAGTCACATCAATATTGCATTGATATTGCCCTTATTCTCTCTTTTGATACATCCACTCACAGTGTCTTGGGTTTCCTGGCATCATAATTTCAATACCAGTTATTTCAAGCTTTTCAAATGATCCTTGTCTCTATCCCCAGCCACATGTGGCTTCATTAACTCATGTGGAATAACAGCCGGTTCTAACATATTTAATGTGACTTTGAGGATGTGAATCACATTTACATCCTGAAGAGAAATTGCTCTAGATTTGGTTCTTCTTCCATTAGTAGCTTTCTTAAAATAGGTTCCGGTCTGTAGGTCCTACTACACAGACATTGTATCTTAGCCGACCCTTTTGGCTGTCCCTTTCTTATTTTATTCATTTGCATTTTGTAAGTCTTTGATTCATCCCTTCTGGGGTTTGTGACCATACGAAAAGAAGCACAAAATCCACTCCACATTTTAAGATAATCTTCTGTTTCACTGGTGAATGTAGTGCTAGGTATTGATAAATTTGAAAGTAAACTGAGATGCCAGAAATCCTGCAAGCCAGCCAGGGCAGAAGCAATGTAAGCATCACTGTACACCCTGCTAATGGGGCTGACATTTCATTTGTGTGCAGCCCTTGTACACAATATTTGCCTTTTTACATTTTCCTCTGTTACTTCAAAAATGTAATTTCTACTTGTTTCTTCCACCTGTCTCAAAGCTCCTTACAAACTAAGGTCATTCTGACCCTACAGGTAAAGAGAACAGCTATTTATTCAGCAAACAGGACATTAGGAATAGACTGAGTTCCTCTATGTGAGATAATGTGGGAACAAATTCTCTTTAAACAAATTCCACTCACTGATTCAGTTACATCCAGATTGATGACAACTATGCCTAAGGGATCAGTTCAACACAGTGCTGCAGCTTCAGAAAGATAGAATATATAGTCTAGGAAAGAGGACTCTCCCTCCTCCCTCACCCAAACAAAACCAAAAAGATTTTAATTTGTAACTAATCATATCTATTATGAAGGTTTGAAATCCTTAATAATAGCTTACTGCCCTAGAAAATTCAATGAATGCTCCAAAGGAAAATTAGCAGACTTTTCCCGATTCCTCCAGCCCAAACCTAGCAACCTGTTGGCTGTTCACTTCCTCTGGCTTCTTTTAGTTTTGGTCAGGCTCAGAGAACTTGACTTCTACATACATGAAAGCTTTTATTCCCAAACAAGTTTACCAAGTCAGCTCCCCAAAGGAGAAGGTTTACTTACATCACTGATGTAAAGTGCATTCTGGCGGGCTCGGATAAAATCAGGATGATCAGGAGGCAGGGTGTACCTGTGCTTGCCTTCGGAACCTCCAGCCTTGTACAGTCTCTGTGGGGACAAAAGTCATTGAATGCAGATGATACTGGAAGCAATGTCAAGATCAACTCTTTTCTGCATTATGGTACAGCAAAAGTTAAGATCAGTGATACATTAGAATGAAACTTACATCATTGCACTGGAGGTAGCTGTTTTTGGCATGAATCAAACTTGGAGAGTCAACCACAGCAGTGAACTTCAGACTTTCTGGCTTTTGACGGTAGTTTATCTGAGAGGGGCAGGAAGCAGCAAAAACAAACAAAGGGAAAAAAACCCCACAAGATGTTTCTGTTAATGGTATATGACAATTCCAAGAGTGTGATAACTGGGGTAAAACATAAAAGACATTTTTCCTGAAGCCGCTGTTCTGCTTTAGTCTCAGTTGCTCTTTCAGCTAGGGACTGGGGATGCCTTTGTATCAGGCACCAAACTTTTTTGTGTGTGTGTCTATGTGTGTGTATGCACAAAGGACTTCCCACTAAAAATTCACATGCAAAAAGCTTTTGAACACTACACTTTTGACAGCTCATAATTTTTCTCCATTAATGCATGATATTGAGCAGGCAAATGTCCCTTCAGTGTGGTTGTCAGTGCTGTATCTTTCTATACAACTTCCATAACCACCTGCTTAGAATTTCATAATGGAGTTTCCTGCATTTATTTATTGCTACATGTTTTGCTTATACTCCTGTGTTTCATTTGGAATGGAAAATATTCAGCAGGTGTCACACAGTGGACTTGCATCTCCCGTACTGCTTCTTGGTAACTTATACCTTGTATAAACAGGCTCCCACATCAAAAGGAAATGATAAGCTACATTCGTAAGTGTCATGTAACAAGGAGCCTTGATGGTAAACAATTCCTACAGACTTGCTATCCCATGAAAGATTTATCAGTTACCTCACTGATGAGCTCTCCAGCCTTCTTTACACTTTCTATCTGCGGAGATCTCAGAGCCATCCAACCAACTCCTTTCATGAAGTTCAGGTCTGATTTATAGCGATGCTGTTAAAAATTAAAATCGTTAACTATCAGTTTTGTATCCACAGCTATTAAGGTTTTTTAAAAAACTCCCCGGTTCATATTCACATTTTGAGGTTTTTCATTTGCCATGCACATATCAGATCGTAAAGCCAAACTGTTTGCATTTGTTCGTTCCACCAGGAATTAAATAATGTATCATATGCAAGTTACAAGAGAAGGCCCCACGAGTGAATTAGTATGACTCAAAGCAGCAAGTAATAACCTGTTTGTACTGGGCGTTAAAAAACCTCTTTTGAAATAATTTTATGAGGTGAGTTCAAGTCAGGAATACTAATTATTTTATCTGGTTCATGGTTCCTCGTTAACCCCATTTCTAGGAGGACACATTACTCTTTCTTTACTCACATTAAAGGCTTGCTTTTGCTTCCTAATCTATTAAAGAAAATCAGGCAGACCCAATAAAAAGTGAAAGTCAGAAAAGTGCCTGCAATCCCAACAATCCTGACTTCACTTCAGAGTCATGGTATCTCACTGTGTGACTTTAATCTAATCATCCATTTTTCACTTTTGTTCTCCCCTCTATGTTAAAAGGACATGACAACCAACTAACTCATGTGTGCTGTACATTACTCTACTTGGCAGTGAGGGTATCAGGCAAAACCTTCATCACCATTTGTCTGGACTCCTGACTTGGGGGTTCTAAAGGCAAGAGCCAAGCACTGAGGTTCTCCCTCACATCCTATCCCATCCCTCTCTAGGCAGGCTCAGGAGCACATGCTGGTAATCTTCCACAAGAAAGATTTTACCTCACTCTGTAGCATGTGGGCTCTTTTGGCCCACTTCATCTTCATGTCTTCCGGGAGTGCTGTAAATTCATGGAGTCTCTTTCTGTAGTCTTGGTCACTCGCTAAGGCCTGGGCTTTCCTGGCATGGACAAGATTGACCATGTCCATGGGCAGATGAAACTGAGACCACACGTCTTGGGATCCCTTCTTGTACTCTTGTTCACTCTGTAATTTGGCAGCATGCAAGCAGTGCAGCAACCTGGCGTCATCCAGAACACTTCTGGCACCAATGCATTTTCCTCTCTCCATCACAAAATTGTGTTTATATTGGTACTAAAAATTTTAGAAAAAGGGTAAAAGTGAAAATGTGCCAAATTTAGACCAGCTATTCCAGATAACTAACTTAAGATAAATTACTGAAACATCTATGTTTTCTGTAAAACCAGTCAAGGTACGTAGCACTAGAAAGCAATTGTTTGAATATCTCATTGCTGTCAAATTTGAATACCACAGGATCTGCAACATTAAAGTTAAGTGCATCTCATTGCATTTTCTGAGTATGCCTAAAACATTGATCATGTTTAGCCTCAAATAATGTATTTTATTATCTCTCTGAGAATTTTATTCCCATCGCTAGGAATGAGAATGTGAGAGAAACAAATAAAAGACAGAAGAAAAAAAATTCTGTACAAAAGCGGAACACTGTGCACTCCGTAGCCTTCAGATTTACAAATGCCACCCAGCTATTTTAAAGAGTAAATTCAGTTTTCCTGGAAAGAATAAGAACCAGCAATTCCTCATTCTCATCTTAGCTGGGACTATGACTCTCCCTGTGATCTTGCATTTATCCTCTCTGTGAAATAGTGATGATGAGGATAATGCTTATTTATACAGCATCAACAGGGTGCTTAGAACTTTAAAGGGAAGGCCTGGGCCCTGAAGAGTTCATAATGTAGTTGAAATGGGATAATAACACTTATCTACCACACAAGAGAGTTGCAGGGATTAAATTACAGCATCTAATGTTTATAAAGTGCTTCCAAGATGAAGGGCCAAATTCAGATTTGTTGTAAGTGGATGTAATTCTATTATGGATTTGTACCCTCTAGAGAAGATCTGAAGCTGTAACCAAAAGTACTCTGCAAAATATGGTTAAGTACATATTATAAATTACAACTAGAAATGGTTGCTTCATTAAACAAACACATGTGAAATATATTCATATTTTATCACATTAGAGATGAAGTAAGCAACTAAATACTACACAAAATGAAGACTTTTTCCACCTTCCTAGAATTTATTAAAAATCTTGTGAAGGAGGGATGAACTTAGACTTTCTGAGAAATGGGTACCATACATACAACATACAACAATCCAAATGATGGGAGATTTATAAGAATAAGATGACTTGTTTTCTCTATTTTAGAAGTTAAGGGGATACATATTTACAGGAATTGGCACTGATTTTCACTTCCTAACTCGACTACGAGATTAGGAGTTCCTAATCAGGTAACTCCTGATTTTTGGAGATTCAAAGAAACTTCAGCTTTTTCTAACTTCATTTCAATTTGGAGACACTAAACACTTCCAAAAGTCAGCCCAAAACAGAGTGGACAGACTTAATGCGCACTTTGTAATATGAGGAGCCAAAAGCCAGAAAAAGAGCAGAATCCCTGCTTTTTCAGTTTGCAAATACTTTAATTCATTTGCTATTTCCCACTGGAAGATGTTTAACCTGGCGTGGTTCCCGATTAGCAGCGATTCTTCCTCTTCTTTTTTTTCCTAATTCACACAAAGAATCTCATTCATAAGTAATATATTCTGTCTCACACTTGTCTCACATGGTTATGGAGTTGCTTTAATTCAGTAAAATCTGCTTTAGACATTGTTTTACATGAAGTTAACAGAAATTAGGCAAGAAGGGAGGTTGAATCATTCAACTCACATCACTGGCAATTTCTCTGGAGGCCCTGGCAGTCTGGAACGGGAGTGCTTCCATTGTCAGCTTGTAGCCTTGAGCACGTAGATTATGCCAAGATTCTCTGTATTTTGCCTAAAGTAGGAAAGGCACATGTAGACTGCTGCTTTACTTTTAAATGCACAAAGGAACAAACAAAGGAACCATCTTTCATTTGTTATTCTGTGTTACAGTCTCATTCTTTATAATCAAAGGATTTTTTTTTAAATTATCTTTGGGAAATCCTACTAACTCAGACAAAACATGTCTCGTTCTTTATGTAGATTTAATTTACACACAACTGTACGTATGCTAATGGAGATAAATATCATTATAATCAAATAGGGGAAAGCATAAATAGAATAGACCTCAGATTTCCTCTGCTTATCCATCTTCCTTGCCACTGCACAATTCATCCTGCATCTGAAATAAGTTGCAAGAAATACAGAGCAAATTCTTACATCACTGAGGTTGGCTGCATTTATTCTTGCCCGTGTAAACTCTGGCAGACCCAGCGTTGGTGTGTAGTGATGCCGACTGTCCTCTCCTGCTGCTTTATACAGGCGCTAGGAAAGAGATCAAAGAGACAACTGAAATTCATTTTCTCTCTTGTTTCAATTATACAACAGCAGTACTTAAGTTGTTAATGATTGTGACAACTTAGTCAGCCATCATTGAAAACATCTGAGTAGATCATTGAAATTGCAAAGTTTTTTTTCTGGACATAAAGATGTGGGGCTTTTGCTGGGCATGAAGGACATTTACACTAATTTTTATAAATATATGATGATGCCCAAACCACTACGTTCTCAGCCTTGCATTGCTACATTCTCAACAGGGCAAAAGTAGACCTAAGAATGTCAAGGGCATCATGAATGCGTGTGAAATAAAAAGGCAAGTATTTCTGGTAGACTGGGCATATTTTCTAACTTGAATATTTTCTTCAGGTTGTTATATATTATTTTGTTAATATTTTTATAGGTTGTGTCTTGTTTTAAGAATTTAGAAAAGTAGGGTTTTTTTCTAAAAAAGAAAAGGCTCTTTGGGAAGCCCTCAAAGGTGAACCATACTATGCAAATGAGCTCCCTCTAGAACACCCCACAGTCCTGAATTTTGAGTCCTTTTCATGCAAAAAACTTGATAATAGAACTCTGTTGTATGGATACTATGTGAGCTTTTTAAAAGAAATTGAATGGAACATGATATTAAATGTTTGGAAACAGAAAAAAAAAATTATCTAACTTTCAAAAAGCACAAATCAGTGATGCTTTCACTTTTTTTGATGCATTTTGCTTTCAGAACAATGTTGTCTCTTTCCCAGCTCTCCATCCCCAGCTTGCTGCATTTTGAAAAGCGTATTTTCTGATTCACGTTAGGAGAGCCTACCTCATTAGCAATCATATTGCTGAATTTTGCATGAAGGAGGCCAGGAGAGTCTGTCACCGATGTGTACTTGAAGGAATGTGGCTGCTGACGATATTTACTCTGAGTTCACACACAAAGAAAAATGAGCAGAATAAGTAAATTGCCTTGTCAAATAAGGGAATTTTTTCCAGTTCCACTGGTCTAGTACTGCTTCTTGTGCTTAAAACTCTAGTTTGTCTATTAATCCTTAGACTAATTTACCTTTTGCTATTCTGAGTTAGGTGCATTCAAGTCTCACAGGGGAAATGAAAAGTAAATAAGGAATAAGACGTGAAAGACGCTGCTGTGCTGAATATGCTGAAAACAGTAATGAGGTTATTTCATCCCTTGGTGTCATTAACCCAGGGTAGTGGAATTACAGCAAAGGCAATGCAGTCCAGAGAGAGAAGGAGCTGCACAAGCCCACTGGATTTTTTCGTGAGGAAAAAAAAGATTTCACCTGGCCTGTGTCCTGATGTCTGAATTGTGAATAAAACAACTATGAGAACACTGCAAGCAGGGATTTGTTCCCTAGAACACAACACCTACTTTTCCTTATTTCACATCTATGTGAATATGGGCAAAAGATGCAAGACTTGAAACTAGGAGAGACTGTACAAAGAGAACATGACAGATGAAATGAAAGTCCAGTTACAGAGAGAACAATAACATACAAAAAAACAATAGCACACAAAAACAGTAGAAGAAAAACTGACTGTGAAGTAGTAGAGATGAGGACCATGTAATATTCTGGGCACTGCACAGCTCATTCCATATTTGGAGAAATAGTACAAGGTACTTATTACAGATAGGCACAGCTTTATTTTTAGCTGAAAAAGCCCATTCAAATTCCTAAATAAATAACATAAAATTACCACCTCCTGGGTCTGGAACACTGGAGAAAAGATTTGAAAAATAAGTTAACAAAGTTTGCAAAGACTAAAATTCCATCAGGTTCACCCATCTGCAGTTAGGACACGAGTGGAATGATCAAACACAAGGGGAGGGAGTCTGGCATTATCCAGTGAGTCACTTTGCCAGCCCACTCTAATAGAAAGACATCTGGCAAACTCTTGTTCATAGTGGAGAAATCAAAACCCTCTTTTGTTACCTCGCTGATGAGTTCAGAAGCTTTCTTCTTTCCTTCAATCTCCAGGGCCCCTGGGGTAATACATCCAACGCCTCGCATAAAGTTCATGTCAGACCGATACAAATTCTAAGGAAAACCAAGCAGAAGTAATTACAAGATTGCATTTGAGATGCCCTATATTTATTCACCCAAAAATATACAATAAATCCATTAAAATTAGTATCTACCACAGAGAGTTTGTACACATTGCCCTAAGATCTTGTGTTTATGGACGTCTGTGTGAATACAGCCCTAACAGATCTACAGCACCGATGCAGGATTCTGAGGACTGCCGAGGCTCATGAACACCAAATCCTGCTTCAGCTCCCAACTTCATTTGTAACCTCAGAAAAAACTTTTCTAGGTACATGCATTTTCTTCATATATAATACATAAATCACAGGTAGATATTATTGATTTATAAATATACATTAAATAAGACCAGTATTTAAGAACATCCTTTCTCTTTTAAGTAAGATAAACTGCAAACAAACTAGCCTTGATTTTTAACAGTTCTGAATGGTCATAATGTAAGCAAAGAACACTAACAAAAAGTAGCACTGAACCACTGCATATACTTCATTAAAACATTTTTCAGACCACCACAGCTAGCAGTGACTCCCTGAAAATATTAGTTTTTCAAAAATTACCAATAGGTTCCTGATGAATAGATTATAAAAATATTATTTCATTTTATAATGAGAAGGATGAGGAGTAGAATGGATGGAAACCTGCCTTAGAATCTCTGATTATGTGTGTTCCACCCAAATTAAGGCAACACAACTGGCATCTGATGTTGCACTAGTTTGGGCACAGTCTGTCACCTCTAAGTCTGTTGGCTGAAAGTGTTAAGGTGATATACAGTAGCATTTTGTGGCCAGGTATGTTTTTAAGATACAGCCCCTCCTGAGGTCTGCAGGGGCAGTGTGATCTATGAAAAGCCCTTTGCTCAAGGCTCTGCCTACAGATTTGTAAAGCATTATTTAGTTAATTTTACTCAAGACTAGGTAGGGAGTTAAGCTTATCCTTAGAATTTAAGTGGCTACACCTTGGGCTGGAGTTTGTAAGTGTCTTACAAATCAAATCTGTCTTGTGAGAGTACACATGAAATTTCACCCAGATCCAAACTAAGTTGTAAATACCAGTTGGTAAAGGGTTTGCATTGTTGGAAAGACCTTAACAAGGGTATTTTTACCAATCATTTTTACCTCACTTGCAAACCCTTCCCTACCCAATCATCAAAGCCTACTGGACTTTATCTCTGGTGTAGCATGGTCAACACTTTGTTCCACTGCCCAGTAAGATAAATGTCTCATTCCATGCAATTAAGGGGGAACAGCCATTGTTCATTGTTTATTCCTCAGCCGCTCAATCACATGCTGCCAACTGCCACGAGTTGGAGCAGGACTGTCTTGCACCAGAGCCAGCAGAGAAATATCCCTGGACATTTTGCAATTACCAATTCCAATTTGCAATTACCTCACTCTGCAGTTTGTGGGCGTTCTTGGCGCAGCGCAGCCTCACATCGTCAGTCAAAGCCGTGTACTGGTGGAGCAGCTGCCTGTATTCCTGCTCACTCACCAGCAACTGGGCTTTCCTGGCATGGACCAACTGTATCATATCCAGTGGCAGGTGGAAGTGAGACTTTGTGTCCTCAAAACCTTGCTTGTATTTCACCTATCAAATGAGAAACAGATCACATGGATATCACAGCAAAATAATTAAAATTCAGGTTTTGATCAGAAGAGATGTTCCTCATATTTCTTCCATTTTGTAGTATAAATTATTCTTTTTAAAATAAGTTCCCTAACTTGTTTAACCATACTGTGAAAGATCAATAATTATAATTAGAATATGTGGCAGCCTGTTCTTCATCAAAAAGTAGCCATCTATATTATGTTGAATTAAGATGAGATTAGTTAGTTTCTTCTTAAAACTTGATACATTGAATCTATAAAATTCAGCAAAGTGGCAAGAGAAGTCCTAATGCACTTCATTTTTAGAAAGTGCCACATAAAGAAGCAGCTGCTGCCTGAGTAAAACATGCAAGCAGCCTTATTTATATTAGAATTAGAACAAACTCTTGGGTCAAAATATTTGTTGATTTGGCCAGTTTAGTTTCATAATTTTAGACTAATATTTAGTGCTGGGTTGTTTGTGGTTTTTTTCTACTTCTTGTCTCTGTCCAGGAGAAGAACGGTGCAGAAATCTTTTTCATTTTTCACATTTCTCAGTCAGATTATACAAATTTGATATATTCAGGCTGTTCATCAGGATAATGAACATCCACAGTTATTGGTGGTCATCAAATGACTTAGAGTAACCTGGCAGATGTATGAATTCTTCAGACACTTTCTATTACCTGTTTGTCTGAGCCTGCCAGCACTACAAGACCAGCACTTCTGAGAACCATGAACACCCTCTCGTATATTTCACTTCTTTCTGGATCAAACCACAGTCTTCAAAATGCACTGAAAAGTTACAATTCTTATAAGCAAATAACAAATTATGTGATTCTTAGCACATGTCAAGACCAGGTGGGAACATGGTCTTTCCCCAGCCACAAAAGTCCAACTTGAAATTCCATAAACTCATTCATCCTTTGGTCTTTCAGAAAAACAATAAATTGAAAATAAACACTGAATAACTAATTTAATTTACTTGCTAATTCTCAATTATACCTGCCTCTAAGTGGTGCTTTCACAGTGTAAAATATTCTGTGATAGGCAGCAGTGGTATGAAGCAGGGGAGTGTGCTAGAACACAGGCTTCTTTTACTGTCAAATTAATGTTACTGTAAATAACGTAGACGAATGGCAAGGATATCACGATTATATTAAAATATCTGGAAAGTGGGACAGAAAGCCCTAAGTTTTAAATAGGTAGGCTGTTCCACAGCTAGTCCACAGCTAAATGCATCTTCCTTGATGAACTGCTCCGTTAGGAAATCAATTCAAGAATGCCATCTTTTCCTTGTACTTACATCACTCTGCAGAGATGTTGCATGGACTGAATGAGCAATATGAATGTCACCATCCAGGCCACACGAGCCAGCCATCTGCCCTTTCATTTTCTGAAATGCCTCCTTATATTTGTGCTAAAAAAGAAGTAGGAAGAGAAATGTGAATAGGAGTAAAGAGAATTATTAGTCCAGTTGTTAAAATCTGAATGAGAGTGTTTTCATAATACAGTAAATTCTGACAATATTCTGTGTGAAAATAAATCTGAATGAAGCTTTAGTGGGTTCTAGGAAGACCTCACCCAACTGCAATCCCTGTGACTGTCCAGTCACTGCAGCAGGTAAACTGCTCATCTTTGCTTTCACAAACCTGCCTTTGTTTATTTACCAATAACCCCTCGCTGTGGCTGCACCTCCAAAAGAACCACTAGCTAGTCCGAGACCAGATGTCTCCCAGATGCAGAGCTGGCTGGACATGCTGTTTCCATCAAGAGCCACTCAGCAGGGCAGATACAGCCTGGAGTGACTGACATGCCCCGCTGGACAATACCAGCAGTATGTTCACGTACATCACTTATGATTGCACCCGAAGCCTTTGCTGCCTGGAAGGGGATGGCATCCAGTTTCAGCTGGTAGCCACCATCCTTCATCCTTCTCCAGGATTCCTTGTAACGAGCCTAGGAAATATGGGAGAGAAATAAAGAATAGTTGCTGTTCAGAGGATTGACATCACAGCATTATTGAGACCCTAGAAATGTTTCCACATGATTTTCATTCTGTTCTGAGGCAGAGGGCAAACACAAATGAAACTGGCAATGCACAACAGGAATTACTGCAAGACAAATGTCCATTATAAAAGACTATTTGCTTGTTCATTTTCTAATGTAGGTGAGAACATTCTAATGTTGGATAAGTTTGGTTTCCCACATTACTTCAGAAATATTTAGAACATAGAATAATCATATTCTGGGGAAAGGAAAGAAAGTATGAATTCCTGTTTAAAACAAACAGTGAAGCACTATCAACATTTCCACTTTCCTTTAAAATATTAAAGGTCAGGTTTTTACCTCACTGATATTCATAGCATTTAATTTGGCCTGAAGGATTTCAGGAAGATCTGTCGTTGGTGTATACTGATGCTTTATACTCTCTCCATGCTCCTTGTACAGCCTCTGCAAACAGAGATGAATTTCAGTAGCAAGTACTCTCTAAATGTTCAATCATTAGTTCAAACAAAAACACTAACAATTAAGTTTATGGAAAGCAAACACTACAGAAAAGCAGCAGAGGCATTAATAAATACAGGTAATTGTATCAGTCAAAAGGGATTCAAAAGCCTTTGGGAGTATGATATACTTATCATCTAGAGTATGCTAGAGAAGAGCTCCTTGAAGTTTTGAGTGTGTAAATCAATGTATATGAAAATTCAGATATTTGAATATTAATTTGATAAAACTTCTAACATATGTGAGCAGGGAGAAGAAAAATAAACAGTAGTGATTGAGGGTGTGCAGCCATGAGTAGCCCACTGCTCATTAGTAGTGATAGTAGTAATATTAGCTAGCCCACTAACACTTCGAAAATCCACTTTGAAAAATACAGGGAGCTGAAGATCCCCAAACACTCCTCCAAAGGTGTTCAATTTTAGCAGATAAATGGGATGGTAATTATCTTTGCAATTACTCCAAATCTATGTCCAGAGTTAGATGCAAAGGGGTTCTCAATTGTCAATGGGAAGAGATTTAAACATCTCAGAAGGTGATTTATCCCATCACAGAAGAGATATCTGTGTGTGCCACTCATATCAACCCTTGGAGGAGGAACACAGAGCTGGCCCAGGACCAGATAACTTTCAGATGTCTGCAGACAGGTAAGAGGAGTTCTGTGCAATTAACTGGAACTGGACCTTCCTCTGTAATGGCCGTGCAGAGTTCTCCTTTCCGTATTATTTTTCTTTGCTAGCCTGGTTTTCTTCTTACATTGACACCATAACTTTCAAATGGGAACAGAGAGACACATTTTTTTGGCCTTAGAGATGACCTATGTCTGGAGCCCCTGGCTTGCCTTTCCCAGGCTATTATTTCTGCAGGGGAGCCCGAGACCCTCTAGATTAGAATGGACCCCTCCATTTCACCTGTCTGACACTACTTTAGCAGCTGGGCCCACTTGTACTGCAGCTCTCTAAGAGGAAAATTAATGAGAACTCCATGTGTGAAGAAGTAGAGCACCAGACTGATTTTGACTGTGGCTCAGTGAAACAAAATGACTTATATTTATCCTGCCTGAGATGTAAGCCTTTTGGATCTTATTAATTAAACCAAAGGCACAGACACCAAAAGTATTACAATAGCATGTGTTTTACACAAAGTCTTTCATCTTCTCCTTCACTTTAAAAATATCTATTTTCACAATAAAACATCCTCTCATGTTTGAAACTTGTCTTTTTTGAGTGACTTTTGCTTATTATTCACTTCTGTATTATCCCAGTTAAGTCTACAATATTTTTAAATCGCTCTTCTATTAAAAATAAACATGTTTAAACACCAAACAGACTCAATTCTTCCCTTTAAGGTTTCCCCTCCTGGATTTCTCTCTCAGCAGGATGACAGCTTGAAATAATTTATTTTTCCTTCCTTGTCATGCTGCCTTATATTTTGTTTCCAAAGAATATGCAGAAACTGAAATTTGAAAGATCTGTTTGAAATGGGGAAAGAACCCCAAACATGTTCTTCCTTAATGAATATCAAAAGGCCAAAATTCTTTAAAGGCCAAAGGTCAGCCTTAGTCCTAAATTTTACTTCTGAAAATAAATGGGACAGAATTCTTTCTGTATGAAAATCCCATTCACTTCTGTGGGATATCTTCCCAGTCCAAGTTAGAAACATGCTCTTTGTGGGATGCACCACACCAGAATACAGAAGTTTCACAGTTTCCAAGGATAATCTCAGAGAAAGAAAGAGAGAGAAAGCCAGTGCTTCAATCAGGTCGTTCAAAGAGGATACCACTCTTATAATCATAATGTATATACATTATAACTTACATCCACAGCCTGGTTATAACTAATTCTAGCCTGGATCATCTCAGGAGTGTCTTTAATACTGGTAAACTTCAAAGCATATGGATGCTGACGGTACTTCTTCTGTTGAGCAGAAAAAGATCAAAGCTGTGAATTTTGTGCTGCTCTTTCATGCTATTTGAAAGAGAAAAATCATAGGTTGCTGGAGATTAGAGTGAATTTGTGAACATAATTATTATTCCTCTTTCCTCATCTTTATGTCCTAGGTACTTTTAAATTAATATTTGTTTCAATTTAACAATAACCTTTTGCCAATTAATATTAATCTTTAAATATAGGAAAAATATTTCAAAATCAGGTTCTGCTTACCTAAATACTCCAGAACTCAGGATTTTAAAATCATTTCTACATTACTTCAAATAGAGTATGACCGATTGTATTTTTAATTTATAGTTCCTTTAAGCAAAAAATAATAGACAATTGTAGTGTGTTAAAAATGGCTGCTATTTAACTTATTGTTTAGGGGTTTAGGTTACCTCCTTAAACCTGCAGCAAATCTGTGCAGTCCTTGAAACTGTACCTAATTTTTATGGCACATCTTCTGGAAAATTCTATTAATTTTGCTTGTTGTTAAGGACTCATAGTAGCTTCTGAGATCTTCTTGGTCTTGTTATATATACATAATTAAAGTGTAGCCAGTTCAATGGAAAAATTACACTTTTTCCATTTGGCCAGGTCACTAAAAGCTTCCATTCCTGCAAGAGTTGTCTTAAATCCATCAATACCCTTACCAGTTCTCCAAATAGCACATACTAAATTTTCCAAATGCCTGAGAAAAACTCATGGCTCGTCATTTTCCTTTAAACTGAGCTGCAACCCACAGAATTTTATCTGAAGCAACATCTTGACCCTTCAAAGACTAAAAATACCAATATAAAACATAAGCACTTTAAAGTATTATACTTATATAGTATAATAAAGTATTATTACTTATAAGTAATATTTAATAATTACTTATAAGTAATGTTTTGGTTTCCAAAAATAATATCTTAAAAATGAGCAATCTTACTGAGTTTAACAGGGAACAAAAGTGGTTTATGCCTTGTCTTAATCAGATTTGGAGACAAAGCAGTTGACCAGAACACCTCTGCATAAAATGGCTAGAGTTTGTATGCTGGTAATTGTTTTGCAGCAGCATTAGAAGGACTAGTCACTATATGTAAGAAAGGACAAAGCTCATAGAAACCCAACATTACTTAGTACTCACAAAAAGGTTGAGATGAACAATCTAGGGGGTCAAATTTCTACTCAGCTATTCTCACTACTGTAACATTCAAATGGAATACCTATACAGATTCACAGTTACTATTCCAGATGGCATTACTGTATCAATTTTTATAAAGCTACCTTGCTTGACACTAGCTGATGGTCTCATTTATTGTGTCTCAAAAATCATCCTTCTTCACAATGGATAATTACATGGGGAAAAAAACTGTGTTAGTAATCAGTTGTGCAAGGATGACTGTACTTTTCTGAGACACCGCAGACTGAATGGACACATGATACCTGCATCATACTTATTGAAAAATCACAGGATTCAATCTCTTACAATAACAGATTTGGCCAGCAGGACTACATCTGAAATAACAGAAACAGAATACTATGCACCTTTTAACCATTTCCACCAGAACTTCATTTGAAGGCCTCATGGGACAGGCACAAAGTATTCTAGAGTCTGCCTTCTCCTCTAAGTGATACTGGTTTAGGGAGAAATAAGGATGAAAACTACTTGGGCTGATAGATAGCTACAGACAGATATCTATATGAATTTCAATAGCTAGCATGAATATATATGAAATATGAGCAAGAAGGAAACGTGTATCTGTTATAAAAGAAAGTTCTGGGTCCAATGGCTCCATCTTTTCATCATCTCTCCTGTTTTGCTTCATTAAAAAGGTAGGCTAGTGGGTAGCAATTGAGCACTGTTTGATTGCCATTATTATTCATAATATCATTTGTCACCTACTTTGTTTTTGCAAAGGCTATATGGACTCCTACTGGTATGTGTTTGGTATCCGGTTTCCCTCTAATTACCAGTCCTATCCCTGGTTTTGAGGGCTTTTATGTGGTATGCCTTTTTCTTTCCCCTTTGAGTGGAAATTATTTTAATTTTATACAGACATTTTGCACGCATTATGCAGCAAATTCTGTTACATGCTGTCATGAAATCTCACCTCACTAATGAGTTCTCCTGCCTTCTTAGCCTGTTCCACATTTAATGACCCAGTGGCTATCCATCCAGCTCCTTTCATCCAGTTCAAATCTGCTCTGTATCGGTTCTGACAAAGGAAAGAAAATGTCCTATTGTTGGTGTTCATACACTTAAAATGCCATTAAAGGATTCAGACACCTCTGGAACAACAATGAAGTCAAATTAGCACCTGCTTTTGTTTTATTCACTATTGCATAGTTGCAAGGAAAACGAAAAAAATACAAAATGAAATAGAAGTATAAGGATTCACCAGGACTTGTGCAATATGCCTTGCAAGGTAATTTTAAAAAGTGGTCTACACCTTACTGATATTTGCAATTTTTTCTATAACTTCAGAACACTCCTTAAAAGATCATCCATGACTTGCAATAAAAAGAAAATGATACTTAGCATTTCCCAAGCCATAACCTTTTGTTTTACTGGAGAGAAAGTGTTTTGTTTTGTTTGGTTTTCCATTTGTCTTTAAGGAAGAAGAGTACAGGAGCAATTCTCACTTTCCTCACAAAATCTGTCCTAGCAACAGTACTGAATTTCAAATGCTTGGCTGTAACTCAGGTTTCTCAGAGATGTCACAAAAGTTTCAGCAGCCATACCTCAACAAGGCCTGCACACATTTCTATCTCAGTTTCCTTGAAAAGTTCAGACTTACAGTCCCAGAATGGAAAGTCTAACTTAACTGTTTACAGTATCAGACAGTTCATCTGACGGTTACAGCTGAACATGTGGTCTCCATATGGAATTTTATCACCAATTTTAGCACCGTACATTATTTAACCTCCCTGCACATTAGGAAGCAAAAATAAATGTACATCATATAGGAATCCTAGTGTTTTATTAGCATTTGAAGTAGGCTTTGAAGAAGCCATGCCTGTATGAGGAGTTATAACCCTCCTCAAAAACACTGCACAACTTAAATATATCTCTTGAGGAAATAAATGGTTAATATTTACTGGTAATATTCACTGTTTAATAGCTGAAAAATTAGGTGCATAAAGATGTCATGCCATTACAAGCATAAATGTCTGAAGAAAGTCAGCCCTAAGTGGGGCTGAAAAAGGGCTGGATGAGAGGGTATTGAAATAAGTGAAGCTCTGGACTTACATCACTTTGCAATCCGTAGGCCCACTTGGCCCATGCCACCCTCCTGTCAGTAGGCAGAGCTGTGTACTGATGGAGAGATGTCTTGTATCCTATATCTGTGGCCAGATTCTGAGCCTTTTTGGCATGAACAAGGTTAACCATATCCATGGGGATCTGGAACTGACTCTTTGTGCCCTCAAAGGCTTTCTTGTACTCCAGATCACTCTGCAACTTTGACATCTGCAGGGAATGAGCCATCTGCGAATCTTCCTCCACAGCTTTTACTCCAATGAGCTTACCCTTCATCTTCTCATAACCTTCCTTATATTTAACCTGTGAAGAAGAAAACAGACCAAGAGTAAGAGATTTAAGCTGCCAAACTGAAAACTCTACTGGGAGTAAAGTAATGGTCTGTCAGTGGTGTGGCATGCTGGGTCCTCAGTACAAGCAAGTAGGAAGATCGTTTGCAAAAGAGAACTTGAATGCCTTAGAAATTAGTGTCTATAAAGAATAAGTCCTTTCTTGATAATAATATGTTTACAAAAACCTGCAAGAAATATTTTCTTTTTGGTTCTCTCTAGCAAAAACAACATTCTTCAGGCATGGAGGTCAGAAGGTTCTTTCAGGAATTTTCTGGCCAGGCATAGATGTATTAAGTTACGATGTTTCACAGGAGATTTCCATTTCATTTTGAGTTCTAAAATTCACCCTCAGGTCAAAGTGAGAATAGGAAAACACAGTCAGCATGTGGGGAAAAGTTCTGAGTTGCTCAGAGCAAACCCTCTGTCTAATTACAGAATGCCAATCACCCAGACAACTCCTCCATTGCTCCTTAGCATGAATTGAGTGAGGATGGCTCAGGGCACTGAAACAGATGTGACACATCCCCAACACTAGCAGCAACCTGGGCTGTCAGCTGTCCTAAGAAAAAGAAGGCTGATGGAGTCCATACTCACATCACTTGCCAGATCCCTCTTTGCCTTAGCTGTCAGGAATGACAAAGCATCCAAGCGAAGCACAAATCCTTTTTCCTTCTGCTTCTCCCAGCTACTCCTGTAGAGTTTCTAAAGAGAAGACAACAGCACCGTTTCTTTATTACTATCAATCCATTCTATTTGTTCTATAGTCACAGTGAAAGCTCTCAAGTAATGAGTCCCTTCTACATTCCATGCCCAGAAGCCACATGGCTACAGATCAGCTCCTGGTTTCTTCCTTTACACCCTTTAACTGTGGACACTGTGGTTACTGAAACCCCAATATCTCACTGGTTCCAGTGAAATTGTCAGTGTGCCACTCACCTGGAAGCATGTGAAAAAGGCACAGCTTCAAACTCTAGAAGTGGCAAGTCTTCAGAACAGCAGATGTGACTACAATTTATTAAGAGCATGGAATTAAATTTCAAGTATTTTTATCTAAAACATGAGGACATTCTCTGAGAAGGAGCATAACCTTTACCTACAGAACAAGTATTTCACAGCAGCTGGAACTATTCACAGAAGTGAGGGAATGACACAGTACCTCACTGATATTGGCAGCATTTGCTTTGGCCAGCATGAAGACAGGGTCGTCTTTGCTGATGGTGTACTGATGAAGAAACTGCTCTTTCCCTGACCTGTAGGCAACCTGTCCACAGAAAGAAAAACAGGGTCAACAAGCAGTAGTCCATATTTAATGTTGAAGGAATACTGGTTAAAACACCCCAAATATTCAAGGATTTGTAAGGGTTAACTTATTTGGGAAAATTATTCTTTAGCATCTTGAACTTTTGTGTTAAATATGGAGGTAAAAACTGACTTATAGAGGGAGGTTGATCAAACTGCTCATGGTTAAATTTCAAGGAAGCAGTGAAACAGCACATATATCAGGATACTTTCATTTTATTTCCCAAAGTTAGCTACTTATCTAGCTATAAAGCTGACAGCAATTCATACTCTATGCAAAATGCATGCAAGAATATATTTCACCCAATGTTAAACAGCATTTACTTCCTGGGTAGAATGAAAGTCTTTAATAGGACATAGAGAATTGTAGGCATGAAATGAAGAACACTAAGCAAGTGAATCTTCAGAGAACATTTGTGACCTAAATGTAATTGCTGACACAATACTCCAGTGAGGACTAACATTACAACTTTGAATGAAAACATCAAGGACCTTTTATGATCCGAGTAGAAATCATCCCCATTTTATATCCCAGGGCTACCACAGCAGAGAGATTAACTGCTCTGTTTTAGCCCATGAAGTTCTTGGAGGAGCTGTTCAAAAACTATGAAAATATGCCTCATTCCACAAAGTGTTGCTTTTCTTACATCCCACAGAAAAATAAGCCCCTACTATAAAGCTCTAAATCTATGATTACTATTCTGATTTCAGCACACACAGAAAGGCAGCTTGTCCAGCACACAAGAGACAACTAACAAGAGTCAGGAGCCCATTCCTAATGGTGCTTGATTTTTGTTGCTGTTGTTCTTGTTCAAAGAATTCAAGGAGAAAATTAATCAAATTTACAAATAAAACCTGTTAGAATGAATCTGAAGAAACTTTATATATAGAAAGTCTTCATGACTGGGGGCTCTTTTGCCATCACACTGGTGTACATATGTCAGGAATGACCACATTATGCCTAAGCTGTTTGCAAAGAGACAAATTCAGTCAAGGACTCACATCGCTTTGAAGTTCCTGGCTTTTCTTGGCATGCTTGATCTGAGAACTGTCAGCCACACTGGTGAACTTCAGAGCATCAGCCTTCTGCCTGTACTTTTTCTACAGCAAATGAAAGCAAGTTACACAAAATTTTCTACAGTACTTGCCCTCCCCCAAAAATGTATCACTTTTAAAAAATACATGAGTGATAGAGCCAAAAGAGCCCTGTAAATTCCCAAGATAGTTTTAACACAGGTATCAACAAGATTAGCTTCCAAGTACTGCCCACTGCCGATATTTTGAGGTGAGGAGGGCAGTGCGCAGCTGTGTGCCAAATGCACTGTTGCTGACATTGCAGGCATGGATATCTTTGGTGCCAGATGTGCTGTCTACATATCTTACAGGACCTAGGTTGCACACCAACCAGCAAGTGGTGTTCACAACCTGAGTGTGACTTAGGTCAGGACCCAAGAGAGCTGATAAGCCACACAGTCAGTGTTATTATCTCATTTCCTTACAAGAGACTTCTCAAGCACATTCAAGGGTGGTTCAAATCACTGAACATATGTTACTGAGATATTTTTAAATTATTAAAATGATAATTAAACTAGAGAAAGCAATTTCGGAGTCCTGAAAATTAACTTGAATTCAAAATCTTCCCCATCCTCTCAAAATCTTCCTCTTTTCAAAGCAGAGCTAGGCATAGACATTGCAGTTAATCCTTTCTGGGATGAACAGCTATTAGAGGCCTCTACAAGGTTCAAGTCTCACATATGGGAAAAGGTATTGTTCTTGATTCATCCTCTGGTGCCACTACTTACATAAAATCCATTTGAATGGACAAATGTGCATAGAGACTAATATTTTTAGTTTGGTAAATAAGACTGTCCATAGTTTCATTCCATTTTACATTTTGTTTTACATCTGAAACCACCAAAGTGAATGGAAAACTTTAATTGACTTAACAAGGCTTTAGAACAGGCCTGTTTTAAATTACTGTCTTTGCCTCAGCCTATTGCACCACTCATTTGAGAGCAAGCTAAGCATCCTTTCTTTCTTTCTTTCTTTGAGATAGTACAAGGAATGCAGGACTCTGTTTCAAGACCTCAGTGTGACAGGGGAGACCAAGCAAACACTTCTTGTACACTTTAATTGAATTCTTATTCTACCAGTACAGTCATGAAGTGGGGCACTCCACCCAGAAAGGGTGTAAATGTATTTTTTCCATTATCTGGCATTTCAGGAGAGAAATTCTTCTGTTTGAACTGATGGGTGAACAGATCAGTTTACACTGTGTCTCTGCTAGGGGAACACAAAATAGAAGTTAAAAAAGCACGCAGCACTTCAAAGAGGTGCTCATCGCTTTATTTTAGAAACCTGGAAGGGAGGGAGGCAGATTAAAAACAGCATGTTTTGTCACATTGCATGGAACACAATGTAGTGACATCCTGCAAAGAAATGACAAAACACCAGGCTTTGTATGGCAACAGAGATCTCTAAAATAATATCCACCAGTCTCCAGTTTAAGTGACTGTCAGCCATCTCCTGGCCTTGCACAGCACTGGAATGAAAAGGCAGATCATTATGGATTAAATATTTGTGGAAGTGATTATTACTACAGCACACCTCACAAGCAGATGTCACTCTACCTGTAGCAAGACACCAGATCTGAGGTAGCTGCTCTTCTTTTGTTTCTGAGATGTATTTTCTCCCCTTTGTAAGAGTACTGAGAGGGTGTCAGAGACCCAAGGTGTCAGAGAGTGTGATCGCCAGTAACTAACTGGCTTCTGTTCCTCCTTCCAGAACTAAGTGGGATTTTATCCTTCTTGTCAAACTTCCCCCAATTTATTCTTTATGTTCTCTGGTTTTCCTAGCATTAGTGAGACTGCTCAACCATAGCTAAGAAGTTGAGAAAGTTCACTTCCATAAGGTTAATGGCAGTGCAAAGCCATGAATTAATAAAGCAAAAGCAATAAAAAGCAGGAAAAGCTGGAGCTGCCAGTAAAGTCACAGCTCCTACTTGCCAAGGAGCAAGGAAATTTTCAACTATGGCTAACAAATATCTAATTTTTAAATACTGCTCCTTAAAGCCTCTTTGTACATCATGCAGCACATGAAAATGGAAATTCAATGCTGATCTGCAAAATAGGAGAACAAAAAGAGGTGGAAGCACAACTACAGAGATTTCTACCTCATAGATTATTTTTATAATTATACCAAGGGAAAACATAATTTTAATCTCTAACCCAGGATCTTCTAAACTGTAGAATAACTAAATTATGCCCGTCAGTTTTTCCATTTCTCAGATACTCCTTGTTATGAATCCCTTACCTATTCCACACAATGTAATGGAATGAATAAGTGTAAATGAACCTTTGAACAAACAAGAGACAGAAGCCCCAGAACTTTGCTTACCTCACTGACTAAATCTCCTGCTTTTTTGGCTTGTTGTATATTAAGACTTCCTTCTGTGATACATCCAGCTCCTTTCATCCATGTCAGGTCTGCCCTATATTGGAGCTGCAGAGGAAAATTACATTTATTGGCACAGGGAACACAAGTATAATGTTTGCAAGTGAGCATGTGCACCCTTTCCAGTTTCAAAGGCATTGCAAAGACATTTTAAAAAGCCATAGTACAATCAGACAGTGTTCATATGAAACAAGAACTAACATTAAATAGAAAAAGTTATAATCTCTTGTACTGTTTTTAATGGTTAAGCTGGGTGTACATCATCTTACATCACTCTGGAGATCATAGGCCTTCTTTGCCCATTTGGTCTTCATATCTTCTGGGAGCACAGTGTACTCATGGAGTCTGGTTCTATAATCCAAGTCACTGGCAAGTGCCTGAGCCTTCTTAGCATGCCTCAGGTTTATCATATCCATGGGCAGGTGGAAACGGGCCTTGCTCTCCTCAAAACCTTTTTTGTAGGCAATCTAGAAAGAGGATTTAAATAGATTGTCTGTGTCAGATATTTCAAAGCTATCTTAAGTCACCCCTTTTGTTTGGGTTCTTACACAGATTAGGCAAAAACCCCAAGCACATGTAGAAATCAGGTCCTATAAGGGACAAAACAGATGGCAAGATAAATTTTCTAGATTCTAGAAACATTTTCCTATTACAGTACATCTCACTTTTAAACATACCCTTACAGACTTGAAAGCTCTTTGTAGAAGTGTTTATATTGAGGTTTTAATATGATATTTTATTCATATTGAGGTTTTAACAGGATGTTATTTTCCTGCCCCAAAATAAGGATACCATTGCCCAAAATCCCCTGCTGTGCAATCATTGCAGATTAACAGATGGTGAAGGAAGCTAATTTTGTTAAATGCTTCCAATAATTCCTTACAGTGAGAGCAGTAACAGTGGTAGATCACATAGTGTTGCTGAAAGTTTCCTAATTATGAAAAACACCTTTTGAATAAGAGAAATAATTTACCTCACTACTCATCTTGGCCACCTTCAGAGAGTGCAAAAGTCTTGAATCCTTGGTTTCAGTTGTTTTTCCTTTTGTTCTTTCATATTCTTCTTTATATTTAATCTGTCAAAAAAACAGCGTAAATCTAAGATTATTTCCAATTACCCATGGGATAAGCAATATGTTTTTCACTGGTGATTTGGATGATCAAAATTTAGAACAGCTCAGTCTGATTCTCTCACTGTCACTTCAAATTTCCCAAATTTTCTTAGAAATTACAAAGATGCAAGGTCAGTCTCATTTATGAGGTCTTTAACCTCATTCTTTAAGGCTCATCCCTCTGAGGTGAATATGCTTACAAACTTTAATTCTTCTGATTAGCTAAATTATCTGGCTGTTAGAGGTAAAGATAAGAAATCAATCCAAGCAAGGAATTCAAGGCTTGAATTTTTTAATGAGGTGGGATTTTAGAATCCCCACCACTGCTGAATACTTTCCAGCTGCAGAAAAAGTGTCTCCTTTTTCTGCCTCTCCACAGGTTAAAAATCTTGATATAACTTGTTTAGAAAGATTTTGTTTGGAATTTTTTTTATATACATGTATTTATGATAAGGAAGCAGACTAAAGAAATATGCATTCTCTTTGTAGGAGATGATAATACTATTTTTGAGGCTATAAACAATTTAAAACACTGAATTTCTCTATGGGTTTATTGTGTAAATTTTGCCTCACCCTGTACACATGATTAAAAAAAAATAATTTTTGGAGAGTGAAATTTCACAGCAGAATCTGAGAAAGTTTCCAACTCTTCATTAGCCACTGAGAAAGATGGACAGCCAAATGCAGGATTTAAAAATCCAGATGAAGTGAGCTATGCTTTATTTCCCTGTGCTATAGCTACTTATACAAAGAGTAACTCCCAGGTAACTAAATGTAACATACATCACTGGCAAGATCTCTTGAAGCTTTGGCAGCAAGTAAAGGCAGAGAATCAAGTTTTATTTCAAAGCCCCGGCCCTTACTCTTCTCCCAGCCTTCTTTGTACTTAATCTGAGGAAGGAAAGACAGCAACATGTCACTAACACATAAACACACAGGATTTTCAAACAAACATGGAAATGACTCAGAGAAAAACAGAAGCATAAATATGCTCAGTCCGCAAACTGGGACCTTCTTAAGTCATAGGTTCATTGTCTTTTTCAGCTAATTAATTGTCTAGCATTGAGTCAAAATTTTATTCTTGGAGTTCACAGGCACGTAATGTCCCAGAACATCCATCTATAATTCTCAATTTCAGAGAGACATGCAGGAGGGAGGGTTTTTAAAAATTGCCTCTGGTTATGTCTACCTATGCAAATAGTATAGATCTATAGGAGCTGATCTATAGGCAGAACAGTTAGTGCTAAGAACCAGACAACACAGCACTCATTTCAGGATTTTTCTTTCCCATCCCCAAATTATATCAGTCAAGTCCCATGCACTGAATTTGAAGCTGCAGTTCTTTACATGAGCTCCTGGAGAGCGTTCAAAAGGAATCCAGCTGGTGTGCTCTGAGACCAGCCCACAGTGTGAAGCAGAGGTCAGTGAAGCAGCCCCTATGATCAGGAGATTGCCTTCAAAAGCACACCCATGAACTCACTATCTCACAAACACTGATGGGACACATGAGAAACACATATTTAACTCCTGAAAGTTAGTGGAACTTAAAGTAATAGTTTTTTTAAGCTGTTTTTCAATATTCCACTTGAAATTCCATTAAAGCAAGATCAGCTATGCCTTCATCCATACCTTGCATGCACCTAATGAAGGTTTTCAGGAAACCCCAGTTTCTGGATTTGGCTTTTCACATGTTTATATTTTACCAGTATCTAATAAAGAGCATACATCCCGACATCTACAGTCACAAAAAATGTTCCTCCACAACACTCTGCCAATGCAACTTAAATAAAACTTAGGGGAAGAACACAAGACACAAAAAACTTGCAGTAATGACAACTGAACACCACAAAAAATCGTGAAACTGGTTAAAAAATAAAAGTTACACCAGTAATATCTGGAGGTTTTTTCCTCATTTTGCCCTTATTTGTCTTGGGTTCTTTTTCCTCCAAAAGTATCTATGACAATGGAGGCCTGAAAAATACTCTAAAAATTAAATAGAAATTCAACTTTTCCTGCAAGCACTTGGTTTTAACCCACAAGACTTTAAATTAATCACTATTTATTGCCAGGAATCCTGCCAGGAATGGAGCAATAGTGGGCTTGATCCATGTTGGCTGAAGTCATTGTTTCTTTCCAAATGACTTCACTGGACTTTGAATTACTAGAGCTGTGCAAATGTTGGTGCTTCATTAAAATGTCACCTCAGAAGCAGTTAGTTTTGTGGAGTGAATACTGATTTACTGATTTAAAGAAATTCAGATAATCTGAAAATATCTTGGAAAAAAATGTCTAGGGTTTCACTGTCCTTGAAATTGGATCTCTGTCTATTCTGGGTACCGTTATTCTTGTTTAGTACAAGGATGAATGATAAATGCTAAATGCTTCCAGAAAGAGTGCCATCATCTTTATATTAATTTCAGTCTAAAAACAGCATCATGAATGCCAGTATTTCCTCAAGGCTTGACTTACCTCACTGTATAACTCAGCATTGGCTTTTGCTTTCACTAACAGTGGTACATCCTGAGGTAGAGTGTAATTTGTTTTTGTCTTCTCATACTGGGCTCGGTAGTTCAGCTGCATGTGTTGAAAAGGTCAGCAAGAAATTCAGTTATTTTTAACTTAGTAAAAATATAACCATTAGACTAATTGACTGCTGTTAAATTTCAGGTTATTGTTGCCATAAATTATAAATACACATAAGAATTTGTGATGCAAGTATGAAGGCAATAAGGCTAACTTAAGCACTAGGAATTAGAAATTTATTCTATAAATAAAGGAGCTACTGATTATCTTTAAGCCCAAAAAGATGTAATTTAAACCTTCCCTTAATAAATACACAGAAAATAATTTCTTAAAAAAAGCACACTGATACAAATCTTAAAAGTGGACACAAATATTAGATCTACTGGTATGCTTGCCACATTTTTGAAAGTGATTTCATTCAATATGTATTCTTGGTTTGGGGATGAATCTGCTGAAGAACTATCAAGAATAAAACAGATAAGGCTACAAATGCTATGAAATAAAATTATCTCATCATTCTAGTAAACAAAATTGGCAGAACTTACATCGCTGAGCTGCTGCGCATTTATTTTGGCTTGAGCAATTTGTGGTGTGCTGGCAACAGAGCTGTACTTCAGCTTGTCTATGCTTTGCCTGTAGTTTACCTGATTTAAAATAATAAAAAAAAATAGTAGAGGAAGAAATGGTCAAACTTTATCAAAATAAATGAAGTTTAGAAGTTATCAAAGCTTCATCAAAATAGATGTCGTTTTGATAACTAATACTCTGGATAAAATATTACTTAAACCATAATAACTAGAGCTGAGGAAAAATGCCAGGATCTCTTGGATGAGATCTGAGTTAGTGCTCTGAAAGCTTCCCTGTCTGAGGTCACAGTTTTTATTCCACTCTGAAAATTACTTCATTTATAATCCCTTCCTGTCAAACCCACAAATTCTTACAAAGATGCAGCAACAGCTGCAAATCACTGCTATAAAATCCTCCAAATCATTGCTATAAAACTCATATTCTTAACCATCACTTTGTCCATTTTTATCTTTATCAGACAAGAATTATTGTAACTATGAAGAGGTCTGTCCAGTGTACCACTGACACAAATGAACTCTCTTATACTTGTTGTTTACTGAGTTTTAATGTAATAAATTAACCACAGAATTTCCCTGTGTGGTCAGAGTTTTGTGAGGATGTTGAAAAAAGAAAAATGCGTACTTATAGTGCCAAAAAAAAGTCATTTTAATGTCATCCATGAAGAGGACTGGAGCCTACTAAATTACTAGCACATTAATATGGTAGCAGAAAAAACAAGTTATTAAATATGTTCAAGCCCCAAATTATGTATGATAAAAAAAATCATATGAAGCTTCCTTTCAAACCTGTTGCTGCAAAAGGACTCATTGCTATACTACAAAACACAATTATTATTCTCTGTAGGCCCTCATTAATATTCACTGTAGTTAATCACCACTTTGCAAACATTGCAAATCACATTGCTTAAAACTAGTTTCTTAAGAACACTTCTTTCCAGTAAAGTGGAGCATATTTCTAGAGACTTTGAGTTACTGAAACTATTTCAATGCAAACCTTCTTATCTCCCATATCCTCATATAAACTTCCTCATTTTGCCAGAATGATAAAAGCTAGGAAAAAAGGCCTGAATTATCTCACAGGTCCAAAGTGATCAAAGTACTTAAAACAGAGCATTTGCTTCCTCAGAGACAGAGAGAATTTTAATTCCACGGAAAGGGATCATTTCTTTTTAACTGTGTATTTCTTGCTACTTGTGATTTCTTAGTGTATGAGGGAGTTGTATTCCAAAGAGAGTTCTGAGTAAGCATGTTGGTTATTTGGGAGCACACAAGTCCTGGGACTAATTCAAAATCCTAGATCAGGACTGGTGCAACTGAGTCTCTGTGGCCAGTGGAATTATGTGTTTCAAACCCTGATGCTGACTATCAGTTGTAAAGCCACTGGAATTGCTGAAATGTTTTTTACATTTTGGACATGAATTTATGCTTACCTTAAACTCTTTAAGAGCATGAGTAAGCAATCAAACACTGAATTATACTGTTTTCAGCTTCTACAAAGGCAAAGCTGAAATTACTGCTATAGAGGCAATAGTTCATCTTAGAGCTGAAGTATGCCAAATACTTCCTCAAAAACACCAGGGTTCCCAATTGTAGCTCTTCATGCTGCCATCCTTGTCTTGGAAGAGGTGTTTAGATCCAGATAAATCTCACATAATATTAATGACCTCTTTAAGGCATACTGCTGCTGGTTTATTGCAATTTCAGTGTAAAGACAGGGGGTATAAACTTTAGGAAGTCAGAAATGCCCTGCAGAGCTGCTCTTCTCCTCCTGATGATTTTACAAGCAATGCCTGGTGACTGTGCTCCTAACTGAGTCACAGGGTAGAGGAGATCAGTCAAGCTTTTAATGCCTGTGAGAGATGAAAGCATCATGAGCTGTACAGGCTGCCATCCTTCGTTTCTCTGAAGGACACACACAGCCACAGCAGTACACAAACCTCCTCACACTGCTCCAGCAGCAACTCAAGCCCAGGCACAGGGGCTCCTCCTTGGCACGGTTTTGTGACCAACCAGCTCCCCTCCAAGGAGCTTCACATTCCCTGTCCTCAGGGAATTCACAAAGGATTCACAAAAGCTGTTTTAGCCCCCCTGTCCTTTCAGTGCTGTCAGTGCTTTTGCTGCTGTTGAAGCTGCCCCAGGACGGTGGGACTTCTGCAGCACAGAGCTGGGCTAGGGCAGAAGTCACAGATTTCACATCACTCTACAATCTGTGCTGAACTGAAGCCAGCAGCAGGACGTGGCAGCCCTTCCTACTGCTCTGAGATCTCTTGACACTGCACTTTTTTGCTTTAACTTTGTTAGCAATGGCTGTTTGGTCCTTCCATTAAATCATCATTTGACACATGCAATCTATCACAATCTCTCTTACAGAGAGATGATGAGCTATGCAAGTCATAGGGGAAAAGAAACAAAAACAAAAACATAAAATTATTTACATCTTTCAAAGGGACCAACTTCCTTGTTGTCTGGTATGAAGGAGTGAGAGTAGCTGGGTAATTGTAGTCAACACCATCATGTTTGTAATCAGACTTATAGGCTATCTGAAACACAAGGAGAACAAAAAAAATCATTCTTTTTTTTTTTCAGCTGTCATTTGTTTGAATAATTATCAGTCAAGAGGAAAGGAGAAACAATAATATTAATATTAAATACAAGAAACAAAGTAAGTTCAATGTCATGAGTGACAAAGAAAATGAAATTATTTGCATAGTTTAGCCACTAATTGATTCTTTTTCAGCTTCTCAATTAATCCAGTGCCAACAGTGGGAGCATTAACTTAACTTCCACCTATGACACATCTCTTTTATCTTTCTGCTTAGTTCTCAAGCTTCTTACAGATTTGTAAATAATGTACTTGAAGGAATGGTATGTAATGAAATAGCTTCTTGACTAACCCAGTAAATTAAATTGGAATCCAGAAATCTTCATTAAGGACTGTTTTTTTCAGCAAAGGTCTGACCCTGGGGGTGGTGGCAAACAACCTTCAGCATCCTACTGATGTCAAAGAAAATTGAAGGATCTCAGTATGTTGCCAGATCACTGAAATTTCTTATTTTAACTTCTTCCACAGTGGGCCATAAAACAGCCATGTAACAGCTTAAACTGTGAGCCATAAAACAGTACAAAAGGGTTTCCAGAATTTCCCCTCTTCTCAACACATCTATCCATCAGATCCCCAGTACAGTATGATCTAAAGTCTTCTATCAACTTAATTCTGGAAAAACTGAAAAACAAGGAAGCAACAACCACACAAGTGTGATTAAAAGGGACTCACATTGCTTGCCAAGCTGCCAACTTTCATGGCATGGAGCATCCTTTTGTCCATGCCAATACCCACATAGTGACCCTTCATCTCATTCTGGTAGGTTTCCTTGTATTTAAGCTGTACAAAAACAAAAAAACAAAACACACAAAAATAAAAAAAAATAATAAAAAAAAAAGAAAAAAATACTCTGAGAAAATATATTCAACTTTCCTTCTAAAGTTTCAGCTTTTCAGAGTTTCCATATTTTACAGCAGAGACACAAATTATTATAGCTCTGGTCTACTATTGTTGCCCTAATACAGGAACTCCTTAGGCCACATCAGCCTTGGTACTTTAAAAAATATAAGCTAAAACTCTCCATGAGTTTCTTGCTCTACAAGATATCATTTACTTGCTCTTCATATCATCTGAGTGCCACAAAAAGAAGATACATCTTCATTTCATCAGAAATAAATACTAGAACAAAGTCTCAGGGAGCCAATATTTGGGCATTCAAAAATTAACAAAATTGGATTGTTTTGGTGCATCTTTGGTGCACCAACCCCAGAGTGGGGGATTTGACAAGAAAAATTGATCATTCCACCATCTCTACTGTATGACAAAATATTTACTCCTCTGGGATTTCAGAGAATGGTAAGAGGCAGTATGAAAGAAAATTGTATTTCATGAGAAACAAGAGGTAAAGTTATTAACACTAATTATTTTCACACCAAGAGGTAAAGTTATTAACACTAATTATTTTCACACTGTAATTATGTTCCTCTCTAGCATGAACTCTGGTGAAGTATCTTCTGCTTAACTAGTCAGGAAATGGACATGCACAATAAAATAAATAATAATCATGACAGACAAGAGCAATAACTGACTTCTCTAGATCAGCAGTCCATGGTTAGTAACCTCTCTTCCAAATGGTTCTTTTGGTAACCCTAAATAAAATGAGCCCCAGGTATACATCAGGACACACTAGGAAAAATGTTGTACAAAAACAGGCTAAAATCAGTTATTATCACATTACCAGCACACATTTATCTGAAGCATACACACAGTGACCTGTGATTCCAGCAGCTACACACAAAGAACTGAAAACTTACATCACTGGTGAATTTTGAGATCTTGCTCATATTCTTGAATTGTGGAGTGTCACAGTAATTCATGCTGTAGCCTTTGTTGTTTCCAAGATCCTTCTTGTACTCCACCTTAGTGACAAAAATGCACAATGGGAAGTTATGGTAAACCCCTAATCTGGTCTATTAAGTTCCTTCACACACTTTTTACTAGGCAGACCCACTGTTCAGAGATTTTGATAATTGGTTTTCAACAGATGGCATATGATGAAAATTAATATGAAGAGAATTTTCATATACTCAGTTCTTATTTTATAGGCAAAAAACCTACAGTTTCATCCTCTGCAAAGTATACAGGACAGTGTCAGGAGAAAAACTATTAACAAAACAACGATATACAAAGAAGGTGTACAGAAAGACATCTAAGGTGGGTGTGGGGCAAATGAACATGTACAAATGTGCCATGCACCAGATTCCAGCAAGACCTCAGCAAGAGCTTTTGCACTCTTACAGTTATTCCTGTTTAAGGAACATGTACTCAGCCTGTAACAGCTGCAGTGAAAGACTGAGAGATGAGAGGAATTCAGCTTGCTTAGTCGAGGAAATCAAAGGCAGAGAAAAAGAAAAATGATGTATTTGTAAACCTCTTGAAAAGTAACCATGCAGGGAGAAGAACTTTTTAAACTAAAGGGCAACACTAGCACAAAACACACTGATAATGAAGTGGACAGGAATAAATGCAGGCTAGAAATTGGAATAGGGGGATTATACGATGCTGTGTCGAACCAGCAGGAGCCAGGAATCGTTGGCCCGGGAGGCCCCTTCCAGCCCTACTTCCAGGGGTTTTTCATTATTGAAGGTTTTATACTTTGACATCTCAAGAGTATAGGTTTTGAAACTGCCATGGGGAAGTTCTAGAAACTCACATTTATTAATAGTTTTATAGCTGATATGACACTATAAATAAATTAATAATTCAGAATCTACTGAGAATTCTCTTGCAATCTTCCCTTACCAAGCAGAAAAAGAATCAATTATCAGTGAGTCGTAGTCTTTAACATAGTGGAAGAAAACAGAAATTTGTATAAACAGCTATATATTTTATGGTTTATGTATAACCAGGTATAAATTTTGTCTCTGTTCTTATTTTTTGATTATTAGAATACCCTTTGAGACACTGTAAGGTACACACCCAATTCATCCTAAAGCATTATACCGTAATATCATACTAAAAGTACAATTCAGGTTTGGGGAAGGTTTTTTCCAGGATTCAATTCTCCATGTGGTCAGAATTAGAATCACTCTCCTGGGGTTAATTTCCCACACTTTCATACAGATGATTGGAAGGGCCAGAATGCAGCACCTGAAGATCTGCTCTTGAGCTTTTCTCTCCAGTTGCTGTGCTACACACAGATGATTTTTGTTATGTACAATGCAGTAAGAACAACAGCTTTTTTTAAACTTGCAGTCCTTACTCATCAAACACAAATGTTTGTATGAGCTGCTCCCAAACTTGTTAAGAGATTGATTCAAGCCCTTACCTCACTGACAAGCTTGTTAACACTTTGGGCTTGTTTAAGGACCAAGTTGTCTTCAGCTGTTAGGGAGTGAAAGTGAGCTGCACCTTTCATCTTGGAAAGATCTTTCCTGTATTTTATCTGAAAAGAAATAGGGAGAATTATAAAATAGATGTGCACCTTTTCATCCTTACTATTTAGACTGGCTCCATGAGTCAGGATAATATCTTCCCTGTGCTTTCTCTGATAATTAAATGGAACTTGCCAAGCTGAAACACTGTGTTTACTACCTTGAATAACCCAAATATAACCCCATAGCCCTTCACAGTCCCTCTCAAAGCATTTTACTAGATAGAATTTTCTATAAATTTTTGACATAGACTGAATATCACTGGTTGTTGTTCATAGCTTGAACAGATTACTAGAAGATTCTTGGCTGGAGCTTGTGTGCTCTTCTATTAACAAAGTTAATCCTTGGTCCTTAATTTTAGTCAGAGAATTACAGATAGTCATCAAGTCCTCTGCAAAATTTTCCTTTTGTAAAAACCAGCTTGCTTAAAAAGCTGTATTTTTTTGTACTCTTAGTGTGTTCAAGGGAATTATAATTCCTTTGATTCTACAAAATCAAGACTGAAATAAGGGATTTCTAAATTTAATTTAGACATCAGGTTATTGACATAATTTGGATTTGGATGGGTGAAGAGAGGTAGTACCTGGATTTTTATAAATTATTTTACATTAACTGAATTGCAAAGTGGTTTGGTTTTTTTTTTTCATTTTACAATGTTTTTTTGCATTTTTTCAAGTCTGCACACATTTCCTCAGGCTTTGGAACTATAAGGCAGGTTGGTAAGTACTACAGTGTGCAAATGTTACTGTCATGAACCAATCCTCCTCTTCACTCTATGTATTATAAATTAATGAAGAAACTACTGACCATTAGCATTTTCAAAACCTAGCCTATGAAACTGTGATCTTTATCTGGAAAGGTTAAATATTTCGTGTTTAAACAGGGGACCACTGAGTTTGTCATCAAACTGGGATTGGTCACAGAGGATTTGAGGTGTTTTATATTCTCTCAATGATAAGCTCAGGTAACAGAACATGACTGATCCTTTCACTCCAGTTTATTGCTCATGTCTTGTCCAGACTAATACAAGCTGAAAGACTCAACCATCTGTTAGCTCTCCAGAAGACAGACTGAGCTCATCAGCTCAGACAGCCCCATCGGGGACAGGTGTCCACACTACAAAAGTTGTCACTCACAGGAACCCTTCGGAGCAGCCACAGGGTACTGACTTACAGACTGACCCATTTTTTGTCACTGCCAGAAATGGTCTCCCCAAACAGGGATGAGGCCCTCTAATGGATGGGCTGGATGCAGGAATCACACACCACCACCTCTTTGCCAATTCTTTAGTTTACCACCCAAAACCAAAAATCACATCCCAGAAATAAGGTCACTTCTGTGAAGTGACAGTGTCATACTTTATGCTTCACCTCCTCCATATGACTTGCTTTGTGCTAGAGGCGTGATACATCAAAATATCAAAACCAGTACAGTTCATTCATCCTCCATTTATTCACTACTGGGAATACCACAGTAGTCCACAGGATGATTAAGGCAGTTGAAGGTTTCATTAATAATACAGGTGCAGATTTGCCAGGAGGGTTAACCTAACAGTAGGGATCCCCATTAGTTGCTACATCCATCTCCTCCCTCATGCAAGTTGAAGCTGTGCCCCCTTCTATTAATGGATATTATTAATCCCCTGAGCCATCCAGTTCCCAGCAATGCAGAGAAATGTCACTTTTGTTTACTTCTCAAGTGCAGTTTTAGCATTCTCCTCCCAGGCACTGCTCTGACAAACTGCTGGTTTTAATTGTTTATGAATTGTATTGATTCAGGTTTCATACTTACATCACTTGCCAATTCATTTGCTTTCTTGGCATTTTGATAAGCCGGAGTGATCATAGCAGGAAAGCTTCCTTTCCCTCTGCGTTCCTCAAACTCATCCATATATCCCTGAAGAAAATTCAGAGTGTTTACTCATCACACATGAGCAGGTAGGGCCATGGGTTATTTTACAAAGCCTGACAACCCTTGTTCATAGGGAGTTTCATGGATTCAATAATTTTTATTTTTTTTAAATGAAAAAATGACTGAAATTTAAGAATAAATTGACCTGTTATATTACCTATGCCTCTGAAGCTACCTGCATTCCAAGAGAAATTTAGGTAGCTATTAGCTGTGGTCAAGATGACATTCAAGTGTACAATGACATATACCCTTCTGATCTCACCTCATCTCATACAGAGATGATATCTGCTTCCTCTGTGTTTGTCAATACATGTTCCCCTGGAATATTATAAAAATACCTAATGGTTTGGTTAGCCAGGAGACTTGCTTAAAGTTAACAAGTTTAACGTTAACTTTGTGGTGTTACAGAAGCTCTTTGATCTTTCCATGGTCATTTTTCACATCATAATTGATCAAAAATAATACTTCTCCAGTGCAGTGATGTATTTTGAAGAGGGATTAATAAATGTAGCAGAGACACCTAGATATCAAAATACCAAACTCCTTAGTGAACAAAATCACAAAATTCCATTTGTCTGATTAAAAAACAAAAATGAATTGTTGTGGAAGTAACACACTTAAATCCATCTACAGATAAGGTCATGTGTAAATATTTGACAATTTGAAAGCCATTTAGATTGTTTAACAGCAAAGTACTGGAGTTTTTTTTTTAATTGTAATGGACAATAATCCTCCCAAATCCTTCTATGACAAAATATCAGGGGGAAATGGAGTACAAACAAGAACACAAACAAGTGAGATAAAGTGTAATGTGTCTTCTCTGCAATATTTTGTAAATCTTTTGTAGTAAAGAGGCAGTTTGAGTGAAAATAGAATGTGCCATGAATAGAATGCATGTCAAGAATGCCATGGAGAGTACAGATAGGTCTACAAATATCTGGGATATCTTTTTTGTGTGTTCTCAATGCAAAACCATCCACTGTAGGCCATTTTGTGCACCATCAATGTCATGTTTTAAAATAGGTCAGGCCACAAGTCTGCGAACAATTTGATGCCATAGTTACAATGGCATTAAATTGTTCTATAAATAGGCATAGAAAAGAAAAAATATAGTTGATTAATCAGCTTAGTTATTTCCTTAAAATGCCATTAAAGGGTTTGAATTCTCCAGACTAGCTTGTTTTTTGCTTCCCTCTTAAATACATTTTAACGTAATTTCTAATATTTTGCATATATTCAAAGTTTCATAAAACTATTTTAGCCACTCTTAAGGTTTTTGAACATGAACAAAACAGATGTTCACCACAGGAATTTTACAGTAAGATTCCTTAAATTTTCTCATGTTTTATATACAAATATGCATGTACATATATATGTCTATATCTATATATATCTGTCTGATACACACTCAATTCATTGTTGATGATCTCAACAGTTAGAAATCTAATCCCTTTACCCATGTTAAGTCACAATTTACTCAGAAAGATCCATTAATTTCAGTGACTCTGTGTTATTTGACTACTAATATCAGTATCCAATCTATAAAGATTAAAACTCAAATTGAATTTGAAGTCCATGACTAAAGTTTCAAAGGTACTTTCAAAGAAAGAAAACTTAAATTAATTCTAAAACAGAAACATTCTAATGCTTGGAAATGTAATTAGTGCTTTTTCAAATTAATTTTATTTGTTTATTCCTATTAAAACTTGTAGTAGTTCAAAAGACAGAACTAATTGAAGGCTTCATTGCTACAATTCTAAACTCATATTCTTCAAGGATAGTTTGCTTTCCACAGAATATTAAATGTAGATTTGGACAGAAGAAGTGAAGAAAAGTAAAATACCAAAGGTTTTAGGAAAATACAGCCCTTGTTCCTTTATTTCTCCAAAGGATATGGAGCTACTGAGGAGCAGAACAAAAACCCCTGAGATCAACCATATAGTTTTCTTTATGCAGCAACACTATTCAATTCCTTTCAAATTCCATTTAGCTGCATTCAGGTGTATTTATCTGTGCTATCTCCCTAACCTAAATGGAATATAACTTTGGGCGCATTTTGGATGACCACAAAACCAATCGTATTCCCTAAAAAATGAAACATAAGCAAAATGAATGCCACTGACCAAACAGAACTAAAGCCTATTTGGTTCCACAAATACAGAGCTACAGCTTGTCAGGCTTATAATACCCCTTTTGTAGAAGAGGTGAAATCCAAGAGATTGCGTATCTAAGAGGTTCAGTGCTGCTAACACATATTTAGAGCTGCAAAGCTCCTGAGATTTGTGAAAATACCCACAGTAAAAAGACACCTAGCTATCTGCCAACTTTCTACCACTTCACAGCCCTTTCATAGTTCTCCTGACTGAATTTCCTTGTTCATGGAATGGGAATATTTCCTTGAGTAAGCACATTTCAGTGTGACACATAAAAACACCACAATAGAAATGAAGAGTGCATACATGCACAGATAAAATTTGCCAAGGTCAGTCTTTAGGAATGGCCCCACCATAAGGATCATGCAGTGACAGTGCAGCCACCCTGTAGTCACATCTTTAGGTGCCAGTGACAGATACATGACACTTTAGGAGCACAGTGCTGTTTGCACACCATCCTTTCCCTTGAAACCTTGTTTTTTCACACAGGAAAACAAAGTGAAAATAGGTGTCACCAGTTTCTAAAGCCTTGAGCAATCAGCTGCAGTAATGATCAACATCAGCATGGCTATCTCTTGGATGTTGCCTACCTGTCCATATTGATCTACATTTTCTCTTGCAAAAGCAACATCTGTTCCAGCTGTATGGCTGGCTTTTCCCTTGATCTCTTTTTCATATCTTTGATGATACTTTACCTAACAGGAAAAAAGGAAACGAATAATCTGGGTGAGTTTAGTCTGGTACACAGATGTTGCACAATAAATAGCAACCAATGACATGCACATGCTGTCAATAAAGGATTGTCAAAATTCCCGCTGCCACCAACCTGCACAAGTCAAATATGCCCGCTTGACAATATAAAAACAGAACTAGTGGTGTATTTTTATTAATGCACTAGGAACGTGGGACTCACCATTTCAACCCAGACCCTTGGTTCAGTGTGTTCAGCACCACCTGATTGACAGTGGCTAATACCCAGTGCTCCAGCAGTTTAAAAAAGTAGGACTGATTGTAATTCAAATTCACAGTTACCACAGAGCACACTTTTACCACAGGGTCATCTGAACCCCATCAATAAATGGGTTTGTTTCTGAAAGATGCTTTATCTTCAATGATAAAGGGAATTTTAGGCAATCAACCTTCAAGTTTAGACCAAGATTTGCACTACATTTACTTAAGTCAAAACAATGCCTGTAACCTGATGCTGCCCTTTAATCACCATGTGTGTTTGCTGACAAAAGTGAAGGGTTTTCCACAGATCAAAGGCAAACAAAGGCATGTAATTGTTTTAGAGTCAGTTGCTTTTACCTTCAAAATTACAGATCTCTTATTTTCCTCATTGACTCTTAACAATGTTTTAAATTCAGTTCCTTTGAGTTATATGTTCTTCCATATGTTATCTTCTCCAACAAAAAGAGCTTTTCTTTCAGTTTCCAATAACAAAGCACAATTAACTGTACACTTTGAAAGAATACTGATGTCCTTTTATGGTGTTTATTAAAGAGTACAGGGGTGTTGTGATTTTGTTATGTTTGGAAAGGAAAAGAAAGCCAATAAAGATCAGTATGCCATGTTCATGGAATTGCTGCCAGTATGTTTTCATTCAAAATTTGTGTGATAGTTTAAAATTTTCTTCCCCAAAAGAGACTTTGCTTTAGACACTTACATCACTGGCTAATTCATTTGCTCTCTTGGCTATTTGATAAGCTGGAGTGATCATAGCAGGAAAGCTGCCTTTTCCCTTCTGTTCTTCAAAGTCTTCTGTGTATTTCAACTGTAAAAATTCAAGACAGTTCAGGAGGAATTAGAGCAAATGTATCTTGATTGCACACAATATCAATCTTTAAAGTTGCAAAGTCAGGCGTTCAATGGTTGTCATCTGCCAAAAGGAAGATGAACCACAGAGTCCGAATCTTTGCAATTTGGTCTTTAACTACACAATCACATCTTCTGCATGGCCCCTTTGTCTTGTTCAGGGTGCGGGATGAAAAGGGTTGCTTAAAGAAAGTACTTAAGGTGTCTGCAAGATGCCTGCTTTATTTACATTAGTCAGGCAGCTTCTTTCCTTACTTTGCATGGCAACCACTTGCTGGGTATGGAACAGATTGGTTCCTCAGCTTCTGTTCTGATAGCTTAAAATGGCCTCAAATCGAATGTGATCTTTGTAACTGAGAGAATTAAATGCTCAATGGTAAAAGGAGTCTGCCTTTAAAATATTATTTTTTTTGTTTTTCTTTGTGTTCATATCTTCAAGTAATTTATAAATACCCTATGAACCACTTGAAGAGCCAAAAAGAGATCAGTCTGCTCTGTTTTACTTACATCACTTGCAAGATGTGCTCCAGCCTTTGCATGAAGTATATCTGGAGTGTCTACAACAGAGGTGAACTTTGAAACTCTCTCTTCATGTCCACGCTTATATTCCACCTGAAGAGGAAAACATATATATCCATATTACAAACAATAAGCAGCAAAAGTTTATTTCTTATCAGAAGGCTTCAAGGGAAAAAGAGCAACAGCAGTCATGACACTCTCCACTCTCCACAGTCAAGCTACCATATATTCAAGACCCAATTTTCTTAAAGTGAATACCAGAAACAGACAGAAATGGACCCAGATATTCAAATTTTCAATTGATTTATGGGAGCCATGCATTTGATTAAAATACAATGAGAATAGTCATTAATGTCCCAAGATCACGCTGCAGTGACAATGTAGATAGTATCTGCAGAAAGCAATGCAATACTTTAAAATAATTTTTATGGGATTTATTTTTACTTTTCTTTTTCATGTAAATTGTTCTTTTAATAAATAATCAATTTTCTGTGCATAAATTTAAAGTAGCTTGCATATGAATTAATTTCAATATTACAGCTATTTGATTTCAAATACTAAAGTGAAAAATGTCAAATGTAAATAATTAGATTAATAAAGCCATAATGTGAAAGCACAGGTAATGAATTAAAGAACATTTCAGAGCAAGTCACAATCTTTTTCAGGTTGTGATAAATTATGGCAAAAGTTGCCACATTTTCCAGGAAATATCTACATTGTAATTTATTCTATATAATTGTCTTCCCAGGCCAAGTAGTTTATTAACCCTGTTTTCTGCATCATGTTAACATTTTCTCACTTTGTAACAGTATAACAAATATCCACCACAGAATCTAACATCTCAAGTGAATGGCCTGAACCCAGGATTCTACAAATCCAGAGGTGTAAAATATAATTAAAACCCCGTGTGACTTACATTACTGCTTAGTTGGGTGGCTCTCTTAGCAACCTGATAACCTGGAGTGATCATAGCAGGGAAACTGCCTTTGCCTCTCCGTGGCTCATATTCTTCTGTATATTGAAACTAGAAGATGGATTTGTTCATTAGAGAAGAATCCACTGTAGTTTAATGTGATTCCTAAAGGTATCTATTACTTTATTTTAAAATAAACCAATTAAAGAACAAACTTTATAAGTTTGCTAGTTACAACTATTTCCTACATACAACAGAAAGTATTTCTCATTCGTCTCAATTATCCACTGTTAATTGCCTATATTGATTAGGTCACTAACCCATTGCATGGATACAGTCATAGTTCAGAGATGATTTTCATCAGTCATGGAAATTCAGCCAATGAAATATCTGGTAGGTGGAAAATATGACACGTTTTCCATCATGAGTTCTGCTCTACTGAGAGAAAGAGCACTTCCTGCTGGATCAGATCACCTCAGTTTTGTCAGCAGTTGAAGTGATTCTGAGCTACATGAATATATAAATTCATGATGGCAATAGAACTCTTAAGTGACTTTAATCGCTTACATGGCTAAGTATTGTTGTTGACAGAAATAAACATGTCAGTCTCTGCTTTGGCAAAATCTTAACAAGGATAAGAGTGTAGGCAGACCCTCCAGATATTCTTCCTGCAAAAGCTGGAGGTGACATTTTACCAAGGCTTGGCTTTTGATGCATTTGTAAGTCTTCAGAATATGATAGACCATGAAAATAAAGCCAAATATCAGTCCACTTACATCACTCAGAGCCTTCTGTGCCTGTGTTATCTTGACCATCTCAGGATCTGGGATTGTTCCTGGGTACCACGACTTTCCTTCCTCATAGGCAGCATAGTAAGCATTCTACAAAACAAGAACTAAATAACTACCTATCTTCACCCTGGTTTTAACACTCAAACAGCTGATCTGACAGAAAAAAAAAAAAAAGAAATAAAGAAATATACAGTGCTGTGGAAGTGAAATTGTACAGCACAAGGCCTACATTCCACATCCCTTCAGAGTGCCAAGGCAGAACTTGTATAGCAAGAACTGACATCAAGACGACAGGATCTAGGATCCTGGAGTGAAACTCAAACAACACCCCCTGGGGATCAGATCACCTGCTGTGAAGCTCCAGTGCCAGTAGAGAGAAGACACATAGAGTATGGCTGTACATGCAGCAGCCCCAACAGCTGACTCTAGACACCCTCTTCCTCCCTCACCTTCTGATTCTTCTCTCTTTAGCTATAATTGAGCTATTTCACCTTGAAAAGTTTAGCCAAATGAGAAGCAAAGGGGTTTTTTTAATCATTGAATTGCGGTGGTTAAAACCCTAACAATCAGGACAGCCAGGGCCAGTCCTTGCTGTCCTGCAGGCTGCTGGCTTGGGAGGGATATTTCATACCTGGGTTGCCAGCTGTTGGGCTTTATAGACACTTTCAATTTCTCTGGACCTTGCATCCCACTGAAAGACTGATTTGAATTGTTCACTCTCTTCTCGATATTTTATCTAAAAGAAAAAAAAGATAAAAAAACACTCGTTTTAGTAGTTTGCTAGTACTTACTAACACACGTCCCCTTTGGAGAAGAATGAGAGGGGAGACAAAAAAAGGTGATGATTGCATTTAGCCCTAAGGCCAAAACTCTGCTTTCTAGTCCACACCCAGCTCTACCTAAGATTTCTGCCAGAACAGGAGCTGCACATCTATAAAGGAAATATGTAAAGCATATTACACCTGAAACCTGGAATGACATTCTGAAAGAATAATTTGATCTTTAGATAATACTTTGGGGGAGATAATCTATGAGAATTGAAATCCCTAAGAAATTTTAAGCAGGATGTGTCAATGCATTAGATGAAAAAACTATTACCAATGAGCAATATTCTACTCTCCTATTTCCCTGCACAGTGTCATATCCTAACTGTGCATATGTAAATGACTACTATATTTAGTCCTGGATCATTATGTTCCTACTGCCACTTTTATCATGAAAGCATGTAGAAATCCAACTGAAATCACAGCTCTGTTATAGAACTCACTCTTCAGATGTAAAAACTCAGAGTAGGAAGTTTAAACTACTGGACAGAAATGTCACTGAGCACGTGTACCATTATTCCCATTTATAAATTAAGCACAGAGGTGCAGAGAGCTGATTGATTTGCCTGCTAACACAGAAATTCTGTATAGAGAGACCTAATTTTTATCTCTGCATTCCAGCTGATGCCTCAACATAAGACTTATGTGAGAACATCATGTTGGGATTGAAGAAACATTCTATTTTCTGCATCAGAAATAAACTTAAATATAAAAACAGCAGACCTTCATAGTAGCAAGTGAAACTTTCCCAAGTTATTATTATTTTATATGTTTACTAGTGAAAGATTTTCCTGCTCTCAAAACTTTTACAGAAGTACTTCCTTTAAGCAGGTACTGCAGAATCAGCTTCTTTACTACCCCTAGCAATTTTCTCTCTGGAACAGAACCTCATTATGTGATTGAAAAGGGCAAAAGGTGTTTAAGGTGTATAAAACAAGGGAAAGTGATCTTTGAGCTATAATTTCTCTGGTTTGTGTACTCACATGCACTGGAAGTATCAGTCTCATATCACTGCCTAAACCAGAAATAGAACCTGCAGTAATACCAAACTCATTCCTGAGCAGATCCGTCACACACAGTTTAAAGTAAGTGAGACAGTCATTGCTGAAATTGTTACAGCCCATGATACTGCAAAAACTGAGGCATAAGAATGCTGTACAAAATGATAAATGATACAGCGTCTGACAAAGGCTATTCATGTGCATCAAGTTTTCGCAGCTAATACGGGACAACAGAATGAATTTAGCATGCCATAATCTATGAAATACAACCGCCTTTGTTAATTTTAGTGATGGCTAATCACATCAGAACACACTGCTTTGCCTGTGAAATAATTCACAATGGGTAATGTTATTTTAGAGTGTAGAAAGACGCGACGTTCAAAAACACAGCAATACGCAGAGAAGTGAGATAGGTGTCGATTATTGGTCGTTCCTTGTATTTTTTATTTCCCCAGATTTTTGGAAGTGCGGGTTTGAAGGTGCTGGGTCTGGAGGGAAGCGCTGCGGGACATCCCGGGGCGGCGCTGGCCGTGACCGCGGCCCCTGAGCGCCCCTGGCGGCCGCACTCGGAACCGCAGCGCCCGCAGGGTGGCCGCGCCTCCATCCCCAAAAAAACCTCCCGCAAAACCCTGCAAAGCTCCCCCGACACGGCGCTCTCCCACCTCGGGTTCGGCGGGAATACTCGACAAGGTAAAAAGGGAACTTCTGCCTGCGTCCCACCTAGTTATAATTTATCTGTTGTTTGGTACGGGTTCTGATGAGATCACAAAGCGAGTTGTTATTGCTTCCAGAGGTTGTGCAACCCTGCTTTGTCACTAAGTTTACGCAGCTCTGAGCAGTTTAGGCGAACTGTGCTTCTGTATAGATTATCAGATATACAGGTGAGGAGCTCAAATCGGTTTTTCCTTCTGAGAGCAAAAGCAAATCCAGATCTAAGATTTCTTTCACATGAGTAATAATATTGAAAAAAAATATGATTCAAACGCAGCTGAGATCTTACTGATCTAAAAGAACACAGGAAGGTAAGTAAAAAACCACATATTTATACTTACAAAACAAGAGCCATAAGTATGTTGTCAAAATATGGAACAAACACATTTAACCCTCAAGCTTCTTACCTCACTTACCACTTCCGACAGCTTTTTTGCATTCATATTTAGCGGTGTTTCAAATACACTCGTGAATGCATTGTTTTTTGGATTGTGCCTAGAAAATGGAAAGTGTAAAAGGATATTAGGGATGTACAGACAGCCCACCAGAAAGGTTCTCTTCAAGCACTCAAAAACACAATATCAGCCTCTGCCCCTCTATACACGACTTTTCCCCCACTCACACAGAGATCTTAGATTACACTCAAGTTATTATTGTAGGGAGTAGGGGCCTAGAGCAAAATTAATTTTAATGATCATCATATCAATGCTGTGTTTCTAACAACAAAAGAGAATAATAGAATAAAAAACAACTGTCATCTCTCCTTTTTCTGCTGAAAAATTTGACAGGAATTGATCATTATAAAATAAAAACTTCCTAGAACAAACCAACACCAAAATCTGCATTTTATACATTTTCCTTATGATTAGCTCAACCTTGTTAACTCTTAACCACTGATTTGGAAAACACTAAAATTTGTGTTTGGCTTTATTTCCTTCCCACAATACTAAAATGGAACTTAATTTGGTATATTTTAGCACACTGGCCAAATGAAGAAGATTTATGCATAGTAAAAAGAGTTTCCCATTACTTGTGATTCACGTAAATCCAAAGATACGCATTAAGTCACCGACAATACCTAATCTCACATCACACATGGGACAAACTGAGTCCAAACAGTGATCTTCCATTATGTTAAAATGACTAGGCAAAGTAAACCTCTGCTTAAAAAAAAAAAAGGAAATACACTTACGCTTGACAGTAAGGTTTTTTCTCATGGCTAACAAAGTTGTTTACTGTTAACATCATCTTGCATACTTCACAGTGAAAACAGGCTTTATGCCATGTCTGGAAATGCCACAAAACAGAAACCAAACAGACATGATTTGTATTTCATTATTATTATTCTGCTAAGTTTAAAATCTCACTATTGATTCTTACCATCCATTTAATGAATTTGACTAATTTTTTCTTCAAATATATACATGTGATTAATTCATTTCAGTTCTGAACCCAGTCACAAGCAAAGAACTTTTGGAACTGAGAGATTTGCACAGTGTTAAAAGTGCCAATCTGTACATTTATTATAGTCCAAAATGATAAAGAAAGAGAACTGACCTGATCTATACAGTTAATCTTCTCAGCAGGGTAAACCCCATAGCCACATCTAGCACACGGCTGCACATTCATCTTGAAATCCACAGAGTGAAAAATATATAGGTTTATACAAAAGGTTCAAAGAATATGAAAGTGACTTTTTGGCCTGTGCAAAGCACACTCTAGACACTCCAGTCAAGGCCTTTTGCTGTGGTCAATGGCTCCCATTAAAGCTCTGAATTGAAGTCTGTTGCTCCCTTTGCTGACCTTCTGTTTCAAAGTCAGCTGCAGGCTGGCTTTTAAAGCTGCCAGTTAGTAAGAGCGGTTATTTTGGCAACTGTGTCAGTGCAGAAGGGAGGGTAGCAATATCTTTCTCTAAATAGAAGAATGAACTCACAGAAACAAATCACATCCATGTGAATGTTAGAGCCTGATCATTTTGTATTTCAGTTTTGCTGTCCTAAACCCAGGATGAAAAGTACATACGGCAGCAGTAATTTACCATTAGTTTCTCCTCACCCTGATAAACTCACGGGAGAGTATTGTGTATTTAGGAGCAGCTTCATAGCAGAAGGAGGTACCACCAGAGATACAGGCCAGAGATGGGTATGAAACTTCATAGCCCTTGGGTGGATGTAGAAATTCACAGCCAGAAAAAGTCATTAATTTTTTTCTCTTGGTGCCAGCTCAGTTTCGCCTTGTATATTACATCAGCAGAGCAGAGCACACTCTTTTCTCCTATCTTCTTCTTTCATCCACCTGTCACTCCATCTCCAGGTGTAGGAGGATGCACCGTGAAAGAGGCAGAGCCTCTTATCTCAAAGAGTTCTAAACATGATGGGTACGAATCCAAACTTCTATCTCCTACAGGAAAAACTTCAGAAAAGAACCATTTACTTTTGAATTGAATGAACAAAGCAGCTATTTAACAGTGTTCACCAAGAGCAGACTGGAATAGATCAGAATATAAAAATTCCTTCACCAAAAAATGATAAGGAATGTCTGATATTAGGATTCAAGCAAGCTATTAGGGTTGTGAAGTCTGCTCTGAACAAAAGAAGCTATTAAATTCTACCAGCTACAAATGGTCAGGATTTAAGATTTACATCTCACCAAATCATAATACCTCCAGCTGCAGGGCTCCATAACCCTGGGACACAGCTAAGCAGACTTTTACTCAGATTGAGATAACTCTTAGCTGTGACCCACTACCTGCAGCAGTCCTGGGATATTGCTGAGCACTTCCCTTTTCTATAAATTGCCAACAATTCCATCAAAATAATTTCTGTCTAAACCTTCTAGGTATGCTTAGAGAGCCTCCTATTCACCTCTCTATTGAGATATGCAGTTCTGCTTAACTTATTATTGCTACTTTTATTGAATGCTGACAATGTATTGGCACAATGTACTGTCAGCAACTGGTGTGCCAAAAATAGAGTCTCTAATCTGAAGAGCAGTGGCACAAAGTCCTGGAAACACTTAAGGCCTTTCAAAGTAACTAATATCAGTATATAAACAGATGCATTTTCATTTTTTAAAAATGTCCCCAGAACATAATTTCTTATATTAAAATAACTGCTGAATTACCTCATGTTATTCTTTTTGGGATCAAGAAAGACTTATGTCTACCAAGTTACATCACAATAATATTTATCCTGCTCACACCTGTGAACCAAAATAGTTTGGAAGGCTTCCAGTTCCCTTCTTATACAGCTTTGCATCTTGTTCCAGATTGCCATTCTGTTTATGCAAGTGACCTGTATTAGGGTCACACTGGCCGGGTGGTCCCTTCCTTATTTAGCACTTGGCACACTACCAGTTGTCTCCTCTTTGTGTTCATCTTCTCCAAGAGTCACCATACTGTATATTTTCTAGACAGTCTTTGTCTCCGTGCTGTCTGAAGCCATGCTGGAGCCCTTGTCGCACACTTCAGCAAGAATAAGGGTGCATGACCTGCTCCTGTCCCTGCTTTGCTTAAGACTCTCCTGCAATGAGTTCAGAGAGGTGGTTAAAGAAGGACATCCCTGAACCACACAAAACCATAAAGGCTTGGCAATTACTGAACAAATAATTCATCCAGGAGTCACCCAAGCACTGATCATCTGGAGAGGACTCCAGGATGCATCATCACCCACAGAGCATACAGACATCCCTGAAGGGAATGAGATCATGTGTTCCTTCCAAGAGGCCTCTCAGACAGGTAAAACCCTTTATTTCACAGACAAATCCTACTTCATTTCAAGATATACAAAGCCTGCTTTTCTTTTTTCACAGTGATAGATACTACCAGCTTGGCTGGAAGTCAGCAAATGCATTTTCCAAGTTCTCCTGCTTCTCCCAAGTCACAGCATGCTCAAGAAAAGTGTGGTAAGACACAACGTCCTCTACAGCTACTCTCTTTCCCAGCCACACTATTCCCCTCACATCCATTGAGCACCAGTTCTGCTGGTGTCTCTTAAAGATTTTCCCATTTCTGAGGACCCCAAAACTGTCCTGTTCTTCACCACCCCGGATTAAAGCCAAGCTGATAACAGAAAAGGGAGTTTATTAAAAAATAAACATTGAATGGTCTCATTACAAAGTATGCACTGCATTTTGATCATGCAAGGAATTAAATCACAAAACCAGTGCAAGTTTGTTATCTTGACAAATCTTAGCAAGACGTTTTCTCTTCAGTTAAAAGCTCATTGTGGCTTTTTTCCTCCTTTAGTAAGGCCTCATAAAGGCTTTTTGATATCAAGGAAAATCTTAAAAGGCTTTACTTAACAGTAGAACCTTAATCAATGTGGTTTAAAAGTACTGTGGTTACACATAAAGTACAAGGAGACAGTACCTTGAAAGTGCAAATTAGTGGGAAGAAACATTGTTACCTCTCCAGCCTCCTTAAATTCAGTGAATTAACTGCACAGAAAACTTGAAGCACATCTGCATCATCAATCTGATTGTAAAAAAAGCACATATTAGTTACACAAAGTAACCTCTTTAGGGACATTCAAGTCAGGGTCATCTCCTCTGTCACTCCTGAATTGAAACTGCGCCCTTCCAACCACATGAAGAACAGGAAGCCAGACAGCACAAATTATGGCAAGCCTATCTTCCCTCTGTTTGTAAAAAAGCCCCAAAGGTGCTGATTCACTACACAAAGGGGGAGTTTTATCCACTGGTAAAAGCTGCCTGTAAAATTTCAAGCACTCAGCCAGCCTTATCTGTGTTCACCTTCTCTGAACCCTGTGGTTAATTAGTTACCTGGGCTTAAGGCCTTTTGCCTCATACAGTCTCTCCATGCTAATCAAATTCAGCATAGTAACAAATCCAGCTTGGAAAAAATATTGAAAGAAAACTGGAAAATATTTATCAACACCAAAATCTCCCAAGATTTTAATAAAAACTCCTAAGGACCAACCTCTTGTACAGTTGCTTTTTCCATTTTTGCTGTTATGGAAACCAACCAACAACTGTTTACATTTCATGATTAAAGGATTTACGCTTACACTTTTCCCTTGTGTAAGAAAAACCTGTGAGTGTAGGGATTTTGCAAATGCTTCTAACAGAGTGAGAAAAAGTAAGAGAGAAATCGAAAAAACAACCAAGGGGCCAAGAAGATATCACTGTTAGAGAACAGAGAAAAAACTGGTAAGGATGTGCTACAATCTAAGCTAAAAGCTTGAAGAAAATTGTGAAAAGCATGTAGAGCATAGCCCACATGAGCACCACTGTCCAAATATACCCATTTGTTGTGTATCACAACACAAATAAGCCTCAAGTTTAAAACTCATAAAATATAGTGTGTGCAAACAGATCATCTCTGCCTGATTACAGAGAAATCCCAACAAACCCATGCATCAAACCAACTGAGATGCATTATTCTGCAGAATTCCATTAAGTTGTGGTGTGCCCAGTCACCCTGCCCTACCCTCATGTTCCTCACAGCATAACAAAACCATCCATCCTTTCTTGCAAAATACATGGAAAGCTAACCACTGTTGTCTAAAAGGGAACTCATTGTGTGTCATTTAAATCCTCCATCCTAAAAGTATCCCCACACCTGCTCCCAGGTCTCACAAAACCCCAGCCTTGTTTTCATAGATGTTGTGCAGAACACAGGACACAGTTATTATTCCAGACAGGTACTACTCAGTTGCCTCGAGCCTTCTAGTTTGTACCATTCACCTTTCAGTTTCCCAAAGGCACTCCCCATTTTCATCCTGCAGCTGCATGCAGTGGTTAAACACTTATTTTCCCCAATGTAAATATCCAGTTCCATTATTAATGTTTTTAAGGAGGAGAGTGAGTCTCCAGGGCAAAGGATAGTGATGCTCCAGGTATCACACTGCTGGCTCTTCCCCTTACCCAGTAATGCATGCTCCCATCTGTGCCATATTCTACATAAGAATTTTTTCCCTTCCTGACCCTTTCCTAGGTGGCAACAACTCCATGCCCTGAAGCAAGGTACTTCCTTCTATTTCTACTATATTTCTAATTTTCTCCATACTGAAAACAAGCAAGATTTTCTGAAAATGAAATCTGGCACCTTGTACTGCATTAAAATTAACATGTATTTAAGAAAGGTATTGCAACACACTGAGGAATCAAATTTTCTCTTTGTGAATGCCAGGATCCAACATGAAAAGAAAATAGAAGTTTCATCAACAGTTTGAGTCAGAAATTCCCCACAACCAATTCTAATAGTACACTCTTGAAAATTAGCAAGCATTGCCAGACCACTTTTTTGATAGCAATACAGTGATGTTTTGAAAAAAGCCATTTCTAGGTCTGCTAATTTGACTGTGGTGACCAGATGGCAATGGATAAGCATTTTCAGCAAGATGCCAGTCAGTGCCACTGCCAGTCAGTGATTGCTGGTGATTACAGAGCTCTCCTCTCCTCTCCTCTCCTCTCCTCTCCTCTCCTCTCCTCTCCTCTCCTCTCCTCTCCTCTCCTCTCCTCTCCTCTCCTCTCCTCTCCTCTCCTCTCCTCTCCTCTCCTCTCCTCTCCTCTCCTCTCCTCTCCTCTCCTCTCCTCTCCTCTCCTCTCCTCTCCTCTCCTCTCCTCTCCTCTCCTCTCCTCTCCTCTCCTCTCCTCTCCTCTCCTCTCCTCTCCTCTCCTCTCCTCTCCTCGAGTCTCCTCTCCTCTCCTCGAGTCTCCTCTCCTCGAGTCTCCTCTCCTCTCCTCGAGTCTCCTCTCCTCTCCTCGAGTCTCCTCTCCTCTCCTCGAGTCTCCTCTCCTCGAGTCTCCTCTCCATCCATCCATTTCCAATGTCTCTGCTATCCATGGTGGATCACATTATAAATTTGGAAGCAATGCTGTCTTCTTGAAAAGAAGCAGCTAACAGATGGCATGAGAGGAACAATGGGATTCTGTCAGTTTGATTTTTAGGAGAAAACTTTGGCTAAGCATCCAGCCAGGAGCCACAAGCACAATCCCAGGAAGCAGGGAGCAGTCCCAGCAGCAGCGTGCAGACACGGCAAGAGCTCCTCCATCACATCGAGGCACTGACCTGTTGGGAAGCAAAAGCCTGTTTGTTACCGTGCCTGTGTTTTGTGCCAATTAGGAGGCAGTTACACTGAAAAATGTCTCTTTGATGTAAATCTCTTCAGGTAGTGAATGTTAAACACCACGCACCGCTGGGTAGGTGTATGATTTTGCAGGATCGGAGCCTGCATCCAGGAGTAATTAGCAAGACTGTGCCAATCTTCAGTCCACAAACTGGACTGCTGGGCCTGATGCTACGGCTACCCAGTGGGACGTCGTAATTAGCAGAGATGCAACATGCAGAATAATTGGGAGGATAAGGAAATGCCACTGAAGTTTATATAGGGGGAAAAATTTCCTTAGATCTAGACAATCTCGTGTCACCATGAAACTTTCGGCTCTTCTTTTGCGGGGGTGTGCCGGAGCACAGCTATTAAAAAGTGGTAATTTCGGTTCTGCTGTGATGTGGCCGTCATTGCCTGGGGAGCGAGGAGGGCCCGGGGGCTGTGCCCGAGACCCTCTGCCGGGGGGACGGGGACAGGGATGGGGTCAGGGATGGGAACGGGGACAAGGATCAGGGAAGGGAACGGGGATGGGGACGGGGACAAGGGTCAAGGAAGGGATCGGGGATGGGGACATAGATGGGGACACGCCAGCGGAGCCCGCCCCGCCCCGGCGCCGCCACGGGGGCACCGCCCGCTGCTTTCGCTTTAAGTTTCGCTTTAAGTTTCGCTTTCGCTCCCGCCCGGCCGGACCCAGGACCAAGGCAAGTCCCAGGCCCTTCGCAGGCCTTCCCCGGCTCCCCCGGGTCCGCTGCCCGGCCCCTGCCCCACTCTCCTCCCTCTGCACTCCTGCTGAGCCTAGGCCCGCTTCCCTCGCAGCTCCCGCCCGCGGCCTGCGCGCTCTGCCTGCGCTGTGCTCTGGGCTTGTCAAAGCCGAGCCTAGACCCGGCTTTGCGAGCTGCTCTTAACTCTGGGCAGCTCCCAAACCTCTGGCAGCGCCCCGCTCCCCGGGCAGGTGGTGCAGCCGTGGAGCCCTGGTGGCCTCTCAGCTGCTGCTGCTGCCTGGTGTCCGGGGTGGTTTTCGATGGAAACGCGTGGCCTTCTCAGAAAATGCATGGTAAAAGCAAATTTAATCTGCCTAACTATGGGGAAGGGGCAGGAATGAAGGGTAATTTCCTGATGAAAATCTGGAACCAGAGAGCAGATGTTTCAGTGCATCCCACCCTGAGTGAAGGTCCTAACTAAACCCCTCACATGTGTCTTCTATAAACCAGACCATAAACAACCTGGTTCACAGAAGTATTTCTAAAATGTCAGTGCTCGCCGAGGGACACTTACATTCTTGTACTTTTATTGGTAGATGTCAGAGGATCAGCATGGTGATCTCCCTGCTGGAGAGGAAGGTGATGAGGATGGCTCTGATGCAGTTGATGCAAGGCCAGACAGAAGCAGCAGGTTCTCACTTTTTGGAAAGTAAGTTCCTACTCATACTCCTGTTCTTGTTGTATCAGCTGCCATGGTACCCTTTTAATCAAAGAAACGTAAAAAGGCTTGATTTGATGTTCAGTTTGCCATGTCCACAATGCTATTGATGGTCTGGATAGAAAGGTGGTTTATGTTGTATGAATTTAATGTATCTGGTCTGTACCCTAAAGCATTTCTTTTTAGTATCTCCCTATAAGGAAACCTATAATATCACCCATAAATTTTATTTGGCAGCTAAGAGAGCACCAAGTTCATTTAGCATCAATTATAGTCCCACATCTTAAACATTGGCCTTTGGTGGAGCTGGGAATTGAATATGCCATTAATTATCTATTTTACTGCGCTCAGCTCAGCTAATCTCCAGCATCACTGGAATCCCCTGCTGACTGTCTAAGTTACTTTAAAGCCTGGATGTGCCATCTAGGTTGTAGCACAAAGAATCCTCACCAAGTCTAGAGATGTAACCCCTCACAGAACACATTAAAAGCCTTTCATTTTAAAGCACAGTAGTCTCACTGAAGCATAAGCTTACTTTCATTAAATCAGTGGGAAGCAAGAACTATTTACTGCTCGTCTGTACTCTTGAAAACACCGGATAAATGTGATTGGAAATGCAAAAGATTAAAAATGAACATGCAAAGTCCAGAAATATTACTGAATGTCAGCAAATGGCTACTTCACATTGGATTTAGTGAGATTTTCCAAGAGATATTTAATGCAAAGTCTAATGCATTTGCAGAGTGGTTTTGATTTGTTTTACTATTGGAAATTTACATTAAAGTGAGCAGTATAATTCAGAGAGTACATGGCTAATATACTTTTATTTTTTGCTGCTTATTCTATGAGTTTAATAGGGGTAACAAATTTGTGAGACAAGTGAAGATGCTTTAGTCTTAGAAGACTTTTGATGTGCTGTGAAGCAAATCACTGTACTTTCTCTGTCTCATTTTATCATTCCTCAAATATGTTTCATGATGTGCATGTGTATTATTAATTTTAACAAATAGACAAGTGTAACATTTGTTTCTAAATCTTGTCAAGTATTTTTCAGAGGTTATTTTTCAACTTTATAAAATGTGTGTTTTGATATTTGATTTGGTCTTCTTTATAAGAGGTGATATGCTAATACTATTATTAAATTACGCAACTCAAAGTTAATAATTTCCAAAGAAAAGGCAATAATCAGCATTTTTATGACTTTTTTCTATGAGAAATTTTTAAAATAATTTGGCTAGTCATCAGTTTGAGGCATTCATCTTTTGGGAACTCCTTGAAGATGCAATTTGCAACATTTTTCTTCAGAAGTGAAAAATTGCTCAGATTAAACATGAGGTAATTGAGAAAATCTAACTTAGATTTTGTAGAAAAAATTGCATTTGAGAAATCTACCAGTTTCTTGGAGAAAGTAGGGGCTGCTTAAAGAGGAATGAGGTGCTTGACAATTAAGTTCTTAAAAATCCAAGCACGGTGACAAAGTCTTTGTCCTACAGAAACCAAAACTCTTTGACCAGAAGTAAGATAGGAGAGTAATGTGAGAGGATAAAGGAAGATGGGATCTGATCTAAAACTATGATTGTAATAAAGGAAAAAGTGAAGAGAGAATGATCATTCTTTGTGCTTCACAAGGAGATCTAGGAGATATCCAATGAAAAGTTCACGCAGGAGGTTTAGAACAATTGTTAAGGTGTAACTGTAACACAGAGCAGAATGTCACTATAGAACCTAAAGCCAGAGGATTTGCAGATGTGAGGATTTTAGGTAAGTTCAGAAGAGATTAGATATACGTGTGGAAGGAAATTCCAGATGTTAACATCTTTGGTGGAGATGTTCCTAAGTCAGCTCTCTGTGAGAATGTATTCTGTATCCATTTTCTCTTGCTTGCTTTCTTCAGACTCATTTCTAGTCAGTGCCAGGTACCAGGGTAGATTTACTTTTACTTGAACGAGTGTGGCTCTCTGTCTTGATTGCTAAAGTTTCATTTTGGCAGTATGAAGTAATACATCTTAAATAAGGTATCTATAAAACTTTAGAGTGACTACTCTAGATTTTATTGTCCCTTCTTTTTTTCATCAACCCAGTCTTTACCAGTTGTGCAGTATTCTCAGTTAAATTCTTCACTGAATTTCATGTGCTATTGCTTAACATATGCGAGCTCAATAGGAAAACAAGTAACTTGTGATGTTAAATGAGCACAATTAATTTTGAGAGAACAGTGCAGTGAGAATCTAAATTCAAAGCTGTGCAGAAAGACCAGCTGTTTCCAGTAGCTTCACAGCTTCAGCTTGCCACTCTCTGGCTGTGACTGATCTACCATGTCAGAGCAGTAACTAGAAGTAAATTAAAATTGTACTCACTGCAGCTTATTTCTCTCTGAGAAGTCTGAGGCTGCTTTACCAAGGAGTGCACGAGGCTCAGAACAAGCCAGGATGGGCAGATCCTTCTGACACCTCAACAATTTAGGGGGATTATCTTCTACGCATTTCCTTCTCTCTGGCAAAGTGCTAATACTTACCTAATGTTGGTGAGAAAAACTGTCCCATGGGGAAGAGAGTTGGAAGAAGTTTTGGATTAAATCTGCCAGCCGTGTTTGGCGCCGGGTTTTTGTTTTTTAGCCACTAGATGGCAGGAGGGTATTAATTTTGTGTACTGCGAAAAGAACAAAACGCGGGCTGTTGAGCAAAATGTTATGATTCAGAAAGCAAAAATATCAGGACAAATTCTGGCAAGAATCGAGGCGCATTCTGGCGCACCAAAAAAAGTTTAAAACATGTTTAAAGAAAGATTCAGCTGAGGATTTCAAATGTGTGTTTTATTGTTTTATCTAACTAGTAGAATTTTTCCCATACAAGCTTGGGTTTTTTTAACTATGCTATGTGTGCTGCTTTTACACTTTCAAGGCTTTAAATAAAGTTTTGCTTCTCCACAGGATGATACAATATCTTAATTTGGTATCTTTTGTATTTTATTGGGGATCTCCATTAGGGAGATGGATAGCAGCAAATGCATGTTAGCATCCAGGAAAGCTAATGTAACTTGAAATGGAATAAAATTGCAGTTGCACTGTGTTAAGTAGAGTTAAGATTTCTCTTAATCCTAATTAAAGTTGGGTTTTCTTTTAAAAAGCTGCATCCAGAAATTCCCAAGGCTTGGTAGACTTGTATTTGCACTGTCAAAAATCCTGACTGCTCGTGGGCTTCCGTGAAGAAACAATGCAGAAGAATTTTGTTATTAGTAGTAGTTTTATCCTAATTTAATTTTATAGAACCATTTGTCTTCTGGTTACTTTTATCTGCTCTAGCTCTACTTTCTTGTTTTACAGTCAATATTCCCCTTCTCATCTGGAAACAGAAAACACAATTTAAATATTTAAAAATCTTTACAAATACTTAGTTACAAATGAAAGTGTGAAAGTGTGTGATTCTCAAAGCAGACACATGAAATGGATTGTAAGAAAATCCCACTGAGGAATTTGAGAGGTTTTGTGGGGCATGTAGTCACCAAGAATATTTTAGCTGTTTAACATAGCAAATCCAAAATATCTGTGAGATATTTATTTCTGTCAAGTCCCACCACTTTAGAGTTTGAGACTTTTGAGTAATTTGAAAGTTCCCTGGAAATGCCAGTGTACATCTTGCCTTATGTAGTTCAAGGGTTGTGATAGTTATATTGTTAGGATATCTACCATGTTTGTAAATTAGTCCTTAGGTGAAAAAGATTGATGGATCTATACACCTTTTTTTTTTCAAGTGTACAGTTTTTATTTGGGTTGCAGGACATCAAAGTGGGGAAGTAAAGATGTTACCAAAAGCTGTCTATTAGCTTCATGACCCTTGTCTCCCATGTTTCTCAACATAAACAACCTTGTCCTTCAAATAATAAATATTAATTTTTGAGATTCATCCTCAGCTGAACCTCAGGTCTGGAGTTGTGACAGGTGTAGAAAGTTGTTTTTGTTTCAGCTAAGCTTTTCTGTTGTTCTTCTGTCTTTTGGGGATCTATTTTCCATCCACTTTTCACAGTACCATTCATTCTGAATTGGAAGGGACCCACAAGGATCGAGTCCAGCTCATAAGTGCCTTATTGGGGATTACCAACAGCTTATTTTTATATTGGTTTGTAAAAGAAGCCGCTTTTCAAGCAGAACTTCTATGAAGAACAGCTTCATAGTGATACACATAAATATGTTTTCCAGAGCCTTCCATTCTGTTACACATTTTTCAGCGTCAGAATATTATAGATCTTTTGAAGTAGGTATTGCTAAGAAAAGTATCTCCTTTATCCTTAGACAGATTAAAAATAGCAGGCTGCTTTAAAACAAATAACAGCTGATGAATCATTATCTGAAGTTATGTTCTGGGCTGCAACTCAGATATCTGAGCTGACCTCCTGTTTCAGCCTCATGTTTCCTTAATGTCTCTAAGGAAGTTACTGTGTGCCTTAGTTTGTCCTGTAAATGGGTGGTGATCTTTCCTTTCACAGCTCCAAAATCTATCACACTATAATTTCAATTTTGTTTGGAGTTTGTTTGTTCTGCTTAGCACAAGGTAAATATTAGTTGTTTATGTTCACCTGAAAGCACCAAACATAAAATTTCAGAAGTAATTTATAGTCTGGAATAGTTCCTGCAAAGACAATTAAGAGATTGTAACAAGGAACAACAGGGATATTTCATTTGTATTACTCTCTTTTAAATCAGAGGTGGTTTTGGTCTGTTTTCTTTGGGTTTTTTTATTTGGTTGGAGGGGTTTGATGGGGTTTTGTTTGTGTGAGTGTGTGTGTGTAAGTATGTGTTTTGGGGGCTTTTTTGTTGTTGTTGATTTGTTAAAGCCATTTTTGTTAGATCTGGAACTCAACTTCTGGAGAGCACTGCAGGAGTATTTAACAAAGAGTGGGAACTCCTGTCAGTGCTTGTACTTTCCCTTGGATACTTACTGGATGTACCTCATAGGAAAAGCCCAAGTATCTTGAAATAGTATCTAGTCTTTATTACAAGAACTCATTGATTCACAGTCAATATTTGTTTCCAGTCTCCTTAGATACTTCTTAACATGAAGTACAGCAAGCCCTGGGTTATCCAAGAACTGTATCTGAAGTAATAACAGTCAAGTATCTTAATTTCTTTTGTGTAGTAATTTACTTCCTTCATTACAACAAACTCTTGGCTGTAGCATACAGAATTTGGAGGACGCTTATTTTTATATATTTGTAATGTGACATTTAAGCTTTCAGAGCAATCAAAAAAAATTTAAGCCAAATTTATAATAAACTAAAACTGTTTAAAGGTAAATATGGCAGGGAAATAATTCTGTTAAGTAAATTACAGAGAGGTTTTGTAAACTATACATGTTAATTTGCATTATTTTGCTAGAAACATTCATTGTGTAAATATTGTAGTCATGGTGGATCAGGTTTTGCCAGAAGGAAGAGGGATGTATCACAAAGTGGTCTGCTGTCCCACCTGCATCTCAAAATCTATTTTCCTGCACTCTTACATGGGAACAGAGATAGAATGAGTGATGGGAGCGTGTTTTCTGCTTGTCAGCAAAGGTGGCTCAGGGCTGCATGACCTCAGCTGGCGGGGTGATGGCTCCGGGTTTGAATAGCCCCACAGAACAGTCCAGCGCGACCCACTGCTGACACAGGCGGGTGTTGGGGCCTGAGCACACACAGCATCCTGCTTCCCTCTGCAATGTAACCCCGAGCATGGTGGGCTCCTAGCTTTAGCAGACATCAGACCTGCTCCTGAGTTCAAGCTGAAGCTGTTTTCAGATGCAGTGTGGAGTACCATTTGATGATGAGCCAAGGTACTGTAGAATGTTATTCACCTCCTTCCTTCTCTGCTCCCTGTTTGGAAAAATCATGAATTTATACCCTAAAACAGTTTAGTTTAGCTAATCATAGCTCCACTGGCTTTTTGCAATTGCTAATCCTTACCAGAGTGTTCTCTGAGCATTACTGTTTGGAGGGCTTGCTTTATTTTGAGTAATTTTCTAAGGAATCCATGTGTACCTGTTAATTTCTCTTAGTACCTCTGAAAGGTAAAAGAAGCTTCATCTTTTTTTTGCATATAATTATCAGTTGCCTATTTACTGCCTAGGGTATGATCATGTAAGATTTCAGTTTCCAGAACACCCATGGAAGGTATGGATGTGCAGGTTTTCTAGAAATGAGCAGAAAGCTTTTCAGCAAGAAAAATTCTTTATTTGTAAAAATTTACCTTTCAGATGTGTTTTGGCTATTATGTTGCATACAGTATGGTGAGGCCTGCATGGCAGATATCATGTAGCTAATTGGGAAGCTGAATCTTAATTACAGTAATGATTGAGAGTTTAGAACTCTGTGTTGCAGGCATCACACCACAAAATTGTCATGTGGGTTTTAAGTGATCCCTAAAATACTAAGTGCACTGCTACCTGTATATTTTCTTTTTAATTTTGTCTTTTTCTAACTTTTGTGAGATGTGGACAATATTTGATATTAGTCTGTTGAAACCTTTTGTCCAGAGTGCAGCTGGCTTAGTCCCAATGCACTTGGTCTAATTTGTATATAGTAAGTTAAATTGCAGTTGTGGTTTTGAATTAGTTAAAGCCATCACTAACACATACTTAAAAAGACAGGAAGGCATATTTAGATTAACTATCAGAACATCAAAAGACATTTACAAAGTATGCCAGAAGTTGTAGTCTGAGGCTTGTTCTTTCAAACAGCTCAACTCTTCCATTATACTGTGAGTTGTCTTGGACTGAGTTTCTCTGTTTTTCATGTTTTTAGAGAAGATTCTCTCTCTCAATTGCGGATGGCTCTGAAACTAGAATGGAGCAAAAAAGCTACAAGAGTACCTTAGGGTCTGAAAAATGTCTTATAATGAGAAATTTACAGTGTTTCAATTGATGTTAAATAGTCCTACACAGGCACTAGCAGTTCTCTCTTCAAGGAAGCTAATGTGCAGTAATCAAGGTTAGGAATTTGTTCCTGGACTAAGATCCACTGTAAATCTCCACAGTGGAGGTTTACAATAAGACAGTAAACAATAGCTTTACAGTAAGAATGGCTTTGTTTCATGCATTTTCTTTCCAGGAGGCACCTGTCAGTAAGCTAACCCCCACACTCTAGCCATAAACATTACACAGATGTACAAAATACAAATTCTAAAATTATTCTGTGCTTTACTGGACAGAATTCCAGAGTGGGTCAGGTTGGAAGGGACCACAATGGGTCATCTGGTCCAACCTCCCTGCCCCAGCAGGGTCATCCCAGAGCACAGGGCACAGGATTGCCACTGGGATTGGCTCTGTTGGTTAGAACGTGGGGCATCAGTTTTTGCACTACCCTCCCCCGGAAAGAAGCCACATGATCTGCAATTGCTTTATGGAATAAGTTTGTTTAGACTTCATTTTGTAATGGAGAAACTAAGACCAAGATTTACAGAGTTACTTTCCTGAAGTTATTCAACAGCAGAAGCACAACTCATTTTGGTTTGTTTAATACCTTTCATCAAGTTAATTGGGAAAAGCATAGCTAGCATGTGGTCTTAATAAATATATTTTATTCTGTGTTGTACTCTTGGGTATGATATTAGGAAATTTAGGGAAATGCCAGGATTTCTTTAAATAAATTGAAGTGGTTTATTTTGCAAATTTTCTGTGAAATCTGTTGCAGTGCTGTTACATATGTCATATCAAGAACAAAAGTACGTTTGTCATATAATATTGGATTTTTGGATGAATGAACTCAGTCCAGTCTTGGAAAGAATTTTTTTAATGATAGCTTAAGTCCTTCCCAACTCTAGTATTATCTTGATAAGATCAAGAAAATAATTTCATTGTTTACCTAACTCCTTTCTTTTGATACTGCTACAGCAATATTTTCTGTTCAAAATTACTGTGCTTACAATTATTTGAGGGGCCTGTGACGTGAGTTCCCAAATGAACAAGAGCTGCTGACCAAGCAGGTGCCTAACTTCAGGTTCACTCAAGGAAAAGGCTTTGCCTCTGTTGGCTTTCAAACTGGCTCTGTTTAGTCAGCTGACATTCTGATTCCAAAGATGCCCTTAAGAAGTCATGAACTAATTGGGAGTTCAAAAAGAAACTGAAGGCTAATTAATTCCTATGGTCTGTTCTTAAGAACACTTACAGTTATTAATTACAATTATTTACATTTTTCTATTGCCTGAGCAATCCTGTTGCTCCCAGGAGGGAAAGTGGAGTGTGTTCATCAGGGGCTGTGGTGTTCCAGGAAGCACACTGGCCATCTCCCTTTTTTCCACCCATTCCCAAAAATTACTTTTAAAGTTTAGACATTTCAGCAAAGCAATATATAAATAGGCAAGGACAGCACAGACTTTATATATCATCAATAAATATGAACTTCAGACTCCAGTATTATCAGTTTAGCATGTTTCACTGAAATTTTGTATTTCTTTAACAGATGAAACAAGATACTGTCAGGGAACAGAAATCTAGGAACACTGGTTTTGTGTGTGTGTGGGTGGTATTGTGTTGTTTATGTTTGCTATTCTAAATTCCAACTGTCAGTTTTCATGCATTTTGTGTAAGACATCTGTGTGCCATGGTAAGCAATGTAGGTGAAATAATGTTTAAATGCTTTTTGGGGAACTTCTACGTGCAGTTGTGTAGGACCACTTGTTTAGGAAAATGTCCTAACTTCAATATTAGATTTTTTTTTTTTTCAGTTTTCTTTTGACATCTATCTGGAATATATTTTAAACAAACCTTCTAAGGAATGGTGATTTTGTTGGTTCTCATCTGTCAAAGTCAGCAGGCCTTTGTTAATGTTTGCTAATAGGGAAATTGAAGGTATGCAATGCTTACTTGAACTTCCTCCTATACAGTTAGTATTGCCCCATTTTCCTCAGGAGACTTTTGTTTCAACTATTAAGCTTTTTTTTTTTTCAGTTTCTCTACGGGCACACAATTTGAAAGTATGCACTTTCAAATGCACTGTAATACAGTTTTAGTAACTGGTCTAGACCTTGTGGTTTAGTCTTTATCCCATATAATTTATGCTTTCTGATTTTTAACAGTAAAGGCATATTCATTTTTATAAAAGACAGTTCGGTGGTGACACATTCTTGTCCAGAAATATTGCTGTTCTGCCAACCTGATGCAATGTTAATGAAAAAAGGCAACAGGATAATCTGTTATTTGCATGCAGTTCTAAATCTGTGTGACTTTACCAAAACAGATCTGACAAAGAACAAAGAGTCTGGCTTAGAGAATTTAAGATCTAAAAAGCTCTGGTCAGGTTTAACAAGTGTCTTTTGCTTGATATTGCAAACAGGGTTCAAGATTAAAAAAAAAAATCAAAGTGGGGAGAGTGTAATTAGAGGTGTATTAAATACAGTGAATTCAGACTGGATAAAGCTATTAAAGCTGCTAGTTTGAGGAGAAGGTTTATGTAGAAGTACAAGATCTTAATGCATGATCATTAGAAAGCTTCAGACATAGGAATGATGGAGCCCACATCAGACCACTAATTATTGAGGCAAAGGTAGAAACATAGAACAACATATTGAACCTTGTTTAGCTAATTTATAAATTCTGTTTCCTTTTCAGTTTTTTTATTAATAACTCTAAACTGATCTCCAGCACACTCAGTTTTAGTACACATAGCTCAGTGATGCCTTGTGAATTCAAACACAATCCTATTTGCATTTTCATTGTTTTCTGTCTATCCTTTCACTATCTTTTTAAATAAATAAGTCCAGTCCAGGATTTTTCCCCAGGAGAGCAAACAGCATTTGTGATGAGCAGTAGTCACAAATGTAATTTATACTGTGCATGCAACAATGGAAGGAGTGGGGGTTTTTGCACAGAAAGAGCAGCATAGAGCCACACAAACTGCAAAAAAATAAATCACTAAAGTTTCTTTGGAGGCCTTAGAACTAATGCATTGTCCCACACACTCCACAATATTGTAACATGATGGGAAACTTATTCAAATGAAGCCTGTAAAGAGGTCCCCAAATGTCAAAGACCTAAGGGAAACATCTCATTTGTTTCTAATAGATGGAAGAGCATTGCAATTTAAGACAGCTTGCATCTCACAACACTTAAGTGTATGACAGTTCTGGTGGGTGTTGATGGAGTACCTGAGAATATTTTACTGTCCCCTGCAGTAGTCTTGCCTAGATCCAATAGAAAGGCTGAGAATGTGACAAAAACTAGAATAAAACTATTCACCAATGCCAAAAAAGCATTTGGACTCCAGAATGAATCCTGAAGTGATGTGTTTTGTGAAGACACCATGTTTTTAAGGGCAAGTTTTCTTTTTAACAGAAACATGTTATCAGTTATTCAAAAATTATATTGCATATTGTATAAAAGAAGGAAGCCAGAGTAAAACTGTCCTAGTGTTTTGAGATGTTCCTTATCAAGGAAAGATGAAGTTTACTGAACTGCATAGAGCAGCCTAAGACACAGTTCTCTCCTTTTGTGGCTTTACTTCAAATAAAAATGAATGGAATCAGTGTGGCCTTTCCTACCCAACTCTGAATGTCAGCTCCTTTAAATTAAATAGTACAGAATTGTAGAATTTTCTTTATCTGCTTACATTTTTCAGTACAGCAACAAAAGGCCCTAATTTTCCTGTGAGGGAAGGGAACTATAGCTTTTTTAAAAACCCAGATATCCCTCTATAATATCATTTTTAGAGTTTATTTTGAACAACTCTCCCTGGAAAAGAAAAGTCACTTAAATAGCCAGGCAGAGAAGTAGATGAATATTAGGTGACTAAAGACAATGCTCAAGGAAGCCTTTGTCCTGCACATGGATTCTTAATCTGTTGGTATGTCACACTAATACATGGTAGCAGCAGGAATTGAGGAAGGTGCCAGTAGAAGGGAAGTCAAAGGAGAGAAAATCACAGCTGCTAAGAGACACTGCTTTATTTTCTCTAAATAATCTTTAGGTATAGTTAAATGTTGTCATTGGTATTTTTATCCTGAAATCTTGAACCATATTGAAACAATATTTTATTCCAAGTATAAGAGAAAAGAGGGTTTCTTGTGATGGGTAGCAGTCCTTTAGAAGATCAAGTCTACTCCTCATGCAGGTGAGGTATCTCCATTGACTTTGACAGAATTTTAGCCACTCATGCTGATAAAACACTTTACTACTGCTATTTAAAAGTTCAGTAACAAAATGATAAACAGAATAGATGACTTTAGTTTTACATTTGAAAACTGAGAAATTGATAATAATGATTTTCCCAGGATTGATACTGACTGAGTCTACACTCAGTCAGTACTGGATGACTGGATGACTAGATGAAATTATGGCTAGACTAGATGAAGTCACATTCCCAAATATGCTCTTGGGAAGCCTAAGGCCTGGATTTAGAGACACAGTGAGGGTGAAAATGTGCAAGCTATATGAGAGTGTCAGAGTGGAGTTTCAGTTTTGCTGAACTTTTGACCAAAGGGAGAGAACATGAAATACATGACAGCAATAATTGGGAGAATATTTCTGTGTTAGGGAAGGATCAGTGACCACTAATGGAGTGAGGAATAAAGGCACAGCTGTAATTGAGACCTGAAGAATGAATAAACAGTCATGAAATTCAACTTTCTGTTTAGTCCAGGCAAGTTTGAATCCCAAAAGAAGGAAATTAAAGACACTAGATATCAGAGAAGCAGAAAGAAATTAAGCAGAGGGCACATAGTTTAAAATATTTTATAAAGCATATAACTAATCTGTGGAAACCCTTTTGGAAAATACAGCAATTAGAAAGCTTAGTAAGAACAACAGTCAACATTTATATTAGCAGGTGTGCAGTTCAAAGTTCAGAAAAAAATATTTAAGCTTTCATAAACCAGCCTATCACTGACAGGAGAGTTCCCTTAAGGCCTGATTATTGCTTATTTATAACTTTATTAGTTATAATTACAAAGTCTGATTTAGCTTGTTGAATCTGAAAAGCTGCACATTATACTGTCAGCGTAGTCCAGTCAGGCAGTTCCCATATTGTGCAATGTTGGCACAGGAACCAGAATCTTCAAAAAAGAATTTGTCTGGACTTGCAGGTCCAGGCTAAGTATAATCCAAGCCTTTGCTCCCTTATTCATTCAGTTTGGACTAATGCCAAAAGATTTCTGGAACTTTTTATTGTATGCCAGTAAAGAAGTGATAGGTGTAACCCTGTTGTGGTTTTTTAGTATCTCATTAATCTGATCAGCTTGGGAGGAATCATTAGACTAAAACCACAGTGTCCTCTGTAAAGGAATGGGGAAATGTGCTGCCAAGGCTTGTCTGTGGCATTTGCCATGGACTGGCACAGACCTTCTGGCTGCTTTTGAGAATTCCAGCAGCAGGAATTACATCCCTTAAACTCACGAGTATTTCTGCATGAATGAGTGCAAACTGTTGAACTTGGGAGTGGTTTCAGAGAAGTTTCGTGGCTGCATTGCTGTGCCACTTAACCCTTGCTGCTATTTTCACTCTGGCTTTTTGTGGGGTAACGTGGCTGCCTGATTCCTGGGCTAGAGTTAGGTCACTTCCAGCATTTTAGAAGGGCAGACAGTGCAAACATGATACTGCTCAAATGCACCCATCCCTGAGTGTTGACAGCTGTTCATGGATTGGACACAAACAGAAATGTGTGCACAATATCCTTGAAAATATCCTAGTGTCTGTAACAGCCACTGTTGTCTGAACAAGTTTTTCAGGAAATCACTGAAGCCAGATAAATCTGTAGAAACTGGAATCTATGGGCTGAGGAAATGCCTCTTTATGGGCCTGAGTGGTTATTTGTTGTTCTGAAATTTCTTCTTCTCTCTTTGACAAAGAACTGTCTGGTGATGAAGGACCAGGGGGAATTTTAGGTTAAAAAAAGAATCCAAGATCTCTTTGAAAGTCAAATGGAGTATCAGCATCATACAGCTCTGACTAAGTCTTTAAAAAATTTAGTTAAGATTTGGTTAAGACTTTTTCTTGAGGCAAAGCATATTTAATTATTGCTGTCAGAGCCCTCAAGAAGCATATGCAAGGAGAATATCCGTAGTTGCAATTTGCCAAGGAAAAAACCCCTATATTTCCAGAAATAATCCTCAAGTAGATACAGTTCAATATCTTGTTTTTTAGTCTCTAAGGGAAGTCTAAAAGAGGACATGATATTAAGATGGTCACATGTAAGAAGAGTATAATGAAAGCCTATCATGTGCAACTATTTAATTTGGCCCTTGATAGTAGAACGTGACAGCACTCAAAGATAAGAAACTGTTTTGAAATTGAATTGCAGTAGCATTTATACATGATGAATCATTTAAAGAAGGTTTATTATAGATTCCAATTAGTCTTGCCCCTTAGTTATAAAAAAGAGGGCACTTAAAGCTAAAAGAAAACCATTGTTAAATTAGGCAGATTTTTTTTTTAAGAAAATAGGTTACCTAAACAACATTTAATCAATTCATAGGAACCTCATGTCTACAGTTTATTATTGAAGCAAATAAATTAATAATTCTTTAGAAAGATGTCAGAATGAGAATAGTGAAAGTACTTAAATTAATTGAGATTATAGGAAGAATTAATTTTGTTAAAACCAAACTGTATTATACAGTTATTTGTGCTGTGAAAGTCATTTATGTTTTCCTCTCAGACATCAGCAATAAATAATAATTGGAAGCTGGATGCTGGAACAAATGAGAGAGGTGCCAATACTTCTTCTGCCCTTTCCTGAGCATTGTTTTTAAGTGGGCTGACTCCAAAGCTTGCTTGTGATTCTGAGGTTGAATCAGACTCCTTATAGGCTCTTACTGGCTTCAGTTCTGCTTGAGAAAATCTTAACCACACCTGAAGCCACCTGCTTGGACCAAAAAGTCCACCTCTAAAAGCAAGTACTGCTGAGCTCCTCATGCTTCTACATCAGGTGTGCACGCTGACTGTAATTGATTTGGTGTTAACACTTTATTTAGATTAAATCTTTGAGTAATGCCTGTGCTATCCCTTGGCATCTCTTTCTAATTTAATGTAAGACTCTTGAACACAGCAAAAAGATCAGTACACAGTCATATAACCAGAGAAGATTTATTAATATAATCCATTAATGTAATTATTATAGTAGTTTGATTTGTTTTTTCTTAGGTTGTATTTGATGTGAAGTTGAGGTATCAATGATTATATTGAAATGTGCTTGGGTTTTTGCATAGGTTCAGAGTGCTGTTTGGCAGACCAAATTAACACGTGACTTGTTCCCATCTATAACTTTTTCCAGTAGAAATTAGCTACTGCTTAGTCATAATCTGCACAGAATTCAGGGATCATGATGATTCAGTAAACAAATCTCATCACACTGTTAGGTAAACTGCATATCTCCATGGCTCTGGAATAGCTATTAAGGGAAAATTGTCTGTTCTTACATTAATTACTTAGAGTAGAAGTAAAATATGTCCAGAAACAGTTTGTTAAAAAAGGTTACTGCCAGCCTTATTTCATGCAGGACATTTATCTCTGGGTCAGGATCTGTGTGTCCTGCTCTTGGCTGCAGTTCACTCCAGAGTTACTTCACCTTGTCAGAATCCATCTGCACACAATAATCACTTCATGGAAATCACAAAATCTTTATGCCTTGATCCAAAATGTAAATGAAAAAAAATGCAATTAGAGAAGGAGAAACACTGGGCAGGGCTGCATGAATGGTTTGAATTACGGTAAATAGGCCATGCATGTGACTGGTCACTAACAATAATTTCATTTGGATCACCTAGAAAAAAGAAGAATGGAGAAGAAGAGCAGCCAAAGCCCTCTCTCAGTAATCAATACCGAATTGTTACACCCACATTCCAGTATAATATGGATTACAAGAAAGTTGGCAAATGTATTATTATAAACAACAAGAATTTTGAAGACAAAACAGGTAATGTTCTTTCCTTGATGATACTCATTACAGACCATAGAATTTTTATACTTTCTTTAATCAATAAGTATTCTGTTTTTAGGACATGGATTTTTAATGAATGTTTCTAACTTTTTTGATAAATAGTTGTTCCTAAAACTTTTCCTGTTCTCTAACACTTGTGTTAGAGTGGCTCTTTTCAACATCTTTTCAGTATATGTCTCAAAGACCATATCTCCTGGCTGTACCAACTTCAAACTAAACCTTTTTTCCAGAGTTTAAAACTATGTTGTTAAAATTTGAACTTTGGCATCTGCAACCCATGTTATAAATTCTCTGTCCCTGAGCTGCAGCTATGAGCTACAAAAGCTAATAGCTGTAGGTGTGTTCTGCTCACTCCTGCATTTAACTTTCCAGACCACATGTGGTTTCAAGGTAGACAAATACTTGTGTTATAATCAGGTTTGTAGGATTTTTCCTGTACACTTGGCAAATGCAGTACGTTGTTTTCCCCCAAAGATTCTGTATCAGTTCTTTTCACTGGGTATAATAGGGACATTGTTCAACAGGTTTTCCATGGGGTGCTTTGTGCCTGTGTTGTACTACACAACCAAAAGGAGATGGATCATCCTTAGAGGTCCTGTGTTGCAAGGTGCTGGGGGCACGCCAGTATTTTTCAGGATAAGATATGTGTTAACACTGGATGTAGCATTATTTTTGAAATCTCACAATTTGTTCTCCATGCTGCTAGAGGATTGTTTTAAAAACATGTCATCGAGACATTGTTTCAGTTTATCAATTTTAAACATTTGCCTTTGAACACGTGGATCATTTTGAGTTGTGTAACTTGCAGTCAACCATGTTCCTTGTTTTCTGGCAGGAATGGGCACACGCAATGGCACCGACAAAGATGCTGGAGATCTTGCTAAGAGTTTTAAAAACTTAGGGTTTGAGGTTTTTACATACAATGACCGAAGCCGTGATGATATGGAAAAATTACTGAAGCAAGGTAAAAATTCAGAGTAATTTAGAGGGATGGGGAACGGACCTTTGGAAGTCACTGAATCTATTCCCTGCTCACCTGTAGCAGGTTAAAGTGGAGCAGATTGCTTAGGCCCCACACACAATTTTCTATATGGAAGGATTTATTTTCTGAATGGACTGGGCTTAATTCCCCACCTCATGGCCCAACATCAGTTCAGAAGTGCACGGTGTTCTTGTGAAGCACTTGTGCTGTGTGTTTGGTGAAGAGCCTTGTCATACTAGATAAGGAGTTTAGCCCATTGATTCCAGTGGGCTGAGCTCAGGGTCAAGTGAAGGGTGCATCCATGAACTCAAAGTACTCATCATCACATTGTAAAAGATGATCCACTCCTTCTTATGCCTGACAGTATAGCCCAGTGTGTATTTAGCCTCAGAAAAATGTGTTTGCTAAATAAAATTTCCATTTAAAACGTAGCTGCTGAGGAGAACCACAGTGATGCTGCCTGCTTTGCCTGTATCCTCCTAAGCCATGGGGAAGAAGGGCTCATCTATGGCACAGATGGACCCATGGCTATCAAGAGTCTGACTGCCCTGTTCAGAGGAGACAAGTGTAAAAGCCTTATAGGCAAACCCAAACTGTTTTTCATTCAGGTAATAACCCTAAGGTAAATACAGTATCCTACTGCTGCAGCAGGGAGAACACACTCTGTTGGTTGTCTGCCCTAGAAAAACCCTGTAGCTTGACTTATTGAGTGTTGCTGGAGGTTTTCTGAAAAAAAAATGTGTTGAGAGAAGTTGTCTATGGGTAAAATTATTGTTTGTTTTTAAAAGATAATTTATATATGAGTTTCACAGGTGTAAAGAATATCATCATTGTAATTTTTGACAAGGTTTCTCTTGGTAATATATGAACTTCAAAGCAGAAAGATAAACTCACCTTTGTGCAGACAGAGCTAAGGACAGTACATGTTTTTCAATAGGAGTAATACTGTCCACATCTCTTTGAATTAAGGCTGTCTCTACAAATAACTGATAAAAGAAACATTTTTATTTTCCTCAGTAGCCTACTTTATATTGCATTTTTAAATTAGCATGTAATTAATTGTATATTAGTTAAACTTTTAAAAACAACTGTTTCAAACAGCATTAACTGAAATATCACGGGTCTGAATTCTCTTTTTTACATAATACATAGTATTATTTACATGTAAGAGTTGCAGCAGATGTGGTTTTCCCTAGGCTATTCCTTCAATTAATCCTCCTCCTCAAAGTGAAAACTCTTTTAGACTCTTCATAGTACTGAAGTGATGTTTCTTCTAATTACACGTTTGGAATGGTTACTTTATAGACTTCGAAATTATCTTAATAAAGACAGCCATCCCTGTTATATAAGCCAGTCAGACTTGTTCTTTTGCCAGAGCTGTCAGTCAAAGCTCCTGATCAAGAGCTGAAAATTACCCACCCAGACCATTGTCCCAGTGTTCCCTTTAGCTAAACCCATGATTAAGGGAAAATTAAGACTCAAAGAGATAAAATGGGAAAATATCAAAAATGCAATATACTTGTAATGGGTGTTCAAACATTGGAACAGGTTGTCCACACTATAGAGTCTCCACCTGTGGAGTTCACTGTCAAGAAATTGTCCAGGAGTCACACTGCACATGGTATTATGTAATATTTGAGTGTTGAGAATGCTTTAGACTGGTAAAATTAATCTTGGTTAGAATAAACCAACACTGACAAACAACTGAGATGCACAGCCTCAACACCTTTGCCTCCCTCTGCTTACAGAATGTATATTTGTAAAAGGGTAAGCTAGTAATATTATCACTGAACAATTAAATATCCCCCAGAATTGCATCTCTGCTTTTAATACATGCAAAGTACTGCTTAGAACTGAAGCCATTAAAAAGTTTTGATGGACAATAACTGTTTAATTGTTATAATGCCTTGTTTCTGCTTATTGGAAACATTCTCTGCTTTCAGGCCTGCAGAGGCTCTGAATTTGATGAAGGTATACAGACTGACTCTGGACCTGCCAATGACACCCTGGAGACAGATGCCAACCCAAGATACAAAATCCCAGTAGAAGCAGATTTTCTGTTTGCTTATTCCACAGTGCCAGGTAAGGAAAAGAGGGTCAGGATGGGAGTAGAAGGCTGAAAAATCCATAGGGACTGGACTGGAGATGGACCCTCACTGATGATACACTGATGGACAAAACACAAAGGCCAGTCTACATTGGGTATCCACCCCTTCATCACGGGCTGTAGAGGAAAAAGGAGATTACAGATGGCAAAGGCAGTACTATTTTCTGTGAATCCTGCCCTTCCATGTCCTGGTGTATTGAATGTGTGACGAGGGCAGGAATAGTTACAGTACAAAACATACTCTCAGAAAGGAAACCTGTGTAATCTTACTTCTTGCAGATTCCCAAATGCCAAAATGTAGAATGGTAGTTAAGCAGTGTGAGGTTTGGAGAGTTAACATACATTATCCTCAACTCTAATGAAACAGGATATGTGGCACAACTGTTAAGAGTTCAGCTTTCTGTCTGTGCATTGTTAATCTTTGCCCAGAATATTCCACACAAAAAAGCAAATATAACTCCATGTATTTTCTTCCTTGTCTTTCCTGTCAGGTTATTACTCCTGGAGAAATCCTGGAAGAGGCTCCTGGTTTGTGCAGTCCTTGTGCTCTGTGCTAAATGAGCATGGAAAGCAGCTTGAGATCATGCAGATCCTCACTCGGGTCAATTACGTGGTGGCCACGAATTTCGAGTCCCAGTCTGACGATCCCCGCTTCAGTGAGAAGAAGCAGATTCCCTGCGTGGTCTCCATGCTCACTAAGGAACTGTACTTCTGAAAGTGCATTTTAATGCAGCCCATGGTGAAAGGTCAGAGTATGGTTTTGGGTGGAGATGTGTTTGTAAACAGGAGTCAAACATTTCTAATAACAGAAATGTAATAAAACTAGATTGTTATGTTGTATAAGATGGGGTAACTGATGGATGGACAATATGCAATATTTTAGAGAAGCTGTGGGCCAGCCTGACAGTTATTACTAATTATTGTATCTTGGTTTCCATTAGTGTGACTGTCATGATTTATGGCTGCTGAAGATGTTATGAGTCAGCTACCTGACCCATAAAGTTTTTTCCCAGAAAGCAGATTGAAATTAAGAACAAAACAAAAATCTTGAGACTCCTTCTCATTCACTGCTATCTCATGGAACCATAACCTCCTTGGAAGTTTCCAAAGACCATCATATTATGGGTATGTCCAGTAATAAAACAGTTTGTAGCTATTTAAAAGGGTGTTTCTTAGTCTAATATATTAATTTCCTTTTAATGAACATTATTAATGAAGGCTAATGGTTGCTCTGTGCTCAATCTGGAAGTCAGTTTACTTAGGCATCATTCTAGCATAAGATGAATGTATAAAAATTAGTACTTTAGATTATTTACCTGAAAACTACAGAAATGTAATAAATCGAACAATGACAATTAAAATCTTTGTAAAGAATTGGCAAATTTTACTTGGATGATACCATATTAAAGTGCCATTGTAAAGATATTTTGCCTGACAAATGACAGTTGACTGAGAGAACAATCTGAAATGGTGGTATTGCAGTTCTTCTGCTTGCAGAAATAAAAATGTCTGCTTGATTCAGAACTTTTGAACCATAAGAAAATGACAAGGCTTTATTATAAAACATTAAAATTTAATGTCGAAAAGGTAGAATTATGTGTTCCAGTAACAATGGATGTTTAGATTTAACTTGTAATTGTGAGGAGTTTTGCCAAAACTGGAAATGCTTACTTGAATCAGAAACCAGAAGTGCCTTCTTAGTTACTGTACGGTCTTGATTTTGTGTTTTAGAGTTATGTTGGTGATGTTTATATTTCTACTTTTTATATTCACTTTAGTTGGTAGCTAGGTCAAAAAAGTAAGTTTAATGATTTGGTTAAACTGATAAAGAATCACCCTTTTCCCAGTTAATGTACTCTCCTTGCAATCTTCTGAGAAAATAAGTGCATGGTATTAAAGCCAAGTTACCAAATTGTTAGGTTTATTTTCTTACAAATACTGTGACGTAGTGAGATATATATATTTTTTTTTCATAAGTCAAATTTACATTTGCTTGAATTAAATAAATGGTGCTTTATGGATATATTGAACATGATATCAATAAAGACCTTTTTTTAAAAATTTCCTTTGTTTATCTGCATGTTTATGACTTGATCAGGTAAAAACCAACCAAGATGTACCCCAGTCCCTTTCTGTTTAAGGAGTGCAGGTGGTCTCTGGCATCTTTTCAGGAGGACGTTTACAGTGTCAGTGGAAAAGTGGATTAGAAAAGTAATTTGGCATTGGGTGACTTGGGTTGGACAGGCCACGTCCTCTCCTGGAGTAAACCAGAGTTAATGGAAGTATTTTATTGGAAACATGGTGTTCTACCAGTGCTTAATCTTGCCCTTTATGCAGTAAATTGTGCAGGGCTCTAGCAGTGCATGTGAAAGTGCTCTCCCTGTTGCTTCTGCCAAACAGCTCCATCTTAAGCTATTTTCTGGCATTAAAGATATTCCTGGTTTACCATGGCCAGCCAACATTTCAGTATTTGTTACTTCTCTGGAAGCTCTTTCATATCTTTATAATTCATGAGTGTTTATTTGCTTGAAGTTTAGCCTGTTTTTAAATTTCCATGAACGATATTTCCCCATCTCCAGAACTATCCTTCAGGCCAGTTCTAATATATGAGATATGGAAAGATCAGCATAAAATACCAGAATACACTGCCAGAGAGGAAAGTAACATGGAAAGATTAACTTAGAGCTTCAGAAACGAAGGAGAGAAAAAGATCCTGTTGTGTCAGGACCAGGATCACTGCTAGATTAGCATTACTTCAGATCATGTCCAGAAAAAATTAATGTTATTTCAAAAGAAAATTGTGTACCAACAGACATCACCCCTGAGCAGTGATACTGCCATAGCTGAGAGCTGTGCCAGCCCATGAGCCTGAAGGAGCCCACTCTGGGTGAGGAAGCTTGACCCTTTCACTTGACAGAGCCAGGATGCTGAATAGCGATTTAAAAGCTGCAGGATGTTCTAGCTTTTTTCCCTCATCAAATTAATGGCTATTTTTTTAATCAGAAATAAATTCCCTTGCCATCTGCAGGATTAGACAGATGGTTTAGTGTGTAAATCCACTTTTGTTATTGACACACTGAATGTTTCTGGAGAATCTCAAAAATTCACTTACAGCCAAGACTAACACTGAAATTACCTTGTCATGACATAGGCAGCATAAGAAATCCTGATTCACCATTGCATGTTTAACTAAATGCTGTTTGAATCTGAAGTTGGTTTCAGCTTATGGCACTTTTATCATCTTTTAGGGTTCTTCTCACTTTGCTTTATATTCCAGCCATGGGTGGATATTGTGCTTTAGAAACAGCTTGGGAAACGAAAGGACTGTTCAGAAAGCTGAACCAACAAAACCACACTGTCTCCAGGCTTTTTTTTCTGTAGAGGAGACATTTAAAATGCCTCAAATGTGCATTTTTTCATTGCTTCTAAGTGAATATTAATCTTCTGGATTTCCCCTTTCCAAAGCAGTCTTTAGTTTGCTTCCCATGCAGAAAGAGGAATTTCCTTGTGGGTCATATTTCAGGGTGTTTGTATTTATACATGGACTATAAGAGGGCAGTCACCCTGCAGGACAGGGACACATCATGTTTTGCTGCAGGAGGCAGTACAGGAAATCTGGATTTACTTGAGGGTGTATTTCTCTAAAACCTTCTTCACCATGAAGACATTTTGCTTGTAAGTATTAACACAGTTTGTTTTCCTTATCTTGGAAATTTTTGAAGTTTTATAATAGCTTTCATCGTAATGATTTGAGGCATTTTATTTGCGTTTTGACTGAAGTGTCTCATTGCATTTCAAAAGGTTTGAAGCAATCAAATCCCTTAATGCCTGGCATTCAAAAATCTGGGGGGGTATAATCACGGATTTGGCATTTTCTATTTTGAATTAGACATAACCTGTTTACAATGTCTCTTACTGTTGAAAAGACAATTAAATATAACAATTAAAAACTTTTTTCCCAAAAGGCAGAGTGAGGTAGCACAACTAATCTCATGGGAATTTGTTTTCCCACGTGCAAATCTTGACTTTTACTGACATCCTGAAGAGACTTTTATCCTGTCAGAGACTCTTGGAACGCTGTTTTGTAGTAATTGCATCGTTTGCCAGTTGAGGTGACTGTCAGTCACATTGAACAGAACAATACATTGCCTTTCATTGCAACCCCAGGTGTGTGCCCCTACTATTGACTTTGTGTACAGTCATTTTTAGTTTTGGAAGTTACTTTTTTGTCCTTTTATTTTTCTGGTAGGCAACAGATGAAAACTCTAGAAGCAAATTTTATAATGGTTTATCACGGCATTAGTACAACAAAACTTTCTCCCCAAAAGGAAAAAAATGCAAAGGTTTCCCTGAAAAAAACCTCAAAAAAGTAATGTGCAGAAACCTCTGATGGACCTAAGTTTGCAGTGGGTCATTCCCATTTACAGCCTAGAACAGGAGGAATGGAAGTCTATAACTTCAGTTGTGTCTCAGGGGTAAAATTCCATGTGTAACCCACCCCATTATTGACCACCCTCCTCCTGCCTGTACCATGTTTACTTTTGGCACCATGGAGTAAATCACCAAAGAAACAGAAACGGAGGAAAGCCCTTAAATCTCTCACTGCAGCCAGGGTTCTCAGTAAAGAACCAGAGAGGAGCACTTGTAATCCTTCAGATTTTCCCAGGAGAGGCTCTCTGTAACCTCCTTGTAGGTAAAACAACTTCCAGCCAAGATCTGGTTTTGCAGGGAGTGAGAGTTTTGAGGTAAGGCAAAGAGAAACTTTTGACAAGGCATTGTATTAATAGGACAAATTTGCAAATTCTTGAAATTGCTGTAGTATTATAATTGTATTTTCTATGCATATTTTACACTCTTTAGGCCAAGTTATGCCAATTTTATACAGGACTGATCGTACTGGCAAAGCAGTGTTAGAAACATACATGGATGAAGTATTCTTAGGTTACAGGTGGTGTGACTAGTGCAAAAGAAAGAGCCAAATGAAGTTCTCTTGACAGATTTCATCCCTTCTAGGCAAATCATCTTTTTGGCCTATAAAATTGGATAATATTTGTTATTTGTAATTTTGTGATAGTATTATAAAATAACAAATATAGCATATAGTGTATCATTTAATATGATACAATGTTTTATAAATATATTTAAATTAATTGTTATTATGGCTATTTTATGTATTTTGATCATCATTATGAAAATTAACAGTTGTAAGATTTTTGTTATTTTCTCAACAGCAATTGTGTGTGCAGTGAAATGCTGCTCAGCAGAAAGCCAGCTGAAAGGAATTAGTTTCAACATTTTTGCTCTTTTTGTTATGTGGGTGGAAGAAACAATCAGGATGGCTTCTACAAGTAAAAGAAATTCTGCAGGTACAAAATTTCTCCTACTAAAATTAGTCAGTAGTAAAGCTGTGAGATGATCTATCCTTAGCTGAATGCCATCTATGAATTTCTTTAGGGGTACATTTCAGATCAATAATTATGAAGCAAAATAAGACCAGACCCCAAGAGTTAAATTAGATCTTAAATAAGACAGCAGCTCATGATATCTTCTGAGCCTCTACATTTTCACTACCTTTACTTTACAGTCTGAGCCAGTTGTCAGCATTAACATCAGAGATGCAGGACCTGGCTCTATATTTTATGGCCTTGATTTGTGTTTGTCTTATGGCCATTTAAGCACAGAAACACAGTGCTAAGCAACAATTTCCAGTTCAAAGAGGTCTTTTTAAAAAGATTAATTGGCAGCAAGTTAAGTAATGGTGCTGTTCATTTCTCTTTGATTAGTGAGAATTCAAAATACATTTTGCCCTGAAGGTGGAGTCTGCAAGCATGGATTCCTCATCAAATCCCCACCTCTTCAACTTCTCAGCTCACAGGTATACTAGAACAGATTAGTCATATTTCAGCAATCCCTCATACTTGCTATCCTGAATTTTAATGAGACACAAATTGCTTTCTCTTTGGCAGAATTCCTGGAAAAGGCGTCTTTTTGTCCTGTCCAAATCCAGCAGAGGGAATTACATCCTGAAGTATTTAAAAGGCCAACACATAAAAGGCTCCATAGCTGTTGATCAGTATGTAGCTCAAGTGCACCATCTTTTTTATTTTAAGTCATGTATCAGCACTCTTCAGTGGCCACTGATTGAACAAGCATTTGTTCCTGACTGAACAAGTCAGGATTAGGTTCCTGACTCAAACCCAGTGAAGTCCACAGAGGAGTCCCTTGGGATTTGTGGGCTTTGGGTGCAACTATGACATACGTAGAAGTGAAAATCCTGAATTGCTTTATTTTAATTTACATTGTGTGAGTGATTGCTGTGATGTAGCTGCCAGTGAGGTACCTGGCTTGGCTCCACGCTCCCACGGGCTGTGCTCCTGCAGTACTGCACATTTTACCTCCTGTGAGGACAGTGCTATGCATTCAATCACATCTGAATAAGGACAGGCTGTGCCACTCTCAACTGTGGCATACACCTTTTCGCACCTTACAGCTTCACAAAGTGCTTTGCAGGTTTGTGCAAAGGTCTCCTGACTTTCTCATAGCCGTTTGGGCTGATTATGGTTGCTCTCTGCTTCTCATTCTGCCAAGAAATTGCTTGGCTCGTTTGTGTTGGTGATTTCCTTCCTGTCAGCACAGTGCCTGCTGCAGCAAGACTGAGTGTCACTGGCTTTGGGCTGGCACCCTTTACCATGTCCTACCATGTGGTATGAGATATGTGCAAGGGAAACAGAAAGCTTAATGGAAAATGTAAATATTTTCCTGTCAGATCTAGAGGTTAATACTCCAGGCTCCCTGAACTGTTAGGCATGGAGGTCACTCACCACATTGCTGTTGTGTTTCTTCCATTAAAAGGATTTACACTGTGAAGCTTTCAAAAATATAGCAGCTTGTTCAGTGGTCTGTGGTTACATTATTACCATAATTATTGTTGCTATTACCTTTATTAATTTGGCTTCTTGGAAGTTAATGGAAGTAGTGCTCCAAGTGCTTCAAGTATCCATTAGGAGTACTTCTGTTCCTCTTCCCCTCCATTAAAACGCTATTAATATACAATTAGTTTCAAAAGAAATACATTGTTTTCTAGTGGTTAAAAAACTTCCACAAGAAATTTTTTCTTACTATTGTTTCTTTTCAAGATTCTGAATTAAACCAAAAGCCCCTTTTTCCAAAACTGAGGATCCATAGTCTGGGCACTTTGCAAAAGTTAATTTTATATTTTTACCTGGAGATTTTCTTCATTGAAAGACCATCTCTTTTGAAAGTGTGTGTTTATTTTCTGTAGCACTTTTTTTTTTCCTGTGGAAAAATGTTTATCTTTTCCCTTGCAGATCTTACCATATTATTCTGTGCTCAGAGTAAAATATGGACATGCACACATATATGTGTGTGTCTCTGTTTGTACCTGTGTAGAGTTATATAGGATGCTTTGTATGGTTATCTTCACAGAATCATAAGTACTGAAGTTGGCGTAAGTAATGCTGAAATTATGGGAACAGTGAGGAAGATGTTTAAATGCCTTCCTGAGCAGGTGATGTCCATCAGCACTGGGAACAGATGTTACTACCTCATTGGGAACAGCAGGTGGGCATAGCAAGATGTGCAGAAGCAGTGACAGTGTAGTGACAATGTAGCACCCGCCCCAGGGCAGGGTCCTGCTCCTTCCCAGCCACCCCCTGCCCTTCTGTCTCAGCCACTGATGGCACAGCTCTGGGATGAGATGATTCAGCTGCCCCCTTACTCATGGCTGGATTAATTTTTTGCTGGTTCAGGCAGGTGAGCTCACCTTCCCTGCACTACACAGTCACAGCATCCAGCACGTGAAAGCAGCAGGGGCACAGGGCTGGGAGTGGGGATGGCAGTGGCAGTGCCATTTCAAACCATGCTGGTTAGGGGACAAGAAAGAGCAGAGACCTTTGCCTTCTCACACAGCAGCTCTTGGCAGTTAGAAAAGGTTCTGCTCCTCATGGATAAACCACAGGGAATAATATTGCCTGAAAACAAGATTATTAATCAAGGGAAGTAGACTGAAGGCAAAAATTCTGAAGGAAAACAGCTCCCAGAAGCACCAGCTGGGGCATTTGCTGCAGCAGAGTGGTGCAGTCCATGTTTTTTCAGGCTAGAATTGAGTCCTGAATAGGGTCAGAAACTTTCTGTGGAGGTGATCAGCCAAAGCTCAGTTAGGTGAGCAAAGAGGATGTTTGTCACAGTGCTCCTGTACTGCTGGTTCCCAGCATCTGCTCTTCAGTTTCCCAGTCACGAGCCTGTCAGGGGAATTTTTGCCTTTTTGCAGAAGAGCAGCTGATGTGTGAAATTCTGATAAGAAGAAAAACACATACCTGAATGCTACTTGAGCGTGCCACCCAGTGCCTTCCCCTGGGGCGCGGCTCTCACAGCCCACACGCAGTGGGAAGCATTCCAGAATTAATCCAACTAAATCCACTGCAAGCATGAAAAACAGCTTCAAACGTCCTTTCATGGCATGTTTCTCATCCTGATGGCCCAAATCCATTCCCAAGCCTTGTTAGCTCTCTGAGTCAGACTTTGCCATCTGTCTGTGACAACACAAGCACCCTTTCCTGAAAGGCAGATGAAGGGTTTTCCCCTTGATCTCAGGAATTTTTGTTTTGGGCCCCCACAGGAAGAAGTAGGTAGGCAAAAGGATTGCCCTTGTTTGTTACCTGTCAGTAAGTTTTCCTTCCTCTTGTTCCAATTCAGGCAGGAAATAGAGGACTGGGTCACTCTGATATCTTCAATCTGCAGGGAGGACAAAAGAAGTGGATGCTGCCCTCAGGTGACATGTTACTGTACTTTATTTTAGAAAAAACAGACATTTCTTTTTTTCATTACAAAAGTGTGCAAAGGAATTTTCCTGATCTTTGCCTTGCAAGTTGCTTCTGACCTTGGTTATTCAGAAATTCATTTTCATATAAATTCCTGTACCCTGGCTTTATGCATCAAGTAGGCATTGCACAGTCTGTCTGCACTGGGATTGATTTTTTTTTTCAAAGAAATCTCTTTGAAGAGTAAGCCATATGGAAATGAGGCAAGATTGATATTATACTGCAATGAACCACACCTTGGAGGCATCAGAGTGAAAATGTGTGTTAGACTTAGTGGGTGCATTTTGGCTATATTTACATGTTGTTTTACATCAGTCTGCCAATGTTATAAATCAACTGGAAGTTCTGGTAGGTCAAGCTCAGACCCAAATTTCTGCATTTTGTCAGACAGCCAGGCCCACCAGTTTAGACTCAGCACTCACATCCCTGCAGCTTCCAGACAGCTCAAAAGGCAAGCAGGGAAAATTTATGTCTGCCTGAAAAATGCCATGCAGACAACGCCTGAGCCATTAGAAAAGAAGTTTGCTCTAGTGAAATGTGTCAGTACATTTTAGCCCACGCCCAACAGGTGCCTGTTTTCTTTTACTGCTTTTCCCTTATTTCTAGAACCAAGATCTTACTAATCCAGAAGTCAGAAGCCGGCCTTCCTCTTTGCCACTGTTCTTAAATTCTATAGATATAACCAACTTTCCAGACAGGCAAAGCTACCAGAAGGTAAACAAATTAACCATCCTAAATAACGAGTCTGTGCCTAGGCATGACTGTGAAGTTTCTTTTGTGTAGTTGTTTTTTTCTACCAAAAGTTGTTCAGAGTTTCTGCAGTGGGTACTGGGTGCTCTGTTCTGGTGGGCTCCTGAGGAGGACCTGGACAGTAACACCACAGAGTCCCCACAAGGGAAATAGTTTTGGGGCAAGTCTGCGTGTAAGTACAGGCAATGAGAGACAGTCCTCACTGGCTGTCTCACCTGACCAGCAAATGTTAGTGGACATTAAATAAACTCCCGAAGATTTGCTTTGACATGCCTTGGCAGAGGCATGTGATGACTGTTTTGGCAGCTGCTAGCCACATTCCTCATGATTTGTGATTGTGCTTTTATTTATCTCTCTCTTTTTAGGCTGTAAAGCTTAGAGGAGAGCTCAGATCCAATTCCTCTCCGCCTTTCAGACTTTCCCCTCAATGTTTAAATAGAACAGGAACACATTGTTGCTGTCCCACAGCAATTGCAGTCCAGGTATCAGGGTGAAATAGCAGCCAAGGAATTGCTGGGTTTCTTAGTCACAAAGCTCTGTGCAAATGAGAGGAAGCTGAATGTGGGTCAAACACCTCCAGTGTATCTTTATGAGCAGTCAACTTTTTCCCTTTGTATACAGGAGAACGGTTCCTCAGAAGACAAGAACAGGCCTTATTCAGATCCTGGCCCCCGTCAGGCTCAGTGTGACTCACCAAGAGGAGTTTTTCCAAGCCTGGTGAGCAGAACAAATCAAACAGCTCTTGCCTTGTTCTGTCTGCAGAAGTGAATGTTGGCTTTTATCTCACCTGGGTATTTGTGACTATAGATTATCCACCTACTTTCCTAGCACATCGAGTTGACTTCCACTATAAAAGTTTCCTAAATATTTTGTCTGTTTTCTTGTTTACCATTGAAAATTATTTTCTAAAAACTTGTTTGAAATACCTGTGTTTGTTTAGGTGTTTTGGAGTCAGAGCCTCACAGTTTCTGTGGCAGCTTTCACAAACTTGATGAAGAAAGCTCTGCATTTCACTGATGATTTGTCCCTCCCTGCACATTTCTCAGCTGTGCCACAGTTGTTCCTAAATGGTTTATTTCTTCAGCCTTTGCCAGTAGCAATCGAGTCTGTAACTAAATTACAGAACAAGAGCTTGTTAAATTGAGGCACATCTTAGAACTGACCTTCTGTCAGCATTAATATGTCTTCAAGTAATTTCACTTCCATATCTAGCGGGAGTGATTTGGAAAGATAAAAAGATGAATGTTATCTTGTATTACTGGCTAAGTGTTCTGACCTGTGTTCCCTGAACTAGTGCCTGCAGCAGTTTTCCTCTGCCATGGATTGCAGCCTTTGCAGCAGAGTCAAGAGGACAGAAGGCACAACCAAGGCTCTACCACACCACTCTGAAGCTTAAACCCATCTTTACTGACAGTTTATGCATTGAACTATGACCTGGAGTGGCTGAGATGCAGGGCAAAGAATCTGTTCTGCTATCACAGCTAACAGGGTGGTAAATCACATGCTGCAATCTCAGTCCTTGTATATAGGCTGACAGCAAGCATGAGATAATACAGCTAAATTTAGTGGAAAGAAGTGAATAGCTGAAACTACATTGCAATGCCATGGGCAATCAGCATAGCTCAGCTGATGCACAGTACTTTATAAAGTTGCAGTAATTCAATTGTGAGTCTGAGCTCTGAAATGCATGGAGTTAACCCTTGGTCTGATTTTAACCAGTCCTGCTCTGGGTGTATGTCAAGAATTTGTTTGTGTCTCTTCCTTGTGCATACCTTTTCTGTCTTATTCATTAATTCTTCTCATATTTACTGTGCCTTAGAGAGCAGGTATTATATACAGCTGTTCAGGCTAGGACAGGCTGGCCATGAGGGTTCAAAGATAAGGAATTTGGATTTTAGCTTTTTAGCCAGAAGCACAGGGAATAGCACAGGGCTCATGTTTCTGTTTTGACATATGTGAAAATAAATAACCTCGCTGTATAGAGAACAAGAAACAACAAGGTTTGTTCATTGGATAAAAATATTTTTCTTGCCTCATAAGTCTAACATCTGCTAACATCTCCAGAGCTATTCTCTGCTCAGTGACGTGTAGACAACTGACTTCCTAACTAATCTCTTGTATTTACTTCCTTTTAGCAGTGTGACTCCTCATTTCAAGCATCTGATGTGTTTTGCTTTTTACTGGTGGTTCCCTCATCCAGGCCCAGATCCTAAAAACTCTTTGTTCAGTAGCTGTATGCAAACAGGATTCTCCATGTCAGTGAGTCTAGTCGTGCTGGCAGGGACCCTGGAGGGAACTGGGGACCTGGCTCCTTCTCAACCCCCCTTTTGGAACTACCAAACCTGGTCAGACTCAGCAGTTCAGTATCAGCTATTTTGATAAAGGGCTTTCAACATCTGAATACATCAAAATTAGGAGCCCTGCCTTGCATCACCCTGTGCTGTGCATTACTGTATTGCAGGGCACCCTTGGGATCTGTTACACACCTGGGTTTTTGAAAGAGGGATTCCTCCCTTTAAGGGCAACACATAATGTTCCTTAAGGAGCTTATAGGTAACAATGGCTCAGTTGTTCTCCAGGTGTCATTTCTATCTTTTGCTACAGCCAGTTTTCTCCATAGTCTACCTGCTCTCCAATGTAAATCCATATTATGGTTCAACAGACACTTGAAGTTTCTCCTGATTCCCATTGCATGAGTTGATCTTAATGCCATCTATACCAATAAGGAAAAAAAAATGCAATAATTATCCTTAATTAATATTCATTGCCAGTTTCTTCTTGTTACATGCAAGAAAGTAATTAATTTAATTTACTTTACCTTGAAAACAGTAATATATTCTTGGCATATTTAGCAATTATTAAAATGATCACCATGGAAACCAAGGATGTAAGTGCAGAGATAAAAAACAGTTGCATCACAAACATGGCTCAGAGAATTGAACTGGGAGGCAGCTAAATACTAATTACCATACTCTTCACTATAGTGAAGTCAACAAGGAGACATAAAAATAAATAATTTCTCTTTGCGACTTGAAAAGGTAAACTTGGTGGAGGGATTAATTTCTCCTTGGCATACCAAATTGCCTCAATCTTAATGTTTCAGGTATTTATGAAGGCAGAATATCACTCAGGACACAAAGGATTCTATGTGAGAGCTCCAGTCTTCTGTGGTATCTTTTTGTTCACAGAGAAGTATGAGACAATAAATTTCTCATTACTTAGGGAAATCCCAAATTCATTCTTTATTTGATAGCAGTTAAAAGCTGCTTAAAAAGGACAAATATATCCCAATTCATCCCTATATTTGCTACAGATTTTCTTCCTAATGTAAGGACTTCAGAACTGGAGGCAAAAAGAAAATCTTTTCCACACAAGTGATCATAAATTCATGCAGATTCAGACACAAAGTGTTTAGAACCCTTGATTTTTAAACAAAATAATAGGTTGTGATATGAAATCAATTGCAACAGCCTGGTTACCACTAATCCATCTATGGGAAGTACTAATAATAGTGGCTGGTTTTTCCTGTGTGCATTGAATTTCAAAAATACAGACAGTACAGATACAGAAACCTTGTTTCTAAAATAGGCTGGCTCTGAGCATCTCTCACTTGAAGGAGAAATGTATCTTACCATGTTTTCTGTGAATATTTTCTGATTCTGTTACTTCTCCACAGAAGGGAAAAATGTATGCTAATCTGTAAAACTGAGCCTGTTAAATACAAACCCATTCTTTCAGCAGGATAAAATTCTGGGAAGTGAGGAAACTCTGCCATTGTCAGATCCAGAGGAAAACATCAAAAAGGATGAAGAAGATTATTACCAAACTCCCAGCAACGTTTTAGCAAAGGTAGTTTATCAGCTGTGAGTTCTGCTGGTCTTTTAACAGCTCCAAGGACACAGGAGACATTTAATGAGCCAAAGAGGAACTGGTAGAAGGAACCACTTGTACCTTGCAAAAGGAATACATAGATAAAGCAATAGAGCTTTCATTTATACAAGAAAAAAATATGCTAGACTCACTCAAAGGATCATCCTGGTGCAAAGTGGCATTTTGACAAAAACATTGCTGATTTTGTTGAAGTTCCCCAAATTGACTGTTTCATTGTAAATGGCTTTTGCCTATTGTATAATGGGATTAGTTAGTTTTATTTCTGAAAGTGGAAACTTCATTTAGAAAATGTAACAGTACATTAGTTTAATATATTTTGAAGTGTAATTCTGTTGAAGCACCAGCAAGCTGCATGAAAGCAGTACTTTTAAAACACTGCAGTACATTTTGGTATCTACATTTCACTGTGAAAGCAGCAGGAGAAGTCACACTGTTAATTTTATACAAATTTTGACATCCAATTTGGGAGGCTAATTTCTCTAGACTTCCCATGCAATTAGTGGTCAGGAGAAGATAAGTGGTCAGCTTTCTGCAGAAGTCACAGACTGTACATCTGACTAAAGGACATTAACAATGGTGATGTGGTCATATAATCTAAGGGCTCTAAGTCAAGCACAACCAAAGAATAAGTCCCCTTTTTCAGCCTGCTTAAATTAAAAGGCAACAATTTCTTTTTTCTTTTTTTTTTTTTTGTGGTAGTACTTCAGAATATAGCTGGTCATGTCCCAGTCTGGCAGTGCCAATAATTCCAGCATTAACTTTTAAGTTTCAAGCACCTTTCTAGCTCCCATTTTGTGGGAATTGACTGATTTGAGGAAACCCAGGCTATATTAGTCAATATGCTTACACAGCATGAGCACTGAACAAAATAAGGAAATTTAATGGGGGTTTCTTCTGTAGGCAGGGCAATGTCATTAATGTCTTGTATTGCTGTGTGTTTCTGACAGTGCACTGCTGAAGTATCAAAGCCTGATCTTACAGCTGAGTCTGATGTCCCAGTGCAAGAGAAGCCAGTGCAGAGCAACCCAGTAAAGGAGAACATTTATATGTCAATGAAATCACTGTAAGTTGCAACTTCATTAAGGTTTTGGAAATTAAAAGCGACATAGCAATAGAGATAGAACTGACATCTCTGCTATTTGCATAACAAGATCTAGAGGCTGCATCTTGTTTGCATGAGTCATTGTTGGGTCTCAGTTCACAAAGTTCAGCACTCGTGGGAACACTGGAGTCAAATTCAAACTCATCAACACGAAATTTAAGCTCACACTGCAGGCTCCTGCACTTACATATCCTGTTACATGGAGTATACAATGCAGCACCTTTTGTTGACTCATACTTTTTCACAACAGCTCACCACTTTACTGACTCACTGCAGCCAGACTCCAACAACCTTTCAGACAGGTGCTCTCCAAAACAGGCAGCGTTATCTAGAGGTTAAAAGAGAAAGGTAGAGATGGGGCATTAGCTCCCAACTTTTCCATTAAGAAGTTATGTGAGTTTCATTTTGCCATCCAGAGAACGTCTCTGTTGTGTGTTTTGAAGGTGCAGTGTTTGCCACGTCACAAAGAAAGACCTGAACTTTGTGACAGGGTTGTAGGGCCACAAGGAAATTTTACAACCTCCACAATATAGCACTGAATGCTGAAGAGAATTGTGCCTGCAGGGTAAAGCTCCTCCTGAGCCAGAGGAGTGGTCAGTAGCTGTTAGCTGTGGCCTGACAGCTACAGACAGGTCTTGGGCCACATGGAGGGAGGCAGCTGGAAATGCAGACCCACTAACCAGTCAATCCCAATAGATTAATTCAAGCTCATCTGCATCTTTGGGAGCCCCCAGAGGGAATTACTATGAAAAACCTCACAAGGTTATGCCATCTGAGTTAAATACACCAAGAGCAGCTTTTGCTACTAACCCCAGTCTTGTTTGGGGCACAATGGGGAGTCAGGTCCAGGCAATAAAAGGCTTATCAAATAAAATTAAAATGAGTTCAAGTAGTTCTGAGTTATCACATCTCCCAAGGGACAGCTTTACATCCTTGCAGACCCCCGTACAGCCAAGGCCAACAATCTGTACTCAGTTTCTTTGTCAAGGCATGCTGTTAGCTGAAATGTTTCCAGGCTTAATAAATAGTTTTTGCATATTGAAAACGTTTATTTTGAGATTTATGGTCCATTTTTAGAAGAACTGTTTATTTTACTTAGATTTTATTTTGTCCACTGGATATGCTACAAGAACTTGTTATTCTTTGCTTTATCGAGGGCTGCTTGATCCAGCTTCAAACACAGCAAGAGTGCCCGGAATTGTCAAACCCCTTCTTAATTTTTTATCATCATTTCTCTTTAGTAAGCTGCTGGATGAGAGATGCCAGCTCACGTGCAGACGTGATGGGCTCCCATCCCCTCCCAAATGCCAGAACAACAGTGCATGTCCAAGAGACTTGGAAGCAGACAAAGACACAGAATTGCCAGAGAGCAGTGCCAGCCTGCAGCCAACCCTCCAGAGAAGGCAAAGCTCATTACCCCTCTCAGTGGTTCACCTGTCTATACTGCTTAGGTAAGTGTCTTCTCCAGCTGGTTGCAGAGAAGACAGATGTGTTCATGGGTTTCACCTTGCCACACCTGTCAGCGTGCCAGAGGCACTTGGATGATGCTCTTAGTCACAGCATTTAGTTTTAGGGAGTCTGCAAGGAGCAGGGAGTTGGACTCAATAATCCTTATGGATCCCTTCCAATCTGAGCTGTTCTGTGATTCTGTTTTTCTCTCACAGTCAAGTTACAGATGAGATGCAGCTGCAGAAATTGGATATTTTCGTACCCCTGGCTGATATTAGCAATTACCTAAAACTTACTGAAGCAGCAGGACGAATATGGTAAGTCTGGATGTCTTGTGACAGTGGCTGTGAGATGAGACTAAGTGACAGGCACAGAAGTGTTTGACTATAGACACCCCTGTGCAGTTGTGGCAGGGCAGAACATGGCAGGGGCAGTGCTTGTTGGCACTTCAGTGATTCCTTCTGCTCTCTCTGATTCTTGGTGTACTAGAGTTTGTGTTTCAAATGCTGTTGTAAAGGCCTCTGAAGAATCCAGCATGCTGTGTAATAATTAGTGATGGTTTCAACCAGATCAAAAGGTTACAAAGTCACTGAACGTGTGTGTCATTTCTGGAGGGCAGCCCCATAAATGCAGTCCTGTCCAGCCACTGCAGTGACTGGATATTCTGTATGTTTCCTTCATTGTCTGCCCTCCACAGCATTGCACAGTGGACAGGTCCTCACAGACTGGGCTGTTTGTTTAACCACGGAGACCACGTGGTGGCTGTGAATGATCTGCAGCCCCAAGGTGTGGAGGAGGCTTACTTCTTCATCAGCAGGTCCACAAGAAAGGAGGTGAGCTTGACTATCTCTGACTCAAAGGTATCGAGCCAAATGAAAAAGCAATTTCCCTTTTTGCATTTCAAGAGGCTCCATTCAAACCAGTTTACTCTGGTCTAAGTGTGGCATGAATAATTCCAGCACCAAATATCTGCTCAGCATCATTCTGATGTGGTGGGTGTCTCCTGTTCCTGAGCTATGTGGGGAGTGCAAGGCCAGCACTGCAGAGCTTGAGGAAGATTTTGAGCAAGACCAAGAGATGTTATTTGGCAAACATTAGCTAGAGTTACTTGGGATTTTTTTGCCTAATGCATATAAATTGCAAGTTTTGGGAAATAAAACATTGCCTCCAGTGGATGTGTGGTTGCTTGTAATGGTTTTGGGCATTGAGGGCAGAGCCCTGGACTCCTATGTCCTATTGCTTACTGAGCACTACACATCTTGTGCGAGACTGTGTTTTTTTGACATTCCTAAGAGTTCTTTAACCCAACTGTGATCTACGACATGTGTTTCTGAACTCGTATTTTAATATTCAGGTTCGTGACCCATATCCAAACACATTCATATTTGAATTCTGCTGAGAGGGTTGAGGTCAGGAGACGCTATTGCCATCTAAAGAAAGGAAAGGCAATCTTAGCAAGGAAAAAAAAATACTCATCTCTCCTAATGGGGAATTTTTATTCAGCTAGTTCAAATACAAGTCAGATAGTTGCACAAATGTTGATCAGATATAACAAGCTATAAAAATGTCCTTTTTTTTTCTTTCATAAGGTGAAACTTACTGTGTGTAGGATTCCACATTCAGATATCTTCCATGCTAAAGGCTGCTCATGCTCCTGAAAAAAAAGACCTCAATGATTAAGTAAGTGCCAAAACTCAAGGGAAAAGATCAGGGAGGAGAAGGTGATATATGGTATATAGAGATAATCATCTTCTTGAGCTGCCAGACATCTTTTGTTGCTGAAGTACAAAGAACAGAGAATGCAGATTTCATTTTATGTCCTCATAACCTATTTTGTGGCATGAATGGCATGTATTTGGCTTATATTTCATGTTAGCATGTATTTCTGTTACATGGAGGAAAATGAGGGTCAGATAATGACCTCTGTGCTCTGTATACTTTTCATTTCAGCAGAAAATACTAGTTTGTGCCTCTGCTCACCTCTTTACACCGAGTTACAATGATTTTTTACTGAACTCCTAATCAGTTAGAGGACAATCAACCAGCATTTGGACTAAAACCGTGTTTAACCTGGATTCCCCTTAGCTACAGAAAGGCTCAAGTGAGCGAAGAGCTGCAGTGTTGGAGGAAAGGCTGTAAAAATGTTGTGTAGTAATTCAGTGGGGCTTGAATTTCTTTTTCAGTGAAAAAGGAATGAATGGATTTGGGAGAGAGAAGGGCTGGCCTGCTCTCTGAGGGAACTCCTGGTAAAGAGAGCTGGGACAACCACAGAGAGAAATGATGTATCTGAAGGCATGTGCTCTCCCCACAACAGAGTTCATTTTTTCTCACAGAGAATGTTTTCATGCTACCAAGTAGTACCACAGGGATGTCACTGGTGCAGCAGAATTTCCAGAGCAAGCGCTTATTTATTTCCCAAACAAGGATATTTCCTGTAAATACTTACTTGTGTACATGCCTTCCTCGCATTGCTACCATAGAAACATTGTCAATTTTCAGCTGATAGGACACCTAAAGGAAATTGATAAGGAACTGCCTTCAGGAGTGCTCTGGTGGATGCCAAAAGGGAGCTTTTTCCTGTCCTAGAGTGACCTCTGTTGCTTGCAGCACCATGGTGTGACATGGCAAAACACTGTATGTGTATGTAATACAGTGCCCTGTATGAAAATGGACACTTTGTGTGGGATTTTTTACACACACATATTGCTGTAAAATAGTGTCAATATACAGTGATGTGGCAACAAACTGGGTTTGAGTACTGATAATTTTATCTTGCAAGATATAACCAAAATAAGTACTGGATTTAGCAGGCACATTATTACTGATATTAAGAGATTTATATAAGCTTTGATTAAGGTGGATTTGGCTCAAAGGAGGTTTTTATTCAGCCTCCAACTGAATTAGGCCAAGTTGGCTACTACAGTAAGGAGCTACACTCACTGAAAATCAGCATTGGTGCAACTTACTTCAGTAGTAAATTTGACAAATGTGCTGAACTTTAAAAAATAAATCATTATAGAATTTTATTCAGCTGAAGATGAAAACAGCATCATGTAACTCAAAACAGGCAAACACAAATATGTATATAATCTATTCAGACTCAGCTCCTGTTCAAAAGATTAATTTCCAGACTGAATGTTCCCACAGCCTGTCACTTCTGCTTTTGAGATAAGAGCATTTGGGACATGCTTGTTTCTCAAGGTGGAAAGGATCACATTTTGATTTTTCTGTTTCAGTGGTGTTCAAAGGCCTGTTTGTGCTGAATTCTGCATAAATACAGAGGAAACTCCCAGTTCTGGAACTACAGAGGCTGAAAATGGAAGAAAACACATTCCTTGGGAGCTCTTCTCCAAAGCTGCTATGGGAGTCCTTTGCTCTGCACTGCTGCTTTGGGCACAGCAAATCCATTTCTGCCTAAGGAGCCCCTGAGGGATGGGATGGCTGTCACTATACAGCCCTTCTGCCAGCCTTGTAACTCTGTCAGTCTGCTAGGACAGTCCCCACAGCCTGAATCCTAAAATCACAGATCACCTGCTTCAAGAACATCTACTGAGGATGTAATTTTCTGTCATTTGGCCTTTCCTGGCCAAAGTTTGCCTGAGCTCTGCTTCTGAATTTTGGAAGAGTAAAGTCCAAATTTTAGTTGGGACTCCAAGACTCATCCCTCTGTAAAATCAGGAATTTTTTTTCTAATATTTACCCTAGACAATTTTTTCAGAAAATTTTTTCTTGTCCTGTTTTCAGTGGGCACAGGGAATGTTTGGATTGCCACTGTCTGCAGAGAAATCTTCATTATGGAAGGTATTTTCTCTACCTTTTCTCCCTTCTATTTTTCTTAGACCAAACATTCTGCATTCTTCCATCATTTTTTCAAACAGTTCCTGAAAATGGCCACATGACACTGAACTGTGAGACAAATGCCTTGTGTTTCCAGTTATGGATGAGCAAAGGAACTGAGAAATTGAAATTCAAAGAATTTCATCAAAAAGAAATCCAAAGACATGAAGCAATTTCCTAGAATTTCATAGAGAAACATTTCTCAGAAGAGGTGACTCAGTGAAGAAGATCTCCCATGGTGGTGGGAGAAGAGCCACCTCCATGGGACCTGCTGCTGAAGCAGATGTTGAGCACTGCATGCTGCACCTCTCAGCTGTGGAAGGATGTTACTTTTGGACAAAACCAGGATTTGGTTAGATATGTACAGAATAATTCCAGAATATTTTAGAGAACTGGGGTGTTACTTCTATGCTTCAGTAAACAGTTACAGATGTGTTACTCCATAATTGATCATTATGTCAGTATGCACAGTGCTAAATGCAGATAATTAATGTCACATATTGGCTGATTCATAACACTTACAGAGATACAATATGGAAGTGACATTGGTACAGTAAATTCTGCTAGGGTGTGTGAAGTTGTCTGCCCACATATGATTAATAAATGTGCTAACACTTTACAACACATTGTATGCTGCAACACACCTCATTTTCTCCTAACATGGCCCCTCCTTGCCCTGCAAAGATTACCTGTAACAACTTCTGTAATCTGCAGCTGAGTCACTAGATAGCCCTTTTAAAAAAACCTACACTTAAATAAAGATTTAGGTTGTTTCCCTGGCTGTTAATTTGTGCACATTCCTATTCTGCACTCAGTCATTAGTGGCTGCTAATATTTCCCCTTGGATTCCCAAGGATGAATCATGCTCTTTCTACTCTAGCATCTAGCTAGGAAGATGGCAATTGCCCAGGAGAAAAGCAAGTCCTGGAAGAGAGGGAAAGTAATGGTGAGGGAAGTCTCTATATTGATGTGAGGTCATTGAAGTCAAGAAAAATAAAAAGCCCATTGAACAGAAAGCACAAACCAGACCACACAACCTCCACACTTCCTCCCAAGGGCAACACTCCTGAGAACTGGGGTTGCAGTCATAAAGTGATCAAGAAAGCACAAGTCCTGCAAGAGAACAAGTCCAGCTGGGAAAAGTTATCTGTGCAATGTCCACCCTGAAACAAGTCAGAGACAAGTTCTGTGTAATGCTTAATTCTCTTATTAGAGTCCTTCCAGCCTGGGGGATTGAAGGGACCCTGTTTCATAGGGGTATCTAAATAACAGCCAGACATACTTCAGTGTGGTTGAAGAATTTCTGCAAAGGGATTCAAAGAGGAGCAACTGCAATAAAGGAGAATGATGGTACCCTGCACACTGCAGAGAGAATGGATCTGTAGTGTGCTGGGGACACCAGGTGCTTAATCTGTGTTTTGCCCCAGATTTTCTGGTGACCTCAGGAGAGCCATTTCCTCACACACACAGTAAAATTCTACAAGTGGTTTCAGACACATTTGCATCATGCTGCCTCTTACCACAGATGTGATCTCCAGCACCACATTCAATACTAGGAATTGCTTTAGCTCCCAGAAAATTCCTGGAAAAGCCTCCATCAGAGCTGTGTGTTAGAGGCAGGAGGCAGGTTCATCGATGCCCTGTGCTGTGGGGAGATGCTGATGTGCCAGTTCCATGCTAAGGGAGAAGCCATCCTTGATGTCCTGCAGAAACTGCCTTCCTTGAGTCCCTTCAGTGTCTCTGAAGTTTCCCTCTCATGAGGGAATGCTAGGTGATGGTCCCACATCCCTGCAAGGAACTGGCTCACAGCATCTGTGCTGCTCATGGAAAGCTGCACCAGAAGGGACTGTGGAAATCTTCTCAGTCACATGGATTCATCCAGAATTTCAGGCCCATTAGGGGACACACTCATAGTTACAAACTTATATTTGCTTCCCTGCTGGTGCTCCCTTGGTCAGAGCAGGGGCTGGAAAGTGCATGTACTGACTGTCTACCTTTGGGTCTGTGGAGATGACATCTGAGATGCTCTAAGGGCTTTTTGGTCTGTTTCCAAGGGATGAACACTTCTTCCACTTGTGTGCCACGCTGTAGCCAGCTACTTCTCTCCTGCAGGCTGGCCAGCGAGTCACTGCCAGGAGCTTGGGGCATGCCAGGCAGTTCCTAGAAATGCCACTGGAATTTTGAATGTTCCTTTTGGCCCCTTATCACCTTCTAATTCATTGCATCCCTTGAAGAGGAGAAGCCAGACCAGGTTGATACAATCTTTCATTCAGGAAAATCACTTTAAGTTAAACCATGCCTTCACTGTGAGGACCCTCAGTGACCATGGGCCCTTTGCTTGCTGCTGACAGCTCCTTGGTGGCTCTGTCCTACAGCAGGACCAGCACTTTGGGTCTAAGCTGCTGTGGTGGCAGCAGGACTGGATTTGCCACAGCAAGTATCTGGCCATGTTCAGTGTTTCATCCTGGGGTGCCTGAGTCGATCTGTGCCTGAGAATTTGTTTTGTTTATATACCAGCAGTGGAGGAATGAAATTGAAGCATTGGTGGGAGCATTAAGATCATGCCTATCAGTGGTGCTAATCTTCTTTTAAAATGTTGTATGTTTGTGTTGTTCATCAGTAGGGACATCACTGAGCTACATCCTTTGTTATTTCCTGCCTCTGTAGGTTTTCCCAAGAAATCTGTTTCTGTCTGTGCCTATAAAACACAGCATAAAGCCATGGTTTTAAACACAGTGATGAGGGTTGCACAATATTTTTAACCAGGAGAAGCCAATATTTTGGAGTAGTTGCTCCTCAGCAGCATCTACTGCTACACATATTCTACACCAGGACACTTTTTGCCAAAATAAACTCATTTATATGCTAAATGTCCTTAAACTAAGTGCCCTACAGGAATTCTAGCCTTCTGTCCTCCAATTTGCCCCTCTTCTATTTTATTCAATGTCCAAAGCCATTCTTCACAGATGTCATTTTGCTCCCAAGCAATTGCCCTTGTGCTCCAGTTTCTAAGAATAAAAGTGAATTCTGGCAGTGCAACATTTCTGAGAAATCCCCAGTAGTGGAAAAATAGCTGGGGGGGACAACAAAGAGGAAGGAAAACTCAGTCATGAGGAACAACTATAAACAGCAAGAGGGACTGTAGATAGGGAAAAAAATATGTCAGAGATGGTGAAACAGGACTTCTCTACTGTAAGTACATTTATGTTATATTTGGTGGTTTTTTTAAAAAAAAAAAAAAATTGTAAAGGTCTGCTTCAGGTTATTTCCTAGCATCAGACAAGTGGCAGTAAGTAGCACCTGCCCTCAAGGTCAGCTAAAACATTGAAATAACCCAAAGTAAATATGTGTCCAGTCTCTCTGGCACCTGGATGAAACACCCCCTGCCCTGTGGTCTGGTTATCCTGGGAGCTTTCCATCCATTTGTCTTTTTAAGTTCTGCCAGTGGCACAAGGCTGGGAATAGCACAGGGGTGTTTTGGCATTGCAGCCAGGAGACAGGAATCTGTGCCTGCAGGAGGGGGTGGTCACTGCTGTCATCCCCAAAAGGGACCCACACCAATGACCCACCCCTGTCAGTGGGCTGTGGCACCACGTGGTGATGTTAGCTGTCCTTTTGGATGTGTTTGGTGTGAAAAACGGGTGAATGAGGGGCCTTAGATTTCCTGCACTGCCCCATTCAGAGCCCTCGCAGAGCTCTTGGACTCCAGAGCTGCTGCCACGTCTTGAACTGCACCTTTCTGGAGCAGAAGTTCATGGCAGGTCCCTGACCCACTCCTCCAGGTGGGACAAAACCATGACACCGTCAGGGAATGGTGCACAGCAAGGTTTAGAAGTGTTTAGAGTGACAACATTTCCCTGAGTAGCTCCAGCTGAAGTGGTGGGGGCTCTGCCAGTGCTGCTGCTGTGGGCAGGGAGGATGCAGACCCCCAGAGTCCTTCCCTGCTTGCCTCCCACCCTGCCATCCTCAGCCTGACTTTTCCTGTCTTCTGAGCCATCCCTGCTGCCCCACCCCAGTAATCTGCTAAGGCGGTTGGGTAATTAATCATTTCCTAATGAGGGTCAGTACCTGCATCACTGTCCTGCTGCATTCATCCCTCTCCACACTGCTCCTGTCAACTACAGAATACTTTGGGTTTACATGGCAGAAAATCAGGAACCTTCAAAGGCTGCTGGAAATGTCTGTCATGTCCTGGAAGGCACCGATAGTCCACAACAGCCCTGCCATGGCCCACTGCCCCCCAGGGCTGTGGGTCCCTGCCCCAGTGATGCTGTGGGATGCCAGTCACCCCTGCCTGGCCCCACAGATGAGCCCCAGGGAAGGAGCTGGGCTGTGACCATGAAGGTGTGAGTGGAAAAGCAGGCCCCTGCTGCACTGCAGAGCTCAGCTCCTCAGATGGTCGCTGGGTCACAGAACAAAGGACAGAATTTCAGCTTTACCTCCCTTGTTCAGGTAATAGATGTGACCGAGAGCAGGGCAGAGAGCCAAGTAAATAACAAGGCCTCAGTAACAAGAGAAATCCAGCCTGCCTTTCTCTGATTGAAGAAGCCCTGCTGAGATAAATGCTCCAATCCATCTCTTCTCTGTAACAGGAGCTGGAAAGTGGGTCAGATCCTGCTGCTGGCAGTGCCGTATTTGGGGAGGTCTCTGCTAGGAGCTGACAAACGCCTGGAGTGATCAGAAAAAAATTCAACTTTGCTTCTCACAACAGAGCTGACTGAAATCATGGCTTCTGCAGGGAGGAAGATCGTGATGGACAAGCAGGAGAGGTGGGAGGCAGCAGGAGGCAGCACATGTAGAGCCCCACAGCCAGCCCTGGTCTTGCTGGACTCCACTCCAAAGTCACCCTTGTTGGCATTTGTGTCCTCGTGTCACCTTTCACTCCAGTGCATTGCTTGTACCTGCTTGTCTCTTTTTCCCTGAGGTGGTGAACTTTCTCCCTCTTCCCTCCCTAACAAGCAAGACAACGTACAGAAGGGAGAGGTGAGCAAAGTTTAACTGAAATGCCAAATGGGAAAGCTTAGAGGTTTTTAAAACTGTTTGGTTTATATAAGAATTTATTGGAAACTGGCACAAACAAGTGCCTGTCTGCTCTGAGATAGCAGAGCAGATGTGACAGAGTGGAAAACCCTCTTCCCTGCCAAAGTATTTGCTGGAGATTTGATAACAAGGTGCCATTGTACAACAGTGGGGAAAGGTCCAGAGTAGAAAGGAGAAAGAGAAGCAGCCTCCAGGAGGTGCAGGGCTCTGCCTTTGTGGGCTGCAGCTCCTCCAGCAGACACCCTGCCTGCAGACAGCAGGTAGAGCTGGTTAGATTCGGTGGGAAGGCAGCAGTCAGCTCTCCCATGCTGTTTCCTTCTCTGCAAACAGTGACAGACTGTCTCATCCCTTCATTTCTGTTAGAGGCTGAAATCTCCTTCTAGCTTTTCTCTGTACTGCTGGGGAGAACATTAAATTCAGCACTCCAAACGCACATTTATAATCTCTACCAAGATGTGAAACTTAAGTACAAGATCTTCAATTTTTAATATTGGTACTGACAAGCTTTCAGTATTTCCTGTGAATTTCATTCATCCCACTCATAATTCCCACTAGATACTAATACTGTGTGGTTTACAAACATTAATACTTAATGTTTTGCAAACACACTTGGTTTGGAATGCTGGCTATTGAATACAATTTCAAATTGCATCATTTCACTATAAATCTTTAACACATAAAGCAGCCTGTGACCCACCCTTAAAAGTAATGGTCTTATTTGTTTTGGCTCTGAAATGAGAAGCAGCTGGTTTTCTGTAGGAGGATGGAAATGTTTGGGCTGCATTCTCTTGTTCTCAAAACTCACCTGCTGGGTTTTTTTTTTTTTCTACTAAAGAAAATTCAACAAAAATTATTCAGACACAGAAAACACATCAAAGCAATAACTGCCTCTTTACCCTGACGTGGAAATAAGTCTCCCACAATCCCCCCAAAGCAGAGTTCAAATTCAAAATTCATAATCAGTCAAAATGAATCCCTAATTGCATGAAGGATGTATCTGAAGTCACACTTCCTTAAAAAGAAAACAAACTTAAATGGCAATTTATCCTAACACCCTTTACAAAGCTCATATGAGCAGACAGGTTTGATAAAATAAGAGCAATCCTTTAACCATGCCAATGGCATCTCAATTCCTTTCTCCACTCCAAGTTGCTATCAATTGTTATTTCTCATCAGGTTTAAAGAGATACTGGCACCTTGAAGTTCCCTTTAGCTGCCCATATGCTTTTATTCTGCAGTGCTTCCCACAGTGCCGGCCACAGGCTGTGGGTGCTTTCATTCATTGCAGCCAGCCTGAAACCCAGCGCCTGAGGCAGCACAGCCAGGAGCCGCTCTCCTCCTCTCCCCTTTCTCCAACAGAGTTGCTTTTAGCTCATTTATCTGCCTATTGGGGTGATATGTAATCAGAGCAGGAGTCCTGATGGGAAATACAAAGTGATTCTTTCGAGGGGTTGGCTTTGAAAGCCGCTGTGGGCGCTGATGAAGCGAGTATCACAGCTGCCCTTTCATTTGCTTTGCCTTCTGCCCTGAGCCTGGCAGCACCAAACAGGAAAAGCCTCTGGGATGTTCCCTGGCCCATCTTGCTTTAGTGAAATCTGGTAGTATTTGTGTCAGTACAGGCTGACTCCTCCACCCCACTGGCCAGGGGACCTTATATACTTCTATAGCACCACAGAGATCCAAGTCCCCATCCACTGAGTGTGAAAAGGTGGCACCTTTGCTGGAGTCAGAAGCCCCACTCTCAACCAAAATAATGAATGCTTTCATTCATCCATCTCTAATGCCAGCACTGCACAAAGAATGAAAAACAAATTCAAATCTTCATTGGGAAAAGTAGAGCCAGACTCAAAGTCCTAATTAATGATTGAAATTTGGTTTACCCCAGGCCTGCACTCCCCAAAGGACTTAAACTGCCGAGATCGAGAGATGGCTCTTGGAACCACCAAGACAAGGGAAAAAGTCTTGCCACACATCTTCCCACAAAATTCTTTTTAGTTATATTTAGTTTTCCACATCTGCTTGTATGCCCTCCCACATCATCTAATCTAATCATCTAAACCTTTATTATAAAGAGAACAAAAATAATTTATTCCTGAGTTTGGATCCTGAAAATACTTTTTTTCCAAAAAAAGGAGTCCAAGTAAGTGGGTAAGATGGAGATCTCCTGCCATGAAGGTGGATGAAATGCTGCAGAATTCGTCTACACACAAAAACCAGCTAGTGAAAGTGCAAATACAAACTAGAAAGTGGGAGGAATGAAAGCACCTCGTGGGCCAATGCAGGAACACCTACAGCAGAGCAGGGAACTGGAAAAAGACTCCAGCACTAAAGCCCTCATGCTTTGCTGACTGAAATGAACCCATGACCATCTGCTCCACATCAGGACAGGACTAATTGGATGATGCCAATGCCACTGTCTTCCAAGATACACCATTTCTGGGGTTAGTCTCAGAAATCAGTTTGCTTTTCAAAGAAGAAAGGCCCAACCCTTCATTCTGGGTAACAGGCTAGAAACTGATAGCAGGAGGTAAAGAGTCACAGAGAGGCAACAGCTGCTTCACACTCATAAGGCTACACTGAAAATTGAATTATTTGGGTTCTGAGTTAGCACTGGCACAGACTGAGGGAACTGCAAAACCAGGAACAGCATCAGCCCAGAGGGAGCCCCCCCCACACACACCCACTCAGTCTCTGTAGGAAAAGTCATTCTTGAAAATGCAACTATGGAAGCAAAATGTCTGAATTGTGACTAACTCTGGAGCTTGAATTTGACTCTGGAGTGCTTATACCAGCCTCTCATACTCCATGCAAAAATTAGTCAGGAAAAAGATCCTGAGAGCCAAAAATACCCAGTGTAATTCCTTAACTATTTAACTGGTAAAAACAATTGCCTGCCAAATAGAATCCCCAAATTTGCTCTGATTTGTACAAGGCATTAATTCAGGTTTGGCATAAAAGATACTTCTTCATACACCTCCAAAAAGGAGTGGAATCCTAGGAATGAGCACTCCAGTCCAAGACAGTTAGCAGTTCTTGTGACAGCCAGCTAGCACTATGTATGATGTAAAACAAAAACTTCAAATTCCTTTAACTGCTTCATTTAAATAGAAGCATTTGACAATGCCATATGTCAGCGAAATGCTCATTCACAATTCTTTTAGTACAAAATCTTTTTGCCATCAGTTTCCCATTTATTTTTCTCACAAGACAGAAATTAAACAAGTGACTTCACATTATAGAGCTCGTCACTCAGACAAGGATCTGTTTATACTTACATTGATCATTTAAAAAAAAAAAAAAAAGTTTTTACAACATGACATAGCATTGAAGATTCCAGATAAGCTACTCTTAGAGGGGCTGGGTAATGATTCTTTACATGTGATTCCATCCTGGAAGTTTGGAGCAATTTTTATTTTAGTGATTAAAATTTTACTAGTGTGCCTGCATGTACCCACATACTTCAGTACATAAACACCAGGCAGACACAGAAATATCAGCACTGGATAATCTGGTAGAAATCAGGGAAAAAAATGCAAAGTGAAATTTACCTTTCTGCTGCCACTACTAGTATTTGCCTGTCATGTTTTTCCAGAATTCAGGTGACAAACCTGTATATAAACAACCCTGCAAACTCCAGTGGAGGTTACATGGTGAGGAACCACTTCTGTGCTTTGAACACCTGATGAGAACTGGCACTACAGAGGACATGAGAGCAACTTTAGACAAGCAACATACACAGCACATTCACCAAAGATAGTGCAGACAGGTTGTTCAGGTTAGCAACTCTGGCACTGAAAGGAAATGCATTTTGCTCAGAAAGAACAAAAAGGCATAAGCTGTATTTTTTATTTTAAAAAAGATCACAAAAAAAACTCCAGAAAATCTTGAGCAGAATATAGAAATGTCTTTTGTAAACAATTGTCTAAAGTACATATGCTGCAGGAGCCCAACTCAATATTCTCTCACAAGGTAAGTTTTTGGTTTTTTTGACAAGATTTAAGTCACAACAGTCAGTTCTGCCGCATGAAATGAGCTTCTCTGAAGCCTGAGTTGACAGCATGTGACAAAAGCTTGGTATTGTCTCATTTATTACAATAACTTATTTTCAGAAATTACCCTGGAGACTGTTTAATCCCCAGCATTACACATCTGAGCATCTCCACAACCTGAGGAAAATTAAGAAGAGGAGAAAAGGAGTAAGATAAAAATAACCTAAAATAAGAACATTTGCAAATATGGTAAGTTACGGGGGGAAAAAAGAAGTAGTAGAAACACAAGGAATAGAAACACTAGAAAGCAAGGTGCCTTTTTTCTTTCCCCAAATTTATCTTTCTTCAAAGAATGGCAGTTTAGCCCTCCCTAAAGAAAGCTTCATGGAAAAGGGAAATAAATAAAAGTTATAGGAACTCAATTCCCATTCTAGCCTACTTCCTTTGAAATATACATTCTTCCTTATATTTATTTATGCCTATTGCCCTCAGTCATCCAGTCTCTGAAATGCATTTCCATCAAGCTTCTGTCTCTCCAGTCACCAACATTTACAGTGGGGATGATTTTCTGTGGCTTCAACCACTGAACAAAACGCTTCATTTCCAGGTAACTGCTGTGCTCACTGTAAGGAATCCCTGAAATGAAAACAAATCACAGCCATCTGTCAGTCTGCTTAGCTTCCTCCAAGCCTTACAGCTAAGAAAAACTTTAGATAAAAGGGTTTTTTCAATTCCTATTTGGGATCTAAAGTTTATAGCTAAGATGAAACTTAGCCTACACCCCTTTCTCCCGTCCAGTTTTCCCTTCTAGGAAAATTACTTTGCATTAAGTCACGAAGTCATTCATCAGTGCAAACTAAGAAACATCAATGCCCTGGTTAAAGGAATGGTAAGGGATTTAGCTCCACCCACCAATAAGAACTGAGAGGAAGACATACTCTCTCAGAGACAAGTAAAAGACAGAATAAAATCTTAGCTCTGGAACTACACTGCCACCAGCATCTGTCAGGCCAAGATTCCATCCCTGAAGTCTCTACCTGTATCATATGAAAATCTTTATTTGCATGTCAAGGACAGGTGCAAAATATATGCAAAAATCTGCATTTATGGTGTTCTTGTTTACTTATTTCACAGATCTCTCCTGAAAAGATCTGTTCAGTTTTTCAATGAGTTACCAGAAAAAGCAGCAGTTACAAAAATCAGTAGGAGTTTCCAGAATAAAAATACGGAAAGCATCCACACAAAGCTAAATGCACTGAATCTTTGCCACTCATACCATATATAGTGATTTTCCCTCTTGTCTGAGGCTTGATATCCTCCAGAGAAAGGCATGAATCAGAGTAGGTCCACCCCGTAGGTTTGAAAGCCAGAATTTGATCAAAATTCTCAGAAAACCTATTCAAGTGATCTTGCAAGCCCTGTGGGAAAAAAACATAACATATAATTAATCCCATTAAATAGCTAATTAGACTAAAAGGTTGACCATTTCATGATGGAGAGGCTTCAGACTACATTTTATTTTCATGTGCTGGTATTTTTTAATTTTAATGATCATCTACCTTGAAATTATTAATGATAAATATTGACATTTGCAAAACAACTTGTTCCTTAGGATCTCAATTTCTTCATCTGAATTAGGCACATATGAACAGCTATGCATTACAGATTAGAACACATAAGGAATAATCACACCTTCTTATAAGACACAAATCATTCATTTCTGCTTCTAAACTAGAGGTCAGCAGCTGAGTGGAGATAGAAGATGGTGAAATTCTGCTTCAGTGCAAAATTATCTGGTTAATTTGCAGTGCCACAGTGGTCCTGACACCTGCTTATGCCCAGAAGTAACCAAAGTCAATTAACCTACCCCAAAAAACTTACAGCAAGCCAGCATGAGCTGAGTATTGCTCTGAGCACTAAACTATCTTTTACCACCTCTCCAGGACAGGAAGGAAACTACCTCTCATCTTCTCAAAAAAGAAAATTACCTTGAAAAAGTTTCCAAGTATGTACAATCCTATTCCTGGATACACCAAAGTCAGTATTACTTCAAGTTAAAAATAGAAAATCAATTTCATGCGTCCTGTATAAAATCTTACCGGCAAATTCCTAATTTGAAAGCCCTACAAGGTTACAGAACTCAAAATCATAAACTTTATATTAGCAGGAGAGAGAGGAATACAAAATAAGAACAGATTAAAAAGGAGGGTAGAGGGGGATAGATGAGCTGTGATAGAACATTACCCAGCCTGTCAGACACTCGACAACTATAAAACAAGGCAGCAGAAAAGTGCCCTTTAAGAAAAAGTGTTTAACAACATCTTCAGTACACTGTCCAGTAGCAACATACAGAATCCATCAAACCAGGTACATAAAAGAATTTTTAAAAACCCTACCACAGCAGACATTTCATTTAGCAACAGGAATTATGGCTCACTGCTATGACTTTTGATACACTGTGAACGTTCAGTCCTCACTTGATTAAAGCTATAACTGTAGCAGTCTAATTCTCCTTCACACTTCATTTTGGGAGGATTAACATAGATTAAGGTAATTATTCATATATTTGCTCCCCTTGCTCTAATGAAATCTAAATATAGGAATTCAAATGCAATGATCATTATATTAACAATGCTAATCTGCTTTTAAATTTTGTTATCAATCAAGGGTGTAACATTCACACTAAGGATGCAATTTCAATCTTATAAAAAAATTATTTGTGCATTTCAATCACAAGCACTTCTGAAAGTCTCACCTCAATGCCAGTACAAGACCTTGCTGAGTTAAACAACGTGGAAGAGATTCACAGACCCACAGAACTCAGTTCCCTGGAAATCTTCCACTGCATAGTGAAATTAGCCAAAAGCCTCAATTTTTGAGTAACAAAAAACTGTTTGTTGCAAAAGAACCATACATACATTTTTGGAAAAGATGGCCTCCTTCCCCAAAACAAGTGACTACAGCATTTGCTCATAGCAAGTCCATTTTAAATACACATTCCAATTTCTTCGTTTATTGCTTTAGCCAACACTGTTCTAAACCTTCTTCCTTTTGAATGGAAAGTATATTTCACTGCTACACCAACCTCCTTCAATCACCATGACAGCCTGATACTCAGAGTGTCGCTAAAGTCAGCAGCGTACACAAACAGATTCCGTAAGGTAGAAAAAGACTCAAATATCAAATATTTAATTTACCACCAGCCCTAACACCATTTAAACTCATCTGGCTTTTTCAAGAACAGCCATTTGTCAGCACATACAGCAATCCCTGTATTTTACTGAGGTAAAACCAAATACTGCAGTGAAGTACCACATCTCTGGGGTGTTTTTTTTATATTTTCTTAATATAGATCAAATCCAAAAGTAAGATAAATAATCATATGAGCTCATCTTTAAGCATTTAAAATTCTCCACATTTTACTGACAGTACATTCCACCCAGGCACTACTCTAGGAGCAGCCTCATTGGCAGTTTGGCACTCTGGGAGTGTCCCCAGCTTACACGGGCACAACATCACTAATGATGGCACGAGAGCACACTCAACTCCACACCTGAGGGCACAGCCCCAGCACAGAGGGTCCTGCTGTCAGACCAGGACTCTGACCCACTAGATCTTGTGCCTTTCATCTTTCCTGGCCCTTTTCAGGGTCCAGGCATGGCTTTTGTCACACTGTAGATTTGTCCAGAGCCTCCTGATCTCAGAGGTGAGACCCTGCATGACACAACTGCCTCCCTCTGGGAAGCAAAGCTGCCTTTGAGGGTTGAACCACCCCCTGAAAGTCCAGCTGTGTCAGTATCCATGCATGCTGGGACAGGTGACTTAGCAACCCAGAAATCTGCAGAAGGAACTAAAATAAGTTACTGTTTAAGACAACACACCACACTAAAAATAAATCCATACATATTTCCATTACTCATTTTCTGCTCCACCACAGAAAACATCATGGAAAAAAGTTAAAGCATTAAGATACTAAGTTCCATCTCCTGCAGCTCCATCCAAACCATATAGCCTTTTTTACTCCTTTTTAGGTCAACTCTGACCTTGACTAGCCCTGCAGCTAAATACCATCTTGCTCTGAAGGATTTGCTTGAGATGGCACAGCAGGCCTGAAGCAAAACAGGAAAACGAATCCAAGCCTGTAAGGCATAAACAACCACTGATCTTTTACTTTCTTCCAGGTTACCTTTAATCTAGAGCCTGCTGCTTTACCTTACTGCCCTTAAGTATTTTGTAATCTATTTAGAATAACCTAGGAATTAGTCATCTTTCCAAACTACGAAATTCCCCAGAAAAAATGCTCAACAACAAAAACTCAAGTCTCAACCAAATGTACATTTGAAATCAACTCAGATGAAATAATGTTTTAAAATTCACTGGTTTACTTGCTTTTGTGACAAATATTAGAGAACTGGTAGTTAGCCATGCCCATAGGCTGCCTCCAAACAGAGGTTCACAGGCATAAAATCCTTTTAGACTTTTCCTACACTGGACCAGGTAAAAGGCTGAAACAGGAACTCCACGTCACAATATATTAATTGCTAAGAGGACAGATCAGGCAGTCATTACATAAATCTACTTCAAAAAGGCCTGCAAAGAGCAGGTCTTTGAACAAGCCTCACCTTATCTTGTACAAGCACCACATGATGTTTGGAGAAGTTATTAATGTTTAATTGCATTTCATTTTCAATGTATTGCTACACGTCAAAGCTCCAATAAATAAATATGATCTGACAAGAGGTTAAAAAGCACCAAACACAGCACTGGTTGGGAGGAGCCAAGAGAATTCTACTAGCAGGTTCATCAACAGAGTCCATTTTCTGAACTTACCTTAAAATTAATTTGCATCATGGGAAGAACATGAAGCAAAGTACCCTTCCAGTCCACGCTGATGAGGGAATTAACAGCTTCTGACTCCAAGCACTGCAGGGTTTTGTACTTGTCACGGGACATACTTGCTTTTGAGCCCAGAACTTCAGCAATTGCTTTAGGATTCATTAGGAAGAAATCAGATAAAGAAAATTGTAAGAGTTCTTTTTTGGCTTGTTTTGGAGATAGTCCTGATTATTGTACAAGATAATTTTGACTATTAGAAAAGAAATCCATATTCAACAGGATATAGTGTTTTGTATTCTGACATTAAGAGAATCCTAATGGGTACTAAAAACATTTGTCCCCCACATTTTAGCAGCAGAATTTTGTATGACAAATTGAAAACAAAGGAAAGGTATCTTGATAAATTCTAAGTCACATTTCTTTGGTAGAATGTTACTGAGGTGAGCTGGTATTTATTCCAAAGATATCAGAAACATTCCAGTTTTGGAATATGTGATATACAGCCCACACTGAAGACAGACTAGATTTCAGTGAGAGTAGGTCTTGTATTGATGATTTTGAATATACACAAAAGCACAAATGGTACACATCTGCCAGCTCTGAAGCAGACATTTGGGCAATCATGTTGGTTCCTGGTGCTGTAACTGAGTGAAGTGTAGCACACAAGATCTTCATTTAGTCAGAAAAGATAACTAATATAAACTGGAAGGAAAAATTCAAAATAGAAGTCTAAGAATAACATCCCTTTGCTGTTTCTTCACAGCATGAAATTATTAACAACAAAAACGTCATAAAGACCTCATTTATTTAGTTTTTTTAATCACCCTTAGCAATTTTCTCACCACAATCAATTAAAGAGGTTCATACAGTTAGTATCTAAATGGGCCACATGTATATTCAGTGTGGGGGGAAGGCTGTAAACACGGTGGAACACTATTTCTTCCAGACAGTTAAAACTTACTGATTAGAAAACTAAAAAAATAGCAGGAGGATTATTAAATACATTTAATTTCTTTACACAACATCTGAACATTCAGACTAAACCTTTTATATCTTCAATAAAGCCATCTTGTGGCTTCATTATTATATAATTATATATTAAATTAGTTATTTGATCTAATATACTTCTTTTACATACCTAAGAAGACTTTCTCTTTTCCAATGGAGTAAGTGCCACAGACAACTAGAGTTCGTGGGTTTAAAGTCACCGTCTCAAAGGCAATGTTAACAGCAAACTGGATAACCTCTTGTTGTGAAGGAAAAGTGTACTCAGGGCTACAGTATCTGGGGCATGGAAACAAAATATATCACTTTGTTATAAAAGATAAAAGACATCTGAAATTACCATGAAGGCCCTCAAAACTCCATGTACACAGTCAGTGAAAAAGACATTATTCTTCTATATAATTGCAGTCTATTAGAAACACTGAGGTGACCAAATTGTTGCAACAAAAATTTCACTGAGAATACCATTTTCTCTACAACTATTCACTCTGACACTGAATTCTACATTTTCTTCTTCATAAATACCAAATGCTCTTGCAAGCTAGATATCTGTATCACGTCCTGATTATATCCTTACATCTATTTTTTGTCACACACGCAAACCATAATATAAATCATTACTCATTCACAGAAACACATGGAACAGAAATAAAAGTCTGCAGCTGGGCATTAGTCATAATTCACACAAAAACAATTTTAAATACATGAATCAGAGAAAGGTCTAATGAAAATCCCCAAAACTGATTCAGCCTTTTGGCATTCTTTCACCTTTGAATTCCTTCACACCTCTTTTCATAACAGAGTTGAATCCACTGAACATTACTGTTCCATAGACCTCTTGTTTCAGAGCAGAATATTGAATGTATGAGTTTTGACACCCAGAATTTAATACCACTTATAAATAATAATAAAAAAATCTAAACAGTGATCTGAGCAAATATTTCAGCATCTTTTCCACCACCCACTTTCATTCTCTAATGTAACAGCATAACCAATGAACAAATGACACATACATGGATCTTAATAAATATCTGCTTTTATTCAACACTAAATAGAACTAACAAGTGTTACCACAGCAATGTCATTTACACTTTCATTTATTCGGTTTATATAAAGCCTTACTAAACAGAAAAGACTAAGATTAACAGCAAAAAAAAATCCACTTCTAGACAACTTACGTGGTATCAAGGTAAAGAGTGTGAACTTTCTGGCCCATCAGAGCAGGGTAGCGCTCCATGGAAGGGTCTGCTCTGAAGTCCCCTGTGTGCAGAATAACAGCTCCACTTGGCAGGTAGAAAAGGATCATTGTTGCACCTGGACAACTGAAACAAACAAAAAAACCCACAAAAGAACCAATTATGTCAGCTCTCTATATTGATAAACTACTTTAGGAGATAGACTACCCTTCAGTAGTAGAAACATGTGCAGAGTAGCATTTTAAATCATAGCTACGATGCAGACTAATTTAGCTAGAAATTCCTGATTTCTAAAGGAATTCTGCAGGTAAGCCTATGGCCACACACAAGCTTGACTTGTGTTCTCACCTAAGATGGGAAGAAGAAAAAAAACACAAATCAACAGTAAAGCAATCAAACATTAACTGCCTTTTTGGGACACCCCACCTTCTAGGCACAACAAAGATCCTGCCTCAGTTGCAATCTTCCTATTATTTGATTCAAAGGGGAAACAGCATACCAAAGAGAAGCAGCATTCTTGTCCAAGAGAAACAGAATTGTATTGCTGCAGACTCATCTTCCTTCCTGAGGGACTTACTGGAGCATTTTCTTTTAAATTCAGTTTGCAGATTTTAAATGCTGTCCTAAATCCAGAACTCCCTGTTAATAAATACAACTCCCTTACTGGGGACAGTGAACCCATCATGCCGTCTGCAGTTGCTTGCCAAAGTGCTCTGAAGGGCAAGAGCTCAGACTGGAAAACCTGAGTGGGACTATTTAGATATCAGTCATCTGCAAAGGGTAAATGAAATCTCAAAAAAAAAAAGAAAAACTGGCATGAAACACAGTTAACATAACAGAATTAGTGAACTCTTCAAGAAGCTGAACTTGTAGCTGAGTAAGGCTTTTAAATTGAAGCAGAGAATCGGAGGGACAAACAGGAAAAATAAGAAGTATACAAATTACACAAGCAACAAGGCTTCCTTCATTCCTAGAGAGAGCTCTCAGAGGACTTCATGCAGTTTTATCGCTCCAAGCATAAACACATCCTACACTAAGCAATGTTCAAAGCAGTTGTGACACAGTCCTGCATTTCAATATATGTACTGTAGGGAAGGGAGTCTTCCTCTAGACCACAGCCAAAAAAGTACCAAGAGACAGAACAACAAGAGCACAGGACTGAAAGTCAACTGCTACTGAACTTTAAATCCAGCATTACCACATAGTGCCAGTCTAACAGACAAAATCTCACCCTGTAACACAAAATTCAGTATTCAGTCCAGATTTCAACAGCCTTTTCTTCAAAGTTCAATTTTCAGAATGTTACCTAGGTTCTGTCTCTCACATGATCCAAAGTACCACATTTTTCTTTAGCTCAGGATTTCCCCTATCATCAGTTCCAGCTACAGAAACCTAATGTATCTGATAATCAAATCTACTAGGTTCCCAACTAGACACCAAAAACCAGGAAGCATCCAGACCACTACAAAATCATTCAACCTCTCAATAAACATAAAAATTATGGAACTACATGTGGTTAACACAATGTACACAAAACCAACTTAATTAAATTCAAAAAAGCCCGTTTCATTTTTGAAGATAACTCACCTATTTCAAAAGCTAACTACCTGTAAGAAGTTTTCCACAAGAAATGCAGGGATACCTACTGATTGGCATCGAGCAACAACACTTTGATCCCATCGACCACACATTGCGTGTCCATCGGCAGCACATGGACATACTGCTCCTGGACTCGGAGTTTGCTCTTCACCAGATTTCCAGTTACCTGGAACACAGAAAGGATTTAAAACAGGAACAAAATCTAAAAGAAGCAGTGTTTGTTTTAGAAACAAAAGCTCTCAAAGCCAGTCTGGCTTAGAGAGAAACTGTAAGGCCCTGGGTATAATCAAGCCTTTCATCAGGATTTATTTCCCAAAAAGCAAACTGAGAAAAGCTGTCTTTGGATAGCAAACTTTTAAAAGCCTGTCAACAGGCTATGGATTAGAATCAGAAAGGAGGCAAGCAAGGGGGAAGAAGATCTGTTGCAGACTATCAAATCATAAGGAAGAGGTGGGTAAAACCTTCTTTAAACAAGTGAAGAAGCTTCCAGGTAACAGGCCCCCAGATCTTATCATGGAGGACTAAAGTCACTCCAACTGCATGGGCAACACAGGACACAAGCACTCCAGGAAACTTCCAGAATGAATCATAAATAGTTTTTTTTGATGCAAACTCTGGATGTGCTGATTAGGCAAGGTGCCCTACCATGTTACAAGCAAAGAAGAGCTGGTTGGAAATACAACAGCTAATGGCAGTCGTGGCCGTTCAGCAGCCACATTGTACAGGACACAAAGCATCAATCTAAAATAATTCCATTTGCTTGACATGGAAAAGAGATGATTCATGCAGAATCTATTTCAGATGTCCATCACTGGAATGCTTACAGAAAAAACTGAGCCAGATTCCCCATGATGCACACAAAAAAACCCAAAAACCCAGCTACAATGTCAAATTGCAAAACCAGAAATTTCAAATGTATTATTAGGGGAAAAACCACCAGAAAAGGCAAGGACTGCAACAGGTTGCAAGACGACAGTAAAATCTGGCCTATGTTCAGAATTTGACTGACAAAAGACTCCCTGCAGCCTGATCTAACTTTGAAGGTAGACCCACATTGTGCAGGAGACTCTATGTGACCTCTAGAGAGCCTTTCTAAACTTGATTTTTTTTTTTCATGGTAGCTAGTCAGGGAAGTTTTACTAATTCTCTTGATCAGTCAAATAAGGGAAGGTTTTCTCAGAAACAAAATGCACTTTCCCATGTATATATCCACTGACCCAAATAAAGGAACCACTGATCTTCTATTTACTCCCACCAGTACAAAAGTGATTACAGCTGCACATGATGGTATCTAGCAATCTTGAAAAACCTTACCTTATTACAGTAGATGGGAAACCTGAAGTTTTTTGTAAGTCCACAATAGTGGTCAGAGTGAAAATGAGTAAGGAAATAAGCTGTGCAGCCTTCAATTTCTCCATACCGGAAGGCATCAACTGTAAAACCAGTTCCTGCAGCAAAGAGGGAAGAGAAGCCAGTCAGTAAACATGAATAGTTCAGAACCAATTTTTAATCAGATGTTGCTTCTGTTTTCTTTCTTTCTTTCTTCCCAACTAAAAGGTAATAGTTACTCTGCATACAATTGAAGGAGCCATTCACAGATTAACCTGTTTTGTGTACCAGTCAACAGTTGCAAGAAGAGATTTTTCACTTACTAAAATAAAAATTTCACAAAGTGTTCACAAATACTTTCAAAGAACTCCCAAATATGTTGTTCAGCTTCCCTCTTATACAGATGGCAGCTGGTTAAGAAAATAAGACACGTTTATTTGCATTCAACTGGTATTTTTGAAATTTCACATAGATTGAATTCTAATACCAATATCTTAACGCAGAACAGGTAACTGCAACTAAACAGAATAGCGTTTTGCAATCAAACTGCAATTCTTCAATTATTCTAAATTTAATCTTTCTCTTAAAGCATGCCATAACAATTATTAAGCAAGCAACCTGGGGTCTTCAAACCTATCTGCTGAGATGAAACATGGCTGACTTGGCATCATATGCTTTCAGTGTTTGCATAAAGATGTTACATAAAGAGAGATGTATAGAAGACAACCCTTCTCTCTGCAAATGCCTCTTTTTAAATGCAAACAAACTGATTAACAGTCCTTTTCCATTGGGTTATACTTAAAACCACCAAACTGTACACAGAACTAATTCAGCTGGTGGCACTCAAATGTTTTTCATTTTATGTTACACAAATTTCCCAGATCTTCTAGGAGAATTAAAAATAGTTACCCTTAATTGAGGCTAGAAGTTAAAGTCAAAAAAACCATAGCAGTCCGATCTAAGCAAAAAATCCCTAACCAAAAACCCCTCAAGTGTTTCAGAGGTACCAGACTCAAAACTGACTTTAGTGGTGTGAGCATCTGAGGTTTTTTAACATGCTGAACCATTATCCTTTAATTTACCTAATTGCGTGAGGAGACCCTGAGAAATTCTTGGCTGTTTTCTTAACTAAACTCTTCTACTCAGTTTCCTTCATTTTCATAGTTGAAATAATTCATATTTCTAATACTATTCAATTTCCAATGCAAAATTAAATTCAATTGTTTTAACTTAGTGTTAAGGAAATGATTGGTATTGACAGCACTATTTTCAGACACAACTGAAGCAATGCAAAAAAATTAATGTCAGGAATTAGGAGCATGTATTAACCAGATACATCTTCAAAATAATTTAAGCAAGTAGTTATCAAGAGTAAAAACACCAAAGTCCAAAATCAGGACAAGCCACAACACCTTAGCCAAAATAAATTAACTTCTACAAAAAACCAAGTTACCTCTCACCTGGTATTTTCTTGTAGAAGGGGCAGTGTTTTTTACTTGGTTCTTCACCTGTAGCAGGTAATTCTTTAAATTTTTTTCTCCACCTTCTTTGGCCACCAGAAGGTACATCTGCAATGGCTTCATTTTTAGTTGAACTTTCTGTAACTGCTTCTACATCTTCCACAGACCCTTCAGCCTTCCTTTTTTGCTGTCTGGGCCTCCTCCCATTAGGAGATATTGAGGTTGGCATCTGCTTTTTCTCATTCAAACATGGCTCTCCTTTGTGTTCCTCCTTTGCTTTGGGTTTTAACCCAAAGAAAACACCAATGTCCATTTGTTTAAGTTCTTTGGCAGGACTGGATTTAGTGTTCATAGATGCTAATGAAAGAGATGACACTGATTTAGAAGAGATGGGACTGGGAAAGCACACAGCAGCTGTACGAAGATTTCCTTTTTTCTCCACTGCTGTCTGCAAACTCTCCTGGCGAACTGTTTTTTCAATTGTACTGGCAGTCATTTTATCAGCATGAGTTAAAAAGTTACTTGGCGCCCTCAAAACATTACTCTTCTGTGTCAGAAGAGAACCAGCACCTTCTCTGTCTAGCAGTGACGATGTCTCAGTAAAACTCACATATGCAGAATCCAGAGCACGAGCACCAGCATCTTCTGACTCTGTGGTTCCTGCTTTGCCAGCAGAGGAAATAAATTCTGGCTGTTCAGCCTCCTTGTAACTAGAAGCCAAAGAGGACCCACTGGCTACCACCCCTCGCTGATCTAGATGGTTCAGTGTATTTTCTTCCTCACAGAGGGTTTTTTTAGCTATGAAATTTTCTATTTTTGTATGCTCATACTGAGGCTTCCTCTGTAAGAGAGGTCCATCAAATGTTTTAAATGCCACGGAGCTAGAGTCTCCTTCTGAGTTCAGCACTTGGAATAATTTATTCTGTGATACTTTCACTTTCTCCTCCTCTTCCTCTTCACTTTCCTCAAATGTACTTAGTGGAGAGTAAGAAATTTCACAGTCATTGAAGTCCACTCCTGACTGTAGCAGACTTAGCTGACTTGTATTTTTCTCAATACACAGATCTTTTCCTGTTTCACTTTTTTGAGAGGATGCAAAATCAAAAAATTCAAATTTACAATAATTATCTTCCATCTGTTGATGTTTTTCAACACCTGCAAAAAAGGAAGTACTCCCACTAGTTATATTTAGAGACTTCATTTGCGTTGAATTCTGTACCATTGATGCACAGTCATCACTTGGGACATGCTTTATTTCAGTAGAGGGTTTCTCATTCCATGAGGTTTCCTCTGCATAACCTGGGGAATAGCTGGGCTTTGCAGCAGTAGAACATGTCATCTTCATCTCTACAGTGGTTTCTGAAGAGTTCACAAGATACTCCCCTGCCCTGCTTGCTGCAAGTAGAAAATGGCTGTAACGCTTGTAGTGCGATGGAATGGTGGAGGTACACAGTAAACCATCAGGACACTCTATGGAGAGTTAAACAAAGGTTTAATGTTAATACCTTCGCAAGTATTGTTGGCACAGGTAAAATAAAAATCACATGTGACATAACATTTAGGAGCTTTTTCTTATAAGTACAGCTGCTGGAGGACAAAAGGCACAAGGAGAAAGTAATTTTCAAGCTACCAAGGCCTCTTGCTCTGCACTGAGAAATGAGAATGCTTCCAGCCTAAAATCAAACTGCTGCTGCTCAAACAGCACTATGAGCTATGCAGCACACTAACCACAAGAATACTTGACCCTGTTTCAATAATGTACTCTTGTAACCACAGCTTCCTGTTTAGAACTGTCTCATATTCAAGTAACAAGCTCAAGAGAAGTAGCACCAAAAGCAGCCAGTACATTCTGAATTAACCTGAAATTCTATTTCAGATTGTCTGATATTACACACTAAGAATATAATAAAAAAAAAAAGTTGTGTATTCGCCTATATGAAGAAAACATTCAGCATTAAGATACTAGGAAAAAAAATCTATAGCTCTTTCCTAAGCTCTTCCCACTAACAACTTGCCGGCCTAACTTTTCAGGCTTTTAAAGTGAATCCATAAACCCATTAGAAGGATTTTTCACCTGTTAATTATGGGAGTAAGATGGAAATGAGGTGTGAAAACACCTGCCTTAAATTAAAAGCACTGCCAAAATCAGCGTGAAAGGACAAAGGATATTTCACTGTTCTGAAAAAGAAACTCTAGGAAAGTTATCAAAATATAAAAAGGAGAGTGGTTGCATTACCTAAAATAGCTTTTACTCACGTTTCCTGACTGTATGCGTTCTGTTTTACTAAAGTTATTAGGTAAGGACATAAACTGGATACCTGAATCTTTTCAGATATGGTATTTCCCCATGAAACTAGAATTTGGAATGTGTCAATTTTTCCCTCTTGCACAGAGCTCAAATGAAAACAGCTGTCTTATGAAACAGGAATGTTAATCTCTGTTTCTCTATAAAATTTCTAAACCATACTGGCACACAAGCTAACATTTCAAGTAAATTGGCATATTTCAGCTTCCAAATGTCCATACACAACTGAAAAAAATCACATATCAACATGGATACACGCTAATAAAATCTGTATCTACAGAGAAAGAAACTTGATCTCAAAAGTAGCACCCTTGTGCCTGAAGGTTCTTTTCTGACATGGAGTAATTGTAATAGGTTTCATTATCTTAAACATGCACATTCAGTTTGTTCAATGAAATACTAAAACTTGATCAATAGTCGTGAAACTTTCTCAGAGTTTTGAGATTAGATTCTGAAAGGAGATTTTCATGTTAGATTTCCATGTTCTTCACAAAGAAGCAAAAATTTCATACAAAAATAGGACTGATTGACAACATAATAAAGCATGACAGAAGTCATACCAACTACCATTTCAGATTTTGAGCAGAATTTTAAAAAGCCAACTTTGCAGCAACTTTTCTTTTCATGAGAAGTCTGCAAAGTTTCTTTGAGGGCTTTTTTCTTACTCTATTCATACCTTTTTCAATGGGTCCTGGAGTTTCCAAACATTCATAGACATGCCACTGAGGTGTCTGGATCAGTAGCAAAGAGAAAGGCATCTGGCAGCTGGGGCAGAATCCATCATGAACGGGCTTTGCATTTTGTGAGCTCTGTTCTGCCAGGCTACTCGTGCTTCCCTGGGAGTGCACACTACTGTCTTCTTTACATTGATCCACATCCTGACCTGGCCGTGAGCTCTGCTTGGTTTTCTGTGATGTATCAGTTTTTTCTGTGGATTTTTTTTTCCTATTTCTCTTTCTTTTTGGCCTGCCCTTGCCATCACTTATTTCCTGCACAGGAGTAGAGGTGCTCTGTGAATTACCCTGATGCTTTCGCCTCCTAATGGATTTGTACTCCCAAATGTCCTCTTCCAATAAAGCATCATCAGACATGACAACACATTAAATACTCCGCTCTCTTTTAAGCAACAGTTCCCAGACCTGCCTTTCCTCCAGCTAATATATCTTCTCTTCCCTCCACTCTTCACTATCTGAGGAAAATCTCCAGAAGCCCATGTCAAAAAAGCAACACTGGGCCACAAACCAAGCAGCAGTCCCTGATGGGACAGGAGCATGGTGGATCCTATCCCAAAAATAATTTAATGAGCGTCTCTTTGCAGATTTGCAATTTCTCCTGTCACACGGGGTCCGAGTCTGCAAAGCCTTCCAGGGTGAGCCATTTCCTTCAGCTTCCCCCCGGCATCGCAAGCGCCACTCGGCCTCGGCGGGGACAGGAAGATTTTAAAGATTCCTGCCCGAGCAGGAAGATTTTCAAACAAAACGATGAAGAATTCAGCTACGGGATCGTTGTCGAGGTGTCCCGGGATGCTCCTCCGGAGCGTCCCCCAGGAGTGAGGGGGGATGTGATGCTCCTCCAGAGGGTCCCGGTGCTGCTCCACGGTGTGTTCCAGTACCTCCGAGTGTCCGGGATGCTCCCTGGGATGTCCCGGTGCCCCGGAGTGTCCGGGATGTTCACTGGGATGCCCCCGAGTGTCCGGGATGCTCCCTAGGATGTCCCAGTGCTGCCGAATGTCCCGGGATGTTCCCCGGGATGTCCGGATCCCGCCGATTCCGCGGGTGCCGCCTCCTCGCCCGTTTCCCGCAGCGGCCGCGCATTCGCTTCCGCAGATTCGTCACCGCGGCTGTCCCTCAACTTCTCCCCTTCTCCCATTATATGCCCCGCAAAAAGCCCAAATGCCACCGTTTAAATTACCGGAGCTTGTTTTCGACTTTTTCCGGTGCTACTCAATTTTTATATCTTAAAAACGCTAAAGCAGCCGGGCGGGAAGCACGGGCGGTGCTGAATCTGCCGCGCGGGAATCGCCACCGTGGGCTCTCTCTGGGAATGTGCTGCTGTGGATACCAAGGATACGTAAAAACAGCGAATAAGTGAGGAGGTCCAGCTTTAAGACAGACGAGTTATTGCGTGTCTGTGCTTTGTGGGTTTTTTTTCTTTTTCAGTCGCGGTTTTCCGCCCTGGCGGCGCGGGCGGTGCCGAATGTGCGGCGGTGAAGCGCCAGGCCGGTAAACAGCGCCCGGGTGAGGCGATGGCGGCGGGCGGGCTGGCGGGGCTCCTGCCCGCCCAGACACAGCTCGAGTACGCGCTGCTCGACGCTGACACTGCCCAGGAGAAGGAGAACCTGGTCTACCAGTACCTGAAGAAAATGGACAGCCGTGAGCGGGACCTGACGGTGCCCGAGCTCGGCGGAGGTGGGTGGCGCGGCCCGGGCGGGGCCGGGGCTGTCACCGGGAGAGGCGGCGGAGCCCCGGCTCTCCCCATGTGGGCTTTGCCTGGAGGTGCCGCTGCCTGCGGGGACCGGGCAGGGCCGGCCCCGTGAGCTGCTGTTTAAATGGCACTTGTACCTACAGGAAATGCCGCACCTGGAAGCACTAGGAGCGAAGGGCAAGGCAAAAGAGCCCCTTTAAACATTCTCTCCCTGGCTGCCAAAACACGTTGTGTAAAGCCTGTGTTCTAAATCTGCTCCAGTCTGTACTGTATATTCATATCTGTCGCCTCTGGTCATAGTGAGAACCTTGCTAACTCTCCCTGCGGTCTCCTGAGCTCTCTTGGTTTCCCGGAGCATCCTTTAGGATGTTCCCCAGCTCTCTGTCCCCATGACAAGCCGCGCTTGGCAATTTTCATGCCCCTGGTAATACAAATTCTGCTGGAGAGGTCATTTGTCCTCCTGCGGTGGTTTCCCACATTTCCACGTCTCTTCTTGTGCCAAGGGGAAATAACAGGTTAAACCTTGCAAGTCCTGCTCAGGGTCTTTTTAACATTTGAGAGGCTCCCTGCAGCGGGAGCTCACATCATACTGCAAGACAGAGACCTCGGGAGGTGAGCTTCAGGGTTAAAATCACACTTCTCTTAGGAATAAATAATGTTTTTTAACCAGTGGAGCAAAAGGAATGCTCTCTCTGTCTAGATTTGGGGCCCTGAGTTGAATTTTAGCTTTTGCCATTAGTATTGTTTCAGTGTTCTGTCAAGCCTTATTTTCTCCTCTAAAAAGAGCTCAACATCTATGAAAGGTATTTTAGTTCTAGTGAAAGGGGAGAAATGCTGTGAAATATATAAACTACCCTTTTCTTTTGAAAAAGCTGGGAGAATAATGCATATGCTTGAATTATTCTTATTATTCTCATCAAAGCTAAATGAGTATGCATCCATTTATGTTTATAAATATATGGAGATACAGAACAGTCCTCTTCTTAGTGAAACACAAAACAAGCCTCCTGCTGACTTGAGTTGGAATAACTTCTGGAGCCTTAAGAACTTATTTTCTGAAACTGTCAAAGTGAAAGTTCAAAAACTAGTTAGCTTTGCATTTTATCATAACTATCTTTTCCCTCTACAGTTTTCAGAAATGTTCAGAGATAGTACTGGCACACCACATTCTGGGATATTTATTCCTTATCTTGATACCTTTGATGGGATCAGAGGAGGAAAGAATGTTTTCCTGTCTTATGTCAAGTGGTTAAAATAAATGACCATGAGTACTGTTGTGCATATCTGAAAAAGTTGTATTTCTTCCCATGTGACAGAATTGATACCCGTCATTTCAAACTTTGAAAATCACAATCAAAGCTATAAGCACAAGAATATTCTAATGATCTTTGAAATCAGTTCTTTCCAAAACTGTTGGAAAAAATCATTAAAACACTTTTAAACTTTTAGTAGCCTTTATATTTTAAATAATTGATTGTTACCCAAATGGTGGGTCATAATGTAGGTCATATTTTAAAATGTATGATATTTGTTCTAAGGCTTACATGTTCTTTCAATTAAAAAGTGCTTGTGTAAAGATATAAACTGCAATTTCATTTTACAGTGAATCTTATTAATAATGTTTTAATTTACTAATTATGAAGAGTTGCAGAACATACGGATGAGTTGGACAAATAAAAAACTTTTTGTTTGCTTTTCTACTTGCATAAAAAGGGATGTCAAACTCTTTTTTCTTTTTTTAAAGTTAAAAGTACCAGGAGCATTGTGTGGTGTTGGTGCCTTTCCCTACCCTTCCCCTAATTGGCTATCACTGTTCTTTGAATTCCAGATTTGCAATGGTTAAACACTGAAGGTCCTATTTCTCTTCACAAAGACCTTTGTGGAAAAGTTGTGGTGTTGGATTTCTTCACTTACTGCTGCATCAATTGCTTGCACCTGCTGCCTGACCTCCACGCCTTAGAGCACCAGTACTCTGATAAAGGTAAAAGTGCTTTGGCTGGCTTGGAATAGAATTTCCTGGCACTGTTGCAGGCTGAGGAGCTGAGTCACTTTGTTGCTGGTTACTAAACTGCTGGCAGTATTTCAAAGGTGTCTAAAAGTGTCTTCTAATCTTTTAAGTAGCCTAAAAAAGGTGGCTGTGTGTACTTCCATCACATTTTTAAATGGGGTTAAATAAAGTTGTGTCTGTGTAATTACACAAACAGGATATGTGCTTGAAGCCCAAACCTGATGCCTCTATAAATAAGGCAACTTTTTGAAAGTTCAAGATTCAAGAATGTGAGACACAGGCTCAAAATAAATATAAGTAGGTAACTTTCTACCTTTGACTGAAGAACCAGCTCTGAGAAAAATATAGTAAAGGTGGTCAAATGGATATAGACAGGTGGTAGAATAGGATATAGATTTTTTTTTTTTTCATTGGAACTGGAATAACAAAATATGTAAGCTTGATGCAGATTTTTTTTGGTATTGGTATCATGTTGTGTGCCATTAATATCCCTGTATTCTAGAGAGGGAATTATGGTCTTTAAAGTCACATATAAAATGAAATCTGTCTCACTCTGACTGAATACAAATGCATGAAATAAAAATAATTTCTATTTAGAATGAAGTGTCTTTTCATGATGGTCTTTCAGAGATAAGCTGTAGTCTTACACAGAGTCTGTCAGCTACTCATTTATCTGGGATATTTTAATAGACTGAACAGGAAGATGAAGAACAGTGTTAGTTTCAGTCATAAAATATTGTATTAAATGCAATATATATGTAGTAAATAACATTATAATGTTTGATTCTCCATTGCTGTTTCTGATTGGTTTTAATTTTGGTAGTGTTTATTTTCATGTGTTACCTTTTTCACTGGAGAAAGAAATTGCAAAATCTTTGAAATTTGCATAGTGCTTTAGATAGCTTACTTAGTACTTCACTGAAGATTCAAACTAATTTTTCTACCTCAGAAAGCCTAGATGTTTGCTTTGGAGAAATTAGAGATGCAGTGTAATGTTTCAAATAATAGGAACTTTGTCTTATAAGGATAAAAACTTAGTGGCAGTTTTTGTGAGTGGGTCAGTTTTACGTGGAAGGTGAATGGCAAGTGATAAGGGGATTGTTCTGAATCAAGCATGTTGGGAAGAAGGTCTAGATACAGATTTTGGAAGATTATATTGGCATAAAATGAATAATACCTTTAAATGTTAACTATTTTATAGTATACTTGAGTGTAATAAGATAGCTGTCATATCCTTAATCTGTTTTTTAATGCTAAGTTGTTAAATCAGCTGATAACAAAATACTCATTTTAACAACCTCATCCCACAAGCTTTCTCCTAAAAGTGCTTTAATATCTCTATACTGGTGTAGAAGAAGCTGCACCACTCTGAACTAAAGGTCTGCTTGGAGACATATTTTTTCCTTTGACTTGTATTAAACTTTTGTGACAGGAGTAACTACTTTGCTGATGGGTGATAAATTATTTTTGTTTTTTAATTACCTCTGTAAGTTTTCTTTTTTTATTTCAGCTATCCTGTTGAAACTGGAGTGAGAAAAGAGATGTTTGGGGTGAGAGTAGAGGTAAAAAGAAAGAAGAACAGGTGTGTGTAGCATTAATCTTAAACCATTAGGAGGCAGAGGATAGCAGTTGGATTTAGGAAGAGATTAAGGTGCTTGATAGTTCAAACAAAAAGAAAAATACATTGGGTTTTTTCACTGTAGATCTTCCTTTTGGTTCTTTTCTGCTGTTTTAATGTCTTGATTGTCAGCCCTTTCAGGATTATTTAATGTCTTTTCGCTGTGCTACATGTCTAAATCTTAACATTATTGTAATGTATATAAATATATGAGGCAGGAAGGGTAGCGGGTTTTTAAGCCATAGAAAATTCTTCAATACATGGTCTTATATCAGTGTGCATCTTCTTCACCCAAGGTAAACAAGATTTACTAATTACTAGCAGAAAGGGGAGGGGAGAGTTGTCTGCTTGAGAAGGTTGAGAAAGATAAAAGTTTGAAAATAAAACATCTTGCTTGGGTAAAGCATCTGTCTCATAATGCATTTGGATCTCCAGTCTCATTTGAATACTTGAAGGTATATTGCCTACTTTTCCTCAGTTACAAGAATAAACCTTGATCTAGCTGACTGCACATTGTGTACATACATATTCTGTTCATACATGCTTTGATGACTTTTTTTCAATGTGGTTCAAATGCCCTTACATGGAGCATGTTGAAACTTCAGCTGTGTGATCAGCAGACAGTAGAAGTTTACAGCTAACATTATAAGAAGCTAATGATCCTAAATCATTATAAATATTATAGTACATGTCCCATAGTTCTATTGTCTGGAACTTCAGGAGATCTGTTTCAGAATGAAGACTGCTTTCCATAGGATTGAATGTCGCCCAGCATCTTTATCTGATGCACTCTCACTGCTATCTTCAGTGATGCTATTTCTGTGTTTCAAGTGGCATTCAGAAAGTTATTTTAAAGCCCAGTGCATATTCAGTTCATGTTATCAGCAGTCCAGAAATTACTTCTATAAGAGGAAGTACTTTTTAATATTCAGAAATAGCTTGGCATAAATCCAGTGTTGTGCTCTGCTGTAATTCTTCAAACAAAGTGTTTTAAATGGAATGCATATTGTTATTTCTGAGCATAGCATCCATCATTTCCACAGGAGTTTTCCTCATGAGGGAATGTTGTACCTTACTTGTGATGTTTAGGTGTTCACTATAGAATTGTCTTTCTAGCTTTAATGATGTTTTTGAAAGACAGATACAAGCTCTGGCACTGATCCCTTTACAGTTAAAATATTTGACCTGCTGTTTGGTTTTCAGCAGTTAATGGTTGTACAACTTCATCTGTCTGGTACTGCAGTGTTCTGCTCCAACAGGCTGTATCAGTTATCAGACGTTTTAATTGTGAAATTGTTATATTCAAACCTGCCTTGTTTGAAATGACTGTTTGTCATTTTGTCCTAGTTGTCAGTGCTGCCATTTTCATTTGAAATACAGAATACTGTATTGATTTCAGAGGCCTATTCGTAATATCTTTTACTGTTTATCTAGGAGTAGATATGTCTGGAATTTCACAATTGCTGTTAGTTTTGGCTTCTAGTTAACTGTGAAAAAGAATTTTCTAAAACATCATGGTTGTATATAGGAATCAGAAAACAAAGAGGTGTCCTTAGTATCTTAAAAAAACTCCAAACTGTCAGTTGAACAGCAACAACTTACCCACATTTATTTTTAAAGTATTTTCTAGCTTAGTATGTAGAGGTTCAGGAACTGAGAACAATTCATGTCAGCCAGCTGGGGAAGTAAGGGTCCTAAAATTTGGTAATTTTACCTAAGTGTTATTTCTGAGTTTCAGGATTTTCTATACATAACTATTTATATTCTTACTGAGATGTAATTGCTTTCTGTTTGTTCAAGTCCTCTCTCATTCTGGGAAGCAGTCAGTCAGATTATGAGATGACTGGATTTTTCCATTTTTTTAAAAAACTAAATTTATTCATTAATTTATTTGTTTATTATTCACATATATTTCAGTGCACAACTTCCTTTTTTCTTTGCAGATGGTCTGGTTATTGTTGGTGTCCATTCAGCAAAATTCCCAAATGAAAAAGTTCTGGATAACATTAAAAGTGCCATTCTAAGATACAATATCGTCCACCCTGTAGTAAATGATGCGGATGCAACACTGTGGCATGACCTAGAAGTGTCCTGCTGGCCAACTCTGGTCATTCTTGGGCCTCGTGGAAATATGCTGTTTTCTCTTGTCGGAGAGGGACACAGAGAGAAATTGTTTTTATTTACTTCTATAACACTGAAATTCTACAAGGAAAGAGGACAAATCAAAGATAACAGCATCGGAATAAAGCTTTACAGAGACTCCCTTCCACCTTCTCCTCTGCTGTTTCCCGGCAAAGTGACTGTAGACAATTCAGGAGAAAGGTTGGTCATAGCAGACACTGGACATCACAGGATTTTGGTTACTCATAAAAATGGACAAATTTTACACACTATTGGAGGTAAGGATGTATATGTAAGTTTTTTATAGCAATTTCATTTTAGGAGTAGAGTATGTTTGCTGTGCCTCCTGGGCTGATTCTTTTCCTGCAGGACCTGGCAGTTTGTAAGCATTGCCAGAATATTGTTTTGCACTAAAACCACTTTTACTCGATTTGAGGGGATATGGTGTAAGACCATCAGTGGGAGACTGTTAATGCAATGGTTGGAGATGCCTAATTGTTTTTCATTACTTCATTGACTAAAGTTCATGTTTTTATGTGATGTCCAATATGAATTACAAAAATGCATTTTGTATTCCTCTGAAGGAGTTGCAAATGGGTTTAGGTGTAAAGGATGTACATCCACATTAAGCATCAAGGTAGGGAAAAGACCAGACTGTAATGCCTCCCTTTCCAATAGAAGTGAACCTTGAATTGTTTTGGTGGTGTTGTGAGGAGAGGTTTTTCATGCGTGCTTTTTGTTTGGTTATTGAGTTTTTTTAATGGAAGAGCATTCCTGTTCAGGATCTCTGGTTTCAAAACCAGAGAGGAGAATTACTAAGAGCAGTGGCATTCCAGTAAGTACACAGGAACCTGAAAATGCAGTTGCCTTAGTACGTATAAAAAGACCTGTGTTCTTGTCAAAATAGAGATGATAACGTAGAAACAAGCTATGAAAATAGTGAAAATGTTTTAAATTTTGTTACATTTATTGCAAAGTTTATAAAAGTAACATTTCAACTTTAGAAAACTAACATCCATAGTTGCTTTTGTGAAATAAAAATGTACTTTATAATGCAAACAAAGACAGTTTGCACACTCTTTGTATGCTTTACTGTTTCACAAGTGAAATTGTTCTTTTTTTAAACCTATTAAAATGGTCAGTTACATCTTTGTGCAGCAGGTATGTAACTGTTATGACAACCATAACAGACAGATTTAGGAAATGGTTGAATCCTCAAATTATTGAAAACAATGGTTTGTTTATGTCTCAGAATCAGGACCTCTGTGCTGATGTGTCCTGTATTAGTTAGTCTGGAATCAACTAATGCTTGGCCCAGGACAGGGTCCTAAAAATCTCATAAAAATACTCTTCTGTTTAAAAAAAGGAGGAAAAATTCTCTTGCTATTTGAAGTGACACTGCATTGGTTAGACAGGCTATTTATTCAAGTAAATCTGATTTATCGGTAAGGCATTAATGTAAATACCTTTCTCCTATATGGATATACAAACAGAATTTCTTATGACAAATATGAGAGAATTTGGTTTCTGCTTGATATGTGAGAGGAAGTCTCTGCCTACTAGCTGCCCTTTAGTGTTCTGGGACAGTCGTTAAACAGGAATTCAGGAGTGTCCTATGTCCCAGTGGCACCCTCCTTCCTGTGGCATTGTGTGCTATTCCCTTCCCTGGGTATGTGCACCCTCTCACTTATGAGGTGAGCTGCTGGAATCTGACACACCAGTACTTCAATCTGTTGTGTCTGATGAGGTCTAAATTGATTCCTGACAGGAGGTTGTAAAAGTTTTTGTATTTCAGTGACTCAGTTAAATGATTCAGTGGGCAGAAAATAATGTAATGAAGTTGATAATGCGGTAATAAATGTGGGCATGCACAAAGGTTGAAATTGTTATTTGCATCATAAATCATGGTACACACATAACTCATACCTAAAGATCTTCTGCTGCCATACCCTGCTGATGCACTTTAAATGCTACCTCCTTTGAAGTACAGTGCTTACCTTCAAACTGTTATGTTCCTATTTCCTGACTGTTGTATGCAGAAGACTGTCACTCCATCATTCTTAGTGTTTTGTGTAATGAGTTCCATATCATCTTTTTCCTAATTAGTTTTCTTAATGAGAAAATGTTTATAATCAAGTCTTAGTTTCATCTGTGATTACAGCAAAATCTAAATCAATGCAGTGGAGTTGAGCTTTTGAATTTTTTTTCCTGCTGCCTTGCTTTGATGTAGTCAAGAATAAAAAAAACTAATTTTTTGTCTTGCATTGTTGCCGTTGTCTTTTAGTGCAATTTAGAACCCTATTAGGACTCCTCTAGAGCAATTTAGAACCCTAGTGTAAGACCTATCCTTAAAATATGAGCTTAAAAAAGCAGAGAACTTGATGCAGAATGAGTTCAGAATTTAATAGCACCAGGCTATTTTGATTACATAGCACAGTGACTAAAATGAGACTACACCAAATAGTAATAATGTAAAATGTACAAGGTGCTGTGAAAGCAGCTCTTGGAATATGTAATTCTTCTAGAGATTTAAATGTATGCACTTTATTTTTAAGGTGACTTTTTTCAAAAATTTTGACTTTGATATGATTTACTTGTAGGTCCAAACAGTGGAAGGAGAGATGGAAGATTTTCAGAGGCGGCTTTCAACTCACCACAAGGGATCGCTATAAAAAATAATGTTATTTATGTAGCCGATACAGAAAATCACCTAATTAGAAAGGTAAATTTTCCATAATGAAATTCAAAGTTTAATTCTTCAACTGTATTTTACTTATACAGGTGAAAATGTACACCACATGAATTACTTTCCAAATAATGTCAGAAAGGAAATTTGGTCCACAATCTTGTAAAGAAATGCACTTGTGCAGGGTTTTTTTAAGGGCTGCATATGCTTTTGTGCTTCCTTTCATATGCAGATGAGGTGGGCTACTCCTTATAGCATAACAGGGTTTTGGTTTTTTTTTTTTTTCCTAGTCACTCTTACTTTCCTGTTTTGAGAAATATCTATTCTTAGTACTGGAAGCAAAAACTGGTTTTGTTTCACTTCCAGTAGTATCAGATTCTTATCTAAAGTTATTGTAGTGCTGTGGTGCAGTGAATATCCAAACTTCCATTGGCTGTCTGGGCCTCTCAAATTCAGGTAACTGCCCTGATACCAGAATTTGCTGCATGTGTATTCTTTTTGATTAAACACTTGTAAAGTTTTAGCATGTAGGAATTGGATCTTACATTAGGTTAGGTCAAATTTAGGATAATCAGAAGTTTAGTTTGGTGATGCAATGTAATATTGCCTTATTATTCAAAGTGTTGTGTGTATCTCAGAAGATCTTGGACTCGGGTCCTCACCAATATCCCATTTGTGATCAGAGGAGGTGCACCCTTAATGCATCTGAGGTTCCTTTGTACAGATTGTTTTATATGGAGGTGGGAAATGCTTTGACAGTATGTGAGTTTTTAGAGCATATTCTTATATGAGTTTAAAATAAACAAATACATCTATTATTTATCTAGGTATTTATCCAGAAAATTGTGCTGCTTTCTTCTACAGCTGTTGAGCAAATGCTGACAGAGCAGTGTTAATTTTTGTTGTACATGAAATAGAGTTCCACATACATGGTTTTCATGCTGTCTGCTGCTTCCCTACCCCCATACTCCCTGTCCCTCAACAAGCATTGTGGTAAAATTGATTATTCCCCTAAAAACCAAATGCCTGACATTTGTTAGGATTTCTCTGGTTTGGACATCTATCTCAAGTTACCTGCAGTTTTGGTCAAGTTAATTTCGTATGTTCATTTAACGTGTCATTTTGCTTCACTTAGATTGACCTGGAGTTGCAGATGGTGACCACTGTAGCAGGCATTGGGGTACAAGGTGTTGATAAGGAAGGTGGAGCAAAGGGAGAAGAACAGCCCATCAGCTCTCCATGGGATGTGGTCTTTGGAAGTTCAAGTACTGTATCAGTTGAGCTTTAACATCTCATATTTACTTGTATGACTGTTTGCTAAATATTTTCCTGTTTTGGTATTAATCTGAGATAGAAGAAGGAAGGATTTACTGTAAAACTGAGTCTAAACCACAATAGTTTCTATTGCAAATGGTAACTGCAGTTCTGCTTTGGATCCTGAAATGTTACTCGATGGAAGAAAAATTATTTTGTATCAAGTTATGTAGTTACTGGATCCAAACATGGAAGGAAATTACGATTGCTTTTTGTTAGGCCAGTGCTTTACGCCAGGATGACTTAAGAATCAGGTACATTTTACAGGAAGCAAGCATTGCCTGAAAGTTCCTTTCCTTGACTATACAGACATGTCCAACAACTTGTAAATATTTGAGTTTAGGAAATAAAAATAATTTTAGTTGGGGACCTGTTTCTTCTTGTTTAGGCCACACAAAATCATTAGGCTCAAGATCACTATTGAGTCAGTCAGGTAGGAGAGAAATATCTCAGCACAAATCTAGCAAGCATCAGGAGGTAAAATAAATCTTTGTATAATAGGATGCAAGAATCACCTGACGACTTAAGTAGCTTTCTTTCCCAATTCACCTAGCACACACCTGAGCCTGGCAGCCCATAGCTGCCTTGTTTTCAGCTGTTACTGACTGTGAGTTGAAACACAATTTTCTTATGTTTCCATTTCAATCTAATTTAGAAGTTGCAGATGCTAGTTTATTAACAATGACAGAACAATGCTTTGATGTATCATAAACCCCTTAGGTTGGTATCTCAGACATGAAAAATTGACTTCCACTATTGGGATTTCTTTAATCTGCACATGAGCAGGGTGGGGAAGAAGCATGATTTACTTCTAGTATCTTGAAATCAGAGGCACTTTGTGAGTTTAGTAACATTTTACTGGTGTGAAAGCATTAGTTAAAATATTGTGTCAGTTTTGTGGGAGGAAAATACACTGAAATATAAGGAGACATAGAATTACAGAATGGTTTGGGTTGGAGGAGACTTCAAAGACCATTTTTCTTACTCTCCTTCCATGGGCAGGGACATCTTCCACTAGACCAGGTTGCTCAAAGTCTCATACAGCTTGGTCTTGAACAATTCTAGGGATGGGGCATCCACAGCTTTCCTGGGAAACCTGTGCCAATTCCTCACCATCATCACAGTCAAGAATTTCTTACTAATTTCTAATGTAAATCTGCCCTCTGTCAGTTTGAAGCCATTTCCTCTTGTCCTAACACTGCATGCCCTTATGAAAAGTCCCTCTCCAGTTCTCTTTTAGCCCCTTTATGTACTGGAAGATGCTGTGAGGTCTACCCAGAGTTTTCACTTCTCCAGGCTGAACAACTCCAGCTGTCCCAGCCTGTCTCCATAGCAGAGGTGCTGCTCCAGCTCTTGAATTGTCCTTGTGGCCTCCTCTGGCCTTGGTCCAACAGGTTCGTGAAGCTGATTCAGAAATGCTGATAGTGTAGAATCTTCTGGTACAAATACATTGTCAGTATAGACAGAGTACAACCAGCAGCCTTGAGTACTTGAGTGAGCAACTGGGATATGTTTTCAGATTTAACACTTCTATTAACATGTCTTGCACAAAAAAAAGTGCCTTTTTTCAAAGGTCTGCTCAGCAACCCTTACAAGCTGTGTAAACACGGAATCCTACGTGGAAGAGCAAGAAGGAGCACCTGAAAGAGAATCTCACTGGATATGGGCTGCTGCTAATGCAGACATGAGTTTTAGTGAATTCGGTACAATCTGATTTTCCTTTCGTGAACCAGGACTCTTGTGTGACTAGATGGTGTAGTTTTCAAGAGATCTTGAACCAGAAAGCTGATCCCTGTGGGATGTTATTGCAGAGCTGTTTCACAGATCAACAAAGAGGAGACTAATAACTGATCACTGCTTCAGAAACTTGAGCTGTTAACAGAACTATTAAAAGTATCCTATAATTTTAATTTTTCATTCTGCTTTCTTCTGCTTCTGTCAGTAGTTAAATATATGATGATTTTTTTTAGTTTTGAGAGCTCTGCTTGTTAAATGTTAATTGATATAATTGTTATCAACATGAACATAGTATTTACTGAGTTAGTCACCTGTAGAGGATTAGTCATCCGTACTGTTCAACACTGACTGCTGAATTTTAATAAGCATTTGCATAGAAATCAGATCTTCTGAATGCACTTTGTTCAGACTGCTGCAGCCTTTTTTCATATTCAATTAGAACCTATTAGTCAGTTGTCTGCTTAGATTGCCACAAAATATGAAATAAACTGTCAGTTAAGCAGAGATTACATCAATTTAAATTCTTTTTTTTTGAGAGGGTAATAAACCTATTAGATAAACCAAGGGAAAATATACATTACTGCAATAGCAGTAAGTTCTAAAATTCTTCAGAAAACTATAACCAGAGAGAGTTGTAAAAATGTTAACAGGAATCTGTTAACAATCCTGGAGCATGAGGAACCAGGGCTGCAGTGCATGTTTAGCAAGCATTTTGTACTGTCATAAGCTTCAGTGACTTCTTTAAGTTTGTTGCCAGACATCAAATAGGTTCTCATATACATCATCATAGTTTGTCAGCAATGCAGCAGAGTTTGCCAAGGTTGCATTGTTGAGTTGCAAATTGCTGAGTTACAACTTGCTTGAGCTTAATGGGATCTTCTGTTACTCTGCAGTATAGGATAGAGTGCACTTGTGCCTGTCAGAGTGCTTATACCCTGTTGTTAAATGTTCAAACTGTTCTGCCAGTGTCTGTTCAGGCACATGGATGGATGAAGTAATTTATGAGAGTTTCAAAAATTTTTGTTTGCACCCACACAGCAGCATCCCTTTTTTTACATATCCCTATATCTCTCTGTGCAAGTTGCAGGAATTAACATGCACTTCAACAAACATAGGTTCATTATTACAAATTTTAGAAGTTTGACTTTCGTGTTAGCTGGTGTGGCATGTGGGAAATAACACCATACCTTCCCATTTTTCTTAGATCTATGTAGCTTAAACTCTGTGCAGTTTCAGAAGATAGATTTATAGTTGTTTTTTTAAAATATGGATTTTATAATTTTTAAACAAGTGATGCTTCCAGGAGTTTCCTTTCAGTGTTCAAAGCCCTGCTATCCAAAGCATGAAAGGGAGAAAAAGGAAGTTGAAATGTTTAAGCAGGTTATGTACTACACTGGATAGTATTAAACAGCTTATGCTGACCTTTTTCAAAGTCTCAAAGGGCAAAGGTTGCCTCTTAAGAGAAAGATTTTTCCACCATCATTGACATTTCAAGTTTACTCCTATATATGGTTTAGAGTATGTATTGACCAACTGAAAATAAGAAAATCTTTAAAACCTTAATATGTAGGTGGTTGAGAAATGGAAAATACTGAGAAAAACTTTGAGGAGGTGGATATTCTGAGTTAATATTCAGAACTGATTCCATATAGCATTATTTTAAGTGTCCACGTAGTATTTTCCTAAGTAGGCTTTGTTGCTCTGTTCTATACCGATGCTGAAATCTGAGACAGAGAATGAGTGAGTGTGAAACACCATTTAAACAAAATTTGGCACAAATGTCTCCCTTTGAGGTGGGGGAGTTAATGGAGACAAAACAGATGGTAGGATTCAGACAGAGTATTCTTCCTTGTAATCTTTTTTATTTTATGTAGTTGTGGCCACTGAGCTTGTATTTTACCTTCCTGTTAAAATTCTTGAATGAACTCCATGGATTAAATTCTGGCTTTGCTGAGGTTATGCTGAAATTTGCATTGACATAGATTGTGTGGGAAATAGAAGGGGAGGGACAGCAGCTTAAAAATACATTACAAAATTACTGTGTGCTTTTTTAGCTTTCTCTGTTGTGCCCTTCTATTTTTATTTAGTGGGTGTTGAAAGCAAGTGATACTTTAATGCACAGTTGATTTGAGCATGAAATGTTCTTGATAGCTGCATTCTTGCTGGAAGGAGCAAGACAATGACCTGTGCTTGGTGACATAACCGTGTGTTTCACATTCCAAAATCTGGCCTTAAACTGCATGATTGTAATCTATTTATAGAAGCTCCCAAGTACAGTATTGACCATGCTTTCAGTAAACTTGTTGTGAATTTTTACGTCAATTTAAGTATTATGTAGATATGATTTAAATGAAAGTACAGTACCATATCATACTGGTGCAACTTTTATAGCCCTTAAAAGGCAAAAGTATGTAAGATATTTTTCATCCTTCTCTGTGTTTTTGCTAGAGGGTTATTTGGTACCACTGCATTCCAGAGCAAACACTTTTTTTTTTTCCTGTATTACTCATGGTGATTCTTTCATAATGTAAAAAAAAATTAAAAATCGCTTAAGCAGTAGGCTATTAGCACTTCCTGCTTGAGCTCAGGATCATACATGAAGTGTTTATATCTGAACTCTGTATCTTGAAGGGATGCTTTCTTCTACATGTCATTCCTTTTCCTTCTAATCTGGTCTCATTCTGTCATTGAGGCTCTGGCCGTCACTGTCCTGTGGAAGGAATTTTCCTGGGTAATAGCTGAAAATAAAGGAGCTGCTTTTGCTATCATCAGGATTTAATTTGGAACCTTTTTTCTGGACAAAGCAAAGCTAGAATTCTTCCAAAGATCTGCTGCATATGTGATATGACTTCATGATATAGCAATGTGGATTTACTTGGAATGCAAAGGGCCTGCTCATCTCTTTAGCAGTTTCGTATACAAAGTACAAATTCAAACATACCCCGTTTGGCTTTGCCCTTGTACAAGTTTAGTTCCACAGAAATCATGGTTAAAAGACGTCACTGACACAAACCTGCATTGTCTTTCTTTTCTTTTGAACTGGATCCTAAAGTACTTGTAAATAACCATTATTTTTTATTTTAGATTCTTGGAGTTTCAAAGAAGTAACTTCATTAAAGAGAGGGGTGAAGTAAAGTGAAAGAGTTATGATAGGTTTTATTCCTGTGTAAGAACTGTTTTAGGTAAAGAAGTCTTTAGAGAAATAAGAAATTGGGAAGTTACAGGTCAGGATTGCAGTGAAGCAGGACCTTACCCCATCTTACTTTGGGTTTATGAGTATTGCTGAATAGTAATAGTAACAAAATTGATTAGTATTTCACATGTTCATTATAGAAACAGCTTAAGAAATGAGGTACTTATGTCAATATTTTAGTATAATCATGCCTATGACATACAAAGGCTGAAGTCTTGACATAAGGATATAATGGGAGTAGTGACTGAGTATTCAACAGTAATCTTACTCAATTTAGTTTGACAGGCTGCTTTTCTAAGTTGGACTTCTCTATGTTTTGACAAAATGCATAATGATAGTGATTACTTTCTGCAGTAAAAAAGAAGCAGTTGGATTAGCAGAGTTGCCTTCCTAAGAGGTGTCAAAAGAGTTTTGAAGTTCATGACTTGAAATTGCCTTCTGTAAAAACGTATTATATTTTTACATGGAGTGATGGCTCTCATTCTCTTTGCTCCACAGAATATAGTCTGATTCTGTGAATCAAATTTATGTTCACCAATAAAGAAACTTAAAAAACAAATTGAATTTCTAAAGAATAGTTGGTATATCAGTTCTTAATTTCAGATGCAAAACTGCTGAAAATACCCATATTAACGCGTCTTAGGCTTTGTCAGGCATGCTGGGATCAGGAGACACATTTTTTAACTGTTACCATTTGAGGCTGGAAGTGCTTTTGAATATGGAATGCAGGTGTTGGAAGTAGAGGGAGACCATGGTGCTTTTGAATATGGAATGCAGGTGTTGGAAGTAGAGGGAGACCATGGTGCTGAACTACCCTCAAGTGTGTGTATGTGTTTGCTGTGCTTAATTAGGAATGAGTAAAACACATAAACAGACTTGACTCCTTTTGTAGTTACAGTCCAAATTAGTTCTTTCATGTTTGCAAATACTATCTCTTCTGCTTGGGATTTTTTTAAAAAAATATTTACTGCCATTACAGTTAGGAGACCTGAGTTAGAAAACTTGGCAAAGAAATAAAAATTACTTCATTACAGTCATAGTTTCTAGCTCCTTATTACCTCCGTATAAAACCCCCTTGGTATCTAAATCCAAGGATTCCCCTTAATGAGAAGGAAGGTATGTTAACTAAGGAGGAAAATTCCAGAAGCATTTTGTTTCATAAAGGGTCGTGCTGTTTGCATGATGCAACACTATGTGAAAGAGTGCCAGGTAGCAAAACAAAAAAAATAAAAAATTAGAATATTGATTTTTAGTTATCCAGATAGGATGATGTGTACGTGGTAAAGGCTTCACTGATAAAGCATTCCTTTGGAGCTTTGCTGTTTGTGTCTCACTGAAGAACACTGATTCTCTATTCTTCTGTCACATTTGCATTTAATTTGCTGAACTTCTACTGACTGAAGAGCAGGTGAGACATGCATTCACTGTGCATGTGCCTGTCTGTGAACTGCAGAGTGTGGTGTGTAGCCCCTTTTGCTTCTTGAGAATTTGCAGAGGATGAGTGTACCAACAGACTTCTTCCTTGGTTTTTTTTTATTTCTTCAAAGATAAAATTAGTAGACAGGAATAATATTTTCAGACTTCAGTCTATTTAGAAAATGTCAGTGGTGCCAGCCACAAAATGTAACTTTGATTCCCAGGCTTTTAATTCCCAGTCTGGAAGTAAGCATGCAGTCCCAGACAGAGAAGCTGGAAGTGTGGGTAGTCCTGGGAATGGAATCCCTTCAAACAGATACTGCTCCTGACTGGTGCCAAAGTAATTCTGTGCATTCAGATTGACTCACCAGTAATGGTCAGCAGTGTTCTGATTGTTCAAAGATGTGCCTGTGTACAGACAGTACTGTGAATTCTTAACATGCAGATGTAGCAGATGCAGATTCAGGAGCTGCAGCATTGTACAATTACTGAGGCATCATCTAATGGGGAATGTTTGTGCACTCAGAGCTGTAGCTCGCTATTAGTGAATGTTTAAAACACGAGGATATCCCATTTACAAGCCATACCTCGCTTGCATACAGGCACACCAGAGACAAGAAAGCACATACCCTAATAAGGAGAAACTACTCTGCATTTTTAAAACAGCACAAGATGGGTTGGAATGTGGCTCTTAATTGAATAAATGTAAGAGAATTGCTTTGCTCTCTTGTGTTGTTTTATAATAAATTCTTTAGAAATAAATACTTTCCATTCATGGATGATAAGGAGCTGTTATAATGATGACATTACCATAACTTTAGCATTCTGGCTCTTCCTGACCCCCTTCTCCTGTGAGAACTGTGCAAGGATGACAATGGTGATATCCTCAAACTGTTCTATCATGAAAGAAAATATTTTTCTGTCATTTGTATCAGAACATAAAGCATTAAACCATGTGAGGACTATTGTGTGAAAAAATACCTTTGCTATGTAGCATTTGTTTTCATTTTCTGGGGTTGTGTAATTTTTTTTTATTAAAGCTCTGACTGAATTTCACAAAGAGCTTGTGCTGTTTCCATGTTTGCATCCATTCTCTTTTTTCTAGTGGCCATCCAGTAGAAAATATTTGTGTTAAAATTTATGACAGTTAGAGAGCTCTTACCCATTTTCACTGCCTTATTCTCTAGTTGAAGAAGAGATCTTCTATCAATCTTACATATTCAGTAAAATTTGAATTTAATATTGATACTTTTGTCTCATATTTCATACATCTTTCTTGGTGCAGAATTAGAATAAGAAGCCTTTTCAATTTTTCATCATCTGGGTGTCACAGGGGAGTTTCAGTCTGTGGTATCAGGGAATTGGATAGGTGAATGGAACAGATTTTTCAACAGTACTCAGTTCAAGTCTTACTCCTTCATTTAATTGGTGGATAAAGTGAATATTAAATAATTAACAGAACTTTCTGAGATAACTCAGAATGAATTGCATAGCATAGCAAGATAAAAAAGCTCACTTTCTGAATAGACCAGTGATTTTAACAGTTTTCATTCTGGGGTACTTAGAATAGTAACATCTCAAAGTGCAAAATCTGCATAATGGAAATAGAAAATCCTGAAGTTGAGAAGTTACTGTATAGGAAGGAGCAAAGTGATTTCATAATCCATTTTCTCAATTTAAATCTCTTAGAAATGAGCTCTAATCAAAAAGTGATTGGGATAGGGACGTGTTGTTTTCATTTTTTATACTGGAGTGGTTTTGGCATTGTTGGTACTTAGGTAGCATTTCTGGTAATTTATAAAATGTGTGTTTTGCAACTCAATTTTCAAACCTTTTTTTTATCAAGAAAAAGCTTTGAGGAACTTCGCAAGTTTGACTTTCATTTTTGGAGCTCTAGTTTATGTAAAAACATGGAGCCGCAGGGAGTTGCAGAAAAAAGTTACCAGAGTTAATTTGATAACAGTCTTGGGAACTTGTATATTGATCCAAGAAACAGAAAATACTGAAGAAAAGCTCTGTTAAAATCATACTAGTATTGTTCTGAAGAGGGCTCACAGTTTAAAGAAATTAATTCTTGAGAAAGAAGGATTCCACTTTTCCCCTCTTGTAGTGTGTAGTGTAGAAAAGATTTAGGATTAGAAGAATGGCAGGATCTCAGTTGGGGGAGTGGTAGTAATTTAATTTTTTGGACTAACTTGTCAGATTTAAAATGCTTGCAAGCATTTCACGTAACATTGCTTTTAGTTTGAAATGCCAAAATATTTTTTTTTTGAGGGGGTGGGGAGGATGGAATTATCCATTATATTGTGTTCAGGAACAGCTGTGAGATGCACAATGTTTTACAAGTTCATGTGAATAAAAAATTTCTCTGAGCAATTAGAAGATTATTTTTGTCTTGAGTGGCTGATGGTTATTCCAATACTTAATAGATTTATATAGAAAAAAGCATGTTGATGTTGTCTGTAACTACATGGGACAGTGTTAAAAAGATAATACTGTCCTCATTTTAATGCAGTTTTTGAATGTTAACTTTCTGTTCCTTAAGATTTTCAGGAAAGACTAAGATATGTAAATTTCTTTTGTTTTGGGTTGTTGGGAGTTTTTTCATTGTCTTTCACAACCTGTCTTCATGCATTTTTTATTTCTGTACTGTGATTATGTTTAAAGCTATAGACTACAAATATTGTCTTCAATTTCCACTTGTATAATTTTCTTTGTGAAGTATTATCTGGGCAAGCTTTGTGTAGTTATTTATAGATTTGGATTGCTGAATAGTAGTTTTATACTTCAAGTTGAAAAAAAAAATAGCTGCTTGACACATGCTTGAACACTTCTTGATCAGAAGATCACTGTTCCACAGATCTGCATCTTGCATTTGTGACAGCACATTCACATATGCCTATGGAGAACAACTTGGAAACTGGGTGCTTACTTGAGGGGGAAATTCAGAAACGCCCAGCTCACATTTACTGCTTGAATAAACTGCAGTTGATGCTCTCCAGGGCAAGCATCAGTTACCCTTAGCTTAAAACATTATGTCCTTTGTATATAATGTACAATGGTACTACCACAGTTATTTCTTTCAAAACCTGTAAACAACTCCCAGTAGTTTTTTGGAGTATCTAATTTTGTCACTAGTGTAGCAAAAAAAATCAAGATTGCATCCCCCCCAAAGCCATGCTTAGCAAAGATAGGTACTTATTTGTTGGCTAGTGCGAATAAAAAAAACCCATGTGAAGCAGACACAATAAGAAAATGTTGCAAAGAGCAAATCTCACATGAAACATTGTCTTTATCAGATAGGGATATTAAAGCCATGATTTTTAAACCCCTGGGAATAAAATAGCAAGAAAAGAAGAAAAATAGCAAGTAGAAGAAAGACCTTCTCTCTTTCTCTCTCTTGCTCTGTTTTTTTGCTTGTGTTTTATTTTTTTCCCTTGTGGGGAAGATGAGTAGAGGGTGGAGGGGGGGACAGCAGATTGGTTTGATGATTTCTTCATTTTATAAAACATTTCCAAAGTGGTTTTTTTTTTTAATCTGGTTTTCTGTGTCCCTTTCTAAAAGTTTCAGGGACGCAGGAAGATGATGTGTTATGGATAGCAATGGCAGGCATTCACCAGATATGGGCACTGATGTTGGAAGGTGGAAAACTACCAAAGGGAAGGTAAGCAACTGGACTAAGAGAAATGTGAAATTGCTGCTTGTCTTGATAAACAGCTTTCAAATCCCAAAGAGAGAGATAATCCAATTAAACTCAAAATTATTTAGTTTAAAGGTTTATATGCTTAAAAGTCTGCCTCCTTTTCCCACATGTGTTAGATGAAATGAAAGATGCTACTTTAGCTATACAGCTATGACTTTGTAAAGTTCATTCATATAATTGAATGTTACTTTTCCTTGCATTTGCTGAGTTACCTAGTAATGAATCATGTGCTGAGGTGATATAAAAGTTAGCACAAAGGCATTGAGTAATTCCTCACTGCTGCATTCCAGTTTGTTTTATAACCTGTTCTGTAGCTTCTGTTTATGCATCTTGTCTGAGCTGTTTCAAATGTATGATTGAAATTGGGTGCTATTTGCCTTTAGTGACTTAAAGAAAGGAGTCTGCCTGCGCTTTGCTGGGAGTGGGAACGAGGAGAACAGGAACAACGCTTACCCACACAAGGCAGGGTTTGCCCAGCCCTCGGGGCTCTCCCTGGCCCCAGAGGAGCCCTGGAATTGCCTGTTCGTGGCCGACAGCGAGAGCAGCACCGTGCGAACCATCTCGCTCAAGGACGGGGCAGTGAAGCACCTTGTAGGAGGAGAGAGAGACCCATTGGTAATCACCTCAAACTTCCCCACACTGCCCTACTAATATTCCTCAAGCCTGACCTGGAGGAACCACTTTTGGGGTGAGAGGGTAAATCAGTTTCCATGGCCATCAATTTCTTAACTTCACTGCTTGGAATGCAAATGTGTGGCAGTTGTGATGCTCAGGTTGTAGTGCAGACTGTTGCTCCTTAGATAAGAAATCACTTATTCTTAAAATAGCCAATTTGATTCAGCATTGTGTGGTCATTAAATCAGCTGGATTCATATTTATAACTTAGATGTGAGAGTTTCTGTTTCTGTGGTTAGGATCCACGCTTCCAGGTTTCAGTATCCTTGTTTTGAAATTATCTTGATTTTTTTTAAAGTCAGTGAATTTCCATTTAATTGAAATCATTTAAATTCATGTCCACATTGAATAATCAAATCTATTAATTAAATAAAATAATTTTTCAGAATTTGTTTGCTTTTGGTGATGTGGATGGAGCAGGCATAAATGCAAAGCTGCAGCATCCCTTGGGAGTAACATGGGACAAGAAAAGAAAGCTGCTCTATGTGGCAGATTCCTATAATCATAAGGTAAGTGTACAGTAACTTGTTATATACAGATTTGAAAATTTTTATTATTACAAATAATTATTTTAGTAACATAGACAGATTTTGCTTGGTCCTGTTAAACGGAGTAAATTAATTACACAAGTTCCTTTGTGGGTTCTTTTTCCTTCCTTCCTTCCTTCCTTCCTTGGTCCTTCTCTTTACCATTGTTTTGTAGTCACATTCTTCTGTGTTGATATGATGGTCTCTTGGGGAAGGTGAATTTAAAGTGCCAAGTTGCAGTTCAGACTAAAAACTTTCTGTGTACGTTCCCAAAGATGCTGAACTACAATAAAAGAGCTAGAAGGGCTTTTTCAGGAATATTGCATGTTTGATAAAACTGAGAGGACAAAAGGACTTGTTTTTCCCTTAAAAAAGACATCTAAGTTTTGAGAAGTATTATGAGTTACCTCCATGGAGCTCTGGCATAGGAGACATTGTTATGCATGATTATTCTAATGTGATGTTATATAAACATTCATGTCTAGAAGGTTTTTAACTGTACACTGACTACATGCATTGAAAGAGAAGTAATCTGTTTGATTTGAAGAGTAAGGTATATAACAGTAAATGCTTATTGAAATTTTAAGGCAAATGATATTTTGTTTCAGATCTTGAATAAAACATTATAAACTTTTTTGCTGTTCAAAAAAAATAAATCTATTTTTAGAAGAAAAATAATCTAGAAGTTAGCTTGCCAATTCTGTTATTCTCTCACTGTTTGCAAATGTTTCTAGAAAGGCAGCAAACTTTAGAAAAACAAGTCATCCAGCATACTTTTATAGCTGAGAGTTAGGTATCTCCAAAATCATGGAAGGAAACCCTGAATGACGACCAAAGGAAGAAGTGAAGTCCATGAGGGAGTGGGGGAAGATGGGACATGTCACTTGGTAAAGAGTGATAACACAGCGTCTAGGATGCACACCTGGTATCTGAGGTACTCAAAAAAGCAGTGCTGGCTACTGGAAATGTGGGACATAAGATAATAGAGAACATCTAAATCTGGCTGGGTTTTCTCAGAGAAGCTTTCTGTGCCTCTGTTGATCCTAGATTAAGGTTGTGGATCCCAAGATGAAGAACTGTGCTACCCTGGCAGGCACAGGAGAAGCAGGCAATGTTGTTGGTTCCAGCTTTACCCAGTCAGCTTTCAATGAACCAGGAGGTTTGTGTGTTGAAGAAAACGGCTGCCTGATGTATGTTGCAGACACAAATAATCATCAGATTAAAGTGCTGGATTTGGAAACAAAAATTCTTTCCATGGCAAGTAATACTTATTAAACAAGCTGATAGTGGTTTTTCTTGATATAAATTATTATTTCAGGTTTCAGCAAGTGTGATAAAAATGAGACAGCTAACTGTGGGTACAATAGTTGTATCCACAGGATGTTTTGTGATGATCAGGCAAATAAACATTGCCTGTTACCACAGTTGTTGAAAGCCTCAGTCTTCAGAAAGACAACTTTTGCATGGAAAGCAGAAAGTGGCAACCCTCTAGAAAAGGTTAATTAAAATGTACAGCCCAGGTTTTCAGCATGAAAAGCATTTCAAAAGCATGTTCACTTAGTAAAAAAAGGAAGTGAAATCAATTACCAAGCCCTGTAATTAAGCTGTAAGAGATGATTTTGGGAGGTCAGTGACTTAAAGCAAGATATATAAAGGGCTTTCAAGCTGTCAAATCAAAACCACTGTCAAAATTGAGCACAGCTTTATTTGATTGTAAATAAGCAAATCTGTGCTCATGCCCACCTTACAATGCCACTTTATCTTAAAGATTTTTTAAAATATATATATACATATATTTATGACATAATCATCCTAATATCTTCTCATATGTTTCTTGAATTTAATAATACACAGTCTCCATGTGTGTTTAAATGTTCATATCATATAACATGTTGGTGGCTTTTCTGGGAAATTCTCTTCCATTTTACTGTGCAATGTGCATAGTTAAAATCCTGGATTTTATTACTGCAGCATGCAGTTTAACACCAGAACTAAAAGGAAATACATTTACAGTTGATCTAAAGCAAAAATGTAAACCAACTGTAACGATTTTAAATTAAGGGATAGTATAAAGTAGTTGTGGGTTTTATGGCTTTAATAGTAAATATTGCTTTTATTTGGGGGTTTTTTTGTGTTTATATTGGTTTAATCAGGCTTTTTCATTTTAAAAAAACATTTTGTCCTTCCCTTTTTCTATTCCCTTTTTCTGTTTTGTCATAGTATTGTTGCACGCTGTCAGAAAGTTTTAGGCCAATAGCCATATGATGTCACTTTGAAACTGTGATTGTGTTGTGAAAGCCCATTTATTTTCAGTACTAATAAAAATAAATATTTTGTTTTATTTCTACTGATAGTTGCCTATCCTGAAGCCAGAAGCATGTGATGTTCCAGATAACCTGCCTGTGCAAAAGGATAAAATAACAAACCTTCCGCGACTGCCTAAATCTGCACCAAATGTTCAACTTCCTTCACTAACTGTAGCTCCTGGCCAGACAATTCAGTTTTTATTAAAGTTGACTCTTCCTCCAGATTCAAAACTGAATGAAGAAGCCCCCAGTGCCTGGTTTATCACAGCAGAAGGTAAAGTCCCTGGTTAGGATGGGAAGGGTGATATCAGCACATCCTGCAGTGCAAGATATCTCAGTCTGATGAATCAAGATGTCCCTCCCCATCCTGTGTTCCTGTTTGACCTTGTGATCCAGTACATGATTTTTAGAGTTGATGCATTTAACAGCTGGAGTGTAAAGATTCAAAAAAGCCAAACACCTGGTAGACTGTTTTTTGCTTGAATTAATACATGCTGCATTGTTTCATGGCTCAGTGCAATGAGTAAGGTGTGTGTAGTGAACAGGTCATTTTTTAGTTCACATACTCTCAAATATTTAAATAAAGTTTCATTCTAACAGTCAGCCTGAACATTGCTAAATTGCACCAGCCCACCTATAAAACCAACACTGCTGTTTGGAAATGCCATCATTTTACCTATAGTTTAATGAATTTATGGCAGATATCATACCTGGTGTTTTAGATCTCTGATGCTAATGTATAGTACCCATTAATTTGAGAAGTTTTGCTTGTGCATATCAGAATAAATTTTAATATCCTTTAAATAGTGTATAGGAGTAATTGCAGTTCCATTGCATTTAAATAAGATGTACTGTATAGGTACACCTATAGTGCTGAAGCAAAGCCATGGATCTCTCCCTCTTTAAATGACTGATAAAGAATTTGTAAATTACTTCCCTTTTTTTTTTGGTTTTTTTCTCTTCACATCTGGAAAAATCAGGAAGGAAATTTCCCCTAATGTTGCATGTGGAAAGTCCTTGTTGTCCTACAGGTAGAATTAGTGTTTTCTGTAGCTTTCAGACATGGTGTTAAATACCCTAATGATAAAATCTGTTCTTCTTTTGCAGATAACACCTGGTTGCTGCAAGAACAGTGTCTGACAGGAGAAATAAAGGATGTTTCCTGTCAAACTGTCATTCCTTTTCAGTTGCCTGGGAGCTGTGTGTCAGCTGAAGCCACCCTGGCCATCAAAGCGTGCCTCTACTACTGCAGCAAAGGTAGCAGTGCCTGTATGATGGCAGGAGTCTCCTTCAGCCAGCCCTTGCAGGTCACTGGCACAGACCAAGGCAGCTCAACTCAAGTGGAACTGATACACACCTTTCTAACCAACTAACACAAAGCCAGCTGATTTCACACTATTTTGCTATAGGAGCAAAATCCACCATTTCTATAGGAGAAAGTACAAATAGATAAATTCGCTCTGTTTTTTTCTGGAGCTTATGACCATGCTAAGAAATAATATGCTTGGTAAAATGAAGTAGTTTTCCCTACAGTCTAATGGGAAAATTTATCATCACAACCTCATTTCTTTACGTAACAGTAGCAGCAATAACTTTGTAATACTGTAGACTCTTGCCAAGTGTGAACATACTGGATGTCTGCCAGTCTTAAGAAGTGAGCAACAATTTTTAGAGTCCATTTGAAAGAGCTAGTGTTACTTTGTGATGTTACTGTAAGATCTTTGCACTGTAAATGGTGTAATAGTAGATAATTTTGGACTAACATTTCAAAATTCCTTTTATGCCCTTATTACATTTTAATAGAATATCAAAAGGAAGTTTCTTTCTCCTGTCTATAAAAGAAGTATCTTGCTTATTTTTCTTATGCTTCTGAAATGAGACTATTTGGAAAATACATGTTAAACTAGATGCAGCTCTAGTTTTATGGAAGCTGAATATTTTGCTTTAACTCAACATTGACCGCCTTACATGAAGAGCAAAGGTTCATGGGAAATTTTCTGTAAAAGGAAGCATTCAAGATCCTGCAGAAGAATTTCATGGTGATTTTTAACAAAGAATGTGCCTCTTTGCAATGTGTATATGTATATAAAATAACCACCACAACAAAGCTATGCTGGAGCTTTTCTGATACATACCAATTTACATTTTATAGAAAGTGGTAGGTAACAGTTGAATATCTACACTGCAAAAATTAAATGTCAACCATTTCAAACAGGGTGATTCACTCCCATTTTTATGATTTCTCTGCAAAGACTATTCTGAAGACTTCTGTCTTACATATATATAATATTATGAAGAATATTACACTCTTGAAGTCTGATTCAGAGTCTTTTGAAGTCACTGTTAGGCCTTGGATTTGTTATAGTGGCCACTGAACCAGAATTGTATACTTGATAATGGATTATTAAGATTTATGTTTAGAGCTTCTGATCTTTTGCTGGAACACTGGTAACCTAATCTTTGAGTAAGACGCTTTAAAGCTCTCTTGCAAAACTCTGTCCTTGGTGGTTAAGGGTTTTGCAAATAAAATGTCCTCCATTTGCCATAATAAGTAGGGGCAGGGTGATAGTGGTGGTGGAAGTTCATTACTTGAGCTGGAAGAGTTTCCATCATGCTTAAGTGATAATTGGGTTAGGCCCTGTGCTCTGGTCATGATGATCAGTTCTGAAAAGATTTTAAGTTGAAGGATAGTATTGTCACACGTATTAGGAGGTGCAGTAGTGAAATAATTTTTTTATATAGTCTTTTCTAAAACAATTACTCCTGACACCTGTTAGTAAATCCCCGCTGTCAGTTGTTGCTTTTTTTTACTTAAGGGCTGACTGAAATGTTGGTCATGAACCCGAGAGGTTTTTGTTTAAGGAAACCATATGGACTGGTGTGGTTCTTCCTTCCATTGAAATGCCAGTCTAGCTAAAAGTTCTTTGTGGAACCAGAAATGGTTGTTATCTCACCTGTCAGTAGAGCAAGGGCTGAAATGTTATTTTTCTTATGTTTGGTTTTCAAGCAACTTTTCTAATTTACTGTTTCAGCCCCTTTGTGTAAGCCTCTCAATTCTCACATGCCATTTTGAAGACTGAAAAAGCTTTGCTACTTTGTTCACAGATGGCAAATGCTGTTGGAAGGATGAAGATAAAGAAACTAATTTGGGCATTTATTATTTTTTACACTTTAGTAAAATTCAGTCTTTCACAATTTTTTGTTTGTCTGTTTACCTTTGGATAGTAGCTAGGAAACCTTCAATCAGCTTCTAGACAGCCTGCAGATTTTCTGTTGCTCTCTGAAAAAAACAAGCATTAGATACAGAAGTTCAGAATAACGAACCGAACTGTCACAGTCACCTTGAATGTGTAATTCATCAGATGGATCTTTTTGTCCCATCATAAAATGGTTTGTGTTGGAAGGGGACTGAAACCATTTTGTTCCAACCCCCTGCTGTGGACAGGGACACCTTCCACTAGAGCAGGTTATTCAGAGCTGCACCCAGCCTGATTGTGAACACTTTCAGGGATCTGGCATCCCCAGCTTCTCTGGGCAGCCTGTGCCAGTGTCTGAGCACCCTCACAGTAAAGAAATTCTTCCCTATATCCAATCTGTATATGCCTTTTTTCAGTTTGAAGCCATTCCCCTGGTCCTATCCCTATATGCCTTTGTTAAAAGTCTCTGTCCAGCCCTTGTAGCTCCTTCAGGTCCTGGAAGATGTTAGAAGGTCTCTCCAGGCTGAACAACCCCAACTCAAACTTTCAGCTAGAATGACATTATATTTTTCTATTTCATTTGGATCAGGTCATCAAATTCTGCCTATATTCCAATATTTAAAGAAAAAAATCAAAAATCTGTTTTTTTACTGACACTTTCAATTAATGTATTGCTGTAGGGGAAAGACTGTATTCCTCACTTTATTTAACTATAGTGTATAATGTTTAACTACAATATTGTAGTTACATTTTCTATCTAAATGTTCTCTCCTTGCTCAGTCTCTGTGTTCAGTGTGATTGGCCTTTAATCCTATAGTCTAACATAAAGTTTGTTTGTCCAAGAAATACAGATGCACATTCCCAGAGTCACTACTTCTGTTTTACTTGGAGTGTACAGATATTTGAATGTTCTGTGATTGGAAAAGCACAGATTTTTTTTTTTTTTAGAGCTTACAATATTTAGGGATACTATTTCCATTTCTTCCTCCGGGGTTTACAAGCTGCTCTTACAGTAAAGCAACAAGTGCCATAAATTTCACCAGACAGGCAAACTGAATAGGATGTACAAACTACAAGAAATTAATTTAAATACCAGAAAGTATCTTCCAAATATGATGCAGAAAAATAGGAAATGTTATTATTCTATAAAAAAAATCAGATATATTGATGACAGCTACCTCTTTGTATGGGAACTAAGTTTTTTGATGTTCCCTGATACAAATATTCTAAGCAGATTGGAATGGCTTAGCACTCCCAGATTTGTGTCCCACATTAAAAGTTTGCAATTCAAGGCCTTTTCCAAACAACTTTGTACTGGCTTTAACAGGTTTTGCAGCAGACCTTAATGAAGCATTAAAAGACTATAGCAAGTCTCTAAAGAGTAGTGGTCATGGTTGATTTGTAAAATGGAAACAAGTTCAGTGGCATTTAAAGTTTTTTAGTTGTAGTGTTTGCATTTCTGGGACAGCTTTTGGTTTTGAATGGATGTATTAATAGTTCCATGAGATGTTTTTAATAATTTTATTCAATTGCAGTATAATATTTTTTATTAGACTAGAAAAAAGATAATGTGGTTTCAAAGAGGGAGGATAGTTTGTTTTAATAGCTCTTTCATGTTGTTTGAATCCAGTAATATTTTTCTGTAGTTTGCTCCCTTCTGTTGAAGGAAGGGTAGGGATGATGACTGTGTGAACCTATTGATGGGCACATATTTTATGCATATATTTTTAGTTGATTTCTTTTTGTGTTAGATTATTACATAATTTTTAGCTTTTCTATTAGATGCAGTTCTTCAGTTTGTGTTTGGCCTCTCCTATCTTCCACCTGTAGAGCATTATGTTGGTATAATGCTGTGGTAGTGTGGTACCAAGCAAGTACAGACCAGGTGAGTAAACATGAGGAAATAGTTTTATAGCATCAGGTAAATGCCTTATCTGCTTATCCTGAGAAAAGGTGCATATGGCTTCCAGTATATTGTATATATTCTTAAAGCACTGATTTTATTTCAGTAGGAAAATATTGTAATTGAAACCATGGGTAAAACTGTTTTGTTGAGAGAACATCAAGAAAAAATTATTCCTTTCCTCTTGCTCAGAAGAGGGGGATGATGAAAATGAAGAGACTTTCCTTCTTATGTAGGGCTATGTCCTTTCATTCCTTTAATTATTGACTATTTATTTTAGCAAAGATAGAGGTATTATTGACCACAAATTGTCTTGAATTTTTGTTTCCTAAAAAAGTTTTCTATGTACGTGGAAGCTTTAAACGTCTGACTTTGTAGAGTTATGAGTGATAGATTTTGTTTTAAATAGTTTTAGTTTAGCAGACAATAGCAGAGATTTATGTACAGTCTTAAGATGTACATAATCACTGGTATTCATTGACTTACCTCAAGGACACGTTGAGGCTACACTCCCACAGAAGTGTGAACTCAAAATTAAATTTTCTTTGTTGTAGAATGTGTGAGATGTGCTGTGACACATTGTGTTCTCCAGGCTGCAGTTGTGCTACCTAAGGAGAATTTTCCACACACAGCAGCTCATCAGTCACCCCCAGAAATTCTCGACTGAAATCTGCCAGGTCACTTGCTCATATAATCAGTTAATATTACTGATTTATGTTAGCCAACATTTAGTATTCAGAATTTATCACTACAATTTTTATTGAAGTTGGTTTGTCAGGGATTAGAGGAGCTTCTCTGTCCCAAGCAAACGAAGTATAGGAATGGTGACAATGGAGGTAATTTTTGAAAATGTGAGACCTGGCTATTTTTTAATTAAATCACAACATCTGGTTTTGCATTCAACAAGAGATCATTAATTTAGAAACAATATTCTAGTATTTTACATTCCATTATGTTCATGTAACCAAATCTGACTACTGTCTTCCATTAGAAGCAGCTGATCTATATTTTATAGTTTTGGTACTTTTATAGATAAAGTCACTACTCTCATTTAGGGTTAGGATTCATTCCTGTTCAGGACTCATCACACCTATGATTGAGTTTCCAAGTTTATCTTAATTTCTTTGTCATATAATTGTGGGGGATTTTAGCTGGGTTTTTTGGTCTGTCCTTTCCTCCTGTAGTTTCTACAGTGAACATATGCAGCCCATATCTTGCTACAGTGGAGGGATCCAAGCAGAAATAATTCCCTCCACCAGCTCCTTGCCCCTTCCCTGCTTCAGGGATGGGGATGTAAACAGCAAGTAATTCTAGATAGCATTAGAGTAAGATGATGTCCTCAGGTCTGCTTCATCAAGCTTTGCACTCATGCAGCTACTGTCAGGAGTTTTACCTCTGGCCCTGTCTACTGAGGTCCTGAAGTTATTGGTAGCTGTCTCAGAGCATCCCATCAAACTTGAGTAGCCTGTGCAGGAATTTTGATGGCTCTTGGTTTCAGGAAACTTTGATGCTAGAGATTAAATACTTTAGCTGCTATAGGTTAAATATTTTAGCTGTTATGTAATTTGCTGTCTTGTTGCAGGTTGTTTAATTATTGTCAGGTAATGCACTTCTGCTGCAGATGAGAAGCTGGAAGCTTGGGTGTGAGTTGAGGAATGTTTGTGTAGCTATAATTAAATATTGCTTCATTTACCTCTTTGGTGGTCCTTTGCTTTCAAGCATACCAGGGAATTCTGTCCAATCGCAGGCTCTAGGGCTAACCAAAGAATTGCAAATATTTTGTAAGTCTTGCCTAGTTCCTTTGAAACATTGACAATTTTGAGCTAAAGAAATCCTATTTGAAGAAAACCTGTTCATACATCTGCCTTAACTTAATGCTCTGTACTCAGCATGCCTCAGGAGATATTCCACAGTGTATTCTTTCCCATTTTGACTACGGATTGAGAAATTCAACCCATCTGGCCATTGTCAGACTTCATAGAAAGCAAAACAGCAATTCCCAATTTGATTTTAAATCCATTGGAAAAAAAAAAAAAAAAAGCCTATTTTCCAAGCTTTTGATTAAACTGAAATACCAGGTTTATACATTCAAGGAATCTGTCCTGAGAGTTGCTTGAATCAGATGTCCAAATCAGGTTTCCAGATTTTAAAAATTAATTGATATTAAAGTGGGGAAACAAATTGCTAAATATTTTATCTATTGAATATTTAACTTTAGAAGAGTCCATTTTCACTTTTAAAATAGCATTAGAACAACTAAAACGTTCTCCTCTCTGTCATTACCATTAATGTAGCATTAATCATTGTATCATTAAACCTGTGATGGATCTATGTGATTTTTGTAAGAAAATCAATAAAGAAAAAGAAGGTAGTGGTTGAACAGTGGCTGGGTGAAATCCAGGTGCTCCAAGATTAGTGGCAAATATCTTTAGGGCCAGGAGTTTGGCCAATGTGACAGAAATTCTGTGTTTTTATTACATCTTGATGGCTGAAGAAAAAAATCAGTGCCTTTTGTAACAATACTTGAAAGTGTTTCTTTACAGAAATACTGGAGTACTGATTGAAATAAGTTATTTAACCTTCATGGTTTGCAAGCTTCAGAAGGATTTAATTCTACTAATTCTGAAACTGTGAAGAGTTTTCCTTCTCCATCATGTTATTGAATTAATTTGAAAGTAAGGTGCTTATTTGTCAAACTCCATTTCTTACAAAATACTTCAGAACAGGTTATTTCTCAATCTTGTGAGCTTACTTGTGAAGCTATTGTTACCTCTTTTGTACGCTCCAGAACAAATGTGGTAGGGAGACTTCAAACAGCTTGCTGGAATTGTGATTTGAGCGAGATGGAAGGCGAAACATGCACTGATCTAAAGGGGCAGAGGTGATGCCTCTTGGTATTTGAGGGGTGGAGAGTTGGTCTTTGCTTTGGAGTTGTTTTCATCTGTTCTACAGATCAGCAAAGATGCTTTACACAGCAGAAGGTTGTGTGTAGGGGGGCAGTCAAGAAGGGTCAGGTTATCTCACTGAAAACCTGTAACTTATTTAGGTTCTGCTGCTGGGGTATCTGAAAAGCCCAGCAGTACAATGCTAGTGAGGAAATTCACATTTGAGCACTTAACACCTCAGTAAATGTCTCCAGGTGGTTTAAGGGGAAAGACAGGAGTTTTATTTTCTTCCTTGAGAATTTTAGTGGTGTTTTTTAGGCATTGGAAAATTTTGTCTGTTCTTTGAGACACTAAACCTTTGTTTCTTCATTACATTTGATGCAAAGCCTTTCACATATCTGAATTTTTAAAAATGTGGTTTACATTTGTTGTTACAAAATATGAGAAGAATTAAAATGAAAGCATCTACAGGTTGAGTAAATTCTTCGCTGTTCTTAACAACATTCATAGATGATGATCCTTTTTAAATAAAGGGTAAATGTCCTGTAATATTATGAGAACAAATAAATACACTGTAGAAGAAATGTCAGCCTTGGCTATCAAACCAACAGATAAACAGTGATTAAAGAATGTACGCTTTCTCCCGTGCAGCCTCTTTCTCCTTGTAAAGCTTTTTCATGGAAAAATAAACATTAAAAAGATTTCATGTTTTCTTTCAAGGCTGGCTTTTTCTGTCAATCTTTGTGTGAACATAGATCTAGAAGTTATGAAATGTGTCTGCTGTGAGGGGTTGCAGCTTGAATAAAACACTTGAGTTAAGAAGTGCTGTTTGTTTCCCACTCCCTTTGCCACAGGCTCTGCAGCCGTGCGTGTCAGTCGGCCCTTCAGTGACCAAGGGTCTGTAAAACAGTGTGAGTCGTGCGGGCTCCCCCCTCCAGGGCTCTGGGAACAAGAGATCTGCTTTTATTTTCATTTCTGCACATAAAAGACATTAGAAATGGTGCATTGCATGAGTCACAGGCTGCCTGATTGTAGCCTTCAGTTTATTGCAGAAATCCCAGAGCAAATTTAGCTACAGGAAGAGATCCCTCTGCATGGAGCTCCACCTGAAGCAATGTTTGTTACTGTGGTTAGACTGCCACACTTTACAGCATGTGGGGTGCCTGTTTAATTATAATTATGATTGAACTGTATTTTAGCAGCAGTGTCTAAAAATAATTGTTTTACTCAGATATATTTCTTTGCAGTTTTGACCAAGAACCTGTGGGTACAGGATAAAAATGCAAGTTGTCATGTGCTCCAATACAACTGGAGATGGACACCAGCGTGCCTACAGAGATGATCTCTTATTTGTGCTGTTTTTATTTTTATTGATATGATGATTTTTCATTTATGAAAGCATTGTATGATAAAAATTCTGGAATATCTACTGTAGATCAGCCTCATAAATTGTAGTGTAACTATGTTGAATTTGTGTCATTTCCACCACCCCACTAAAGATTATTCATCTATTCAAATATTTAAAATATTTATACACACTACTTATAAAGCTCAGCTAACTTTCTTTGATTTCCATGCAGATGCAATATATTCAGCTTAGCCTGATGCAGCAAGTCTGGATTTGACAGATGCTCAAATTCAATTGTAATTTCTCTGTTTTACTAAAAAGTTCATCAAAAGCTTCTGCCAAGCTAAACTCAGCTGGTTTAGGCCAGGTCACACAATCTCTCAGCATCTTGGAGGGTGTTTGCCACAGATCACAAAGCTGAACCTTGACTGGATTTCAGTTGTCACCTCTGAAATGACACCTTTACCCCCAACTTCTAAATGTTCTTAAAACAGAAATCATGTGTGAGCACAGACCTGTACATGCTACATGCAAGCAAGGCTGGGATGTTTTTGTGTCTAATGGCATTTGTGGGACTGAGCTGGGCTGGTGCATTTTGCCAGAACCCCGGGAGGCACTGCCTGCTGCAGAGTTCTGTGGTCACAAAGTCACTGCTCTGGGAAACTATTAATTAGTTTGTTTCTAAAAGCAAGGCAAAGGAGCCTTTCATGTTAAAATCACTAACAGGACCAGGATATTTTCTTTTTATTGCAAGGGATTGTGCAATCTTCTGCCAAGAGCAATTTATGCAGAGATCGGGTAAATGGGGCTTTAAATGGCTCCTCTCCCTGCCCTGTCCTTCCCATCTGAAGTAGTTTCCTGTGGCTGTTCAAACTCATGGCTCTCCTGCCTCATCTGATTTTTATCTTTTCTGCCTGTCACCCTGGTATTTTGTGCACACAATCCCACCAGGAACTGAAAGCAATACCTGATGGCTATTTTACATGCCAGTGCGGGTAGCAAAGTTCCACCCTTGCTGTAGCTGGGATTTCTAGAGCGGGTTTGTGCTCCTTTGCCCTCTGCTTTAAGCACAGAAATCAAAGCAGAGGTGAGGATTTCAGTCTTTGCGTGTAAGGAGTAGCTTGCTGAAGTGTTGCTACAGCAGCACATACTGTTTCTTTTTTTGGAAAAACATTAGCAAGTTATAACCCTTAGTTAAATCTCTCCATAATTTTACTATCTCAGACATTCCCTCAACAGAGTATATGGGAATGCCAGTGCTCAGGGCTCCTAGCTCAAGCTGTCAACTCTGGGTATATTTTCCAAATACTGATCAAAGCTGTTGTATTAAGCAGTAATTAGATATTAATGAAGATTTTGTTTCACTAAAACCAATTACTTAGTCAGACTTACCCTTGTGCTGCATAACTTTTGAAATCCATTCACCATGGAGTTGCAACATTATTTTTTAAGCTATCATTGCAATTACTGTCCTTGAGAACTAAGTAGTTGTTCTAACACCATCTTTATTTTCTAACACCAAGGCAGCACATCAGGTTTAATATCTATTTTAGACAGCAGGGCTTGGGTGAGCACATCGCTGCTGTAGTGAAGTGAACCCCGTGTCTGAGATGACAGCACCTGAAGTGTGATGTGTTCTAATCAGGGCAAAGCAGAGTCAGCAGTTTAATGATGTTTTTATTGATACAATGATTTATCACTGGTGAAAGCATTGATGTGTGTCAGCAGCAAGCGTAAGCAGTCATTTCATCAAGGTCTATGCCTCTTCCCCCTGCTTGTGCGCACTGACACACTTGACTGAAGCTGTGATGTTTCCCAAGTTATCTGGAGTTGATACTGAGACACAAAGATCACCAGCAATGAGAGATGTAACATTTTTTTGCAGAATCTTAATACATTCAGCAAGTGGAACCACAGGAGGAAATATAACATTGAAATGCACCGAGCAGTGGTGCATCAATGCCTAAGTGGCAGTTAAATCCAAAGGAAACTTGCTGGGGGCTACTGAGAAAACCATCATTTAAATTTTTCTTTCCTTTATACAGTTGAGTGGAGATGGATTTAATTTGCATTTTTGCCATGCTCTTAGCAGTGGAAGTGCTATAAAGTGCTGTTGATATCATAGACTCAAATCAGACGTGCATGTGGCAGAACTTCTGAGAGCTTATGAGGAAGATGCAGAGGGTGTAATGGAGTCTCTAGCAGACAGTGACAGAAATTTGCCTCACAAATTCACTGCTAAGTGTAAAATGAAACATTTTCATAATCACTGGATTAGTTATGAATTTAAACTAGCAGGGGATTAAAATTCTTATTTACTTGAGGCTGCTGAACAGAATGATTCTCTTCACAAGAGGCTTAGATTACATGGAAGTACATAAAATAGAAAAAAAATACAGAACTTAGCCAAGAGAAGTGAAATAGGATAGACGGTATATTTTATATAGAAGTGTGTCTTTTTTCCCAATATATAGCAAGCTTGCTGATTTTTAAAAACTACTTTTGTTTAAATGTTAGTGGATGGAGGTCTCAGGAGCTTTGAGACTCATTTCTGGTCTATGTGAGTTCATCAGCTGTAATCACAAGATTGTATGTTTTTCTTACACACTTGGTACAGGGCCTTTCCTGCTTTCACACACAGTGGTGGCCTGATGACCCTGACACCCTCTGGGACTCTGCATATCACAGCTTTTTCCTCAACAGTATAAGAGAGACTAACTACCTTGTTACAGGCCCCTGACAGCAGCGTGTAGCTGTTTTCCAAGAACAGCCTAGCTCAGCTGAATGTGTCAGACTGACTGTTTTCCATCTTCTCCTATCCTGCAGAAAGATCATGGACTACCTTGTACAGTGACAAGCAAAAAATTACCAGGATTTGATCCATGCTCAACTTCTCACAGTCTCATAGGAAAGCTCTATTTACAATTAAAGTGCTCCTGAGAAAGAAATAATCAGCTGTTTGCAAAAAATCCCAACAAGTTAACCTAGAAAACCTGTGTGTTTTAAACTCAGAAATGTTTGCAGTCAATCAAAGAAATTTTCAGAGGGAGGAATCAAGTTATCCCAAAGCAATCCTGACTTGCCCCCTTAACAGTGTGAGAGCCATGGTGAGCAATGATGGGTCCTGGTGGAAGGTGTCCCTGCCCATAGCAGGGGGGCTGGAATGAGATAATCTTTAAAGTCTCTTCCAACCCAAGTCAATTCTATGATTCTATAATCCCATACTTTCTGGTTGTTGTTTGAACTTTGTTTGAGGATTTTTGGTTTTGTCAGCTAAGGAAATTAGTGAGGGAAATCCACCAGAATTATGTTCCAGCTCAGCACTTCAATAGCACATCTCAGCATTAAAGCCTACTGAGCTCTCCTCAGTTTGGGAAGAGACTCAATTCACTGCAAAGTTTGACTCTATGATACAAACCACATGAAGGCTGAACCCTCAGGTGGAATAAATTTTCCTGCTTCTAACTGGGCAGTGGAGTTTATGCATTTCTCTCAGGCAGCAAATAGATGCATTTATCCCTGCATTGGTGTGCTCCTCTCATTAATTTCTGCTGAGATTTTTCTTAATGACCATCACATGACCCTTTTAACTCTCCATTCATCTCTGTAATTAGTTCTCCCAAGGCTTGCAGCCCAGTAACTAACTGCTTGTGGCTCCTTTCTCTCGAAAGAAAAGCAATTTAGTTTCTCTTGTATTTGAAAAAATTACTACTGCGTACATCCCTTTCCCTTTTCTTTTTACTCTCATGAGATGTGTTATTTGCAAGAGGTTCTGCTTCCTCTATTTCACCTCTATACCACATCCCACTAATGTGGCTGTCTCAATGCTGACCACTGAATTTGCTCTCAGCAAGGTTTCTAATTATCCATTGCTAACCATCTTCAGTCTTCTTGGCCTGCCAGTTGCCTTCAATGCACACAAACAGACTTTTAGTTCGGAAATTTTCATTTTGTTTGCCTCTGTACTTCCCTTTATTCCAACTCTGCATACTTTGGACACTGCTCCTTCAACATGTCCTTAGTTGAATAGTCCTCTTTCCCATCTCCAGTTTTTGGGGAAAACTCCTGTGGACTGCTACCCTTCTTTCCTTGCTCCCTTTGCATATTTTGTCTCTTTATTGGATGGAACAAAGTTCCTCAACCACCTGTGCTGAGGAGTCAGAGTCCTCCCTCTCTCTCCCAGAGTGGTCTCCTTCTACTAAAGAGGTCTCACCATTTATCTTCCTTCTACTTTATCAAATGTAATATACCTGAAATCTCCTAATCATCTGTCTATTACTCCTTCATGTTACTCCTTCCCTTTTGCAAGCAATCTTTTCCTTGATTACAATTAATCTGGTTACAGATTATTTATTATTCAGATTACAGACAAGCCTTCATTCAGCATTCATTCAGTTTAAACAGCTCACTGGATCCTTGCATTTGGGCAGTATCTGAATGGTTGCAGATTTTTTTTCCCCACCTTTTCTCTGCTCTCTCTAATCTGAGCACTCCTTTGAGGTTTTCTACCTGATATCTCAGTTTCTACAGTACACCATGTTACAGGATCTTGGCCTGCTCTTACCTGTCCCAAATGTGACTCTGTCAGGTGTTGATTTCATAGTCCAAAGGCTGGTGACTGAAACATGACTTTATAGAATCCAGGTGCTGGCTCTCCCTGCTTGCTGCTATCAGTCACATATTTCACTGTGCCTCTCAGCCTGGTCATTTCCTATTTGTGAGATTCTATTTCAAGATACCAACTCCAGCCTCTGGGATTTTTTAATCTTTCTGCATCATTATCCACTGTTGTTGCAAATATTGCACAGCTAAGCTCTGAGGCTTCCCTTAATTTTTCAGAAGGATTTCCTCATCAGAACTGGCAAAGCTTTTCTTACAACACTGAAATGTCATCAACTTTTAGGCTCTCCTGGACTAAGATCACTCATTCCTACACCAGTAATATCTCATTGTTTGCTGTCAGACTCTGGCTGTTGGCTGTTCTGTGCCATTTGGTGTCTGGTGGTGTCCATCAGTTGTAAAACCTCAGTGTAAGCTCCCATGGACATGGGACTTTCTTCTCCTCATGTGTTTACACAGCACTCAGTGCCATGGAGCTTTTCCTGAGAACTGTGGTGATATAAATGGTAATAACAGTTGGTATGACAGGTTTATTTCCCTGGCAGTGCTTAATCTTAGCAAAACAGCTTTTAAAATCGATTTGGGAGCCAGAAGAATAAAATAGGTGACTTGTACAAATTTTTAATTTCTGCTTCCATCATTCCAATGTCTTGATTTTGCCTACGTGTTTGTAGATAAATCTCCCATTGCTTGTCCCACTGAAGCTTAAGCAATGTATAGGAAAATAAATTTTAAAAAAACTTTCCTGAACTGGGGGAATTTTGTCCTTAGTTCAGGAATTCCAGAAGGGCACATGGAGTTCAGCTGAGCTGGATGTCTGTCCAGGTTCAAATCCTAAAGGATCCAAAGATTTTATCATGCTTTTTATAGGGATGTTTAATCACATACTGAAAAAATGTTGAAATTGGCTAGAGATGCATCTGCCTTCATGATATTTCTTGTTTTTTCTCCTCCTCTAGTGGATGAGGAGACAATTGATCAAAACAGATAAAAAACACAGGAGCATTGCACTTGGGGTTTGATCCTGTGATGTGACCTCTGACTTCCTCCAAAACACAGCAGATCCTACACATGTGAGGGAAGGGATGAGCCTTCCCTCTCTGGGCTGCTGCAGAGGGCTCATTTGCAGTCTTTGGGAGGCAAGTTTTGTGGTTGTTTAATTCCCACAGAACTACAGTCCATGGCTTTGGAAAAGGCACCAGGCTGTCCCCTGCACTGCTGGTTGTTACCCTTATGTGGGGATCTGATCAATGCTTGCTCTTAACACCTACCTGACTTTTTGGCACTGAGCAGCTGGAAGGTCACAAACAGTTTCCTGGATTTAATTTGAAGGATTAAGATTGGGGCAGAAAGATTCAATCTCCTCAGCCACAGACTTTCTCTTCTGTATAAGCTGTTCTTTCCACACTTCTCCACACTCAGCATCAGAAGCTGCTTCCCATCATTCCCATAACCTTTGCTGCCTGTGCTCCCACTGCTCCTGCAGAGTGGTACAGGCTCTCAGCTCCCTCTGGCAGGGAGAGGCTCTGGGCAGTTTGGACCACAGACCAGTTGTTCTGAGAAAAAGGCAGAAGTTAAAGCCCTGTTAGCACCAGTTAGAGGGCTCTCTTCCACGGGAAGCTTTCTCAGAAGAGAAGGAAGATGTGATGACCTCTCATTTGCTGCTGTCACTGCCAGAGTTAGTTCATGGAATAAGTGATGACTTCACCTTCAGGATTGCAGAGCTGCAGCCCAAGCAGGTGGGAACAAAGGCATTTCTGAGAGCAGCAATCTGCCAGGTTTGGTGTCTCCTGGTCAATGAGAGGAGGTGGAGAGCCTTGCCTTGAGATGGAACTGTGTGATCCTTCCATGTCAGTGAGGAATTGTGGAGCATTCCAGCTGCACCACCAGTGGAACTACCCTGACAGATGGATGGTCAAAAGCCCTTTTTGTGGGGGAAGTTCTGCAATGACACATAAATCTTCTTGCCTGGTCTGGTTTATTTTTACCTTTAATCCTGAAGAATTCCTGTCTAATATTGTAACCTTGTTTTCTGATGTTTTATTAGAACTAACTTGCAAAGCCTCTTTCCAGCATGTGTGGAATCCTGAGCTCAGCTCTTCAATAAAAGCTGCCTTTTTAACTCTTTCACACCTTCCCCTAGCTGATTTTTCTTTTAAGGTAATAGTGTATCTAAGGAAAATATTGGAAGGAACAGTGTGCTCTTTTTCCTTTTCTCTGAAATGGAGGAGCTTGAAGTGTAAAGCACCTAATACATGACATTAACTAGGGATAGAAATATCTATGACACATAAAATTCAGCAACAAATATTAAGATATTATCTTAGGATTTAACTTTTTATTTTCCAGATTCCCTAACTTTAGTGTATTTCTTTTACAGTCTGAAGAGAGTCACATATATACCTTTCAAGATTAAAAAAAATAAACAGCCTATAGTTAATTCAACTAATATTCTAGTCAAGAATGTAAGGCTGCAGAACCAAAGCTGTCATAAAACACAGCAGAGCCCAAGTCAGGTCTTGTCCTTTATGGTAGTGGGAGAAAAGAGGACTCAGTTCTCAGTGATTATGTATCAGTTTCCTACACTCTCAACAATAAATAAACACTGTCCTTGTTGGTACTGGCTTACTAATATACTACTTTCTAGTATACTTGTCTTTCCCCTGCCCCAGAACATCTATATTCTTTCTCAGATGCCCATTATAGAAGTTTTATAAATTCTGCATTTCCTTATTTAAAACCTTTGACTGCAGATCACCTCTTCCAAGAGAACTGACAGCCTGTTATAAACAGGCCTGCATGATGACAGATATGTGATTATATTTAAATAGCCCTGTCATAAAAAGCATTTCCTAGATTTTTTTTTCCTTAGCCTGATATTTAAGAGGTTGCACTACATTTTCTGTGCTGTTAATGAAAACTTTCTGCAGCGTGAAAAAGGTATTAGAAGCCCTAAATTAAGCATGTAGGTACCATTTATCCTACAAAATAAACATGGAAAAAATGAGGGAGGAGAGGGAAATCTGTAATGCATCTATGAGAGCTTCTCATCGTGGCAAAAAATGTTCCAGCCTGCTCAAAGAGCAGATGAATTTGGATCTCACTTCCAAAGAAAGGCTCCTACTGCTAATCTCTGTGTCCTGCTGTTTGAACTCATCAGCCTCAGAGATGATAAGAATATGTTGTTATGCAAACTATCAAAGTTTATTTACACAACTTCTTAAAACAGATTCTTTCAGTGGTATGGCCAGGTGGTTAATGCTGATTGTCGGATTTTTTATGCATGCCAGCTTGGTAGTACACATCCTCCATCCTGTAAGCAAGATATTGTCTGCTGTACAGTGCTCTGTCATCCTAAATCTTAGGGGTTAATACACTCTCATCTTTAATCTCCTGGAATTCTTCTTTTCCTTTGATTTTAAAACATATGAATATTTTCACAAAGCAAATCCTCAATAAACACAATAAAAAGAATCAAATAACCTAAGCAGCTTTAAGTTCAAAATTAAATTATATATCAAGCAGGAATCTGGCAATGCAGTGCTAGTCTAACATAAAGTCTTTCATCCATGCAAATCCTGTGAGCACTTTACTGCTCCCAGATTGTCAGGTGAGCTCTCTGTTCTAAATATTTTTAAGTGGCTTAAGCACTTAAGCACTCAGTTCTGGGATTCCCAACTTAATGTTTTCTCAAAGGATCTAATTTACAAAGGATGGCTGTTCATCTTCTGCTGTCTATAAACTGAGGCAACAATTTAACTGCAAACCCTTTATAACAGCTGGGAATTGTCAGGTCTTCTGTATTTTAAAAAGCTTTTCTTCTGCATGGGGTATAAATCACAGGATAAAATGTATGAGGGAAAATGGGAAATGGAGATCTTATATGCAAAGGAAATACTGAAGATTTATCATCAGTGATTTTCTGAAATCTGCTTATACAGCCAGGACAATGGTTTCCAGAATGGTTATGGCTGCTTTTCATATTCACAGGTCAGCAGTTTGTGGGGGACCTTTGAAGAGCTCAGACTCAAAGTAAAGGGCATTGACAGTAATGAAAAGTCTTCCAGTGAGCAGCAAACTGCCAGGGGCTGCTGGAAGTCAGCACCACAGTGAGGGTTTGGTGTCACCCTACCCCTCACCAGAGTGCTCAATGTGACTGTGGGAGAACATCTCTGAATCAGAGTCACAGGGATCAAGCTTTAACTGCAGTCCTCAGCACGTCAGGGCAGCATTTTGGAAAAAAAAAAATAAAATTCTTATGCCTAAATCAAGTTACAGCAACTTAAAAAGATCAGTTGGACATTTTGTGGCCTGTGTCACCAGCAGGCTTATCTGAGCGAAGGCCACAGTAACTTAGACCACTTTATGTTTGCTGTGGACTAGAAAACCACAGCCTCAAGGGGCAGGAATAATAGAAACAAAGTTACCTGAATGGATTTGCGAATTCTAGACACCTTGGAATCCAAAAATTTCACTTCACTGTCTCTTTTGATATCACTTCCCCTTACAATGACAAGTACTTCAAAAACTGTGTACTGCTTTCGGCTAAAGCTTGACCTTTACTGCTTTTCTTTTTCAACAGGTGACACCAATAAAATTATACAGCAGACAAAAAAGCTAATAAATAAATCAGAAAAAAAAATAAATAAAACAAATAAATAATCCAGCTGTGTAAGACTTATATTGAAGCTGTAGGAAAATATATACTGGGTAGGACATTCAATTCGCCCCTTGCAATTCTTGAGTGAAAGACCACAAAGTTTGCAGAGAGTTTGCAGCAGATATGCAGCAATATCCAAGAACAGTAAAACCCAGACTTCTGAGAGTGTGTGTGGCATTTGGGAGGACAGAAACACTCCCAGAATATTAGAATATTTCAAGTTGGAAGGGATAATATTGTGAGTTTCATTCATACAGATATCATTCTCACTCAGTTTACATCTACCTAAACACTGCTTGTTCAGAAACTAGAAATTTGTTGGCCAGAAGGTTCCCAAGCAGGGAGTAAACAAGAATTGTCCACTTCATAGCTATATAACACCCATTATAGGTAGTGTCAGTCTGTTCTCAGTGGTCATGCAGACTCCAGAAATATGTCATCACAGCTGACTGGCATTTGGCTGACTGCAGAAAAGAAAAGTACTGAGGAAATTGGAAGGGAAGTGCCTTTTAGCAGGACTTTCCAGAACTGAGTTAAAGCATAGTGCTGAAAAGACAATAACAGACACTTTTATGCTGCACATTTCATCCCCCGATTTGGTTAATCTTGACTAGCTGCTGCCACAACTGAGGCTGTTCTGTGGGTGAGAGGAGTGTCCCTCTCTATTCTGAACCAGAAAGAATGTGCAGAAAGCAAAGATACACAAATTCAATCCAGCCAACGTTTTCATTACTTTATTTATGCTGGGAAGGTGAAAGACAGAGAAGACTTTCTAGGCTATTTTGGTAACTAGAATGATTTAAAAACGTGGCTAGGCAACAGTGTGTACAGACCTTAGGCTGTTCTGCCAGCTCATCTAAGTCATCATCTGCGGCATCACTCGCTATTTGGTTACTAGAAAACCTTGGGGCTGAGCACTTCAGTCATGCTGCAGCATTCCAAGTAATTTCAGCTGGGTTTTTCCCTTTATCTCCTAAGGACATATGGCCACAGAGAATATCATTGGATGAGCAACTTCACTTGCCTTTGTGCTCTGCTCCTCGAGTTGGACTGAGGATGCAATGCCCAGCCTGTGCTAGACACACATCAGCTGCAGAGAGGAGTCCCTGGAGCTGCGAGGTCCCACAGCTCATCATGGCTTGGGTATGACATTGGAAGCTGAAAATCTTGGCTACTGTGACAAGGGAATGAGCAGAGAGAGGCAAGAGCCTGGGCTCTGATTTCCAAATCTCCATACACTGGTAGGAAAGGCCAGTGGTACCTGAGGGGGACCCTCTCCTGGAGCAGGGCTGAGCTGTTGGGGCAGAGCTGCTGTCCCACGAGGAGGAGAGCTCCATCACCTCGCTACTGTGGCCCTCACAAACACAGGTGGGTGCCTAAACGGGAATGTAGAGATTTCTGCAGTCAAATCTGGGCATGGTGCTTAGATCCCTCTGGGCTGGGCACTGGGGTCAGGAAATCTGGTTGCTCTCCAAGGCCTAAACAGGCTTAAACAGCACCTGGGTCACAGTCTGAATTTCACCTTTAAGCACAAGTCCTCATTTCAGTGTTCTCTGAAGTCCTCCTTGAGCTTTTAAACCTTTGCCCTGAAAAGATATTATCTTGATAAGATACATGGTTTCATAACCTTTTCAAAAGTAATAAGGAAGAAAGAAAATGGAGAACCCAAGTTGTGCACAGTAAGGTCAAATACTCAGATCCTTCTCCAAACTGAGCTCATCACACTTGGAAAATTCAGGACATAGCTGTATTGGTCCAGCTTTCCTTTGAAGCATTTTAACCTGATGTCCAAAACAAAGCAGTAAATTAGATGAACCAGTCAGCTGAAATTCGATGTCTTTAGCTGAAACTTGGCATGTAGTTTTGCCAGCTCAGTTATAGATTTTTTTGTTGTTGTTTTTTATGACTCTTTGGCTTTTTTATTTCTCTCTGTGCCTTTTTTTTTTTTTCCCTTCTTTTCTTCCTAAAAATATACTTTCCATTACAAGGAGAGCAGGAAAGCACCACCTTACTAACTTCTCTAATGTAGCCATTTTATTTAAATATTCTAGGCACTAGAGACATTTTCTATTAAACTTACAGGTTTCTTTCTTTCTCTCATTGGAACATGGTTTTAAAAATAAAACTATTTTGTTTCTGAAGTGTATGGAAATGAGTCTAATGTGGAAATTCACTTTGCTCAAATGAAGCTAAACAAAACATTAGAAAAGATACAAAAGAATATGATCCTGATCAATGAAGGGGCATCTACTTAATTTCCATTGCTGAGTTCTGCCATCAGTGAAATGAGTTTTTCTCCAGGTAGGTCTTAATTCAAACAGTGTATGTTGAAGATTTAAGCTTTACCAGTGCACATTTTAGGAGTCACTTGACATCAAAATTAGCAGTGCATTGTTTAGAATTAACAAGGTAGTTTTTTATACAGCTGGTTTGTTCCCTTTCTTTTTTACACCTGGGCCCCATAGTGACCATAGGAGCACTTTAAAAAGCTCTGTGTGATGTTTGCTCATAACACTTGGAATATTACATCTTCACTTTACTTGTGGGTCATTACCATCTTGAGAGGAATGACATGGCCAAAGGTTCTTGAATTGTCACTCTCTTCTCCATCCTCAGCTGGTTGGAGAGCAATGCTGACTACCAGGGATAGTCAGAGCTGCTTAGAAATTGTAAAACTGCTCCTCTTTCTCTGGCTTCTGGATTTTCTGGCTTGTTGCTAGTAATTCCAAAGAATCCATGGTTCTGCAGCCCAGACAGAAATATTTACCTCCCTTCTTGAACTTGCCATGATTTCTTCTCAAATTTCCTTCAATGTCAGTAAGAGAAGCAGAAACAAACAAACCAAAAATATGAACTTTACAACTTTTCTTGGGAGGAAATATCAGCTAAGGCAGCTTTCTAAGGAAGTTGAAATTGGCCTTTTTAAATCCAGCTTTAAGGCTTGACCTTCAGTTCTATAGGTCACATGAGCACCAACAATATTTCTACAGTCATTTTGTTCCAAATAAAACCCCAAAAGAATAACAGCATGCACATTCATGTGGCTACAAAGGGAAGTTTGAATTTCCCAGAATCATGCATTTGAAGGGTTTCCTGTGGGTGATGTTATTCTACAGGCATACCTTATATCTCTGTACCAAGTGAGTGAGAATTAGATGCCACATCCTTTCATTCTTGCAGTCATTTCTTAATCAAGATGGTATCTCAAACTTATTTATCACAGTGAAAAAATAGAACAGCCCCACTAAACAAAATAGTACAAATACTATTATTTTTGTGTACAAAAACTAATAATCAATGCAGTAGTGGTGTGTGTATGTCTTAGTTTATATGCAGATATGTCCTTCACATCTATTTAAATACTTATTTAAATATTAATGCATCAAATTCCAGTTGTATCCTGGGTATAGCTCTCTCAGAGGGGTGTGTCTTGGGCACTGAGCTGTGGAGGGAGAAAACAACTGTCTCACAAAAAGAAAGGTTTTAACAGAATTCAGAATGGAATCCTTATCTCCTTTCCAGCCTTTCCTTTTATTGTAGCACTTTTTTCTTTCCCTGACTCATGGAACAAAAGAAATATAGCTTAATGCAGATCTTATCTTCTGTAGAGTAACTGAAATAGCGGCTCCACAACACCACTGTCCTTTACACAGCCCAGAGTGACTCATTAGCTGTGTCAGGGGCTGTTTGCTCTTCTGATCTGCTCATCCACAGAGCTGCATCCAGAAGCCTGTTTGCACATAGGATTCCTGCCCTCTGTGTATTGATTGCTGTAAATAAAAACACTTCCTCCCCTTTCTCTTGACTGCAGGAGCTGATGTGCTCCAGCTGTGAGGTTGCTGCTGTCCCTGGTGTGGCCCAGGGCTCACCGAGGCTCCAGCAGGAGCAGGCAGATGGTCCATGAAGGAGGGAGGCTGGAGTGTTATTTCAGAATATTAGCCACTGTAAGACTATCTGACATCCGTTTTGGAACTGGGACAGGCCCACCCCATGGGCTTTCCATCTTAAAACCACCTGTAACTTTGCAGAGTGAGCTTTTGTTTTGCTGGGAGAGCATCCAGCCCATGCCCATGTCAGGGCTCACGTCTGTGTGTTTGAGGGGACAGCTGGTTCCTTCTGAAGGAGCAATCCCCCCTCTGCCATCACTGCACAACATGCAGAAAATGAAAGAGTTGAGGATATTCTGCTAATTAGGAACTGACTCCATGTTTTTGCCCTATCAGTCTTTTTATCAGAAATGTATGACTGAACATGAGGAAAATGCTGCCCTTTGTGGCAGTCATAGAGCATGATTAAAATCAGACTTTTTGACTAAGATGCAACTCTGTAAACAACAACAAAACAGACAAGAGCAAGTGGAGTTTGATAAGGGGAGAGAGAGCTTCCTCTCTCTCCATCACACTGCAACTAAACCTGGTTCAATTGCTTCTAGTTTATCACAGTTCAGCCTAAGGCTTTAGAAGTTCAAACACTCATATGATCTTTCTCCCTTCTTTACTCTAAGAAGTCCACACTAGTTATTACATGCTATTTTTATTCTTGGTCCACCTCTATAGAGTTTGAGTGGGAAACCTGCAGCAGCACCAGATGGATTATTTCTCCTTTTACAGCTTTTTTTCTGTGTATGTGTTTGGCAACTCCAAATTTGAAAATGAGAACCCAACCTCCCATTACACAGCACCAATTCCCAGTGGGCAGACTGTTAGAGATGAAATAGCAAATCCCAAGCACTGTATAGAGATTTAAAAGAGGAAAATTAAAAGATGTATCATTTGATTAAGCTCTGTGTCTCATATTTGAAAATTAAAGATAATTATGTTTATTTTCATGTAAGCCTAGAAATAATTCTCTGAGAATTTGAAAGCCCAGAGCATTGTCATTTACTTAGAGCTGAGATTCCCCTATGCAGTTTTTAACAGATTATACACAAACCCATTCTTAACTGGTTTTGAATATCTTTGCAAGTCAGTATCTGCAATATAGATCCTTATTTTTACCATACCCTCTTCCTCCCACTGTTCTACAGCTTCACTGGTGAACAAGCCTGGGATGAAAAGATGATGGATTAGTCCCACACTATAATTAAGTGATGGCTAAAGTCAAGTCCCTGATTTTCCAGACACTCCCTTCTTTTATTTTTTCTCTTCCATTCTTTCCACTGACTATGAAGAATAGAAACTTCCAGGTGAACAGAATTGTTTGAAAGAAATTACTTTAATGATGATGCCTTTTCCATGAATCAATGATGCACATTAAAGATTCAGAATGCACTTTAGAGCAACCCAAAATGTGGAAAATAGCAAGATACCAGTGTGATCTCCCTATAAATTATAGATTGAGAATTAGATTCCACTTCCAACCATGCAGGTGCAAATCCATTAATTTCAGAGCAGCTTCTGCAGGTTGACATTGAAAAAAATGTGAAGCAACAGTTTAGTTCTCTTTTTCTCCACTGCCTATTTATTTCTTCCTTCATCTGTATGTTGGAAAGCCTTCCACTTCAAATATCTGTATAAACTTTGACACAGTTTTCAACCTTTCTGATAGACCCCAAAGAAATTCTAGGTAGTTTTTTAAATGCACACTAGCAAATCGAATCTGTTCTTAACACCCTCTTCCTGCATCCTTCTGAATTGATGAAGCATAGAATCTTTTACCTTTTTTAGGCACAACAGGACACACCTAAATGATGCATTGCTGGTGAAGGAAGAGCTATAATGAAAAACTTTGACACTTCTTTGGACAGACCCTCAATTGTGGTAAACTGAGAGAATCAGCCAGAAGTCAACACATACCTCGAGGGGAGATCTAAGTCACATGCTCTACATTTGAGGAGGTCAATGTACAGGGTGAAAATGCATGTTGATCTATCATTTTGGAGGTAATAAAATTGAGTTATAAAGAATTTTGTGCATTTCCTTCCAAATTTAAATAGTGACCATAGAGAAGAAAGGCCAAGAGCTCCATTTTTATAAGTTTAGAGCAATTCCTGTTGTGAGAATTAACCTGGTGTGGGGTTCATAGACCTCTTTTTACCAGACTTTGCCTCCATGAGTGCAGCAAAGGGAGTTTTCAAGCAGCTTAATGAGGTTCCTGGCCTGCAACTTCTAAGGAAATAAAAAGCATGATTTTCTGTATTCCCTTATGCAGTGAGTCCCAGACTCCTCCATCCTCAGACAGCACAGTCTGTATTTGCAAGAATTTGCAGATAGGTTTAGATAAATTTGTCTGAGTAACAAAATAACATGAGGATTAAGAATTGCCAATAAAATGTGAGCTTTGGTAATAAACCAGGATGTGTGGGAGTTCTGCTCTAAGGCAGCAGTATGTCTTGAGTCAAGGAGACTCAGTGAATAAAACCCTCTCAGCATGGTATTAAATGAAGTCCTTGCTAATTTTGGCTTGGCTTGTGATAGATGGGAATACATTAATTTTCCATAAGCAGGAAAGCCCTGTGTGTTTTCTTTCTGTAGTAATGGAAGTGACAATACATTTAGAGGGCTTTGAGGAGGCAGAGGGAGAGAACAGAGATCTGCCAGTACTTTTTCAGCTGCCCCTCCTTACTCTGGGTTGCTGCTGCAGCAGGGGTAGCTGATGCACATGCTGAAAACTGCCTGATGGTCCCCTGGCAGCCTGTCCAAGGAAAAGGATGACGTTTACAGAAATGAATGGAAAAGACCATTACAACTGTGCTGTTTATCACAAATTATTTTTTACCTCTGAGCTTCATCTTTCTGCTATCAATGGAAACATTCCAGATAATGTGATTTTAAAGGGAAAAAGATGTAAACATTTGGCTTTGGTATGCCAGAGACAGGCTTAATTATCTGGAAACTTGCTGGATATGTCTGCAAACCATTACAGGCAGAATTAAATCCTTTTGAAAATCCAGGTCTTATTCCTCTTTACTGTTCTTTGCATCTAAACACCCCGATAAAGCATACATATTTGTGTTTATTAGGCAAGTTGTGCAATCTCTTTGTTCCTTGTTGGTTTGGCCATTTGTACTCATGGTGTGCATGTTTGATGAAGTGATATTGCCCTACTAATGTTTCTCCAGGGACTCAATGGGCTTCTGAAGAGTCCAACTGAAGTAATTATTTACATCCTTTTGTGTTGCAAAGACAACCTGAATATAATGGAGAGGTTCCTCCTCCCCAGGCTCTATCCAGGTAGAAACTCTGAAGTGACTGAATGTTTGATGGGGCGTCTCTCCAGCACTGCCAAGAAGAAATAGAACTTGAGAAGCATGAACTGTCCCACTCCATCTCAGGCAGGCATGGATCCTGAAGCTTAATAAAACTCCCCTTTGTGTGTGGGTACTCTGCTGGTCACAGAGGAGTGGAGCTTTCTGCCCCCACCTGCTCTCTTTAGCGTGGGGGTCTGTGTTATTGAAGCTGAAGAGCTCATCCAGTCATTACCTGTATTTTCTTCACCATTTCTCTCTGGGAAAAAGAAAGTAAAACTGACAATAACATTTCTAAAGCCCGAGGCTGAAAGCAAGTGATACTCAAGCTCAAGTGAGAAATTAACCTGATTTCTGAAGGGCTGTTTCTGGGCTGCTCCTGCTGCTGCCTTCCTCCTGCCTTTCACTAGAAAACCCTGTATTTCAGAAGAATTTGCATGTTGATGAGCATCTGCAGAAAAGATTATTTATGTCAGGCAAGGATGAACTTGTGCCCATCTCCCCATTTATGTTCTAAAGAAGTTCTCAGATCAGAAGATAAGCTTTTATCTTTTTTTCTCTTTCATTACAGAAAGCAAATTTAAAAGAAGGTCAATGTAAAGATTAAGAAGTCAGGATCAGTCTGAGATCTCTTCCTGAAATCTGTTTGCTCCTGCATTACTCTGTATATATGAAGTGGTGCTTAAATTCCAGGTTCCTGTTAAGGCTTTTTAGAGAAAATCATGGAAATTCACAACCTTTGGAGCTTGTGCACTTCCAGATTGCTGGAACCTGACAAATTACAGAGGTGGAACCTATTCCTGGATTTATAGATCTGGATTTGAGGGTGCTTTTATATCATCCACCAGCCAAAGTTTGTGGTGCTTGGTGGTCTGGTTCAGGCCTGTGTGTGATCCAAGAGTTAGGAAAGTGCACACTCTTCTCTGGAAAGCAGACATCACTTAAAAGAGACTTCTTTGGCTTCTGCTGGAGAAAGCCACGCTGTCAAGTAACCACAAAATGTTCAGCTCACTGTGATTTAATTCTTTTGCTAAGAAAAACAGTTAGAACCATCTAAATTCATACATAATGGACACTGGCCATGATTAATTTTTAATTTAAGCCGTGTGCTATTAGTTATAGCACCATCCTAGATGTCCTGGTCTATCACTTGCTGATCTCACTGAAATGTGACATGCACAGCAAGCCAACTAAAATGCAACTGTGGCACAGCCAGGCTGGCTGACTCCCAGGATTTCCCTGGCCCTGCTCAGGTCTACTCCACTGCCTTCAACTTGCAGTTTTCTCTTCATATTATTTATTGCTGCTGAGGGTTAATTAAAAGGCAAATTCTGCTGAGGTCTAACTCTCTGAATACAAATCTAGGAGGAACCTTCTGAGGTAAGTTAGTAAGTTTAAAAACAGCACACAGCCTTTTGCATCCCTCTCCTCCCCATGTACTGTACAAGTCAGCTGCACAACTACAGTAAGATTTTCAACTCTATGAAACCCCAGAGGGTGAAGCCCTTACCACTGGCTGTGTTGATTAACACTTAGCTGGTGAGCAGAGAGCTCTTGCAGATAGAGCCTCTTCTGCAGGAACATTTTCCATTGCTGATCTCCTCCTGCGTGCTCCTACTGCCAATGACACACAGCACATCATCTTTCCAAGCCATTTTACTTTGTTTTCCTCAAACAAAATGATCTAAGAGTGGCAAGGGTGTGCTTTTGCAGTAGTCTCTGGAAAGGCTTATTGCTGCCATCTGTCTCAGCTCAGCTTAACCTCCACTCCTGCTCTGTAGCCTTATTGGTGCCATTTACTCTGTGGTGAAACACAAAGTCTTTCCACCCAGTATCCCAAATCTAAAAGAAAGTCAGAGGAAAGTGGTGTAATCATGGGCAAAATAAAGTAGTAATATTTTGGGGATGCAAACATTTTGTTTCATTCTCCTTTAAACTTATTTTTTGAAGAATTGAGTTTATTCAATTTTCTCTTTCGAGACATTTAGTTTCAAATACAGTTTTTGCAAAGTAGGCTTTTTCAAAAGGGTGAGTTTCATTTGGAAAACATCAAAATATATAAAAAAAAAATCTTTCACTATTTCCAAGAGGAAACATTTCATTTAAAATCCTGTCAAAGGAAAATGTATTTACATTTAGTAAAAAAGCCCTGGTCAGCTTTTTCAGCTGTGAGGTAAAATCTGAATCAATACAATTTCAGTCCCCCTGAAAGTTGTCTGTTCCAGAAATAGGTGCTGACTGTCTGATACCTCAGCCATCATCCTCCTGAAGATTTACAGCTCTTGTTTTGCAGCTGTCCCAGTGGTTAAACCAGAAGTAGGGACAGCCTGGATCCCTGCACCCTGCATGATTTCTTCTTTTTTCCTCCTTCCTCAGCCTTTGTAAGCACCAGCACACTCCAGGCAAGTGCCTGCCCTCCCTCAGCATCTCTCTGTGCCACCAAGGCTCAGAGGTGCAAATTCAGTGTCTCACACTCCCAGTGGCTGTGGCCCGAGGGAGGAAATTGGGTGCCAGCAGGTTCTGGCAGAGTGATGAGCAGACATCCAGGGAGGCCCAGGGCTGCTGCTGCTGCTGGACCTGCCTGGGACCCCCGGGAGCCCAAGCTCTGTCTGCCCATGCTCAGCTTTCCTGCCCTTTCTCCTTCAGCTCCTCTGCTAAAAGCACGTTTGATAAAAATCTGCTGTAATACAGCCAGTCAGCCAGCAAGATTGAATGTAAATCCAACAAAGTCTCAGAGATGAAAACAACTCTTGACCTTAAGGAAAAGGGGTGACATCTAAACTGCTGCCCTGACAGCAGAGTCTGGGAAATGAGAGACTCGTTTCCCAGATGTAGTGACTTCGTGGCCACCAAATGCCTTCCTTCTTGAAGTATCTAAGGCCACCTGCTGCTTCACTGTTGCTGGAGGGGCAGGAAAAATAAGTATTATGGCAAAAAGTGCTCCTTTTCCTCTGTGGAAGAATTTTTTTAAGTTTAAATGAAAAGCCCAGATTTGTTTTCTTTTTCTTTTCTCTTTAACTAGCAAGAATCTCAACGTGCAGCAGAAAGCTTCTCACCCTGATCCCCAGGGCAATCAGCCCCTTGCCATGGGGGGCTGGGTAGGCAGACACAGCATCATTCCAGTTAATTTCTCTTTAAGAAGCAGCTAAATGCACCAGGTCAGCTTGAACTGCAAATTATGTCTGTGTAAGTCACTGGCACTGGTGACAGTTTTCTCTCAGCTCAGGTGAGGTCTTCCCACTTGCTCAACTCATACTGCAAAGACACTCAAAGTGAGCTACAGTCAACTGAAAACATCAGAGCTGAATAGTCTTTCAAGATGCAAAAAATATAATATAAAATATAATATAAAATATAATATAAAATATAATATAAAACATAATATAAAATAAAAAATAAAAATAAAATAAAATAAAAATAAAATAAAATAAAATAAAAATAAAATAAAATAAAATAAAATAAAATAAAATAAAATAAAATAAAATGGTTTCAGAAGAAGTAGTAGGATCTGCCGAGGACTTGAATTCACACATGATCCTACCATACTGCAGAGCTCACCATTTGTCCACTTCTTTTCCTTTATCTGCCTCATGTATGTAGATAGTAAGAACTCCAAGGCAGGGGGGGAGTTTAAAAGCTGAGGATGTGGTATCTGCACAGGGGGCTCTAGTCTTCACTGGCCCAGCAACACTTGTGGGGTGACTGAAAATTAAATCAGGAAAAGTGAGAGAAAAGAGATTGGGCATTGAAGAATGGTGAAGTGCTGAAAGCCCATGCAGAGTTGAGTTCTAACTTTGTTAGACTGACTAAAAAAGCCAATATTCAGACAGAAACACAGGAAGACAAGAGGTAGCTGAGGACTGTAGAAAAGTCAGGAATGGTGAGTCTGTCGTTCCACGCTCTCATCCTTCACAGCACTTAAAAACGTATTCTCTGAGACGTTTATCCACAAGAAATAAAATATTTTTTTTAAATGACTGATCAGACCCTGGACAACACAGAAAGGTGGATGGGATTGGGAAATCAAAGAATGAAATGGAAGGCTGCAAAGAGGACAGTGTGTTTTCCCACAACCCCTGGTTGTCTCAGCCCAGTCCCAGCCCAGTCAGGCACTTGCTGTTTACCTCACTAGGGTAGAGGAGCAGGACCATGCCTGTTTCTGTTTGAAGTTGCTAAGTTATGAAACCACAGGTTCCACAGCAGACTCAGGTATGAGTAGGCTTTGTTTCCACCTCAAAAGAGCCTTGCAATGGTCACAAGGAACAGAAGATCCACAGTGGCCTTGCCAGAAAAGGTAAAGGAAAAAGAAGAATTCAGCTGCACCTGGCTGACATGGACAAAGCTGTGCAGTTCTTCCTGAGCAGTTTCTGCCAGTGTCATATTTGTGTACAGCAGTTCAGATCGAGGAAGCATGGAGACATTAGAGTCACAGAACCATGGAATTGTTAAGATTGGAAAAGACTTTTAAGTTCACCAGTTACTCATCACCATGTTCACCACTAGCCCACGTCCTCCAGCGCCACATCCACATGCCCCACTTCCAGGGATGGTGACTGGATGTCTCTGAGTATCCCATGTCACTGATTAACAACCATTTCTGTGAAGAAATCTTGCCTAATATGCAGTCTAAACCTGCACTGGCACAACTTGGGGCCATTTCTTTGCTACGTGGAGGAGACACTGACACCCACCTTACTACAACCTCCTCCCAGGTAGCTGCAGAGAGCAACTGGGGATCCCCCAATAAAAGAGCTTATAAACACTGAGTCACAGAGTAGCCTTTTTGCAGTTCCCATAGTTTTCTATTATATCAATTTTGATGCAAAGTGACTTATTTTTCATAGTAATTCATGAGAAGAAAAAAAGGCAAGGTAACTTTGTGTGTTTTAAAACCACTAGGAATGTCAGACAGGTATTTTACATTTTTCTGGAGATTTCTGGAAGAATTCAATAGTTCTTTTTCTTCTGTGGATGTAGTTGTCCTTCTAAGAGGAATCCAGGTGCCACCTCCCTTAGAAACAGCCTAAAGGTAAACCCAGCCTTATACTCACAGATTAAATAATTTCCAGTCCGTTGCCTTTTTAGAGGATTATGACCACTATACATAGCTTAATTTAAAACATTTTTCAAATTAAAGTCTAATCAAAGTGTCTTTGCATCTAACCAGAATATTCTCTGCAGGAAACTTGCTGCTTCATTACCTGGAACAATGGAAAACATTTAAACTGGTACCCTTATTTAATAATGACACTACTCATAGGTCTGGTGTGCAGAGTCTTCTCAGGAGTGTTGTAGCAATGCTCTGGTAATAAAGAGGAAAAAACCCTGCTGATACCTCTGATGGTTCTGGGAAGATCTGCATTACATAAGTTGTTTTCTCCAGACCGTTTCAGTCTCTCCATATTTTTGAATGACTAAAGAGATTTATCGTGTAAGAAAGTTTCCTGATAAGCTACTCAACAAGTTATCACACTCCTTCAGTAAGCTATTAGAAATGGATGGTTCACTTCTACAGTTCACTGCCATTTGCTGCTCCTGCTGAGAAATTTCTGACAGTCTTGCAATAATATAAGACCCATGTGGATGTTCAGATAGTGTAAGATAGGGAAATAGCAACTTTTAGCTGAGACAAGCTTAATAAAGTCACAGTTTTTCAGGTTTCAGAGCAATTGGATATCACATTGCAAACTGCAGCTGGAGTCTTATCTAAAATTGGGAATGAAGCACCTTTCTGGCAAGTTCTGCCATAAACACACAAGTAATTCATTGGTGCTATTCTGGTCTCTTGATGTGAGTCAGCAGGCACACTGGTCATACCTCTGTACACAGGCAAAGGTGAAGCAGCCAGAATACCAAATATCATGCGTGGTTAAATTTAGTAAAAGATTTTATTTCACGCTGTTACTCAGAAAAACTCCTTTACTTTGACAGCAAAATGGGGAGGTATGTCCAGAATTTTGTGTTTTCACTTGAATACCTGCAGGTGAAAAACAAGTGACCACACCTGGCAGTGCTGATTCACCTGTGCAATCCTGTGTTCTCCTTTAACTAATTTAGACATGCAAGGAAGTGCCTCATCTGCATCCAGGCAGAACAAAGGTGTTTGGACACCCATTTTTTGAGATCTGTGGGAGTTAAGCATGCTAGATAATGCACCACCACATGAATTGGCACACATGGTCCAGGACTTTGAGTGATCTGGCTCAGGCTAGGAGTCAGAGGCAGGCAGCTTAGGGGTCTCTCTTCCTTGGAAGAGCCTCTGGCTCACGATTTTTGGATAACTAGTATCTTCAAACTGAGTAAGAATGGAAAGAAATTTTGACTCATATCATGACCTTTAAAATAAAAAAGAAGAGATGTGTGGGATTCTAACTGGATTTTTTGAATTAAACCTGTCTTTTAATACCTGTGTTAACCACAAGACAGTTTCCTGGGGAACTGTTACATCTCCTGCTTCGTGTTAAACAGTTGCTGCATTTTTTCCTTGCTAAGAGAACAGGTATTGCTATATTTCTTACAAGAGCACAAGAGGGTTTCAGTACCCTCTTTAGGTTTATGAACCTTTGTGTGCAATGTTTATCACTGCTAAATATAGATGTGAAAAGCACCGATCCTTCTCATGGTATTTAAAATACAATGGCTCTTCAGCCTCTTCAGTTTTCATCTTGTTTCAAGTGAGCAAAAATATTCAGTGTGCCGTATGTTTTCTGCCTCTGAAAGATGTATGTATCTACAGTAACATCATAAATACTTGTTGCCCTGAAACTGTATAAATATTGTACTTCTGCCCAATGAAAAAGTGATTACCTCATTAGCCCAAGATATAGAGCTGAAATAAACATGATATACAGTGAGGTTGTTCTGAGTTTGGCTGGATTCTTAGTCTGTGAGACCCTTTTTACTCTGGGAAACATAAGACATTTTTTTCTGTTTGCAGAACGAGTGATAACTTGCTCCACAGAGAACAGAAGACTTACGTTGAACTTGATTTCAAAACATTGCTTAATCTTGGGGCACTATCTAGAATGGTCTCTGTTTCAGCTGAGGTTCAAGTTCACGTCCCTTTGATGCTGTAAATGGAGCGAGTTGGACTGGCTGACGCAGTATTAAATGTTCTGTGTGCTTTTATAAGAACAAATTAACAAATTATCTGAGGGCTAACATGCTCTGCTTTACATGCTGAAAATACAGAGGTAATGACTTTAAAAGCTGATTTGTGTTTTCTTTCATGTCCTAAAACATCATTCACGTGCATTGTCATTCTTGTTCCTTGTGCTGATCTAGAACATCAGGTTGTCTCAGCAGAGTTTATACACAAATGGACCAGAAGGCTCAAGTGAGAAATAGGATGAAAACTCTTATGCCAGTATTGATCCCCATCACAGAAATTCACGTGGCCCTTGAAGCAAACACTGGATGTGTTCCTGGACATCCAGCTCTAGGGGACTCTGTTTGAGCAGGGGAGGCTGGACAAGGTGAGCTTCTGAGCCCAACCATTCTGTGATTCTGTGAAGTTCCCATTTCCCCAGGAATCTAAGACCTGTGTTTATTCTAGTATGATTAAAAGTAGCAAGATTGCAGTGTCAGATATATTTATGTTCTGGTTTAGTAACAGATTCTAAAGATTTGCATGGATTTTTAAATTATATTTTAAAAAGAGAAGGAAAATTAATAGTATCTCTTCAGCTCTGCACTCCTTCCAATCATTCATTGGATCAGTTGAAGGTTGTTTTCTTCTTTTTCCAATTATGGTACACTTTTAAATTTCAGTAGGAAAGTGTTTTTAATATTTCAGGATTTGGCTTGTTCTTTTCTGCCTACAGTTTTATTTTTTTACCATATTTCCACATGATATCCCTTTCCAGTAAAGGAGAAGGGGTGCCAAGCCTTTCTGTGTTCATTGCCAGTGTCGGTACAACTCCGGCGTGATTGCATCCGCAGTGCCAGCCAAGCAGCCAAGGAGTTGTTCAGCATGGGACTGTCTGTTCCCAGGCTGGCTGCTTTGATACCTGCCTTTCTGCTCCTCCAAAGCTTCCTGCCTTCTATCTCCAGATCTCTTTAGGCTCTGGTTCTTCTCATAGATCATCTGCAGTACTGCGCATGTTGCCTTCATCCAGGAAACATCCCGCTGCACAAACTGAAATTCTTTCTGTATGCCCATTTATAGTGCTTCTGAAGTGATTTTTTTTTATTTTTTATTTTCTTTTCCCTACATCCAAAACATCCCAGTGACAGGCAAAAAATTGCATCAAATATCAAGGAGGTGATGAATTTTCAGCAGTAAGCCAATGTCTGTGTGAACTTTTCTCCATGCTTCTAATGCTAAGAAGCTAAAGGTTTCCCAGTTACCACAAGAAAAGATTTGTCACCCTTTGGAGAATTTTCCCATGTGCAGCTGGTTATATATGATGCTGTGGGAGGACTAAATCACAAATTTGCTATAAATTCTCTCTTAAAGACAAGATGTACTTTTCAGAGGGCTGAAATATTAGAACCCTTGTTGAACCAATGTAGTTCTTGTATCAATGAAGCGATTTCTGCCATTTATGGGAAATGTGATTTTGTACAGCTTCAAGGTAATATTTCATTCAGGTAGGAAAAGTCCTGTGGCTGAAAACAGTATCATAGATCAAGGGAAATATGTTGAAAAGATCTAGACAAAAATCCAGGCTATTGGCATTGAAGAGATCTCAAAAATAAAGATCTTTTCTTTCCCATCAAAGACAGCTCATGTAGCTGATTTTGGATGGACTGTTTTTGGATTTCATTGCTGCCCCATTAAAAAAAATTATGTCAAAAAAACTCCAAATAACATTCAGACCAACACACTGAGTGCTGAATTGTGGGGTCCCTTCCCACTTCTATGTGGATTCCTTGAGTCATCCAGAGGAGTAACTTCATTCCTCTCCACTTTTAATTCTCCTTGAAGGAGGAAGAGAATCATTCTCTGCCTGAGAGGGGTCAGAGAGAAACCAGAGGATGTGTTCATACAATTATAACATGAGGACTGCCTAATGACACCCACTCCCAAAAGAAGTGTTCAGAGAATCTTAAAGAAGCAAGTTCAGCTGCATCTTCAGGAAATTCATCTGCAGAGAACCCCATTATGATTTAAAAGCCTGCTTAAATGCCAAAGAAATCTTCAGTCTCTGGTTCCTTCCTGTTCTGGAGTAAAATGCAGTACTAGAAGAATATCATCTGTAGCCAATAAGGTGTGCTGCTATTTTATGTGTCAGGTTTTTATGGAGAGGTTTAAGGAGACCAGAGGGAGCTTCTTGAATTATAATGTGCAATCCAGGCAATATCAATTTGGGGTTATTTTCTATTCTTTTCTACTCCTTAATGCCTAAGCTCTACTGATCTTTTTAGCAAGCAGATGCCAACATAAATTTCTATTCTCTTTTCCTTCTTTAGTTAAGTCTGACATACCAGCAATGTAATAAACTCAGCAGATTCAACATTATTAGTGCTGCCAGAGTTGGGACCTTGCCCTGGTAGGATTATAGAGCTTCTGCAATTGACTTCCCTGTCAGCTCACTTGACAAATTAATTTTCTTTTAATTGGTAAAAATTGATTGCCTTTTAAGCCCCTAGGAGTTTGCCCTTATTAATATTACCATATGGGGAACTGTAAGGGAGATGGTGAAGGAATTAGGACACTTGGTGGGGTTTAGAGTAAGATGGGGTAACAGCTGTTTTTCTTTTTTTATTTAGTTTACTGTATTAAACTCCTACCAAAGATGGATGGAGCAAACAGGAGAAAGAAATAACTCTCGGACAGGAAAAACACTGAACAAATACTGCTTTGACTAGTACAAATCCAAAGAAAATGGAATTCTGGCACCTTGGATGGCACAAGGTTTACACTGGGGGAGAGGAGGATTTGGCCCTTCTTTCCTAGGGATTTTTGTGTATAAAACAGTACAAGTGCATTTGTAAACTGGAGCCTGAAATCACAAAGCTTAACACCCAGTCAGTCTGACTTGGTACTGTCAGGAATATGAAGCTGCAAGGAAGTTACTTCTGGTTCCTGGTGAGGCCTCATGGAGAGGCACAACTCACTCAGCATGAAAGCTGATATTTCCTCTGGCATCTTGGGCTTGTACAGGACCAGTACAGCCTGAGGAGCTGGTGGGGCCCTTACACAGAACCAGCATCCCACCCCTGGATGGAATTACAGCTTGTGGTGGTGGATCCTCAACTATTAAATGTGCCTGAAGCATGTGGGAAAATCTGTCTTGAAGTTCCTTCAAGTCTTCATCTCTTCAGTGAGCAGAAGTCATCCCACATGTCAGCACAACTCAGTCAGTAATAAATCCTTGGGAGGCCAAGCTGTGAAAAGTTTATGTTGAAATAAAGGATCTCACTGTGCAACTTCATATGGTTTTGGTTGTGAGTAATGGTAACTAACAGATACCATGAAATCAGCTACAATTAAGGGAAAGAGAAGGGAGTCTCCATGTTGCAAATGGAAAAAGGAAAATGAGTACTTTGGATGTCAGGTAACCAGATGAGAACAAATTTCTCTATTCAACATAAATGGATGAGCACAAACACATTTTCTACATATGTTTAATCATGCATTCACAACCTCTTTTTAGTTTTATTTGGCATATAGGCATAAAAAAGAATAGATTCAAATAGGACAGCATAGGATAGGATAGGATAGGATAGGATAGGATAGGATAGAATAGAATAGAATAGAATAGAATAGAATAGAATAGAATAGAATAGAATAGAATAGAATAGAATAGAATAGAATAGAATAGAATAGAATAGAATAGAATAGAATGGAATGGAATAGAATAGAATAGAATAGAATAGAATAGAATAGAATAGAATAGAATAGAATAGAATAGAATAGAATAGAAATGTTTCTGTTGGAAGGGACCTACGTCAATCATCCAATCCAGTTACCAGACCTATTCAGAGCTGACCCAGTTAAAGAGTGTTAAGGGCATTGTCCAAATGCCTCTCAAGCACTGAAAGGCTTGGGCCATTAGCCACCTCCCTGGGAAGCTGTTCCAGTGTTTGACCACCCTCTCTCTAAAGAAAAGCTGTTTAATGTCCAGTCTAAGCTCACCCTGATGCAGCTTTGACTCAAAAGGAGGGGGTCCCTGTCACCTCCCAGTGATGTTTCCCCACAGCACAGTGAGTGCTCTGTGCATTAGCCAGCTCTGGATATCAAAAATGCCTTTGGAACCTTTGCAGCTGGCACAGCAGCTGGCAGCTGTCAGATCCAGAGCTGAGTGAGTTAATAAAAAGCTTATCCAAGGGGTGATGAGTGGGTCAGAGGCAAACAGAGGTCCAGGGATTTGGCACGAGGACTGCACAACATGGCAAGGCCACAGTGCCAGCCACAGGTTTTATGTTTATCAAGAGTTTTCTTGTATTTATCATATTAGCCTTCTAACCATACATCCTGATGCCCTGGAGACCTGGCAGCAGACCCAGGAGCTATGGAGTGACAGCCTGCCAGGCTCCCAGGCTCCTGTTTGAATGCAGACAGAAGCCCAGGTTGCAAGAAGAATCACTGAGATGAAAATAGCTCACTGCAATATTATAAATTCCCTTATGTCTGCAGGATATAAATTTTGTCCTGCACTTCAGTGAGTCATGTGAGATTTTTATAAACTCATATTAACATTTTTTTTTTTTAAATTGGAGAAGGGCAATGGATTTTGGTTCTAACTTCTCATGTCTTGCAGTTTAAACATCATGATGGTGATATTATTGTTACTCCACACAGACCTTCAAATTTCCCTTTGAAGGAGCACTCAGGATACCTGAATATTTTTTAAATGGCAGGCAGTGACATTGTTAAGCTTTGCAAAGTCAGTTATTAGTGAAATAAGTGATATTTTAACTTTGCAGAATGCAACATCCATGCCATCAATTATAGATTAGGTGTAGCAAACAGTGACTAGCTAATGAAAAGTAAAACTGCAAATTAACTTCCTTTTTTTACAGTGGGAGGAGGTGAGGCAAAGACCAAAGGCATCTTCCTGATACCTTATGGGCTCTCCTGAACTGCTTTGTGTTCTTGTGCTCTTCTGAGGATTTTGCCAGTTTGAAGGAGCTGTGTGGGCAACAGCCACTTAGGATCCCAATTAAGGCTTCTGAATTATGTTCTAATTTGGTTCAGTGTTGCAAGGGTGGAAATTATTTAGCTTCCTGCAGCACCACTCCAAAGACTCAAAATCCTCAGCCAGAAAGAAGGGAATGAGTCCTGTCACACTCCTACCTTCAAAATGCCCTCTTTAGTTTAAGGAAATTCATTTTCCTCCATCACTTCCTTGGAAAAATGGCAAAGAAAGGACCAGAAGAGATTTCCCACTCCCTGCCTTCATACTCATCTATTTCACAGGGTAGAAGTGAACAGATGCAGCTTCTGGCTCACAGCATCTCTGTGTCCTGTCAGGATTGCATTTAGCTGCTGTTCACAACTTCTGGGGCAGTGTGAGAGACACAGACTTCATTTTTCACCAGCTGCTGGGTGTTTTTATAAATAGAACTGGATCAGAAAAACACACTTGCTGCTTTTCAAAGATCTACAGGTTGTTGTAACTCAGTTTCTACTGCGCAATTCACAAATTCAACAGAAATTGCAAAAGTGTTTCCAAGTAGACTTGTGTTGAAAATGAAAAAAAATAATTGCACAGTAAGGATACATGCATCAGGCAGACAAAATGTGCTGTCTTTACCCTCACACTTTCAAAAAATTTGACATGAAGTCAAAATGTATTTTTAGAAACTCTTTATTTTGTCTTCATATATGATGTTTTTACATTTCTCTGCAAGCCAGAATGTCACAGAAGTGGTCTTTTGGGGAAGGGCTGTGACTGCTTGTTTTTTAATGACTGTTGTGATCCTTAACACCAAAGGTTCCCAGCCACACTTTGCTAAGAGTGACAGCTGAATTCAGTTAATTCTCCTCCTCCTCCTCAATGTAAGCTGGCTGAAGGCAGAAAACTATTTGGGACAGGCTTTTTTAAAATGTTTGTGCACTAAAAGTATCTTGCATGATTGCCTGTGCACATTTAATAAAAATGTGAGCTGAGGTTGCTAATTCACAGCCATTATCCCCATAGCATGTGTGGTACCTACTTCCTTTCCATGGGAAACACAGACCAAAAGAATATCCATGGTACTTTAAAAGTGCTTGGATCTAGATTTACAGTTAAAGAATCATGGGTTCTACTCCTTCTGCATAGAAACAGCCTTAATCCTTTGTTAATCTTGCTTAATATCTCTAGACCTAGTTGTAATTAGTTATTCTTATTACTGTTATATGGATCTAAATATGTGCCAGGAATTAAGTCTTCATTAACAGAAGGGAGTCATGCAGAGTTTAGCATTAGGTGGGAAGTGCTGTAGGAATGGAAAATACATATGTGCATTCTTAGAACTTCAATGTTTGTAGACTTGAAGGGTACCTAGCTTACCTGTCTGCCAAGTCCTGCTTTTAAAACTCTTTCAAGCTCTTTTTTTAAAGACCTGAGATTGCCAATGTTACATAAACTTTGGTAATATTTGTTCATGAAAGAAGTTAAAAGCTTAACATTATGTGAAGAACAACTTCAAGTTACCAGCAGCAAAAACCTGTTGTGAAAGGGGAATTTTTTGTGTTGGATGTTTGGTGCTGGTAAAAATATCACCACCCACATAATCATTAATAAAAACACACTTTTCTGCTGGCATAAAGTGTTGTTTATGTAAAGACAGTGTGAGTGGAGGTGAGATAACTCATTGACAAGGAATCTTGTATTTGGTGGAAGAGTTAGGTTAGCAATGACAGTCCCCAGCTGGGTCTTGTGGCCCTCTTGTTCTGGGCTCTGTGGAGACTTGCAATTGGAAGGACCTTCCAAACCTTTCTCTACAAATCTCTGTTGTGCCTCCTCATATCTGACAGCATTTATGTCCTATTCCAGTCCCTAGTTTAACATCTTATCTTTTCATCTTCCTAAACATTTGCTAGTTTCTGGTGAGTTCTCCTGTTCCTGACTGACAGTGCAGCTGTGCTCTGCTGAAAGCACCTGGCACACTGATGGATGTGGATCTACACAGCACTTAGGGCTAATGAGCTCTCAGCATCCTCTGCTCCATGAGCTGCACAGGGGAAACACCTCCACTTTGTGAGCTAACTTGAAGAAAATGTAGAGAGTGAATTGCTTTAGGGAAAAGAATCCACTTAAATGTAATGGGGCCTGAAACAGATAGCTCCTTCTTTCTGTGAACTCTCTGATACCACTTCTGCTATTCTGAGATTATGTGGGGTTTTTTTTAATGTTGTTGAAGCAAATGAAAAGTATCAACTGTATAGTTTCCCCCTTTTTCTCCACACAAGTGAGTCCAGAAGTTCAGATAAGCTGGGAAATTGGTGAGGAAATCAATGATCTCTCATGGAGTGCTCCCAGCAATTCCCTTTCTAGCTGTGTCCCACAGCAGCAGACAGCTTCATTCCCCATGGGCTCTGGGAGGATGTCCCCATCCCAGGGCTCTCTGCAGCTGCTGGAAGTTTTGCCAGGAGCATGGGCTTCGTGTCACACAAACTTCTGATTTTAAGAGTCTCAATTTCCTCACATCCAAGCACAACTTTCCACAGAACGCCCATTACCTCTCTGAACTATTCTCACACACCAGGATATCTTGAATCATCTTTACCTTAATGGAAAGGAAGAAAATACAAGTCTGGATCACTGTAATGCCACTGTTGCCTAGGAAGAGCCATTCCTGCAAGGGTCTTTGATTTGAATTACCTGAGCAGAGCATCCACCATTGCAGGTCCCATTTCCTTACACTCAAAAGGCAGGACAAGGCTTTATGGTGGTAATTTCCAGATATTTAGTAGGCTGTAGCTCCTAAGTTTATCTACAGCTACAAAGAGTAGGATTTGCCTGTGTTACATATCTCAGAAGTTTTGAGAGTATTTCATTATTAAGAATTACAGCAATGTTATCCAAGGAATGTGTCTGGGAATAGAAAGTTTTCCAAGTAGCTGTGACCAGTGTTTAGGACAATGTCAGCTCTTCACTTGACTGGGCAATGAAAATAAGAATGTGTGCCCCTTATAAGAGAAACACACCTGGATTTTGCCCTCTTGGTAATATGTTAACAGATTTTTTTTCCCAGCAAGTGGCAAATGACCATGGTATTCACCATGAAAACAAGTCTCTGAGTGCCCAAACAAACTGTATTTCAGAGATGCAAACTCAAGATTGCTTACTCATTGGGTTAACCAAATGTACAATCTGTTCCATAAAGCTGACAAATAATGAGCCTAATTTCTTAACCAAACCCTATGAGCTTTAAAAGAAATATCGGTATATTTTTTAATTAGCCCAGAAAATAAGGATTAGATTATCCTGTGCAAAGCCGTGGTTTCTCTCTGCTACCACTCTCTAGCCCTGTGTGGGTCACTTCAGGGAAAGGATGATGTCCCAGCTGTGTAGGAGTAAAATGAGAATTTCTATTCTGTGGGAGGCTATGAGAACTGCATGGCCTCTGCTTGCTCATAGACTGAATTGTTTCTGGCCTTTTATTGCCTTTGAAGGGCAATGTAAGATGGAGCAGCTCTGACAGTTCAAAGGCAGCACAGGTGAACCAGCCTGACACAAGAAGGAACAGAATCAGAAGAATATGGCAACGATCTTCATGCAGCTCCTCTGCAAGGAAAGCTGACTTGTGTGCTAAGGATCTGGACTATAAAAAAAGAATCTGGGCCTTTCCTCATGAAGCTTCATGTTATAACATTGGCATCTTAGATGAAAAGCACTAAGCCATCAGATCATTAATACGTTTCACGTTTTGTCAAACCATGGGTGAAAACTCCAAACAGAACTCAGGGCAAAGTTCATTAAGTTGGCAACAGTCCTGGGAACATGAGCCAGGAGCTTAAACCCAGACTCCAACGAATTGTGTTTATCTGTATCATTGCCCAAAATGGTCACAGAAGGAAAACAACAGTGAACACCACCGCAGGTTCAATTCCTCTGTTTTAAGTTCCTTCTGCATTTCAGAGAGGAAAAAATAATTAAAAAGGAAAAAAACCAATAAAAACAGTATGTTGACAAACGAAATGTCCATATTTAAAAGTATGAGTCTGTATTTCCCTGTTCTTGGACAGGGACCAGCTGAAACAGTTGCTGCACCTACAAGTTAACCCATTTTCCCCTTTTTCAAGATTTTGTGCTCTCTCTGCAGAGACGAGGGTCTCTGTTTCCTTCAGTTTTCTGATGTTTTTTATGACACAAAAATGCCCAGGAGCATGTACAGAACACCCTTGAAGCTGTTGAAAGCTTGATACAAACTTTAATGCACTCTTGTTATATCCTCTTGCAGCTGCTGTGTGTCATGCAGGGTTTCTCACTCCCGTCTGCAGGAGATATCTTACCGGCACTTGCCTGCAGCAGCATGGTATAAATCACAGAGACCAAATGCCCTGCTGATGTGAAGGGGTGATATTCTAGGCACACCGTGGGGTTTGTTCTTTTTGTACTGGCAAGCAACTGGGGCTAGAAGTGTGTGTGCATGTGTGTGCATGAGCGTGATGCAGAATGAAGCAGTACCAGAACCCAAATCCTCGTCTTCTCTTCCCTGCAAGCACCATGGTAACTCCCAGTGGTGCCCTACATCATGCTATAAACAGCCAGGAAGGGCTACAACATAATAGATAAGTAGCTATAAATAGCTTTAAGATTTGTCTGAAGGAGGAGACAGTTTTATGTCATTTTAAATTCTGTCAAGCCACCTGCACCTGCAAAGAGTTGCTAAGCATTCCTTCTGCTCAAATATCCAGAATAATAAGTTTCTGTTAGCACTGTGGGGATATTTTTGTGACAAAGAATTCATGTTCTCTTTTAAAAATCATATAATAATGAAATTGATAATAAAGATATGGGCTATTGAGTGTTTTATCTCTTCTTTCCCTGGATTAAGAAGCTGAAGGTTCTTGAATGCCTAGGAGACATTCACTGAACACAGAATAAGTAGTGGCATAGCTAAATCAGCCTGTGGGTAGTCCAGCTTGCAGATGCCCTGGAATGACATGCTCAAGCAAAGTGGGAACTTGTTGAGTTGCAGGTTCCACCCAGACAGAAATCAGCTTTGACCACACCAGCAGCCTCTGACTGAGGCACTCCAGTGCTGCACATTTTTAAGCAGTAACACCCAGCACAGCTGGGACAGGTGCTGCCATGGGTTATACAGCCCAAGAGACAAACACTGCTGAATGCACACCCAGAACTGAAGGCCCTCTGGATTTCCAGAGCCACCAGCTCTAGAAAAGTGCTACACAGGGACTCCTGTCTACTGCTGCTTTGTCAAGAGATACAGGCCACAGGTAACAACATTAGAAAGGCAGGTGCCAACTGGAAAACAGTAGATAAAGCAAGTTATCTTGCAGGCCACAGCTGAAGGAGCCCCTCATGACGGGGCTCATCAGAGCATCAGGAGCCTTGCCAGCAAACGTAAACGTTTTGTGAATTTCTCTCAGTTTTATTCAACTGTCCATGAATAACAAACCACAATAAATGGTGAAAGCTGAAATTTTTTCTCTTGGCAACTCCAGCCAGAACATTTGGTTTCCAGCTGGAAATAGGTCGTCATTTAGAAATTTCATTCCCTTTTGTTCAAGGAAATAGGTTTTAGAACACCCTACAATGCTTGAATCTGAAATGAAATGTTTTCTTTACATCAAATTCCAGAAACTTGTGGGGTAGGGAGTTGGAGAGATTTTAATAATTTTTAAAAATAAACAGAACCATCAATCATTGGAAAAGTTCTCTTCCTGGCTTTGCCTCTGGGTTCTGATGGGACTTGGGGTATCTCAGGACATTTACTAAGCCTTTGTTTTTCCATCTTAATTTGGAGCTATAGCTATCCCTGCCTGTGTTTGTGTTACACTGACCTCGGTGGGCCCTACTCTAATGAAAACTGCAAGAGTTCCTCTGCTCTCATTCTCTCCTCCCAAGGCCCCCTGACAGTCTCAGTCCCTCAGTCTCACTAAAACCATTGATGAACCGTGGGCAAGGGTTCATCAGAAGAGAAGACTGCTCAAGGGAGAGCAGATAAGTTGATCTGAAAGGGCAAATGGGCTTCCTGAGCTGACCCCTTCAGTGCTGTCTCCAGAGCACCAAACCACAGCCAGGCCAACCCTGCCAGATGGGATTGGGTCAGTGTCATCTCCTCAGTCCACAGCTCTCAAGATAACCAGTGCAAGATGAGCCAGGACAGATTGTTTTCCATGACAGACTCTTAACTTCTGCTTCTCTCTAGTGCCAGCAATTCCTTAGCCAATCATATTCAAGATTAGCCTTTTCTGTGAATATCAGCACAGTTTTCCCAGTAATCTTCTAGTTTATTTCCTCTTAAGAGTCCTGAGAAAGCTTCTGCTTGCACAATTTATCCTGACTTTACAGAAATAACAGAGCTCTGGCAATTTTTTTCCAAGTCAGGTTCTTCAACCACTTGGCAGGCAGACCCACAGGGCATCAGGGTAACCTGAGAGGAGAATTCAGGTCTTTGTCCCTGCCCTGGGACCTGCCTTACCGAGAGGGAAAGTGGAGCCCAGGGAGCAGGAGTGAAAGTGCAGCACGTTGTTAACAGGAATGAATGTCATCATCGTGCCACCATCATCTGCCACTGCATGTCTCCATGGCAAGGAGTTTGCAGTCAGGACTGCATTGACTCAGTCTGCTTGGCCTCACAAAGCCTCATCTATTTTCTGCTTATTTTGAGTAAAAACAGTGAGGAAGTGGATGGAATACCGCTTTCTTTCATTGGGTGTTTTGGGAAATGTGATTGATGGGCTGGATGGATGGTGTTAGAGCTTGTGCTGTCACAATAACTCTTCTTGCCTGACAGTGCAGGGCTGCACATCTCACCAAACCTTGTCAGAGTAATAGTAAATAGCCTTTATAAATTAAAGAAAGAGTAAAATAATGATTAGTACCAGGAAGGATAGAAATTCTTCTTGGAAGTTATTTCCTTAATATTTGGATATAATCTACCTTATTCAGGAATATCCTTCTGTATGCAGAAGAAAGAAATATGCTTTTGTGCCCTGCAGCAGAGTCCAACAATGAGGTAGTAAGGACTGCTTCCTGAGCACAAACAAATGGGGTTTTTATCTGTGCCAAGAACCTAATAGGAGCACTCAAATAAAACTACAAGCAGACAAGAAAAAGGGCTCATACCTGAAAGCCTTCGGTGACTCTTTCCAACCATCCCCTGAGCTTCACTAGCCTGCTCTAATGAAGCTTCACTCGAGTTTTGTTTTCTGAGAACATTTATATTCTATTAGGAAAGTGCAAACATCTCTAACAATAGTTTTGTGTCAGGCCACAACTGTAGCCCTTGATGCTAACGCAAGCTATTAAAAGACAAAGTTCAGCCAAAGCCCCGTGGGTTCTAGGAGAGCTGTACAATTTGGATGTCAGACTCACTTCCAGTTTCAGAGCTCTGCTATACAGATGACTTCAAAACTCACAATTCCACCAAGAGAGACTAAAGTTGCAGAGGCCACTAAACTGAGACTGCAAATCAAACACAGTCAAAATGCCAAGATATTTTATCTTGGCAGATAGCAAATAAAACTCACAAGTGTAGGAAAAAAGAAAATTCTGGAGGGACTACATCAGAGCAGAAATAATTAAACTGCAGAAAAGGGGGAAACCTGAATTACAGGCTGAGTTTCACGTCTCTCTGTAAAAAGGTGAGCAGCAGGTGGGGCTGCCCAGGCTGGAAACTTCGGGTTCTAATTCTGGTGGAGTGACACTGGTCCAGATGGGGCTGGGAACATCTGAGCTGAAGCATCAACTGCAACATGGGAAATCCAGACAGTAGGGAAAACCTTTTGGTTGAAGCTGTAGGGAAGCAGTGCAGTAGATTTCTTGAGGATGCCATAGAATCTTCATGAAAAGAGATTCTGCAAAACAAGTGGGGAATGAGTGAGAATGGCAAAGGCAAAGCTGCTTCTCTCCTGGAAGAGGGGCATGGTCCAGAGGAGGCCTCCTCTCCTGCTTTCCATGGTTGCCATTCTGGAATTTGGGCCTGAGTTCTCAGATCCAAAATGAGTTAGATTCAATTGCATCCTCACAAGTTGTGCAGGATCATGGGTTGTGCAGGAAAACAGGGTGCTTTCCATGTACTTTCTCAGAGTGTCTTCATTTTAATTCATTGCCCAGGGCTGCTCAACAGAAAGAAGAAGGCAACACTCCAAGGAAAACATCCCTGAGTGACCTTCAATGCCACCAGTTAATCCCTCTGCTCCAGGGGCCTCACTCCATCCCAGTGCCAGAGCACTGCCAGTTCACACTAGCAGCAAGTTTGGGTTCAGTTATGGGACTTAAGCCAAAAATGCAATAGCAACCACTAACTCCACATCTTTTAGGAAATACAGACTTCCATGCGAGAGTTCCTTACCATTCCACGAGATTTGCAAGCCTATAAAGTATCACACTGAGCCACGTTTGTAACCCATCTAGTCAATCAGGCTGTGATTGCTATTTGACTGCCCCTGAGTATTTCCCTGTAAATCAGTTTCTTATTTCAGAAAGGTACCTTTGGATGTAGTCTCAGATTCTGGCAAATGGCAAGAGTGCAGCAGGGCAAAAGAGGAATCTTGCAGCCATGAGTGGTTTTGCCCAGGTCGAAGTTTTACAACTTGTAGACACAGAGTTACAGGAAACAATTTATTCCCTACAGCTATTTTGAAATCACACCTCTTTCTGAGACTGAATCTAGACGATATTCCATATCCTATCCTTCCTTACAGGGCTAGGAACTAGGGGAAACAGACCATTTTTTGTGAAGAATCCTCTCTGTTTGAAAGAGCCTGCATGAATCTTCGTTTCTCCTCATCATCTGTAGGACTCTATGACACACACACAGGAGGAAAACATTTTAAGTACATCCTCCCAGCCTGAGTTCAAAGGAAAGTGAGTTGGACAAGATGTGCCAAAGGGTTTAACATCTACACCTTTCCTATAGAACATTGTTTTGTCCTTCACACTGTGTGAGGAGACACCCACATGTGTTTTCCACTTTCATTGTGAAAGCAGGAAATGTTTAATTAAAATCAAGCTTTAAAAACCCGCTTTGTTTTTTCTTCATGCTGAAGTAAATCAGCTGCTAAGAGGGAGGATCTGTGAGTCCTGGAACACAAGTGGCCTCACCCAGCAGAGGGATGGAGCTGGAGAGATCCAAACAGATCTGCTGGGATGATGTGTGTGTCCCTGGGGTATGGGAACAAATCGGGTCATGTACCTGAAGGGGCACTTGCGGTGGGCTGAGGAAATTCAATCCAGATGGTTGTACTGGGCCAAAATCTGCTGCATTTATACAAAATAACAGAAAATAGGGATGGCAAGTAACTCACCACAAGATAAAATCCTCCTGCCTTTCTCTGCGTCACCCCGGTGAACCACAGTGGCTGGGAGAGCTGAGGTAAGGACAGCTACAGGTACTGCACCCCAGCATTCTCCCAAACCCAGCAGCTGTGGGTGGAGGTACCAAATTAGTTAAAGAAACTCAGAGCCATGACTGATTTATATCCTCACTGGATCAGGCCAAAAGAAGGACGCTCAGTCTTAAGTACAGATTTTATCATGTGTCCCCTTTCACTTGCCAGGGTCTGAAGGACTTTTCAGTCGCCTTTCAGTGGCCATAAAGTAACACAAATCTTTGTGGTCTGTTTAGTAATGCAGGAAACAGTCCTATGGTCATGAGTGGCTTGGGAGGAAGGTTAAGGCTGCATATTCTTTTCCCAGGGACAGCCCCACTTCCAATTTCATATCATTATGTGTCAAGCACAACTCCATTTTCCACAGAAGGTGGTCTCAAGTGCTTTTTGCTATGGCACTTCAAGTGCCAGGAGAGGTACTATTCTCCAGGAAAAAAGAAAAAGTATAATTGTGTAACAGGAACTTTCCATGTAATGGTTAGAGTAAAGTCCTTGGAGACATCCATCAGACCACTTTGGAGAATTCTGTAGCATCAAGGTAAGCTCTGATCAATATACTCTAAAGAACATAATTATTTCCAGTAATGTTTTCACCAACTCAGATGCTCTTGAAATGGAAGTATTGTTCAAATAATTCAGTGTTTTGGGTCAAATCTCTCTGTGCAATTTTCTTGTAGATGATGAGTGATCCAAGTCAAGCTAGAAGCAAATTAACGTTTGCAATTTTAATAAATTTCCCAGCCAGGTGTTAACTTTCTCATTTGCAAGGAAATTTTGCAGCAGCTTGTCAAAGCTGTGAAGTGCTATTTAAAACCCTTTGGGATTGTCCTATTTATCAACATAATCACTGGCATTTTTCTATAATTTAGATGGGGTCTTTAGTTCTTAGAAGAACACCAGCCAGAATATAGTGCTAGCCAGGATCCCATTATCAGAAGACAACCCCTGCCCATGGAAGCATAATCCCTGTCTCAAACACCATATTAAAGTCAGCTAAAATTGCTTCCCCAGTTACCAATGGAGAATCTGAGGATAAGAAGTAAAAAAGTTACTCAGAAAGTAGGATTCCTTTCTTCCATGAAATTGTAACATCTTGCAGTAAAGGGAAGGCTGAAAGACAATGGATTTACCTAAACATTTGTTGTGTTTATGAATCTGAAGTGGGAAGATGATGGGAAGAACTATCCTGTATATCAGTGCTACAGCAGAAGAGGTTTGTCTCCAGTTTTAATCTCTCTTCTTGTGTTCCCTTCATTCCCCCTTTGGCCCATCCTGACATCATCCATGCTTTAACACTTTGGTCCCTTCCTCCTGTTTTCCCTAGAGAAAGGGAAGTAAGCAGAAGTTGAAATGAGCTCAGGAAAGAGCTCAGGGCAGAACAAGAGCATAAAGTACTGGGGCTCACAGGGCTGAAGTACAGCAGTGTTGTTTCCTCAGCTTCAGAGCTATAAAATGACGAGCAGCAGCACACAAACATGTTGTCATGACAATGAGTGTGATAAAAAATGGGGATTTCTTTGCATGGCTGATGCAATGAGGGAAAGGTAACCAGGACAGCAATAAACACTTGAGAGAGTTCACTGTGTTGAGGAGCAAGGCAGCAGCACAGAGTTTGAAACATAATTAGAGACAAATAATTTGTAATTGATGAGATGATCCAAGCTTTCCTATCTGTATTGAGGGACAATAGTACAGGGTAAGCTATTCCAGCCTTACCCAACACCTGCAAAATGACCCTTCTGCATGGCTGCAGCACCACACCCAACCCATCCAACCAAGAAAGGTGCAAAAAGAACCTGTGGGTCAAACATATAGTACAGTCTAACGCCTTGAGAATGTAAAAGAGGTGAACACATTAAAATTGATAATAATTGCACATGCTAAGTGTGAGCCATAGCACAGTGCTCTCTATCCACTCAGGCAGGGTGAGTTGAAGGGACAGTGTACAAATCCAACAGTCACAGCTTGAAGACCCTGTGTGCTCATCACTGCAAAGCTTTCTGTGAAAAAAAATCTCAGCTCATTCAATTTTTTTTAAACCTTTTTCCCCTGTTTAAGCCTTTTTTCCTTGTCACTGATCAGATCAGTGACATAAGAATGCCACGCCATGACCTGACAACAGGCTGCCTCAAAATGTGCAGTTCTCTTGCTAAAGGATTCTTTATTCCTTCTCTCTTGTGTTCATGAATTATTTACCTTTGATCCTAAGGAAGCAGATAATGGCTCATTTCAGACAAAAGACAAACTGATAGTAAGAGATCTCTCAGCTCATAGGAGCTTGTTTTCAAGTCAAAACCTAATGGCTCAGATCCAGCCAGCTGCCTGAGTTTCTGGATGTGGCTCTTGAGCAAGGTTTTAAGACTCCATCCAGGACTGTGTAATTGATGAAGAGCCATATTTTTGAGCTTCCAGGGAAGACATATCAAGCAATAAGGAATAATGGAGTCCAGCCAGACATATTTAATGAACTTTGTGGATCAGCCCATCCACGGGTCTTCTGTTTACACAAAATAAAATCTCTATTCCTTTCTAGTCTCAGTGTCATCTCTCTCTCTCAAAGGAGACAGTCCTTGCTATGTTAATTCCAAAGGCAGGAATAGGCTGTACCTTTCTGTTTGATCACATTTGTGTTCTGCTTTTTGATCTGTTCAGGATCTCAGCTGCTTCTCTAAGACTGCTCCACAGCCCACTAGATCACACCAGCAGGAAGTTTTTAATGATATTTCTTCTTCTTCTTCAGCTGCTGTAGCTATGTTCAAGTGTCTTGTCCAAAGTCATTCTTCAGGACACCTCCCATTATGTGCTAAATACATTCCCTTGCACAGAAGTTTTTCCCCATCCATGTTCACAGCAATCCTCTCCAGCAGCACACCAGGTTTGTTATCTGTCTCACAGTGCTTATTTTCTTTCCCCTCGCAGCTCACCTTAGCCCATTTCCTTCCTGCAATCATCTTCCTGTGAAATCAACAACACATGCAGCCAATTAAAATTTCAAAACCAGGTCCTCCCTTGAGGGCACACCTGCTTTCAAGCCCAGCAGGGCAAAGCATAGTTCACCAGCTGGGATTCTTGGGAATGGGCATCTTGGGAATGTGGTGGGCAACACTCACAGACAGACCATCTCCATTTCAATCACCAAACCAACAAATGTGGGAACTGCCTAGCTAACAAACTACTGATTTATTTGTGTTGCATCTAGGGAAGAGAGACAGCATATAATTTTGTATTGGAACTACTCTGTGCCATAAGCAGCTCATGGCACTGGGACTAAAAATATCCAAGTTATTGGCTTCCCACTCGTACTGGATGGACAAATCTTGTGCCGAAGAAGCTCTATTTCTTCCTATTCTGTCACACCTATGAAGAAAATGCTGGGGAAGTTTTTGCTTCTTTTTCTTAAGTATCTGCTTGTTTAGTATATATGTTGTTTTTAAGGGTATTAAAGTTCACCACTTTCCAGACAACATGCCACTGTTCTTACACAAAATTTTACTGCTTAGAGAAGAAGCCACATAAGGGTTAAATGTCCAAGGCTGGGAGCACAAAACCAAGTGGGGATTTTAACTAAGGGGCAACCAGGCTCCCTTCCTGCTCAGTCACACTGCTGTCTGCACTGCAATGATTTCATTCACCAAAACACGGCCATGGACAAAGAACGGACTCTGCAAAAACAGCCCCTTATCTGCTCCTGCCTGCCTCTTGTCCCAGTCATGTGTGATTAGTTCCCTGACACAAACACCCCTCTGGAGCCAAGGCAGCTGCAGGAGCAAGCTGTGCTCTGATACAGCTCATGCCTCTACAGCAGTGTGAGAGCAGTAGCTACTGTCTAGCTGAGCCCAGGAGCTTCGCTGTTTATGGAGCTGGAAGAAAAACAGTGTTTGATTCTAAGGGATCAAGCAGACCTGGTTGAGCTGGCAATCAAAATTAAAAAGTTAATCCTGGTTCATAACAATAATTGTGGTGAGTATGAAGTAAAGATTGGCTGCAGGGAACAAACACAGGACTGAGAAAAGTAATTCCCAGGTGGTGTTTCACTGTTTCTTTAGGTTTAATTTGTTGATAGGAAGCAAAGGGGTTCAAAGTACTTGGGGCTGGGGGATGAGGAGGAGGTGGCAATAGAGCAAGTCTCTAAGTGCCATAATTCCAACCCCTTACTGTTTAAGCAATTACTCCTCTGAAAATTAAAACTGTGGGGAGCTTCGTTTCAAATATACTTCTGCCATGTGAGTTCTTGGATATCTGCTGTGCAAGAAGCTCTGCAGCTGCCTTTCTGTGAGTGAGGCACTGGTAGGCTTTCTTCATTCTACGCAAATAGTGTTTTCATTAACATTGATAGGAGCTTGTTCTACTGGAGATCTCTTGTCCTCTGTCAGCCCTGGTTGGAATTAGACAACAGGAGGAAAGATTTGAGAAGACAAGGTTAGAATCATCATCATCATGCTTGGCAGTCATTCCATCAGTGTTCATTCCTGCCATGAATGGACCATGGAAATATGGATATAATATATGCCAAGCTTGACTTTCTGTCAAGCTGCAGAAGCTTTTCCAATGCAAGTGTATTTATTCCAGTTTGAAATATCAATTCCATGCCGTTTTTAAGTTTCAGCTCCAGAAAGTTCATTGAAGACCTTCACCTTTTATTTTCTTGCAGGCTTACAACATGAAAAGCAAAGCAAGCACACCCTAAAAGCTCAAGGAAACAAAGATCAACTAGCAAACAAACAAGCAAAAAATAACCAGAATACAGAGCATTCAAGAAAACTTCAGCTTTTATAAATGTAAAACCTCAAGAGTTTTAGGCTAGTATGATTTTTCTGGGGAGGGTATCTCTGCCACAAAACAGTGTTTGGTGTTAAATAACCAAGAGATGCCTCAATACTTCCTTAGTTAACAGTAATGAGGTTATCTATAAACTTTTGTTAGTGCTACATTTTCTGACCTGGTGGGACAGTCAGCTTATTATCATGTTGCTATGGCATAATTTTCTAGTTTTTTTACACTACTTGATGGTGTTTCTGAAGAATCTTTGAAAACTGAGACTAAAACCTCTTTTCCCTTATCTGCTTTTTAGCACTTACACTGGAATATGACCCAGTAGGCAAAATGTTACTCATTATCAATTATTCTGGAAGGAAAATGGTTTAGCTGATAAAGCCATTAGAATCATGTTTATAGTTTCAAAGGGCAAATAACTAAACAATTCAGCACAGTAAACAAATGCTTAACTTTCCTAAAGAATGGAAAATATGTGTAATGTTAAGGTTGTTCAAGCTTTTATGAAGCAAAGACTCACTGCATAAAAGAAGTTGAAAGGAAATGATGAAAGTAGAAACTGGAGACCATGACACAGGACCCACAGGGTCTGAGGATGAGACATAGGCTAAAGGCCAGTCACTGAGGCGCAGATTCATCCCATTTAACTTCAGGCACTTAAATTAATTGGCTAATGTAGGAAGCTGGGCTCACTCATTAGACAACGTAGAGAAAAAAACTTCTTCAATGAGAATTGAAGCACAGCCAGAACTAACATTTCTCTTTACTACATGTAAGAGAAGTTTAAACTCTAAAATTCAGTGATGTTTCTAACCTGAGACCTCACTTAATTGCATAAAGTTACTTCCCAGCCATCCCAGACTCGAGTCCAGCTGTCTCCACTGCAGCCTAAATGGCTTCATTCCATTCAATGGCTAAATTCCTTCTCCTGTATCCAGCAGAGAACAGTTTCTTCCTCTCTTTGCAGGAGCATTTTACACTGTCATTGTGTCCCCTTAGTGATGTCTCTGGAATAAACAAACCCAGTTCTTTCACTCTTTCCACTCCAGCTACAGTATCAAGGCCTCTGATTGTTCTCATTGCTTGCTTTTGGGATCATGCCACTAGGCTCACACATTTCTAAAAGGTGGCGCCTAAACCTGGACACAGACATTGCCAGTAGGCTAAAGCCAGGTGTTTATTTGCTACTCTATTTTCAATAGAGCAGAGGGATTACTTTATGTCTTGCATGCAACTCCTGCTCCTGGTGATTGTGCAAGCGCAGCCACCACTCCCCAGAGGCCTTGCAGCACGTCAGGATTATCAGACCTCTTCACTGAGACAGAAACAAGGGCCCTGCCCCTTAGTCCTGCTCCCACAAGAACGTCTTTTCATGGCATGGTAACTGGTGCCAAGAGTAATAAGAGCAGGAAATGGGCATAAAGAGGAAAAGACAAGTTCATTGCAATCAGAGGCACCAATCCCACAGGCCGAGCACCAGTGGAGATGCTGAAGTTGCCAGTTACAACCCAACCTTGCAATGTTCCTTCTGGGCAAAGTAATTTCTCCTGTCTGACCCTTTGATTTCCTTCCTAACTTTCACCTAATGGATGTGATTAAGTCTGCAGGAGGGCATTCCTGTACCACAGGCCAGATTCAGTCATTCTCCCACCTCACTCAAAATACCAACCCCTCTCTGTAGTACAACTGCAAGTAACAACTGAAGTAAGAAGTTGACAGCAATGCCAGCTGCCCAACGCAGTCTCCAAACAGATGTGATTCCAGAAACAGTTGAATGAGAGGTGCCCAAAACTGGGAAACAGTGAGATGCCCTAACACTCACGTCAGAAGCCCTCCTGTGTTCCTTCCAGAAGTGCCTCACATGGGTTGGAGGCTCATCCTTTGGGGAACAAAAGCAATGCCATATGATATGGTTTGCAGTGACCCATGAGTTCTGTGGACAGTGCATGAGGAACAGCAAACACGCAGGCATCAGGAAGGCAAAGAGTTCATAGAGAGCCTGTGGCCTGAAATGTGTTTGCATAAACAATCTCCCTGAATTATTATGAATAATTAATGCGTAAAAAGTCCTGAACTCATTCCTGGACGGTCTGCAGAACAGAAGGATAAATAAATCATAAGGAACAAGGTGTTTGCTGAGTGACAATAGCTAAGCTAACTACAAGCTTAGCAGTTTCAGATTGCAAGGCTGCAGTGAACAGCCTGTGGTTACTGTCAAGAACAGCTTGAACACAAGGGTGCCTCAATAACAGCTTTTATATTTAAAATAGTCATAATATTCTGTCTATAGGAGACCTTTCAGATGAGGACTGCAAAGTGGTTCACAGCTATTCAGAATCACAAAAGCCCAGTGAGAGCAAAGAGAGTATTTATTAGATACAATTATGGCTTTGTTACTAATTCATTACAAATTTGTTGGCAGATGCAAGATTTTGCTACTCAGATATGAGGGAGTTATATGCATTAAGTCTAACAGCTAATAGAGAAAACCGTAAAAAAAAAAGGCTATTCTTCTATTTTGTCCAAAAACATTGTATATAAAAAGCAGGCATAGCAAGAATTTCTTGCAAGTGGCCTTTATGTTACTTGGTCATAAATTAATTTAGCTTGAAACCATAGTGAGGTATTTGTATATTATTAAATGCCTTGCTGATTGAAGAGGGTTGGGGGAAAGGGAGGTGTGGTGAAACTGACTTCAAAATCAGGCTCTAACAATGAAAATTGAGATAAGACTCAATAATAACTTTGCTTCATCAGACACTGAACAAAACGGGAGAGGGGTCTGACAGGAAGGCTTTGTTGGGTGTGGGGGAAGTTCGCTGATGGCTTCATCCTGCAAGGGGCTCAGCCCTTTCCAATCTTCCCCAAATCTGTGTAAATCTGACCTAGCAATACCAGGCTGGATCAGAGCCTGCACTCTGCCAGTGCTGCTGGTGTTGTGGCTTCACTGTCCAGGATAAAGTCTTTGGGGACCTGGCAGCAGCAGCACCATGTGCCAGGGACAGTCAAGGGTCTGGCAGGAGCTGCCAGCACCGGACCCACAGCGGATCGTGAGCATCCAGAGCACTGCCACGCTCCAGCACCCACACAACACACTGCTTTAAATGCAGGAGACTCATTTAGCTCAAAAAAATACTCTAGGACAAGTCATGATGAAAAGAAAGACGTTGAGACAAAAATCAGACTCACTGATTAAAGGGTCACTTCAGCTTGCCTTTTTCTTTTCCCTAGTTGAAACTGTTAAGACCATAATTATGTTACTGAAAGATGTAGATATATAGCTTTAAATCCTGACCAGATTTCCAAAAGTACAGAACACATATTTATCCACTTTACCTCCAGTAAACAGGGGAATGCTGGGCACTTCACCTTACCATACCAGGTGTCTGTTTCCAAATGCAGACTGAAGAGATATTTCCCAATAGGTGGTACCTAAAAGGGGACTTGCCATCAGAAATGTTGCTTGCAGAGCTGGAGTATCATAATTAATTTGTAGTTACAAATTTATAAGCAAACACATGAAAAGTGAGGCAATTTACCACCATCTTACGATGATTTTATGACAGACTGAATAAATAAAAAAGGTGCCCTCGTCCACAGCTACTGAAAAGCAAAAGATGCAGATGTGACAAAAAGCTTAATCCAAAGAAGCAGTTCCACCCAGAAATGGTCAGCAGAGGTGTCTTGTAACCAGTAAGAAGAGGTTATTAGCAGCAGATGTGTTACTGTGAGCATTGTTTTAAACACTGGGAATGTGTTTAGGAGCTACCACAGGATTCCAGCATTTTTTCTTCCCCACTTGCCAGAGGCTCAGCTGCAAGTCAGTCAGGGCAGTGCATTTACTGATAGGGGGTGAGCTCACCCACACGAGAGGTAGGTGCAAGTCAACCATTTATTCTGTGATGAATGAAGCCCAGCAGTTTTCATTCAGTGACAGGCTTTGACTACATCTGAGGTTCATGTTAAGGAGGTTTAAACTTCTCCAGTAGTTTCCAGAAGCAGGTATCAAAGACATTTATCAGAGAGGTACAAAGCAACAGGTTAGGGGAAAAAAAAAAACAACACGGAATGAAACTGTTGCAATTGTTGCAATATATTTTTCTAAGATTATTGTTAATAGCTGGGTTTTCTTATGTTACTTGATAGCAGCCTTGCATGGCTCTGCAAGATCCCCATCTAACACTGATGCATCCTACTATTTCTTCCTCTTTTAGCTAATCCTGTATTTATTTGCACCAAATACAAGCAGTCACTGAAAAAGCCTGTCACTGAATATTTTAAAGTGACAAAAAAGATATGTTTCAAAATTAAAATTTGCAATTCAGAATCTCCCAAAACCTTATAAAGGCATTCTTAACACCACATAAAAAGAACAACTATTTAACTTTTTCACATGCAGTGACACAATCTCAGCTCTTCAGAGATCTTTCCCATGGTACTGCCCTAAGTTAGCATGAACCACAACTGACTTTTCTTGCTTAAAAAAAATCCAGAATGTATTTTCTCGCAGTGGGAGCCCTAAGCCATGTCCCTACAGGATCCAAGGCCTCAGTGCTGCATCTGGAGACACTCAGCCAACAGCACTTGGCTGACCAGACCTCTAAATCAGTGACAACCATCACCCACCATCACAGGCAGCTGGAGCTGACCCCTCAGCCGTGCTGCTCGAGTCAGTCTTTTGCCATTCAGAAAATAGATACAGATTTCCCACACATCCGAAAATGCTGAATGAGTCTTTTTGAATATCCCAGGCACTTGTTTATGTGCTCTAGTTATCCGTGATGTGAAGGGGAAAGAAATGGTCTCTGGATTCCACATTTCACCACCCAGCATGTTGCTGGACACCGAAACACTGCTGCTGTGCCCTTTCATCAAGACCACACCTCAAGATGTGGTTTTAAGGCACCAGATTTTTACCAGGTAAAATGTGAGGAGGAGTTTCCCAAAGCATGCTACTGTCATCCTAGAGATGGGTAAGCATCAGGATGGAGAAATAAGGCAACTTCTTGCAGCCAGTATGCATTGAATCAGGAATAGACTAACATGAAATCTCAGAGGGCTCAGTCATCACTCCTCTGCTGTCATCTCTGACCACAATCTCTCTGTATAAACAAAGGCTCTGGCCACTGCAGGGTTTTCTGGCCTGCTGTAAAATGTTTTGCCACCCTTCTCACAGGAACTGCTGATGCTTAAAAAAGAGCTAGCTTTTTCTCACAGTGACAGTGTATCTGTGGAGGAGTCAGGATGTCAAGAAAGTATAGGGGGATGCAGACAGGAAGACCTGGCAGCTTGAGCAATTAGTCAGTTGTAATCGGGATTAATGAGCACATTATTATTGCTCCAGATTAATATTAGTCCAGATTGCAAATAAAGTCCATTCTGGGAGAATTGAATGGTGTTGGTCAAACTCAGCCTTCTTATGAATTTTGACTTTTTAGCAACAATGAAACAGGTTTCAGGAGACAAAAAACATGACCTGGCTGTTCTTCAGCACTGTTTTTCTGAGTGTGTGAGAGAGAAACAGAAAGATGTATTGCATCTCTTTTATCACCTGAAGGGAATTAATGAATCAGCATGATTGTAACACAGTCTCTTGATGACAAAAATACTGAAAACAATGGCTGGGTTGCTGTGACAGGGTCTTCCAGAGCATCAGGATTTATTTATATGTTTTCAGACTGGTTTGGAGCTTTTCAAAATGTTGGTATGCTCAGTCCTGTACATGCTAAAGATCATTTCAGCCACAGCCCTTGAGTGAACTAATAATTAATGAATTAAAGAGCATTCACTGCTTTGGACTCCCAAAGTCAAAATCAGAGTGTGCTTCCTAAGGTAGCTCACACTTGTACACAGCATTCCCCATGGAATTATGGTATCACACACACAGCATAGGGCTGGAAAGCAGGGACACTTCTGTTCCTTGATACTTTTGCTTTATATTTTCATGATATTATTTAACTAAAATCGACTACATACAATATTTGGAGCACTGTCACATGTGCTCAGGAGATAATGTCAATGGAATTGCGTGTTGTCACAGGATAACAGCCTCCTGCTGCTGCTGAAATGCCAAATTGAAGTCGAGGCATTTATGGAAAATAAACGTCAAGTCAAAGCCAAGATGTTTATTTTAAAAACAAGAGACATGGATCTTGTGGCAATGTTCCATCATGTCTCTATTTCTCTAATAACAAATGTCCAGTGTGAATAGAGCCAAGTGATGATTTCTTCCTGGGCCGTCAGGGAGAGGGTGAAGCCTGATCACTTCACATGAGGACTCACAGAGTTGTTTCTCACCTGCTTTCCTGCAGGTTTCAGTCAGCTGTCCAGGTAGCAAACACAAATGGTTTATCAGATATCTGCATGCTAAATTTGCAAAGAGATTTAGGAAGACAGTAGGAAGAAAAATGAACAGCAAATGCATTTTTAATTTGCTTTTAGGTAGTTCTTTTTCTCCAGAGAAGGAACGACAACATGAGGCTCCCTGAAATCAATGGGAGGATTTCCAGGCTTTTCAGTGGACTGATTAATGCCTTAAGGGAACAAATAGCTCATCTTTTTAGAGGGCATTATGTTAATAAGAGTGGTCCCTGAATTTTATTCGTGGAGGCATGGCTGGACCAAGCCTGGGCAAGGAACACAAGATCCTTCTGGGTCATAAGGGGCACCACGAGGCACAGAACTCAGAGCAGCCCTGGAGAGAGCAGGATGGCCTACAGCAGCAAGTCAGAGCTGGCAACAGCAAATCCACTGCCCTAGCTACAGCCACAATGAAGGAAGGGGTTAATCCCGGTGCACAGCACCATTCCCAAATTCCTGCCCCATTCCTGGTGCTGCTGGAAGGGACAGAACCCATTCCACAGGACTCTCACCTTGCAATCTGTTTTGCATGGAGGGAGGTACACAAAAACAAGCTGGAAGCTGTGCAAAGCATCTCAAAGGATTGGGTTTAAAAATACACCCAGGAAACCCACTTCAGTTCCTGAAATGCTGCGGTTTCACAGCTCATGCCAATAGGGTTCCTGAAATGCAGCACATTTTGATTCTTATTGGACCTACCTGTCATCCTCTATGCAATATAAGACTGATCTCTCCTAGTAACTACTGACAATTTGGGCTCTCTTTTTAAATTTTTTTTTAAACTTCCAGAGGAAAAAATAAATTAGTTGCTCATTAAAAACCGTGATTTGGAGAGCAACAAACCATTTTAGTGCTGTAAGCTCTTCTCTTGACCTAACCTAACATCCTTAACTAATATGCAAACAAAGGGAAGTATTTAAATCGTGTTAAAGAGCTGTCTGAAAGGAAGAATCAAACCAAAAAACCTAACAAAACAAAACAAAAAACACAACCAAACAAAAATAAATAAATAAATAAATAAAAACCAAGGAAATTTGGAGTTAAAGGAGATTTGCAAAAGGTAATGCTCTGAAAGGGGTTAAATCTAAAGTGAATATTTGGCTGCTCTGTGTTGCAAGGGCCAGAGGGATGTTCTGTACAGAATTTGTAAACTTGCTTATTTTTTCCTTTGGAGATACATTGTTTCCCAAAGACATTCTGGCTCCAGCTCTGATCTGGCGTTCCAGATTGATGCGTGTGGAACCAAGAAAGACACGGAGAAGCAACACACAATTATGTGTCTTCTGTTTTATTGCGTACTTGCTAATAATTTCCTTTACTCCTACAACCTTTAAGCTTATCTTCTCTTATGGTGGGAAGAGACCTCCTGCTGGAGATCTGATAGGACAGCTCAATAGGCAAAGAGCTGGCATTTTATTAGTTTACGGTATTTATTAACTGTATAAAGATATTACAGCCATAATGGATCTGGGCAGATGACAGATGGATGGTGCTCCAGGAATAGCAAATAAAACAGCTGCAGGCTATCCCCACCACTGCTTCACTGTCATCTTGGGAAAAATATTTAAGATTTTATCAGAATTTTTTCTGGCTGATTTTATGCTAAAATGGACTGTACACATTCACAAAATTCATCCAAGCATCTTGTCTGTGAAGGTTTTGGTGCAATGATGCATCATGGACCTCACACTTACTTTAAGTGTTCCAGCTAAATGTAGAAAAGAAAAAATTGTTTCTACCCCACAGCTCCACTAACCTGGTTTCATATTATTACTTTTTTTTAGATCAGGATTACAGATACGAGACCTGGGCAAATACTCCTAGAAACAGCCCTTCTGCTTTTCATTTGGCATAAGATCTCCCTCTGTTCTTGAAGATGTCATGCTTCCTTCCCTTCCCACTAAAGAGGGTCATGCTTTGGTCCAGCAGATGACGAGCAGCAAAGCAAAGTCCATGGGAACATGAGGGAATGGTTTGCCAAGCAGCAGGTCCATGCTGGTGTGTGGCCTTTAGTCAGGGTTAAATAAACACTGTGTAAATAAATAAATAATTTTTCCCCAGGTTGTGACCTTGTAAATCAAGCCTAAGCCTAGAAGGGATTTTTATGGGCCAGCTGGAACAGCAGAGCAGTCTTAGCAGAATAAATATATAGGGGGAAGAAAATAACTGTGCCTTCCAGTTGCTCCCAGAGTGCTGTGGGGAACATTTGGTGCTGCTGTAAAGACATGCCAATGATTTAAAAGGCAGGAGAGAAGGGACATTGTTCTCATTTACTCTGTGGTTGCTCCACATTATTTTAAGAAGTTTAAAACAGGAATAAAATGCAGTAAAATGCAGTCTTACAGCTTCAGAGCAGAATAGAGAGCCACACAGGTGAATGGAAATCTAACCAAACAAGTTCCTAGCAGCAGGTTTCACAGAAGGGGATGGGACCTGGGCAGGACTTGCTCAGTTGGTTATTCGGGCATTGCAGCCTCCTGATGTTTCAGTAATTTACTGCTCATTACCAAATAATGGTACTAACATCATTAATACTTCGAGCAGTCCCTAGATGCAGTGTGTTTGACCAGACTGCATAAAAGCTACTGCACACATTTTTGAAAGTCCAGAGACACTCATTCAATACAGCAGAGAAAAGCCAGAGAAGGGAGCTCCCACCTCCCAACCATGCAATGGCTTGGTCCAGCAGGGCTGGAGGAGATGGGAAAAAGAGGATTCACAATGGGGAGATGCAGGGACAAGCGATATCCGCAGAGCTGGGAGAGGAGGCACTGGGGACAGGGGGCTTGCAAGCGCGACGCTTGTCCCTGACGGGGACATCCAAAGGGATGCAGCCAGTGCTGGCATTTTGCTTTTTCCAGGGGTAAGGAGAAGTAACTTCTGCTCCAGAAGCCGGTAGGAGGCCACCCTGCCCGTATCCCCTGGCTGCCCTGCGGCTGCCAGGCACAGACACCCCTTGCCCAGGACATCCACGCTGCCGTGAGGAAAGGGGGCTCTGTGCTCGGCAGCCGCCGGACAGGCAGAGCGTAGCCAGAGCGAACACGGGGGATCCTGGGGAATTCGGGGCGGTACCGGCAGGAATGGGGCAGGAATAGGGTCAGAGATAAGCAAGGATAGGGGCAAGGAGAGGGGCAGGGATGGGGCAGGGGTGGTACAGGGATGGTACAGGGATGGGGCAGGGATGGTACAGGGATGGGGCAGGGATGGGGCAGCGGTACCGCCGGTGCGCGGGCGGGGCGGTTCAGTCCCGCTCCCTCGGTGCCGATTGGCGGCGGGCGGTGCTGGGCGGTGCCGGGGCGGTACCGGGGCTGTATCGGGGCGGTACCGGGGCTGTATCGGGGCGGTACCGGGGCTGTATCGGGGCGGTACCGGGGCGGGCCCGTCCGGCGGCGCGGCGCGGGGCCATGCGGCAGCCCCCGGGCGGTGGCAGCGGCGGCGGCGCCGCCTTCCTGCCCGCGGCGCGGTGCGGAGCGGCGGCCGGAGCGCCCCGCACAGCCATGGGCGATGGGTGGCTGCCTCCGGACTGCGGCCCCCAGAACCGCTCCGTGGCCGGGGTGACGGCCGTGCCGCCCGGGAGCAGGCAGCTGCCCGCCGCCGAGCTGCTGTCGCAGCAGTGGGCTGTGGGCATGAGCCTGCTGATGGCCCTGGTGGTGCTGCTCATCGTGGCCGGGAACGTGCTGGTGATCGCGGCCATCGGGAGGACGCAGCGGCTGCAGACCCTCACCAACCTGTTCATCACCTCGCTGGCCTGCGCCGACCTGGTGATGGGGCTGCTGGTGGTGCCCTTCGGGGCCACGCTGGTGGTGCGGGGCACCTGGCTCTGGGGATCCTTCCTCTGCGAGTGCTGGACCTCGCTGGACGTGCTCTGCGTGACGGCCAGCATCGAGACCCTGTGCGTCATCGCCATCGACCGCTACCTGGCCATCACCTCGCCTTTCCGCTACCAGAGCCTCATGACCAAGGGTCGGGCCAAGGGCATCATCTGCACCGTCTGGGCCATCTCTGCCCTGGTCTCCTTCTTGCCCATCATGATGCACTGGTGGCGGGATGACGACCCCCAGGCGCTGGAGTGCTACCAGGATCCGGGCTGCTGCGACTTCGTCACCAACAGGGCTTACGCCATCGCCTCGTCCATCATTTCTTTCTACATCCCCCTTCTCATCATGATCTTTGTGTATCTGCGGGTGTACAGAGAGGCCAAGGAGCAGATGAGGAAGATCGATAGGTGCGAGGGCCGATTCTACGGCAGCCAGGAGCAGCCGCAGACGCCCCTGCCCGCTCACCCTCACCACCAGCCCATCCTCGGCAACGGCCGAGCCAGCAAGCGAAAGAGCTCCCGCATCATGGCCATGAGGGAGCAGAAAGCCCTCAAGACTTTGGGCATCATCATGGGGGTGTTCACCCTCTGCTGGCTTCCCTTCTTCCTGGTGAACATCGTCAACGTCTTCAACAGGGACCTGGTGCCGGACTGGCTCTTCGTTTTCTTCAACTGGCTGGGCTACGCCAACTCCGCGTTCAACCCCATCATCTACTGCCGCAGCCCCGACTTTCGTAAGGCCTTCAAGAGGCTGCTGTGCTGCCGCCGGAAAGCCGACCGGTGGCTGCACGGCGGCGGCGGGGAGCTGGCCCGGCTGCCCGGGGGCTTCATCAGCACCGTGGGCTCCCCCGAGCGCAGCCTGGCCGGGACCTGGTCCGACTGCAACGGGGGCACGCGGGGCGGCAGCGAGTCCAGCCTGGAGGAGAGACATAGCAAAGCCTCCGACTCGGAGTCCAAGGTATAGGGGGGCGTGGGGGGCCGCGTCGGAGCCGGGACAGGGGGGAAAGGCAGGCAGGGAGACGCGCAGGAGCAGAGAAATCCCCGGCAGCTGCTGATGGTAATGCTGTTGCCCAGCAAAGCGATCCCTGCCTTGGCAGGGGGAGTGCGGGTGTTTACTTAGGAATAAAAGCAGGTGAACTGGTGTACGACATACCTCATCCGAAACTACAGAAAACAGGAAACCCACTGACCGGAGAACAAAGGAAATAAAGAGCCCATCCCGGAGACAGCCACCTCGTCTTTAGGAGACGCGCTGTCGCGGGGACTGTGGCGGCAGCGGCCGCGCTCGGGTGACTGTCCCAGGACCGTGCTGGTGGCCGAACCAGCGGGTGGTGCTGGCCCTTGCGGCCGAGTTCGGCTGCAGCTGGGGTCCGGCCACCCCCGCCTGGCCCCGGGGCTCATCCCCTCTCCCGGGTTGCCGGGGTTTTGGGAGGCGCGGGGTCGGTGCTGCAGGTGCTCCGGGCGCGGAGCGCGGCCGGCGAGACGGAGACCTGCTGGCAAGAAGAGTTTTAAGCTCGGAGCAGCCGTGCTCTCCTCGTCTGCAGAGTAGCGAGACAGAAAATAATGAGCAATGAGGAGCACTGGCGTATTTTGAAAGGGGGTAAAACAACCCGACCCACACTCTTGTGCTTATTCCCTCTGCATCAGCCAGCAGTGAGTTACTGTGCTTATCTCCTTCGGCCAGACAATAGCAGTCAGGCTGAGAAACTTCTACCTCAAACTGTGCATATTGTACAGGGGAATGAACGGAGCATGTTTATATTAAACAGCATATTTACATCCCACTACTAGGGTTTTATGACAAGGGCCGGGGAGGAGCGGGGGTGAGGAACCTTCTGCAGCTTGTTCATTGCAATTACAGATGAACCGGGGGAGAGGGGAGAATCCCGGAGACGAAAAAATGTACTGCACATTTTTTTTTTTTTTTAAATGGCGACAAAGTCGTTTTTTGCACAGTGTTAAAGGAGTTGTAAAGTTATTTGAAGATATTACTTGCACACACATACACACATGCAGATTGAAAAGGAAACGGAGGTTTGAGTAACACCGACCCTGAACCTGATTTCTGGTTTTGTCTGATCTGTTATAGTTTTATTGAGAGTGACTTTTTTAATATTATTTTTTGAAGGTACTGTAAATATATCCATATTATAAATTAAAATATCTTAAGAGACTTTAATATTTTTATTTTTATTTCCAAATGCCCACGTGAATCTGCTGTTATTTTAGCACTTGTGTGTCATTTCCATTTTTCTCTCTGTGTGTTTTATAACATATTTATACTTGGTGCAATTTACTACTGTGTAAGTAATTGGTCTATGTGCAATAAATACCATTGCAGCACAAGCAAGTGTGTCTCTATAGGTTTTGAAACTATACCAACCAATAATGAGAAGAACAGCATTTGTTTTTCTCCAAAGATGGCTCAGATTACCAATACAACTTGATCTAATGGCTTTTCCTGACAGTGTTGCAAAAAAACCTGTTTGAAACCCAGTATAGTTGTGTTCCAGTTGCACTGAGGTCCACTGACTTCCCTTATTAATAGGAAAAAATTAATGGCTAAATTAATGGCTAAAGACAAGGTGTTTCCACTCTGATAATGAATACTCATTTTCTTGAACTATTCCTTTCTGGGATATATTCTTCACTTTTTTTTCTTTTTTTTTCTTTTTTTTTTTTCTTTTGTTGTTGTTGTCATAGGAGTACATGGCTGGGAGTCAGGAGACCAGAATATTTAAGATTACAGAGGACGCTTATTTTGAAAGCTTAAATTGGTCTTGAGTAGAAAGAAATCTCTGTAAGCATTACATGCCACCCCACAAGTAGGTCCACTTCATGCTGACAGCAGGGCTGATCCTGCCCTAGCAGGTGATGATAACTGAATGTTACATTTTTCATTGCTGTAAGTAAGGAGTTGCAGTGAGCAGAAGTGCTGCAGCTTTGTCTTCCTTTATTGCTTTATTAGACCTTATTATTATAAGGTGTGCTCTATTCTTGTGGTTCCATAAAGTTTTTCTTTACTGAAATGAATACATGGCAGACAGAGAAGCAAAAGGACAGTGCAGAATCAAAGTGAAGTAATTTTTAGTTTTATTGAACTCAGGAGTATAGTTTAATTAAATATCAGCTCCCATTAACAGCACTCCCCAGAGCGAGTTCTTCAGGGTGGTGGCTCACGGTTTGTTTTGGAAACCAGTTGTTCATTTTTCTTTGTTTTCAAAGTTAAGGAATTTGTCCGTTGCAATTTCTTATGTTGCATTTTCAGGGGGGAGAAAAAGAAAGTTACTCTTTTTATGCAAATACAAAATAAAGGGACTGGAGAAGTAAAAAATACTTTTCTATTGATGTTACTGGAGTTTGATGTGAGCTGCAGTTAATGGTGTCTTCCTTGATAACAGTAAAATGGGGTCCTTAAAATGCTGGGGTGACATCAGATCAGGAGCTAAGTGAGGTGGGCTCTGCCACCAAATGATTTTAAAAAACCAAAAATCTGGTTTTATCTTTGATTACAACAAACACAGCAGGACCAAAAGTGTGCACTGGATGGTGATGTCTGATGCCAGCAACTGCAGCGAGATGTTGGCTGTGCATGTCTGGGATGGGGAGACAGTGGTGCTTTCCTTGTGCATGTTGGGGATCACTGAGCCAGGGCAGGGCCAGGTCTCTGCCTGCTGGGTAGAGCAGGACAGGATCCCAGCATCTGCCTGGGAAGTGATGTGGCTGTCAAGCCCTCGTCCTCAGCAGGGTGCTGGATCCTGAGTAAGCACAGTGCCTACTGCATGGAGCAGGACAGCCTAATGGACTTGGATACTCTCATAAATCAGTTCACACACTCACTTTTAACTATCCAAACACTCCTGTCCTTAGCCTTTAAAAAGTGGTGACAATTTTGTCTCAACAGGGTCCAACTTAGGTGGGAAATTTATGGCCAGAACTTGCTCTGTTTGCCCCATGGAAGAGCTGTGCTGGGTGATGCATCTCCTGGACAAGTGTAATGGCGCTGAGGTAGGATGGGTTTAGCCCACTGACCTCAGAAGGGCCAGCTGTGTCAGCAGAGCAGTCAGGGTTCATCTGCTGTTGAATTTTGCCAGTTGACAACCTGCTGAAAGAGTCTGGAGGCTGACACATTGAGTCCCTTTGTAGACAGCTGAAGTAATCCCACTGGCAGCCTGCACAGGGATGCCAGTCCATCTTGCATGGCGTGGAAAAGGCAGTGGCACAGTGACAGTGAGGACAGAGCAGGACATATGGCACACACATGTGCGAGGAAGGGGAGGCTGCTGGCGAGCAGTCTGCTGTGGATCACACTCAGAACAGGCTGTTCTCCGCAGAGAAGGATACTCTGAGAAGTGCTGTGGGGCAGCTGAAATACTCCGGAGGCAATGAGTCAAACACTCGGGATGAATGTATTTTTTTCTGACGAAAACCAGACATGGATTAGCAATTGGAGCTGCAAGTCAGAAAGAAAAGGTGGTAGGCATGCGGCTGCACACGTACGTGGGCAGGAAAGCAACAGCAAAGAGCTGCAGGCCTGCAGGAGAGGGAGACACAGGTAAACCAGAAATCCGCTCAGAGAAAATGTCCTGCAGCTGCCAGGACCAAAATTATTTGGCGAGGATGCCTGGAGACTTCCACATGGAAGACGCCTGATTCTCCAAGGCGCCGGCTGCGCTCTGTGCAGTGTTTGCTCAGCACTTCTGGAAGGAAGGCTGCCTCTCTCCGTGTGTTTAAATGGGAATAGACCGGGTTGGAGGAGTGGATTCAGTTTTCCATGTGTTCAGGGAAGTTGAGGCTGTTTCAGACAAGCAGCAGGCTCTGCAGAAGAACTCCCCACCAGTGAGAGCTGCACAGAAGCCCTCCTGCAAATCCTCTGCACTCTGAGACTGCAACCCTTAGCATCCACTGTCTGTTCTCCAAGCAGCATGGAACTATGTGAAAAAAGGTGGCTTAGGATCTGAGCTGTGCATTTGACAGCATCAGCTGGGTATTTGAGTTGCTGCATGCACTGGTTCTTCTGCAGATGCTGCTTTCCTTCTTGGGTATCCACAATTCCTCAAGTATAAGAACAACTTCTTTATCGACTTTTTTTTTTCCTAAACCCTATCTGAGACTAAGGTTTTATTAATAACCTCTAAGTGGCTATTTTGCAAACCTTCCTTGTGCTGCATACTTTCCTAATTTATTGTAATTTCCCGTCTGGTGGAGTGTACTTACTTCCTTTATGTAATGTATCAGCTGCAGGGCTGGAAATTGGGCAGCTATGAACTGAAAAGAGCAGACTTTCGTGAGGCCAAATGCGGTCAGGCATCATCGCCACTGGGAGCAGAATTTGACCTGATAATCTAATCTCATACGAGAGTCTATCTCCAGAAAAGTATTGTTACCAACAGCAAATGACCTCTGCTAATGAAGCTGGAGCAATTAGTCCTATTTAAAGCTGTCGAGAAAATGTTAACTGCTAAATAACAGTTAGTGCTGGATAGTTCAAATAATGAGTGTTTTGTTTGCTGGTGTGTGTTAGGTGATGTGTTGGGAAATAATTATCCTTTGACTAGAAGCCAGCTTTGTACTAATCAGAAAGGAGAAGTCATGTTCTGTTTGAAGTATTATACCTAAAAATAGTTCTGTTACCGCCACATCAACAAGCAAGATGAAGCAAACTCACGGCAATGTACACACCTTCCTAACATTTCACTTTTCATCCTAAAAACTCATTGTTCAGCTGGGACTTTCTGTTTGTGTCAAGAGCACCAATGTGATCTCCTGCAATAGCACTAAGCACACTCCCCCCAAGGAGCATTATCCTATGCACCACTGACTCGCTTTCAGACCCTGCCAAATTCCCAAACGCCCCAGGAGGAAGTAAGGATTCTTTCTCTTTATATAAACAATCACACATAATGTAAGATCAACAATATTTGTGACAATCATGTTGCAGAAGAAATCGATCTGCTTTTTCTCTGAGATGTTTGTATGCCTGCCCATCCGCGAGGAGCAGCTGCCCATGGAAACAGCAGGTGATTTATCCCCACAATTCACCAACTCCAGCCTGTCAAACTCTGCTGGGAAAAGTGGCCAAGATGGGAAAAGGATAAAAAAGGCGATGCTGGTGAGCAAACACAGGATTGTGAATGCAAAAAGAAAAACTGGGGTGTCTTTGGCCATGCTGTAGGTGCTGCCTTTTACTGGTAGAGTTGTTGGTTTGGAGAGGGATACACCAGGCAGAGGCACTGTGGAAACACAGGTTAAGAGGTATGAGGTCAGACATTCCATACAGGACCATGCCACCAAAGGACTGGCAGCTGAAATATGCCCAAAACATTCCTAGAAGTTTTTTTTCCTATTCTTTAAGGATAACAGCAGCAGACTAAAGCACACCTGAGCAGCTTTCAGCTGATGTAAAGCCACGCAGCTCCTTGGCCAGCCGTGGACACACTGGGCCCCCTCAGCATCTCCCCCTCCTCTCCAAGTGGCTCCAGCTGAGTTTTGTTGGACCTGGAGCCATCCCCCAGCCTGGAGCCACCCTCCTCTTCCGTGGTGCCAAACGGGAGGTGCCCCGTGGCCTTGGGGGTGGCAGTGCTGCGGGGTGTCCTGGGCGCGCTGGCACTGGCTGCCACCGTGCCCCTGCCCTGACTCATCCTCTGTCCTGCCAAGCAGCCACAGAATCGGGCCCACAGTGCTGGAAATGGAACAGTGCTTGGGTTTGTTATGTAAACTGGTGATCAGCTTCCTGGTTCACCAAAAGCAGCAGCTTGGTACTCACATTTGCTTCACAAGCCAACTTTCTTTTCTTCCCTGCCCCACTTGGCTTCCAGGTTTTTCATGGTAGTGTTTGCTTGCTTGGCCTTAGCACCCAGCAGCACAAGGTTTTTTTGTTTGTGCCCTGGCAGTTGTTTGAATCATGAACTGTACCAGGTTGTGGGCAGTTGTCTGGGTTTGGTTTTACCCATTCCTTTCAGTATTGATGCTCAGAGTTATGAATACTGGCTGCACCAGAGTGCAAAATTCCCCAATAAATAGGAAAGGAGTCCTGACCTCCAGGTTCACAGCCTAAAGAAGAAAATAGAAGCTTACCATTTGCAGACTTTTGCCATTGCCATGATTAGCAGAGCATCTCTGATGTAATGGTGTACCCTTCCCATCTGATCCTGTGTAATGCACCGAATCCTGTTGTCCTTAATGAGATTAAATGAGGATTTTCTACTAGTTCAGTGCCTTAGCCATTAGCAACTGTTGTGTGTCTCTAGGCAGTGATGTATCTTTGCAAGCCTGGCCCAGTGTCTCTCTCAAAGCTAAGGTATTTGGCTTCTTCCTACGAAATTTATTTTCATAATTTGTCTTAAGCTCATTGGCACAATGCTTTGAAAGGCAGATCTAAGTGTATACACCAAAGAGGCAAACAGAGACACTAAAGAGCTCAGAATCTCAGCAGCTGCTAGGTGTATAAACATTTCAGCTACCAACAAGCCATTTTGCAGGGCCAGGTGAGTCCTGCAGCCCCCTCCAAATCTGCAAGCTGGCTTCCCTCAGAGGGGGACCCTGCCACAGTAAGGAACAATTGCAGAGACAGCACAATAGCACATCACAAAAGGTTTCTCCAGGTGGTAAAATTTGAACAGTGCTTTGCTGGCAAAATGCAGAGACCTCTTGTTAAGAAGAAGGAATCAAGAAAAGCCCCTGGCGGGATTCCTAGCGGGGAAGGGAGAGCAGCGCTCAGGGTTAAAGTTTCCATGTGCAGATGAGGAGCCCCGCAGTGACTGCTCCAGTGAGGGTCACGGATGCCGCTGCTCACCCTCTGCCACTCTGCTCCCTTTCGGGTGTGTAATGTGTGCCCCTCTCACCTGCCCGAGCGCCGGGCGGGACCCCAGAGGTGTCCAGAGACACAAAGGTGAGTGTCAGCCTGCCTGGCCACCCCGTCCCTCATTGTGCAGAGGAGGGAGGAGCGCTTCCTCTTGGACTGGAGCAGGTAAACTGGGAGATGTCCTACAGAGCTCCCATTGTTCCACAGCTCGCAGAACCCGCCTTCAGCCAGGGGTGGTTTGTTTTTCTGTTCTTCCCTTAAATGCTCACTTGGGAGCCGTCAAATAGAACCTCAATTAGCTCGCTTAGGACACGGAGGGCGGTGTGGGGTGTGTTCCCTGGCAGGCAGCGCTCCATCCTCGCTGCGGGCACGGGAGGCGGCAGGGGCGGTGTGGGACCTGTTGCTCACACACAGCATCGCTGGTACCCTGGCAGGTCCCCATGGCCAGACTAGGACAGCGCATCCGGGCTGGATCCGACACAGGAGCATCTGTAGGGATCGCTCACAGAACAGCTTGTGTCAAACACTCGGGCTTTTTGGAGCTTTTATCTAATATGCAGCACAAGGCAGCTGCTGCAGTAATTGCCAGTGACAACAGGTGTTGTAGCAGTGCTCTGAACCACCTTGAGAACTTCCACAGGAGAGGTTTTGTTCCTGTTTCAGTGCCAGGTAGTTACCAGCTGTCTGATAAGCCTGTCTGTGGTTTTCAGCATCAGCCCATCCAAGCCAGGGCTGGTGCTTGCCCCCTCTCCTCCTCCCCCCAGCCCTCAAGACCCATTGCATGTCCTGCTTCCCAGCCTGGCTGTGCTGCCTGTGGTGCTGCATGGGCAGTGAGCTCCTGTGGCTGAAACCCAGCCCTTTCAGACAAGGCTTGTTTCAGCTGAGCCAGCAGGTTACACGAGCACGGGTAACAATTGCCATAGGAAGATGCAGAGTGATGGGTTAGGGATCATCTGTTCTGGTAGCAGCCCTGGTTTAGATCCATCTCTGTGGTCACAAATCTCATGTCCAGTGGTGACGCTGCAGAAGCTGAGACCCAGACCAGCCCTCTCTGGCCATTGTTTTGCTTGACTGGTGCTGAAAAAAGAGGACTCACCACCCAAACCTTCCCTCCCTTTCAGAAGCTGCTCTGAATATTCTATTCAGGGGTTTAGTGACTAAGCCATTAAGCTTCTCACTGTATGTGAAAAGTCAAAATAAATTTAGGTTTTTACAAATACTGGTGCAATAGGGGGATAAAAAAAAAATTGAATTCCGATTATTTCCAAGACCAAAGCGTGGGGCATGGGACAAACTTTTGACAGAGATTGGGACCAGGGCAGCTGGAAGAGCAATTCCTGTGGATCTCAGCACCAAACTGTCCTCAAATGCAAGAGAGTGACATGGCTACAAGCCAGGGACAGTGGAAAAAAAATTCCCAAGGAGGAGCAGCTCTGTTTCCCAGTGTGTATGTATGAATCCCAACACTTATGGGCACCACTGAGCTGTTGGGGGCTTGTGAGCAATCCCCATCATCTGTGTCTGCTGGTGAATGGTGCTTAGCTGCTTTTATTCCTGCACACTTCACTTACGTGGGAGCAAGGAATGTGGTGATAAAAAGGCTGGAATGGTTTCAGTTCTGGATAGTTTCCATTAATATATTTGTCGTTGTATAATGCTGCCATCACAGTACAAAATCCAGTAAGGTGCCTCTTAGGAAGGTAGAACTTCTCTACATAGCTGTAATTAGGTGAGTGGGGCTGTGGAGCAAGCTGGGCTTTGATCAGACAATTTTTAATTGCACCAGATGTGTTTGGGCTATTGCATGGTACGAATTTCTTTGCCTTTAGGTTACAAGGCACCTCATAAATTAAATGGTTGATGTTGTCAAATGCATGCCATTAGCACTCGGAGCAGATAATCCTTCCCATGGCCTCATCAGAGTCTATCTCAGAGCCTGTCTCCAGATAAGGGCCTGGAAGAAGAACAATGGTGCTCCAGCTCCCAGGGGCCTCCACTCTTCTGTTCTGTGCTTCAGAGAAGAAAAATTATCATTATCTGCATGGCTCAAGCTCCCTTTGAAATGCAGTTATTTTTTACTCATACACTCCCAAGTATTTTTTACATGATATCAGTGAGAAACTTGAAACCCCCTTTGAGAAGAGAAAGATTTCCTGCAGCCCTGCTACTAAAGAAAATAGATAGATCAAGTAGTAAAGTTCAATGACTTACTTAGCGTTAAATAAGAAAGAGAATAATGAATTGGATTTTGTGTGCCTGGTTTTCCTCTGCAGGGAGCAGTCAGGCTAATGGATTTTCATTGCCTTGTGCTTCTGTTCATCAGCCTAGGTGAACTCAAAACACTCTTGCCTTTTTGTGTTCTCCTTTCTCTGCCCACTTGTCACAACTTCAAACATTTGGAGATTAGCAAACACATAGATTTGTTGCCATCAGCACCACCTTGACTGGGGAGGAAAACACAGGGTTAACCCCCTGCACCCAGTGATGACTTTTGGCTGCATGGGCATCTGTATTTTATGCCTGGTAGCTGTTAAGTAGACAATTCCTTACCTAGGGTGGACACTAGTTTCCTACTATTATGAATTCAGGCTGTAACGTCCTTCAAAAAAGACATTATTTCCCCACTGGGTTCACCAAATATTTGTTGGGTCTCCAAACCCTCCTCTTTGTTTACAGGCTTTGCCAAACATGCCGTAAGGATTTTACTGGGGAAGGAAGGGAGGTGGCGGAGGAGGAAACGATTACAAAGCTATTTAACATAAACAACTTTCTCCTGTAAACTCCAGACACGGCTTGGCCAGGAAGAGGTTAAAGCTAGGGGGTGGATGGGGAGACTCATTAGGGCAAAGTAATAAATGCCAAATTGAAAAGCCCAGGGAAAGACACAAGGGAAGAGATGAGCTGACCCTAAATGGGACCCTAAATGGATTCCCTGGCTTGCTGGAAGCCCTCTGCTGCTCTGACCTCGGGGTTTGGACCTGGTTCCTCCCTAAGGCATGCCAAAGCTGGGGGATGCTCAGACAGAAATCCTGCAGAACTGATTGGGAGTCATATTTCAAAGGTGAACCTGAAAGGTTTCTACAGAGCCAGAAATTGCTACTTCCTGCCCCAAACCTTTGCTGGGTCTGCCAGCGCTGCCCAGAGCCAGGGAGCTGCTCTCTGCCCACTTGGAGCAGGATTTCCGTTTTCCTACCAGCCTTGGTGCCTCATGCTTTGTGATCTAGTTTTTGTCTGAATGGGAAATGCATAATGACAAACTGTTTAAACAACTTATGGTACAAGGAAACTTGCTGGAGTAAAGTACAGCACTCTAATTTATTTCCAAGGAAGTGATGCACCCTCCAAAAGCACTCCACTCAAGTACTGCAATTCCAAGTGCAGGTTAATTGCTGGCCATCCTCAGTGCTGCCTTCAGCCCTCATCCAGGCTGGTACTCAGGCACAGTTGAATGCCTGAGGTCCAGGGAAGGTCTGGCTGTTAGAGCTGTGCTGACTTGCTTTGCTTGTGTGGGTAATTCTGGTCATCCTGGTGCTGGGGAAGGAGAGCCCAGGAGCCACAAAAGCCACAGAGGAATTTTCTTGTTCTATTTCCAGCCCTGCTTTTTAAGACACAAAGGGCTTCAGATCAGATGCATTTCTGAAGCTTATCTGTGTGAATATTTCACTGCTTATACAAGCAGAACAAAAACCTTCAAACCTTCTGAGGTCTATCCATCAAGAGCCTTATCTTCCCGTGTCACAATTTGGCTCCTGGCTGATGTTGCTTGGAGCCTCCTGCCACCAGCTTCCCATCTTCCCTCTCTGTGCTGCTCCACAGCATCCTCCGCAGCCACCCTGTGGTCACAGGCTCCCTGCCACTTCAGCGATGGCCTCTGCACTGCATGCAGGAGCAGCAGACCTGTGCTGCTGCATGCTCTGCAGCCAGCCAGCATCCTGATGAGCTGCATTTGTGCTGCTGCATCACAGCCCATCATCTGCATCCCCCCCACACACACGCAGAGTCTGGGATACAGCCAGAGCCACGGCCAGAGCGGAGCACACCAACTCTGCCTGGCCCCAGGAATGAAGAACATTTGTCTTTTCTTACGGGATATTAATGAAGCTTGGATAAAGGAATGCTGTCTCCTCTAACTGAGCTTCCAAGACTGAAATATCCAAGGAGAATACTTCTGATCCTCTCCCACCTGGAAGCTGCTGGTCCCCTCTGGCAGAGGCACCACTGACGTGGGGCTGCTTAGAGATCTCAAGGAGCACCTTAAAAACCCAGGCAGGCTCTCCCCCTTTGTAGCTGAGCATGGTACCTGAACCACTGGGAAGCACCAGGAGCATGGCAAGAACACAGGAGAGGCATCAGCATCATCAGCCATGTGTGAAATTCCTGGCCAAGTAAAACAGCTGCATAGTCAGACTTCGTGCCCAGTTTGTGCCCTGTGCCATTGAGCAGGACAGTCTCTGCAGAGCCTTGTGCTCAGTACCAGGGCCACAGGACTTTTCTTGCTTTGAAGCTGAGCTGGCACAAGAAGTTGTCTGCAGCCATCCTGTCAGAGCCATGGCCAAAAACAACAGGGTGAAGACTTTGGAAAGAGCCACCCATCCACAGTGTAACTGATTTGAACCGGGGACCTGCCTGGCTCAGGGCTTGAGAACAGCTTTTACGCGGGTCAGAGGTTGAAATCCTGAGCACCACGGTGGGGATCAGAGACCTCTGCTGCTTGGTACTGCCTGGACTCAGCCCAGATGTAGACAAGCTTCAGCATCAGGGTGGCCTCTTCCAACAGGGACCATTTTCCTACAGTCCTTTTCACAGGAAAAATTAATGTGTGCCCTGTTTTTGCTCTCCTCCCTGTGGTTTTAATTTTTTTCTCTGTTTTGATGGTCAGAGAGGTAAAGCTAATTCCCATCTCAAATAAAACAATTAATTTGTCTCAGTAACAAGAGGCTAAATGTACTTTTTATACTGTGGTGTATGATAAGCTATTTATAAATTTCATATCACTGCTGGATCCTAGTCAGAGTTTAAAATAAAGTTTTAATTTAACCATTGTGTTGACAGATATGATAAATACATTTTTTTTTTCTATAAAACCTAATTTCAGCAGTGTTTTGCAAAAATCATTAGAAGCTAAGGATTATTTCCCTGGGCTTTTTTTTTTTTCTTTTGCTTTGTTTTTCTCCATGTTCCAGTGTTTAGTTTAATGTTACATTCCATTATAGGAAAAAAGTAAAAATTTTGTCTGTGGTAATTTGTTCTCCAAGGCCTCTGCTTAAGAGATGGAAGGATTTTCCTGAGAAGACCAATGGAAAGAGGCATCAGCTCATGTCACAGAGGCCTTGGGGCAGCTGCAGCACCTCTCTGAGGTAGAACCAGCTCTCAGAGCACTGCTGCAAAGCCCACTGGCAATTTCACAGTGATTGAGCAAATCTTGGTATTTCAGGTGACCCCACAAGAGAGCCAAGAGGGCACAGTGGGGCAGGTTTCATGTCTGGAAGCTGAGTTTAAAACACAAGTCTTCCATCTACAGGAGGGTTGCATTCTGTGTCCCTTCAAAATTTTTCTGGACCCTCTCCAGTTTCCCTGCTTCCCCACATCAACAGCTTTGAAGAAGATGTCTCTTTCTGCAATCAGTCATTTTCATTCTGCACTAAACAGCTCTGACATCAGCTACCATTGTATTGTAGATGCAAATGCAGCACAACAGAGCCCTACATGTTGTGAGGTGAGCGGGTCAGACACTGTCCTGGAACAACAGAGAAACAAGAAATGTTGAGAAGGAAAAAAAGCTTGTTTTAAAGTGTTTTAAAGCTGCTGTCTGTCTTCTCAGCCTTGCAGTTTACAGCCTGTACTTCTCATGCTGCCTCCCTGTTAGACAGACAAACAAGAGATGAAGCTATTTGGGGAGCAAGTCTGTGTTCTGCAGATGTGAAAATACTGACACTTGTGTCTATATGGACTGGCCTTTGTCGGTGAGGAGCTTCCAGAAGCTCAAAATACCCAGGAAAGGAGCATGCAGAAGGGGAGAGAGGTCTTCTTCTGGTGGGCTGCCATGTCTCTCAGGCTGCTTTCATGGTGATACCCAGAGGACGTCATTGATGCAGCCAGCTACAATAATCCTTTCAGTGGGAGCAGGTGCTGGGGGATAATCCTGCTGTTTTCCTTGGTCACAGTTCTCTTCAGTCACTAAGACAGAGCAAACAGGATTATCACAGCAGCCATTCAGGAGGTGAAGTTTTTGGTGGCGCAAGCCCAGGGCTCTGTGGACATTTATTTCCGAGGGAGGTGCTGGCTTTGCAGAGCAGTCTGCTGGCTGCTCACGAGGCTCTCACTCACACTGCCCCTCAGGGATGAGGGATGAATCCCAGGTGCCAAGCTCCTGCTCTCTACAGCTCTCCCAGGATATGCCTTCCCCAGTATCCTGGACATGTGTGGGATGGAGGCTGCCCAGCTGTGCATTGTCCCAAAACCTAGCTGGGCCAAGGCACTGGAAAAGGAGCTGGGGGAGGACAAGGGGTGCCAGCTCTGCTTGGGTTGCCAAATTTTCTGTAGCCAAGAAGGTTTGAGGCACTACAGACACCCTGGGGGTTCACAGTGACCCAGTCTGACTCTGAAACTTCAGCTCTGTGCTTGTGTAAGTGCAGACTCGTGCCTCCAGCAGACTTTAATGTATTGTCAGGTTTTATTTTAAATCCCTGGAGTGCTGCACTCATCCACTCCCTCCCAGCCCATCTCCACTGCTCTTGGACCAGCCTGCACCCCTGGTGACTGTCCTTGCCATGCAAAGCCAATGCCTCTCTGCTCCTATTTCACCTCCTTTTGCTCTGCTGATAACAACCCCTGACCCCACCGTGTGATTCCCTTCTCCACCAGGGAAGGGAGGGCACGTGAGGTTCTTGGAATCAGCCTTCACACAGCCTCTGTGCACAAACACCTGCTCCCCACTATTGGTTTGCTTCAGGACTTCCCTGACCTCTGATTTCAGTATCAGCAAAGCAATTGATCTTGGCTTCACGGTTTTGTGGCAATCTGGGCCCAAGGCTGTTTTAAATAGCAAACTACGAAATAAACATTTGTGTACAGCATAAAGACACTGAACTGGAATAGAAACCCAGGACGTGCCGGGTTGTCAAAGCTGCAGCTTGCAGCCGTGCTGATAAGGCAGCTTCCAAGAAATCACCCAGCCCTTGAATTCTAGAAGCTCTCTCTTCCCAGGTCAACAACCTTCTATGGACTCAGTCCTGGTGTCACTCTACAAGCAAACACAGGCCAGGCAGGACCTTCTGCATATGGTACAAAACAGAGAACCTGTGTTGCTAAGAAGGGGACCAGGCACTCTCTGGCATAGGAACCTGAAACACACAATGAGAAGCACATTGGTAACTCTGGCAGTTTGGGAAAGCACAAGAAAAATGTGTTTCAACTTCGTTCTTCTTTGGGCAAGCCTCCTTTTCTCAGAGGGGCTGAAGGTGGTGTTGGCTGAGCTGCTGCTCTCCCCGTGCCAGCTGTAGGGTGCAGTGCTGCCACATTTGGGCTCCCTCCATGGTCTTCCCTCTTCTGGAGGAGCACTCCACCAGCTCTGCATCCAGGCTGCTCCTCTGCTGCTCCACACCCTGCTTTTGGCCAGCCTTGACTTCAGACAGGAACAATGGCTCTTTGGAGAGCAGATTTGCCAGAGCATCCCACAGCTCTGTTAGTAAAAGCCTTCAGTGTGGCTCTAGTGGGAACACAGGCAGGGCTAATTGGACCCAGTTGTTCGGCTCCCTCATTTCACAGGGGTGTTTTAAAATATCTTATGCAGGTGCAGGAGTTGACACAACAGAGCATACACCGTGCTAGAGTCTGTCCAGCTTGTGTGTAAACACCACTAGTCCCCTTTTCAAACTCTTAGGAGTTGTTTCATAAACACAAAATACTTCACTTAATTTCCAAACCACGTGGGGTTTTCTCAGCCGGGCCAGTGGTGGAGGACACAGCACCAGCCCCGTGTCCTGCAGAGCAGCCCCAGGTCCCTGCCAGGGCTGGCAGCAGAGCCAGGCAGAGGCTACCACCTGCTGGGCCCTCCTTGCTGACTGCTGCTCAGAACCTCTCCACGGTGCCACTTGCTGCCTGGCAGGAACACTGTGTGCATGGCACAAACCCCTCTGGCCAGCCCTGTGTCGCTATCAGAGCTCTGGACACGTAAGCCTTGTAAGCAGTGAGGATGCTTAGTCAGTAGCTTTGGGCACCTGACCTGTTTCTTGCTCATTTTTTGTCTTCCAGAGTCTGTTTCTCTTCCTTATTGACCCCACAGAACAGGGTCATCTTTCTGAACTGAAGCAAATTGCTAGAATTTTGCTGAATTGAGGAACCTGTTATTTCCCCAACGAAACTTGCTCCTACCAAAAACCAAAATGACTCCTCCAGCAGTCCATAGAAAGAGGGAATAAAATTAATGTATACTGGATGGGGACATGCCTGAATTTGTGTGGGATCCCACACTTGCAAGGGGAATCTGGAAAAGTCTTCATGGGAAACACCCTTGCATGTTTAGGGCTCTCCACATGAGCTGGTGGCAGCGCGAGGCGCCAGCTCTGCCGTGCAGTGTCACCGTGCAGGCAGCACTCACGAGCAGCCAGGACAGCTCACAGGGCTGCTGCTTTGGGGAGAGTGCAGAGCCTGGCCTGGGCAATCCAGGAAACACAGGGTCATGTTTGTCTCACTCAGGTGAGTTCTGTAGCTGACCCTGACTCCTGCAGACTTGAGATTAAGGGACTTGGCACCTGTTCTGTATGGGCGCTTTGTGCATCTTGCAGTGCCGAACACTCGCTGCTCCCAACCTCTCCAAGGGGCTCGTGATGCTGCAGCACGTGCATTTCTGGGGCAGAGACTCTGGTTTTGCACCAAGCACACTGAATGCTATTGACATAGTTTCTTGATTGAGCCTTTTTTGTTTGAGTTGCTCTACCAAGCTGCACTGAGCCTCAACAGGGCATGCTGGCCTGCACCATCAGGCTTCATCTTCCCAGTTAGCCAGGCTCCGGGAAAATCACTGGAAGGACTCCAGTGGCTTCAAAATAGGAGTTGACTCATGCCCCATGAGATCAAAACAAAATGTCTCTGCATATGAAAAAATATTATGGAAACTGTATCATTCATGCACGAAAGCCACACTTCAAATTTATCATATAAAATAATATTGTAAATGGAAAGAAAAAATTGCACAAGGCCTGGTGTGCATGAAAATTATTGGCATGTGAAAATGTCTCTTCCCATAAACACAGCTGTGGTCTGGTACACAAGCAGGCATCCAGAACAGGGAAGCTTAGTCCCTTTCTTCTCTTCTTCAAAACTCTCCTGTTCTGTAGGAGTAATTAATTTCCAGACTCATCCCTTGTATTGCCAAGAGTGACCCAGAGCAGAGCTTAGGCTGGAGTGACCATTATGAGGTGGTGTGGCAGTGTGACAGGCATTTCAGGAACTCACAGATAAAGCAGCAGCACCTGAGAGCACTGCCTGGGACAGAGGTGGTGCTCAGAGCACCCACGGCCAGGCTGCAGCTCTTGGCTCACTCAGGTCTTCGTGGGAGCTCTGAGTCTGGGGTCAATCCCAGCCCACTGGAGCTGGCCAGGACGTGGCCGTGGTGCTCAGCAATGCAGAGACCCCGCGATTCCCTCAGCCGACATCTGCGGCTTGGTCACATTCCAGCAAGAGCTGATTGCCACGCTCCAGGGAGCAGGATTTAGCATATCACCTTGAGGAGACAAGCAGAGGATGCTTCTGCAGGCACAGCAAATGAAACTCTAAGGGAAAAAATGAATTAATGTGGGTATTAACCAGCAATTTGTCATACAGCCTCTAGAGTCAGCTTCTGATGCTGTGAAGTGTGCCGTGAAAAGCAGTGGATGTTTCTGTACCTCCTCTGGCTTCTCTGAAGCTCTTCAGCACTGGGAGCAGGTGGATACCACCGAGCCTGTTCACTGCTCAGCAGTGGAGAAGCTGGGATGAGCACTACGGCTGCTGCTGCTGTCCCACCTCTGTGCAGGGCCATGGGGCAGACTGCAGCTCAGGTTTCCCTCTGTGCCATGCTTCCCTCCCTGGGTGGGAACGCCAGGAGCTGGCTGAGGGCACTGCAGAGGTGCTGTCTGTCCCCTCCTGGGCTGGCCCTGACACATTTATCACTCTGTAGTGCCTCAGTGTCCCCTCCCTGTGACACCCCTGTGGCAGAAGGATCCCACCACACACCCTCCAGCAGCTGGGCCTGAACATAAACACAGTCAAGAGTCCAGCGACCCAGAGAGCCAAGTGAAATAACCCACCTGCATCATTTGTCCACTGTTGCCACAAAGTTACCCATTTTTCCCCAAAGGACATGCAGTTCAACACTGCTGGCCACACTGTGCAAGCCCATCACTGATCCCCATGCTTACAGAGAAGAAGAGCTGTGAGATGGCTGAGAGGACTTCTGGCTCTCATGGTCTCCTGCCCCAGTGTTACGGGGCGACTGTGGAACCTTCCTCAGCCAACTGGGCTCTACTGGTTCCCTGCTGGAGCAGAGAGCTGACTGACTGACCCACAGCTGACACCAGGAGATACCCAGCTGCGATGACTAAACTCTTCTTACATTCCAGAAATCCGACAAATAAATGTTTCTTGAAAATAAGCTGGTGTTTTGTTCTGGGAAATGAGCAGACCATCTTCCTGGTTGCTTGTGTGCAGAGGGCAGAGCCTTGCAAGGACCTGCAGGGCACCAAGCAGCAACACCAGCATCTTGCTTGCCCTCCCTCCCAGCTGGCCTCTCCTCCTTTGATGAGTTTGGAACGAGCTCTGGAGGTCTAACTGCGGAGAGTAATGATGTGTGAAAGCTCACTTTCATTTTTCACTCTACTTTTTTGGAAGGTGGAACATTTTAGAGTTGACAGTACCATGCTAAAGCCATATGAGGCAAGTAACTATTTTTAACCAGATGGAGACTATCTGAGAGTCTAGTGCTGGATCATTTCAAACAAGGAAGAAATCATGGAATCAAATGTAGGAGTGGGAGGGATGGGGGTGGAAGGCTTTTATCACACACTTATTCCAATAACTGTCCAACTGCTTCAAAACTTATGACCACTTAACTGAAAATGCCTGTCGGGTCACTTCAAGTAGTGGCTGCATTTTATGAAATGCTCTGAGAGAGAGGCAGCTCCTCAGGTTAGAGCAGCTTGAGAGGCTCCCTGTGCTCAGCAACCCCCTTTGCATCCTGCAGCATGCTCTGAGCTGTGCCGGATGGGAGAAGACACTTGCCCATCTTGGCACTGCCCTTCTCTGGACCCCCATCACCACATACTAGATGGGTGCAATGTGCTCAGCTCTTCTGAGGCCACAGCCTGAGGTGAGAGGAGAAAGGGTGGTCCCAGCCCTGTTCTGGATGTCCTTCCACCTGACAGTGAAAAGCACTGCTTCTGCCTCCCTTGCTCAGAACAGAGGTGGTGCTCCACATAATGAGAGTTTGCCAGGTGAAATTTGCCTTGTGGATAAACTGAGGAATTTTCGTCACATTTCCTTTATCTGACACACCTCAGAATTGCGACAGCAGGACTTTCTCACTGGCAGCCAAGGACTAAGGCAGCCCCTCACACAAAGAAAGGGAGAACCAGGTTACAACTGCCTGACAGGACACGACCTAAATGGTGTTAGAAACCTGTCACCCTATTTGTGTGAATGCACATTTACAGGCACTCAGAGCACAAAGGGTGGTGACCACACACTTGATGTTTAGCTTTGTGCTGAAGTCTGTTTAACTCTGTTGCAGGTGCAGCATTGACTGGTTCCATGCAGGAATGTGGCACTGCTTGGGCACACCCTGGTGCCAAAACAAGGGTTGGGAGGAACATTTCTGGATCAACCTCGCCAAAAGTGAGGCTTTGTGGTCTGCAATGTTTTCCCACTTTGCGAAGGGAAATTGAACCTTCTTCCTTGACCTAGTTTGGTACTTGGCCACTTCTCAGTACCACCACAGTCATGAGTGGGATACGTGCCCTTAGCCCCCTTTAGACAAATCTCTTGGCTCTGATTTCCCAAAATCTGCTGTTCCTGGGATCCTCTACATTGAGAACAAAGTCAAACCCTGCCCTGGCTTTGCACTTCAGCATGGCTGGGGCAGGGTGTGCAAAGATGACACAAAGGCATTGTGAAGTTCCATGTCTGCTTGTCACACAACAAAACATAGTCTCTTAATCTGGGGAGACAGAGAAGTTCAAATTAACTTTCTCTTCCAAGCCATCAAAATCATCTACAGAAGGAATCTTGCACATTTAGAGTACTTTTAGCTCCCAACTCAGTGACACCTGAAAAGAACATATTGTCCATGGTAGGTAGGCTGCAACTCTCTCCAGCATTTGCTGCACTGCAATTGTCTCTGCAACATCCTAAATGTGAGCTATGAGACCAGGTGGACATTCTGGCTGCAAAGACACAGGCAAATTTAGCAAAAGGGACAGGATACATCCCCTTTAAAAGGAGTCAGGGTCAGCATCTTCATCATGGAGAGTGGAGTTCGGGATAAATGATGCATGAAACTCAATGTTTTTAAGAAGAGTTGTGACCTGAGATGGACATAGCAGAGGCTGCTGCCACCTGCAAACGCCTCTGCACACCCTGGTTGTCACTGCTGTCACTGCAGCTGTCACCTTGTGGCTTTGCTCTTCCTGTGCAGAGAACAGCAGTGAGCAGCAAGGCTTGCAGTGTTCCCTGCTATGTCAAACGCAGCACAGGCTGCCGAGCTCACATGTGGGCTGTGACACTGTGGAGAGAAGACTTGCATCTTCCATGGGACTTGGCTTTCACTTGGGATTCCCATCCATGGAGAAGCTCAGAACTTCCTTCCTAGACCTTCTCATCTCCTTTTGTCTGGTTATTTCTGACTCACCCCTCATCCTGAGGCAGGGCTGTGGGGAGGTGATGGCTCCTGCTCGGTGTCAGCCCAGCCAGGCAGGGCACAGCCCAGCCTGCTGCCAGGCTGACCTGGGCCTTTGGCTTGAGGAAATGCCTGCTCGAGCTGATGTCACTGGACTGGTGACGTACTTGCACACCACGTGTGGCTTGTCCCATCCCTGCCCCTGCAATCTTGAGTAACAGGGACTGACACATGTTTTTTCCAGAAAGCAATCTCTTCAGATAGAATTAATTCTGTGATTTCCAGGTGCTTCCTCCTCCACACAACTGATGAAGACTTCCTGAAGCTAACAGCCAAGGCTGCTCAAAGCCAGGACATTTAAATTAATCTTTTGTTCTTGGGGACTTTCTGTAGCTTGATGGCTCTGGGTGCTACTTCTTTCTCACTCACAGACCCAAACAGATCCTAAAGCTGCCAGCAAAGAGGGTTTTTAGGGGGAAGAGGAGGCCAGGGTGGGAAGTGGCTTGTCTGTGGCTTTGAGACTGTGGGGTGGCTCCACCGAAAGCTCTTTGCAAAAGCCTCCCTGTAGAGCTGCTGTCTGTGTGTGGGGTGAGGGCAGCCTGTGAATCCAGCCTGGGGTCCACCACAAATGGCCTCAAATGAGCCTACAGCTGCACCCCAGTGTCTGAGTCACCAGGAGACCCTGAGGATGTGGTAACTGAAGGTTGTGTTTAAAGGCACCAGATGACCTCTCCTTCCCAATTTGAGAGGGTGCTTCTTGAGAAGGATGCTTGCTTTTGAGCAACTCTGAGTCCCGTAGGTTCTCTGTGCATTAAGGGGAACTGAGATTTTGATGGGAACACCTTGTGTTGTGCGTCTGTTTCCTCTCTCCCACTTATCAGGGGTTGGATCATGTTGCTTATTTTAAAGTCTAAAATGCAGATGAAGCTGTGAAGCATGAACAATAAATGCTACACGTCAGCAGATACCCAAGAAGCACATCCCATTAATAAGGGGTGATGAGTGAATAAAATGCCTTTCACTCCCTGATCAAGAAATTTTTATTCACTGTTTTTTAGCATAATTTAGTGTTGGGTCTGAGCCAGAATGTTTTTATTTTTGTGTGGATCTACATTTGCATTTTCTCATGGCTGTTCTATAACCTGACTGCATTGCCATTATATAAATGCTGGCATCACAACATTTTCAGAGCCTGTAAAAGGCATGGAGCAGAAATCTAGAGAACATACCCCACACCTGTGTCCTACCTCCAGTGCAACTTATCTTAAAAGATACAACCCCTCCTGACACTGATCTCAAAGATCCCTTGGTAAAGTGTATTTCTTCTTTTTTTCAAAAAATGCTAAGCATTTATTTATCCAGCTTTTTGCTTGAGCAAGAGGCAGTGTCCTGGTGCTGAGCTGTGTCTTTCTTGCCTTGCCCTCCTCACCAGGCACGTCTGTCCTAGTGGGGTTTTTAAATGTGGAGGATTTTAAACTAACCAGTATAAAATGTACATGAACATGAAGCCTTTGTGGCTACTGCAGTATTACCCTTAAGGGACAGGCCTGGTTGATGCTTTCAGTGAGGTCAAGTCCCTCTTCTTACCTCTGGTGTTACTTGTGTCTGCCCTTGTGCCCTTGCTTGCCTGCCAGCCGGGAGGTCGACACCCCTGTTACACAAGTGAATGTCGTTGGTGTTTTCCTTCTTGATTGTTCTGTGTGTAATTTGGATTCCACGAGCAGCACTGAGCTTATGTCATTGTATCATTTTAATGGTGTTTTTCTTGGCTGCAGGTCTGATTTTCTTGGCCTTGCAGTTAGGGCATCTCTGCAGACATGGACACTCGATAGCTGCAGGCGCCGCTTCCCCTTTCGCGCACCTTGCGCTTGCCTCGTGAAACCAAACTGCAAAGGACCGGCTTTGCAATTCCTCCCTTGCCCATTCACAGTGGCCAACACACTCCCCTGCTCCTTTCATTTTCACGTATCAGTACTAGGATTAAAGTTGTTACTGTTCTACATGAAATCTTCCAAGTTTTCATTACAGCAGTGCCTAGAAGATGCCTGCAAGGATCAGGAAGAATTTGTTCTGCACAGGCAAAACCCAGCACTCCTGGTTGTCAAGTGCTTCTGCTGTAACCTTCACATGGGACAATAAAGGGATAAGGACAAGAAAATCATCAGGAAATGATGGTGCAATATTACCCTTCATGATAGATGCATATGCTTGGCATCAGTCATTTTCAGATTTTTGTCAGCAGCTGTGGAAAGGGTTTTCAGAGAAACTTGGAAGGCTATCTAGGTGCTTCAGAGTGGTCACATTTTGCTTGACCTTTTCTGGGTGCACATCTTCCCAACAGAATGAGTTTGGGACTGTATTTTTTTCCTGGGCTGTTTAGCAAAGCCATTCCTTATTCCTGGTAGCTCTGCTTTCAAGGTATCTACAGCAACATAGGTACCCTAAAACAGTAGTGCAGGGCTCTTGATGGATTCATGCAAATCCTCACATTTTTTATTCCCTTCCTTGAAAGAGCTGACAGTCAAATCATACATGTATGTTTTGCAGTTGAGTTGTGTTTTCTTATATACTACCTATTATATTTCTTGCCTGTGCTGTTTGTAAAAGAAAAACAAAGCAATCAGCTCCCCCCAAAGCAAGCTCTTTCTCCTCTAAACCCATGAAAAGTTAAAATCTGCATCTTTATTTTCTCTCCACCTGCACTTCTGCTTCTGTGCTCTCTGCCCAGGGATGGTCCCTGCACTGCTGTGTCCTGCTCCTTGGAGGAAACATGATGTCAGGAATCACAAAGCTGAGTGAGGTCTGGCAGGGGTCCCTGGCTCCCACACAGGCAGTGAACTCCCAGAAGCATGGAGAGGAAAGAGGGAAAGGGAAAACTGATGAGGCTGCGAGCCGACACACAGACTGGAACAGGCAGAAGCTTCTCAGAAGGAACCTCCAAAGTAAATACGATTGTGCAAGCCATTTCTGCACCACGTTTCCAAAGAGAGACTTTTCTGTTTCCCTTTCCTATATGGCCACTCAGAAGTGCATGTCTGGATGCCCCAGGGTTGAACAAAGAGAAGTTAAGACCATGCTGTCAGCTGCACTCCAGATCTGGGCATGCAGCACCCTGAGCTCATTCTGCAGAGGAGAAGGAAAGCCATGACACTCCAAAAGCAACTAGGGTTTGCTCTTGTGCAAGGATGGCCTTTCTAAAAAATAATTTCTCTTTCTCTCCATGCCTCAGTCTTTAACCAGTTAGCCAGTTTCCTTCCTCTCCCCTGTATGTTGATTTTAGGCCTTTTTGGGGGACAAGCAGCATCCCCCAGGAGAGGGACTTGGGGGTGCTGGTGGCTGAGAAGCTCAGCATGAGCTGGCAGTGTGTGCTGGCAGCCCAGAAAGCCAGTCATGTCCTGGGCTGCATCTAAAGGAGTGTGGCCAGCAGGCCAGATTCTCCCCCTCTGCTCCACTCTGGTGAGACCCCACCTGGAGCACCCCTGCTATGAAAACAGGTGGAGAAAGCTGGGATTGTTCAGCCTGGAGAAGGCTCCAAGGAGAACTGGGAGCACTTTCCAGTACATAAAGGGGCTACAGGAGAGATAGAGAGGAACTTTTTATGAATGCTTGTAGGGATAGGACAAGGGGGGGGGAATGGCTTCAAATTGAAAGAAGGCAGGTTTTGCTAGATATTAGGAAGAAATTCTTTACTGTGAGGTTGGTGAGGTACTGGCACAAGTTGAACAGAGAAGCTGTGGATGCCCCATCCATGGAAGTGGTCAAGGCCAGGCTGGATGGGGCTTGGAGCAACCTGTTCTAGTGGAAGGTGTCCCCATGGCAGTGGGCTTGGAAATAGATGGATTTTAAGGCCCTTTCCAATCAAATGATCCTGTGATTGTATGACATGAGGGATCAGAACCCCAGCTGACCTCACTGGCAGCTGTGTCTGAGGAAGGTTCCTCACTGGTCCCAAGGCATCCACACACAGAGGATGGTGGCCAGACAGGAGCTATTCCTCTGTGCCTCATCCAGCCCAGTGGTGATGGAGCAACAGCACAGGAGCCTGTGAGCCTGCTCTGAATCATCCTCTGGAAGGCCTTCACTTCCTTGCTCTCTGATCCAAGGCTGCTTTCTTGGCAGAGGCCTCCCCTCAGCAGTCAGTGGTAAATTCACTGCTTTGGTTGGTTGGTTGGTGTTTTTCCAGTGTTTGCTATGATACACAATTAATGAAACGTAAGTACCTCCATTTACTGCTCTCTAGAGAATCCCTTGGAATACAAGCCCTGGCCTTTGGGGACATTTCTATTGTTTCAGCTGCCACCAAAGCCAAGGGAAGCTAAATCACGCAGTGTGATGGGAGGGAGCTCACCTGCCACTGTGCCCTGGCATTGCTTGCAGTTGCCTGAGCACTGTCTTTAATGACAGACACGCCACAGTAGCTCTGGCATTACAAGGTGACCACTGCCCGCGAGGTCTGGGCTCTGTCCCCAGCCCAGGCAAGGTCAAATCATTTTGAAATAGTTGACTGATCTTTCAGCATCAACAAGCAGCCTTGGAAGACTGCAAGGAAATTCTGAGAGGGGGAAATAGTTTGACATAATTCAGGTAAACAAAAAAAAAGCAATCTGCAAGCCTCGTGCTACAGGCCTACTGCCAAATCTGCCACGTCTCTTTTCCAAGGGCTTCACCTGCCTGAGGAGCAAAGGTGACTCAATCCAATCTGTGTTGTCAGGTCCTGGTTTAGAGGTGTGCCTCTATTTTTGAAGTGCCTGTATAATAGTCATTCTCTGCTGGCAGGAGGCCTTCTTTATGCAGTTGGTATTGGGGTTGGACAGCCCAAGAAAGACCATGAGGGCTCCCAAGCACAGTGTCCCAGGTACCTGGACTGATGGCTGCTCTCTTTAGCAGGTTGGTTTAGGAAGCAGAGACTTTCCTCTGCCAACCCTTGCTGATGGAAAACACCTGCTTGGCACTAGCTGGATCTTTCTAGATCCCAGAAATGTCTGATTAAAGCCAAGCAAAACAAGGGGCTGTGGATTCTGGGGGAGGTTGTACCTGGAGCTGGGTTTCACTGCCAGCTGTCCTGCCTTGCTCAAGGCACGCTGGCTGTGCAGCACAGAGGATGTGGGAGCTGTGCAACCACCTCGGACAACCTGCAGGTCACAGAGCAGCATTGCCAGGGAAAACAAATACCCTTGTTTGCCTCAAAAGGCTGAGCCATTACCTGCAGTGCACCAAGAGCTGCTAGGACAGCTTTGGGAGCAGGTGGATAGGCAAAGACCTCACTGTGGGACAGTCCTGTTCCCTGTGCCAGCCACCCCCACGGGTTTGAGTGAGCCCTGGGTCAAAGCAGACACGTGGCAAGGGGAAGGGACAAGGAGAAGGGCACCACAGGTTTGGTTGTCAGCAGCCTGTGTCACTCCACATGTTAAGTCCATGAGAAGCTGGCAGCAGCTCATTCTGATTTCTCATTTTATCTCATGGCTGAAGATCCCTTCTCCAAAGGGGTGAAGCCCTTAAATACTTTCAACAGTCCATCTAATCAATCTTGCTCTGATAATTTAATTACTAAGATGAAGCCAGGGCAGTTGATTAGTACAAGCTACTTACAGCACGAACAGGTCAGAGCTCTGAGCCCAAGTTCAGTTTTTTTCACCTCTTTGACTTGAAAAGTTTTCAGAGAAATTTTCAGGACCACAACACAGGTCTGACCAGCACAAGGTCTGTTTTTGCAGGCATATGCTGCTTTTACCCAGTGTTGATATAAGTAATTCTCACCTTCCTCCTCTCCCCTGTACCAGGCACTGACTATAGAGTTACAATAATTTAAGATCTATCATTTTCAGAGTATTTTTAACCACTTCCTTTCACAGTGCAGCCTCACAACCCCTTCTGCCTGGCTGCAGATCTCAGAATAAACTGCCTTGCATTTGCACCCTGCTTCAACACATCTCCAAAGGCAGCAGCAGTTCCCAAGAAGTGTGGGTTGGATGGCCCAGGGCAGGGTTTAAGGACACACCAACCACCCCAGAGCAGGCAGCAGTGCCTGCTGGGCTGGGCTGTACTCACCTACCACGTGTCAAACACCAGCACACTTTGGTCAGAGCTCACAGACTTGGTGCTTTCATTTGCTGCTTTTCCTTACTCCACACACACAGGATTATTTTAAAGTAGAAACTTCCTAAGAAGCTCTTAGACATTCATAGGACTTGGCCTGTTGTGAGCAAGGTGCTTCACTTGAGGCATTTGAGCAGCCCTGCTGAGATCAGTGGGCAGCTGCACATGGTCAAGAGCCTGGTGAAACCCAAGGGCCAGAGATTTCCTCTACTATAGGACATCTCCTGGAGCAGAACAGCAACAAACACATCTAACAGCATATTTATACATGTTAGATGAGAACAACTTGTTCAGCAGTGCTCTGCTACTGCAACAGTTACATTTATGCATGCAAAAATCCCACAAAATGTGGCACAGACCCACTGTGGTTTGATGCAAAATAGCCTAAAAACAACCACAACAACAAAACCTCCAGCAGAGCTCGCTATTAAAAATCCCCTTAAAATAAAGCAAAGAGAGAGAGAGAAAAATGGCAGTGATGATTTCCTCATTCACAATCAGCCAAAGAGAACTGCTAGCATCTGGTTAGATATTTATCACACGGTAGCTGCAGCATCAGGCTGGCTCACTTCAGCACCGAGCACTTCACAGGTGCCGTGAGACCCCTTCCTCTGCACACAGAGCTCAGCTGGGTCAGGCTCGGACACAGACCCAAAAACAGGGCTGGGAACTTGTTTGACAAATGGCCACCTGAAAATAGCACCAAAGCAAAAATTAGTATTTGAGGAAGCTTAGCTTCAGGCTGTTGTTTCCAAGCACCAGCATTACATACTCAGGAAGCACAAATAAACCTTGATTTTTGGTCATACCTGTCCAAACAGGTATACCAACTATACCTGCTATGGAAAATGGAAAAAGCTGGAAGAAAAACTGTGAGCTGCAAAACAACTTCAGCATAGGGTCATGCAGGTAACTGTAACCAGAAAAATTACTGGGAGCCCTTGGCCTGGTCCTGGGAAGCTTGAGGCTGTTTGCCATTGAATTTCAGCAAAAGATAGGACACCCCCTTCTCTCATTTAAGGTTCTCTGGGAGATACTAGAACAAAGTCCATGAATTATCCCCTTCCCTGTATTCATTTTCCCTTTTTCTGGCTCCCTGCAAGGGCAGCACAACCCTTATGAATGCCATTCCCAGGTTTTTAATATAAGCAGTGCCAGCAACCAGACACGATCACTTAGTATTTTTATTAAAAAATACAACCATGGCTAAAAAACAAACTCTGTTAGATCTCTACAAGAGAATAAATAAATCAGAGGGGAAAATGTGGAGATACAGCCAGGGAGCCACTCCTTGATGCTGAGACTGTGGGAGTCCCATAACTCACATTGTGGAAGGAAAAAGCACCGAGGGCACTCAGAGGGACTGCAGCCCTTGACTGCAGCACAGCTGCCGCCTGTGCAGCGCATTCCCAAGGGAGGAATACAGTGGGAGAGGTGTTTTTCCCGGCTGCGCTGTTCCTGCCAGTGGCAGTACCGGAGAAGAGGCACTGCCACCTCTCGTTTAGCAGCTGCAATAGGCGAGCAGGGGCTGGCAGCCAGCACGGGAGGGGCAGAACCCTGCAGCACTGCTCCCATTCCCTGCTCAGTCAGACCCATTCGAGGGCAACAAGATGGGTTTTGGCAAGAACAGGCTGCAGGAAGTGCAGCTGCTTCTAGCCCTGAGTTTGTTCACAGGCATCACGAGCTCCCACCCAGCACAGACCCTGCTGCCACCCCACCCTGAGAGCTGCCAGCACAACTGGAGCCAGGCAGCAACAAACAGTGGGACAAATCAGAGCAAACCAGGCTTTCATACATTTGTATGTTTATTATTTCAAAGTACAGTATATACACAAGGTATAGCAATACCTTTGAAAACTTTATACAGAAACAGGTATCTACAAAATTAAATCAACAGACATTTTGTGTATAGGACTTACACACAAAGATTGGAAGAATCAACAGCTTCAGTTAGAACACAGAAATGGGAAGGAAAGACCCATCCACCTTGGAAAAGTTCTAGATACCACCCAGCTCCCTCTGCAAGGCAGCCACCTGTCCCTGGTGAGACAGGGCACACCTGCTTCCCACCCACTGCTGGTGTTCACAGTCACAGTGACTGGCACAGGGAGGGTGAAGGCTCCTTGGGACAGGCCTTGCCCTCTGAACCCCTCCCTAGATTCAGGTCTCTGCAGCATGTGGACACTCAGTTTTACACTTGATGCACTGGAAGCCAGGCATACAGTTTTTAAAATTTTTCTTCTTCAGTTATGAACAAAAACACTCTAATTAAAAATATTTTAAGAGAGATACTATAGGTGTTGCCAGCAACAAGTGAAGATAATGAGAAAATGTTCAAGGAAGAAATCAATCTCCAGTTTTCTGGACACTATAATTAAAAATATTGCACAAGTCAGTATGGCAACAAGCCAGTGATTTCTATAGCATAAAATGGTACTCTTCAGGTCAGAGGGTCTGGCTTCTGACAATGACAGTGCTGGATTTTACAGAGGGTGGAAAAACATAGGCAGCTTTTTGTAGGGCCTCTAACAACATCTGTTTGTGCGATGTTTGAATTAAAAGAGCACCCTGAGTATTTAAGAAACAGATGTTTAAGCTTGTAAGACACAACCAGCCACAAGCTTGGAATTTTCAAAAGCAGCCTGTGGCAATTACACATCTAATGGACACTGAATTTCAGTGACAGGCATGTAGCTACATGCTCCAGGCTGCCTTCATGATTCGTTTATGAATCTACCAGTTTGTCTCTAAAATTCAGTTTATCTGAGGACAGTTTTCAGATTAATCATACAATTTCCAAAACAAGGTAAATGGGATGAGATTGCTACACAAGCCTCGCACCAACCCTGCACCAGCTACTGCTCACCTGTGTGAGCCACACCACACAAACACCTTTCCACAGAAAGTGTTCTCACTACTCCACCAACAGCATCACACTCCTGACAAGCTACCCCATGGAAACAGGACCAGCAACACTTTATGGCTGATACATCATTGCCTCTCAAAAAGGAGGAACATCCTTATGCCAAGTTGCTGGCTGACCCCATCAGGTATTCATCACACCCCGTGCTGACTGGAGAGTCAATGTGCAAGCCAGAATGACTTTTCCATCTCTAACAGATACGTTTAAGGTAACACCTGTGGATGACAGCTTTGGTCCATGAAAACACCGTGCACGATAAACAAGGTGGTACTTTGGCTGCTTTGTGTGTCTCCATAACCAAGGAATAAAAAAAGTCTGAGAAGTTATTAGTGCTACAAAGAGCAAGCAGCATTTCCAGCAGGGCAGGAGGACAGCTAACTAGGTTTCTCAACTTAAAAGGAGAAACAACCATGGCAAAAAGAAATAAGAATTTTGACAAAGCCATTGCACTGATTCCATCTGCACCACACCCCTCCTTCATTCACACTGTACACCTGGAGAACATACATTAAAAGATTACAATATTAACATGGTATCTAAAATACTGGAGTCATTCAGCTGAATGCCTGAAAACATCCAGAGATCTGGTACGTTAAAGCATGAAAACACAAATATACAAGAGCTAAGCTATGTTTTAGCATGCAAATTGTTCTAAAGTACTTTCTCTCAGCAGAAGAGCCAAGCTCAGTCATGAGCAACTGTCTGTTCGCTTCCTGGAAGCTGTGACAAAATCTGTTTCAGCAGAGCCAGGTATTTTCCTCTTCACATCACTTAAACAACAGTAAAGCAGAAGTAGTCCCATCACTGGACTGGCCCAAATTTCTTAACATCTCAGATAACCATTGCCCTCAGGAATTAGAAAAATAGATGTGTAAAAACCCACCCAGATTAAAGACTTGCAGTTTCTATATAATGCTTGCTCAGGTTTTACACAATTTGCTCCCATTCTCCCTTTCTAAAGGAATATTTAATCCTTTGACTAGGAGGTCGCCTTGAAGGGACCTGATCAAGGATCTTGAAGCTCTCTGGACCACAAATCAAGTCTTGATCCCACAAGGACTTTCAGATATGCCTACCTTTAGACTAACAACGAAATCCCACTGTCTTGAACCAAACTATTCAAATTAAATTAGGTTCTTTTGCTCTATTTATTACAAAGCTCAGGCAACTCAGTGGCATCTGAAAATAGAGTTCACATCCCTAACTCATTCAGTCTGATCAATTATCCTCTATGCTGCCAAATTCAGGTCCCTCATTTTGTGTACGAGGCAAACAGTACCTGCAGTAAGACATTCTCCCCACACCCCCCTTTTTGATTAAAGTAGGCAAAGCATTGTTATTGTAAATGTACATTGACTTTTTTTCATGGCAATAGGAAGTTCAAGTATTTAACAAAAACCTGAAGTACGTATTTACATGGTGATCTGATCAATTGATTTTGGTCAAAAGGTGATAGATACAGAAACTACACATTCACTTGCTGGAATAAAGGTATTTCAGATCCAGTATGTTACTCATCCTGGAATTAAAATGTGGACATGATGTGACTAAACCAAATCTTGTTACCTTGATACTCTTCCTCCATCACCCTCTCAGCCACGAAGGACTAAGTAACAGTTTTCAGTTACTTTGACTAACTAATTCCTCTTAACAGTAAAATCAACGAGGGGCAGAGATTTCTGTGCCACTTTCACAGTCCAACAATTGATTAAAATCCCATTTAGATCTATTTCTTACCATTATAGTCACTAGTTGGTCTAGCCACAGCTAATGAGAAAATTTCATTAGTTTCCATTTGTCTTTGAGAACAGATGCAACCACCATGTCTCCATGTACTTACATAGATTTACAATGGGCAGCTTAAACTCCTTAAATGCTGTTAGTTATGCAGAAGCCCAGAAAACTTTATTAACCAATTATCTGATATCAGACTTCTTTTGATCCACATGTCTAAGAATCAAGGGTTTACAAGATTTGCCAAACTGACATTGGTTTCAACTACATGAACTCAAGAACTGAATCAGAACACTTTCTAATTCCTTAGTTTTACTGCTGTTTCACTCCTCTGGAATAAAGAATTTCACCAGTTGAATGTTAATCTAAAGCAAAAAATATGCAGTATCATGGCCACCACTTAAAAACCCAAATTTTGTAACAAAGCATTACTCCATGCATGTGTCAAAAATGCTTAAATCAACCCAAAGATCAGAAATAATATGCAAGAAAGGAAACTAATGTCTGAAAGCCCTTAAAGCTCAGTAACACCGGATATGTTCAATAGCAACTAAGACATAATTGGCTTTATTTTTCTTTTCAAGCTCCATCATTAAGAGACCAATTAATTACACAGTGCAGAAATTAAAATCTCATGGCAACTCACTCCAAACATTCTGCACTGCAAAGCGTCTGTATTTCATATAGAGGTTTCAGGTAAATGTAGTGTGCAGTGAATTTCAGCAGTGCCTCAGGCTGGTACTGGGTAGACAGAACCACACAGATGCCAAACCCTGTTGATTTCTTACACGAGTGAGCCTGTGTGACCGAAGGCTTCTTCTGCAAAAGCCCAGATGCTTGTGCTGGCAGGCAGAATGTAAAACACAGTGGTCTGTAGCACCTGCCTTTTCTGCATCTTCACATTGGTTAGTCCCCAGAAGCTTTAGTTATGTCTTCTTTATTCTCTGTTCCAGTTCATGCTTGTGTTTAATAAGTCGTTCTATTTCTGTTCCCAGAGTTTGCAGGTTTTCCTTTGTGGGGGGGAGAAAAATGATAAGGTAATTTATACAGGGAAATTAGTCCATCAGCACAAAATGCACTAGTAAGTCAAAATTACTGTTTATGTCAGCAGGTTGATACTTTCAAGTATTCAGAACAAATGCAAATAATTAGAGTCAGAAGAATCCAAACTTATTTCAACAAAAAACTCAAAGCTCTTGGCAATCCTTTTTTGCAGTTACCAGTATTCTACAGGATGTCTAGAAGGTAGAATGCTCATTCCCCTAGCATTCAGGAGGAATGATAATTACAGGAAGAGATCTCCAGCTTGTGCAGAACCCTGCAGCCCAGCTGGCAGCCTGCACACCGTTTTCCAGCCTGTCACCTCTCCCTGGCAGCAGATGTGCTGCCCCAGCAGCTCAAGAGGGCCAGGCAGGCAGAGCCCGTGCTCCTGGCTCCACACGCCCAGGGCAGAGCATGGAGAGACCTACCCTGCTGAAGGCACAGAACTCATTTCAAGTAGCAGCCCATTGGTGCAGCATACTCTGAGGGTCTTAAACTAGAGGTACATGGCATCATGTCACATAACTCCCTGGTTAACCCTATGCCATCAATGGCACTAAATCACAATGAGCTGAATTCTGAAAAGCCTGTAATAGCATGCAGTGAAGGGGGCATCTGAGTACCACAAGAATGTGCAGAAGAACTGGCACAGATACTCACTTTCAATGTGATATTCTTCAGTAATGTATCTTCTAACACAGCCTGAAGCTTCCTGTTTATCTCTAAGGAGAGCTCCAACGTGAGTCCACTGTCTGCAGGGTGAGATGTATACAGAGATGCCATAATCCCACCACGCCTGCTCAAGTGTACTTTGTTGAAGTCAGAGGCCTCTGATGACAGTGTTCCAGCTTCTTCCCGCAAAATATAACTCTGAATAATTCTGGAGGATAAAAAAATAAAAACATCACAGCATTACAAGGCAGAGAAGAGTCAGATGCTGAAGTAACTTCAGATTCTTGACATAAGTGATTTTATTATCAAGCAGTACTGTATTACCAAAAAAGCAGTAAAAATCTACTCCTGCAATTTCTATGTCAGAGGAAAACCTGCGATACCAATAGTGACACAGGAAATGCTGGTAAGCCAAGAGACCAAAATATGCAGGATTTACTTATTGAAAAGTATTCTGAATAGCTAATAGGAGAAGAAAGGTAATTTAAAAGGTCTACTTTCCTTTGCTGAAGGACTCCAGATATGAAACCTTAACCTTTCTACACATGAGAAAAAAATGACAAAGTCACGTCACAAGTCTTCCCAAGTTGTGATCACATTCTGTGAAATGGTAGCAGCTGGACATACATGTATGGACTTATTAAACAAGGACTGTTCTTAACAGGCAATAGCACCTTCCAGAGGCAGCTTTATGCCAGCATTCCTTACCCTCCTAACTGAAGTTCCAGACATTAATTATCCTGTAAGATGAGATTTTCATTTAAGTGGAATCTTGTCTCACACATTAACCACTGACCACCTTTGGCTCAGATACATCATTTGTTTGATATATATACCAAAGTACCATCTGGAATAATGCAGATTCTCCTTCCAAAACAAACACAATCAGCACCCTTTTAAGCACATGAGGATTATGGACTCTTCTGTTAGCCATTGGCAGTAGTCCACCTCAAACCAGCGACCTGCTGAGCATTTTGTTCCCAAAAACCCACTTGTGACAGTTTATTCCTCCTGAAAAAATTCAGTAATAGTACTAACAGCCAAAAACTTGGCAATTATTATAATTGCTGGGAAAAGATAAGGAAAAAAAAAAACCTAACTAATTCCATCTTCGAAATCTACTGTCACTGCAATGTTTTTACTGTTTTAAATGTTTTCATTTAGACAATTACTTTTCTTACACAAAATCCAGAATACTTGTCTAGTGCATCAGCTCAACACTGAAAACCTGCATGGACAGAACACAGCACATACTTTGTTTTTTTCCTGATTTCCTCCACCAGCTGTTTAATGTGATCCTCCATAAACTCCATCTTCTCATTTTTTCGAGCATGTGCCTTCTGCAGCCTTAGTATTCTTTCAACCAAGACAGCCTTGTCCACCTCTGGGAAGCTGTCCACAGCCACTGCAGAGCCAGTGTTCTCAGGCGACCGATCCTCGTTGCTGCTCCGCGCGTTCAGGGACCCTGCCAACGCATCAGTTTTTGTAAAAACTCCTTCAGATCTTAGGAGAAGTGTCCCCAGCAGAGTAGTGCATGCACTCACTACTGGTCAGGAGCTGAGGATATCTTCCCCCAGGATGCCAGTTCCCCTTTATGTTAGTGGGGTTTTCTCTAAAGGATCCTTACGGTGTTTAAATGTGACATGCTGGGACTGCCTACTGTGGGTGCATTGCCTTCGGTGTAAGTGTGCTGCTCCCTTCAGGAATGTTCATTCCCACTTAAACACCTTCATCTAAAATTTACTCTGCACAAGACTGAGCTGATTTTAAGTGTGTGTTTTGGAATAAACTAAAATTACAATACTATGAAAACTGTACAGACTCACAAAAGCCCTATATATAAACACTCTGCAGCACTGATCACTTAGAGCTTGCAGTATTTCCTTTACTTTCTGTTATTCCTTCTAAGCATTTGTCTCTCTCACACAGTGAGATTACAGGACATCTGTACAGAACTAACCCAACTTAAAAGCCAAAGATATCAAGGAAGGAAAAATGCTGTTTTCAGTTGTAAAGATCATTGCTTTAGTTCTAACTGGATAGAAAGTAATGAATATTACATAAACCCACTGATGTCTCTAATGATGCTAATTGATTTCTCATTTACACAGTTACAACTGTCAATAGGGCAATTAAACAATGTTGGAAGCCACTGCTCATTTTTATTTTGCCTCTGGCAGCATGTAAAAGGTCCTCTATAAACTGGAGTCCTCTTGAGCTTCCTCCAAACATAAAAGCAACAAAATATAAAGGCAGGTATTTAAAAAGAACCAAAATATATAAACATCATACTTTAATCTCATAATAAGCACCTACAACTGCAGTCAGCCAAGTGCATTTTGGTGCTTAGAGGCTATTTTGTCAGTTTTAATGGGAGGCAGCCCACACACTGAATATGCACAAACCACACAAAGAGCAAGCACACTGTGGCAACCTTGTTAAGACTGAAGGGCTGTTTGGCAGCCCTGCTATGTGCTCCATTACCTGATGAACTGGAACGGCTCCCCATGCTGCTGACTTCTTTGTCATAATTACCATTTTCCATCTGATCCAATTTCCTACGTGCTAAAAGTATTAACAAAATGATGATTACCAATAGCAGAGTAAGAAGTAAAAATTACAGGGTTACCCAACATACAGAACCTCTAATCATCTCTCACCTGCACTAATTTAACATGACATGACAACTGAAAGACAATGTTAGCAACTAAAAATAAAACCCAAACAACTTCCTATCTCTCTCTGGCCTGAGCCATGAAGCACCTGGATGTAACACCCACCATGATCCCTACACACTGCTGTAGTTGCCAGTTGAAGGGGTAATGTCATATGTAGGCTTAACTGGGACCAGTAAGACTTGAGTTTGATTTTACTTCTGATTAGGTCTGCCATGTAAATTACTACTGATGTTGGCAATTCTGTTCCAGCGTCTCATAACTGTACCACTACAGCAGTACTTGTGCCAGAAGTGTGTACTCATTCTGTAGGGATCAAGAGGGAAAGCACACACACAGCTGTTCTCATATGCACAAAAAGGGACATGGAACTTGTCTTGCACAGTGCCAATACGACCTCTTCTTCCAAACACACTTCAAACATATTTAATTATCGTCAAATCTATTTGCATTCAGAGTGTATGCATTGTTGGGTATTTGACGACTTCTATTTGTAGACAAAATTAGCCATCAGTCTCTCCACATCCAGCTTTAAAAATTGAAGTGTTCTGTTTAATGTACTAAAAATAACTAACCAGCAATTCCTGATACAGGCAGCAACTAGGAAACTTCTGAATATAATTTTACACAGACCATGATCCATATATATATATTTCAGTAGTCAGATACATCATAACAAAGACTAAACTCTTTTGAAGTAACTATTTCATTTTATGTCTAAACCCACTTCAAAAGTTACATTTTAGACTGAAAATTAACATAAAGGCCTGTAATTGCAGTTTCCACAAGATCTAACTTGCTCACTCTCATTGTCTTCAGGGACAAGGAGAGCTTGAAGGGTGACATTCAAGCAGTGAGCACACACAGACAGGACCTGAGTCTCTAACAGACACTGAAGGGGGTCATATATGGGGCTCACTCATAAGTGAAAATAATCTCCACCTAGCTGAAGTTGTTTTGTGAGGTCTTTCAGGTTTGCTGCATGCTTGCGTTTCTGGGTAGCGAGGTCATCCTTCAGTTCATCCACGTGGGTCTTTAGTGCTGACACTTCTTCCTGCTCTGAGGCCAGCTGAGCCTGCAGGGTCTCAACCTCTGATTTTCGCTGATCCTCCTCCTTCTGTAACTTGATGGCCTAAAATTGGGATTTTACTTTCAGTCATACACAAAGAAATTCTAGCCTAACCATAGTGCATGCTCAACATCCCTAACTGCACTTTTCACCTGGGAATCATTCACACTTCACACTTATTATTTAGGCTGAACACTAGCATTTCACATGAATAGTAAGATTCCTCAGCTACCTCCAAAACTTCTGCATGATAAAGTACAAAGTCACATTACTTTCCATGACACACTAAGTTTATTAAAAATTACATTTATCTGACCTGAGGAACAGTTTACAGTAATAAATTTCACAGGCAAATTAGAACCTTGTGTCTGTTTCAATTACACCTGCACAGAGAACAACTCTCTGCTCCCAAAAAGCCAGAAAGAGCAACACAGTGACACCTCCTCATTCCAGTGCAGTGTGCCTCAGGATGCCTTTCAGCTTGAGAACATGAGGTGTTCATATCCCTCTGCTACTAATGGCAGACTCAAGGAGCAATTGCAGTCAGGCAACTGAAGATATAAGGTGGCATTCATGTGCCACATCTTTATCTGCATCAGACATCTTACTAGAGCAAAAACAAACTGCCCACTGTACTCACCAGATCACTTTTAGCCTGTTGAACACATTCCAGCTGATTCTGCAGCTCTCTTTCACTGTAAGAAAGCTTATCCAACTGGCTCTGTAAGGAATTGTTTTCAGACTGAAGCTGTGCATTCTTACTGGTTAATTTCTCAGTGAATATCAATAGTTCAGATTCTCTTTTCCGACTACCTTCAATGTCCTTCTGAAGATCAGCAACCAGAGAATTGAAACCATCTATTTCTTCCTTTAAAGCATTGATTTCTTGTTCATCTCTGTCAAAACAATTGTATCTCATTAGGGATAACCTGAGCTTAAAGATATGAAGCTTTATTGCAATAAAAGCATTCAGGTCAAGTCCAAATAAGGCACAATTTGGGGAACAATTAATGACCCTGGGGTATCTATTAGTCACTGGATCATTTCAAATGTCAAGGCAGTTTTCACTCTGTTTCACAACATGCTGCAGTACTGAAATGACAGATTTCTGCATCCCACAGAAGACACTCGGGCAGTAGCTCCTCATCTCTCCATGTTCAATTTCTCCATATGACCTTCAGATCAGGGTACAAACAAAACTCTCGAAACCAGACCTGGTAGGTAAGAGGAAGGCTTGCAAATCCAACAAAGGTGGCAAATCTGTAAGAGGCCTTCTCTTTAAGAAACAGGGAAATGCTCCTGTTTGGATTTCTCTAGGACAGCAGTATGGTGATTCCTGACACATCCTTATCCAAGCCCTGCAGTTCTGAATCAAAGGGCCTGTCCTACTGCACTACTCCTCCCCCCAAAAACAAGTCCTTTCCTCTACAAACCAAGTTTTTGTTTCTACTGAAAGACTCCCATTAGGAAACTTTTGATCTATCCTATCCAATCCACCTGAGTAAAAAATGCTACATCTTCAGTTATCATCAACATTCTACAGAAAGTGTTTGACATTAATTCCAAAATTTAATAGCTGTTAACAATGTTACAGACTAAAAACATCCCTCTTTGCTCTTGCAATATTTGTTCATTAATTCTTCAATCATAAGGGATTTTATACACTTTTTCTAAAACTTCACTTTCTAACATCAGCAGAAAAAAAACCTCACCTTTCTCACAGGGAGTGTGTATATTAAAATTTAAAATTAAAATTATACAAACAAGAGCACACATTTAATTTCCTGACAGACATTGTAATTATAAGGAGGATCAATTCACTTTAAATCAACAATCCTGTATTGATTCATTTCTCCAAGACGAGCCGAGACACAGTCATTTGTGCTGCAAAATATCTCACCTGCAGCTCTCATTTAAAAACCTGTGCCAGAAGGGTATGCTTGTATTTTATATTTTCAAACACATTGCTTCATTGTGACAGGAGAAATCTCTGCCTAGCAGTCAGGGTTGGATCAGACAAAATTAAAGACCTAGACCATTCTAAAAGAGATGTCCAGCTTATCCTTAAAATTTTGCAAATGAAGGAGACCAGGGAACACTGGAGGTGAGCAGTATCCAGATCAGCCATGAAGTTCTTCCCAGCATTCAACCTAAAATCACATTCCTCCAGTGAACAAATATAGCTGAACACTCACTTTATAATATAGCCTTTATACATATCAGCATGTCTGCCTTGAAATCGAAATAAATGACAATATGAAATTTGATGTAGGGATAATAAATGTATGGGAAGGATATTGAAAAAAAATCCAAACTGAATAGGAATGAGAGACATATTTAAGCATGTCTCAATTACTGAGAGGAAAATATAAGTGGAAACACACACTTGTAGTTTCACACTTGGATTACAGTCACTTCAATTCATTTGACAAGATTACAAGTGAAAAATAATTGTTACTGATCCAAGTGTAGGCTCCAGTGGTTTCTAGCCCACAGCCGTTTCCCTGGGAAGGCTGATGACACCATGACAATACAGGTGACCAGCACACAGCAAATGGGAAGTGGTTGACTGCTAAACCCTGAGGAAGGCCTATAATTACAGAAATACTTTTCAATAATAAATAAGAACTGTTTACCAGCATAAGAGAGACAGGCATATAGGTGGATCTGCCTATTTGACATTTATCTATCTCCATTTATGCAACACCACTGGATCCAGCAAAGTGGCCAGCATTTGTATATCCCAGTCCATATGTACCACACAGACACAGGACCATGCTCAGACACTCCTGAAATGAGCCCAGCCCTCCCCTGAGATTATTTCCCTCACATTCTTAGATGAGCAAACTTTGATGCAGCAGAATGAATTCCAGTCCATTAGAAAGACAAGTGTCCCATATGCTGTCTGAGTAAAAATCTGTCAAGTAAGTAAAATTCTTTTCACTAAATACTTCCCATTCATTGACCACAATTTTAAAGCAATTTATCTTTCCAGTTTAATTGCTCCCTTCCATCTTTCAATAAAACAAGCACTGCGAAGACTGGAAATCAGGCACTTGTTATTCTGATAATGAGAGACACTAAACTAGATTCATCAATCTCAATCCCCTTGTTTTGTAAGAGGCCACCAAGGTTATCTTCAATATTAGCAACACTGATTTAAATCAGGACAAGCATTCTTCAAATTACAATACATTTAAAGTATCAATAACTTCAATAAAACAAACCCTTCCACATCTCAGATAATCTTTTAAATCATTACTCAAAGTGCACAGCTGTACCTCTGATGTTGATCCTGCAGCTGATCTACAGTTTTGACTCTGTCCAGCAAATTCTGAATCTCACTTTTCTGTCTATTTATTATTTCTTTGTACTTGGATAACTCATCTTCTGTTCTTAAGCGCTCATCCTCTAGACACTTTACCTAAATGGAAAAAAAAATAAAACCAGAAACTATTTAGTTTCACAAACTTCAGAGCTAAATTATTCTGATCATATGTCTAGACTGTTGTACAAAGCTCATGTGTTAATTTTTTGGTGGTTCCAAGTAACTTAAAACAATATCCCTAAGTATTTCAGATCAAATAGAGCCAGAAAAACAAAAAATTAAATACAAGCATGCTTAACTTTAGTTTTGTCCAAAGGCTCAAACTTATCAGCCTAATGGATCAGAGTCCACAGATATGATGTTTCCCCAGTTACTAAGGCAACCCCTTACTATGTCTTCCTCCCTTTTTCCACAGTGCTATTACCTCCTTACCAGAGGTCAAAACTCATTTCACAGTTAGGAGAAGCTTACAAGTATTTTACTTATATTAAATTTAGGAAATTTAAAATATTTGCAGGATTACAAATTAAAAATGTTTCTCAACTTTTCAGCCAAACCAGGTGCACACCGTGAAGCAAAACACTGCTGTGTTACAGATCAGCTCACAGTCCCTTAAAAAGGCTATCCAGAGTCAACAATTAGGTATTCTTTCTAGTCTCATGCCAGCCAATCTCTAATCACACAGTTTATTCCTGAAGAAGTAAAAGTCCAATTAGGAATGGAATGTATTCTTGTTCCAAAAACCCAGCACTGTGCCTTCAGCCCCACTCCAATCCAACTCAGCACACTTTACCTTTGTTCTCAGTGTTCGAAGCTCATCCATGCCTTCTTTAAATGTTCTCTTCAAGTCTTCCAGTTCTTTTATTTTTGCATGATGCACCTTTTTAGAGGATAAAAAGCTCATTGAGAAAACTAAATGTACAGTGGCACCTCAAAAAAAATAAAAAATGTAGGGCAATATAGGCCACTACAAAAACTGAGAGGGCCTGAGGCAGAACAGGTACTCCAAAGACTTGGCTTACTTCTTCAAAAAGGAAAACAAAACCTCAAAGCTTCTTTATTCTCAGGAGAACTGAGAAGAATAGGGAGACTGCACACTCTGGTTTTAAGCATGCAAATCTATGGCACAACAGGCCCTAAGAAAGTTCTGAGCAAACTGGCACCTCTGAAGATCGCATGTGCACAGATGAGCTGTGAGCAGATACATCATCATCATTAGAGAACTTCACTTTCGGGCTAGTAAATGTCTACAAAGAACAGAGGCTGGTCCTTGTCTCTCCTTGCCATATATCTTGGCAAAATACTGATCAGAGAAAGACTTGACTCAAATGAATTTATGCTTCTAATTACAGCAACATTCATGTTTATAAATGAAAGAGAAGTTATTTCACCTTCATTATATCATATTATCCCCCTAACTTTGTTTTTAAAAAGGTAGTACCTGGAGTTATCCCCCAAAAAGACAGTGCTGGAGGGCAGACACCTGGGAATTATTTTTAGACCACAAAAAAAGACAAAACTCAAATAATCTGGCGTAACTGTAAACATCTTAAAATAAGATGCTCAAAATTACAATCTCATGGAATTCTTAACCACAAAGTGGTCTCCACACACCACATACTTACCTCCAAGTGATCAGACTTCTCCTGAATTTGTTTCTCTAGTTCTCCTTTAGTTACTCGGAATTTTGCATCCAATTCATTTGATTTGATTTCTTCTGACTCCTAAAGGGATTGAAGAAATATAAGTAGATTTTAGAGTTTTATGTTTCCCTTTCTATTCTGAGTGTACAGACAGCTTTTCACATCACTGAGTCCTTCCTGTAAGCATATCTCTGATAAGCCTGACCATGCCAAGGAAGAAGCCCACGCTGCATGCCAATCAAGATAAACATTTTCCCTTTTATTTAACAACTTTCCAATAAAGTAAAAAACCTAGCTTAAGCTAGAAAGAAATGAAAAAGAAGATTCAGGCACTAAAAATAATTTGATCTCTTGAGAAAATGTGCCTACCTGATAGGATTTTATCATTTCTTGACAGTTTTTCCTTATCTGATCTCCTTCTTCTTTTGCTTCAGTTAATTTTGTCATTGCATCTTTGAGACGTTCTTTGGTTTCCTACAAAAATAGTAATTAAAAGAATGGGTTAACCCTAGTAAAACCCATTTACTTAACTTCATCTGAGAAGCACATTTCTCACAATAAAACTTTCCTTTCAGTCTAAAAGAATTAAGAAAACAAAAAGTCCAACACTATTTTTCCCCTTGCTCCCATTCAACTGTTAATTTATGTAATTCCATTTTACCCAACACTGAAGGCATAACAAAAGGATATCTTGTTTATGTGTATATTTTTAGATAGCACATTTAATTCTATCACTTAAAAACTAAAATAACAGCTATTTCAAACAAATAACCACCCCCAAAAAACAAACTTAACAACAAATTAAAATTTGATGACCAAATTAAAGAGAATCCACCAATACATTCTCCCTTCACATCCTTTCAACATTTCCATTTCAGTATCACTATTTGAGAGCACTATTCTGATTTTTGCTGCAGGTATTCAAACTAAATAGAAACATCACATTAGAAACAGTACATAAAAAGTAAATACTACAACAACTACATTACTCTGTATTTTCATGTAATGATATCAGCACCACTTCACGCACCTTGTGTGAATCCATTTCTGTTTTCAATTTGTTCTGAGCCCATTTTACTTTGATAACATGAGAATTGATTTCTTCCTTCAATTTTTCTATTTCTCTGTTGAGTCGAGTGGCTTCACCATCCTGAGAAAATTTTATAGGTTTTTTATAGAATTACATGATACAGTGTTTCTACAACAAAACTCCTGTCCAGCTATCAAGTTGGTTTCTTTTCTTAACGTCTGGGTTTTGCAAAATCATGCACATATTTCATAATGCCCAATAATCCTTTAATCCAGTGGAAAAAAACCCCATTAGTGTTGTGGTTTGAATAGCAAGGTAAGGCTGCATTCCTGTTAGTATATGTTAATGTTACATATCTGTGAAAAGATAAAGCACCACAGAGGTAATTTTTGTTTCAGAAGTGTAGTTTCTAGTCATTATTAATTTTTGGATCTTCCACATGAAATAGAATTGTAAAACACAGCTGTGAAGAATAATACAAAAAGACTGATCATTTAATAATAATCTCTTGATGCTTTCTAAAAACAAGTGGCAAAATTTTGGACGAAAAATTCTATTACTTTATTATCAATTTTTAGTAGTACAAAAGAGGAAATATAGAGTGAAAACACAGAAAAACAACAAAAAGACTGCAATAATTTAATGCCTTGCAACCTTTAAAAAAAAATCTGAAGCTAGGAATTACTTCAAAATCTAGATATCTGCAACAACTTGTCTTCTCAATTTTGTAAAAAAAAAAAAAAACAAACCCTAATGTTTCACAAACCAATATTCAGGGAAATATTAAAAGGAACTTCAAAAAGATTGTGATGAGACCTGAGTAACTTTTTCCCCTTCTCTTGGAAGAAAGGCACTTTCACAGCTGTCCAGCAAAACTAAATGAGAATAGGTTTCTTTTACCAAGTACAACAGCAAACAAGTGATAAGGTTGTTCTGACAGAGCTTTTAATCAAGTCACACAGCAGTACTTGGAGTACCTTAGTTTCAAAGAGCTGGTGTAATCTTCCTTTTTCCTGAGAAAGTTGTTTAATTTTATTTGTAAGCTTTTCTATTTCTTTGTTTGCATCTCTCAGTCTTCTCTCAAGGACCTCCTTTTCCTTTCGGAGGTCAAGTGACTCCTTCTCCCCTCGGACATATTTCATCACCATGGTCTCCTTTTCATGGCGAGCTTCCTCACATTTCTTATTTGCCTTGGAAAACATCAAAACACAATGAATCAAACCTTGTATTTCATAATTAACTGGATATTTGTAGTATTGCAGTGGAGTAGCATAACAAGGCAGAACTCAAAAGCTCCAGTTTGACAAAGACTAACATTCAATCCCTCTTAAGCACTGCAATTACTCCTGCTTCTAACACTAAATGTGTATCTAAGCAGCTGCATCTTTGCAGCTAAACATCTCAAATGAGTTATCAATACATTAGTAATTTCTTGTTTAGAAGGAAAGTAGTATAAAGTTTAGGAACAAAATAATTTTGCACCAGTACTGGTGTTCTGTCTTCCTTCATCCACATGACGACTGGACAATCATTATCCAGTGGCTTATTTTTCAGTTGGCTCCCTTTCCGTGGCTTACTTTTACAGATTCCCCCAGCACTAACAAGTTGTGCTTCAAATTAGAGAAAAAAAAGTAAAATCAGACACTGAGCTTTAGAATACATACAACAGAGAAAATATTTTAATATGATATTAAAAGGAAAAAAAAAATCCCAGATTTCAGTAATACATAAAGACAAAATATGAGCTTTGTGCTGGAATTGAGAGAAGTATTAATTTTCTGACAGCCTGTCTGAAAAAAGCTACTGCCAGCTTTTAGCTCCTTTTGAATCAAGTTCAGTTTACAGGTAAAGAAAATGAGATTTCCTTGAGGGCTGAATTCAATACATATAAAAATAGGTATTTTTTAAAAGAGTTATCAGGCACTCTGAACTGTTAACATCCATTTGGAAATTTACTGCTGACAGTCATCAAAAATGCATATATAACTGGACACGAGGAGTTCTAGTTTTGGAAATTTTCATCTTACATAGAGATCCAATATGTTTCCTACAAAAACCAAGTTTGTTCAATAATGTAGATGATCAGTTGTTTAAGTTTTTCCATATTACCTGTTCCATTCGAAAGGCCATCTCTTTATGCAACTGCTGAATAGTATTTTTGGCTGCTGCATCTTGAGTTACAAGTCTGTCTTTGCTAGCTTTCACTTCTTTATTAAGCTCTTCTATTCTTGCTTCCAGCTAAAACACAACATCATGATATAATTATAGGGAAAAATAACTCTTTGATCATGTTTTATGCAGGCAGGTGTATTTCACACAAAATTAGATGCTTCAACAGATATTTACCTGTATTTTACACTTGTCAAGCTGCAACCACCCATATCAACATCTAGCTTTGCATGACTACTAAAAGCATGAAAGATGTCAATTCTCATCTTCAGTGAGAGTGAAGATGCTTCAAACCAAGTAAAACACAAAGCACAGTAATTTACTACACAAAGTAACAGCTTGACAGCAAGTGCTGAGCTGCCAGAGCAGAGCTGGCTGCTGTCTGAGGTTGCTTCACCTTCCACCATTTTGTTCCTATCCTTGAGCCATATCCTTCACCATGCAAACCAACCATGCATCCATACTGATTTGGACTGGGAATTAATTCATTGAAAAATCTCTCAGCAAATAAAGATGAGCTTAGTCATCACGCTGGCACTTATTTCAGCCACCCAGTGAACCAAGTCCAAGACCCGATCCAGCTGAAGAATAATCCCCAGTGTTAACTGGAACACTTCCCAGAGCGTGCTCCCTGCCAAGCCATGCAAGTCCAGCAGGAGCAGAGTGGTGGCTGCAAAGGCTGTGACACTGCCCAAGCGTTGTTCAAATTGTGCCTCATGATTCTCCTCTTGTCCCAGGGGAAAGCCATGTCACCCAGGTTAGGGGGTTTTGCTTTGGGGGAGGTCTCAGGATTGGTACTGCAAATTCCGTGCAATCTCAAGCTGCTGTGTAAGAGGCAAGAACCACCTAATTTGCTTCTGTTACCATGACTTGACCACACTCTGTTCAGCTCTGCAAATGCATCATTTTCCAGAGACAAAGCTTCACATGTACAAGCAGGAAGGTACAGTTTGTTTAGAGCTGTGACTGCAACCATGGTTTCATTTACATAAAAGTTACCATAAAGCATTATTACAGAAATTCCAACAATAAAACACTACCATCACAAACGAAAAAATGCAAGTGTTTCACTGCAATGTCTCTCACAACTCCAGGTGCTATCAACATAAAACTATTACAGTCCAAAAGAGTATTTCTGAAATCACTTGCAAGCATGTAGTATCACAAACACCCTCACAAATACTTTTTTCAGAATGGAATAAAGCAACTGCTGCATGATAGAGCTTCATTAAATCATACATGACTCATGAGAGAGCTATCATTGAAATACAGACACAAAAGAATTAGGGAGTTGCTCATATGGGTTTATTCAGGCACAAGCAATTCCAATTTTTAGCCCAAAAATAACACTTTCCAATTCAATTTTTAATCACACCGTGTATTTTCAAATATTCTCTGAAATCAACTATGAATATATTACATGAATGTATTCCTCTAGAACACTTCAAGCCTGACACCCTGCTCTGTGAACAGATTTCTGTATGATGATGTAGACACCAACGAAGAAACCTGACAACCAGGATAGTGACCAGCACTTGGACAAACAGAAAGTAGTATTTTAACTCTTTCTCTTGCCAGATTTCCAAAATATAACCTGTAATCAGTTTATAAAGCTGGTCAGCCAGCTGCAGGGACATCAGCAGATAGCTGATAACAGACAAGCAGTGACACCTGGTATGAAACCTTTTCCTCCCACACTAAAACCAGCCTACACCATGGTCCTCCTTGGCCTGCCTTGGTTCTAACAAGCCCCTGAGAAAAGGACTGTATTTAGTACCTGCTACTACCACAGCAGAGACTTCCAGATACAGAACACTTAAGGGATGTGAATCCAGAAAGTCAGTTTATCCAAATTCACTAAAGGCTTTAAGACAATTTCTTGGAATACAAGAGTATATTTATCTTCTTAAAATGCTTAGGATAAGCAGCATGGGCATCCCCACCTTCTCTGTGCTACCAGGGTTTATCTGTTCAACAGTGACAACAGTGACATTAGACACAGGTGAAATACTAACCAGCACTTCTGTTTTGTTATCTGTGTACCTTTCGTTATCTTTGTACCTGTTTAATAATGCTGAGGTGCTGCTTTTCTGTTTCTGATCGTTTTTTCAACTCATCTTTTAAGTTGTCCTTTTCTGAGCAAATTTCTAAAATCAGTTCCTGATGCTTTTTATTTTCTTTAATCAATCTGTAAAGAAAAATAATTAAAGAGAAGGTACATCAGTACTGGATTTTTTTTCATTGCTTGTTTTCAATCTTGAGATACATAGTTTTTGCTCTTCGATCTGCAAGTTCTATTGGAAGCCAGAAGCCCTAAAAAAAAAAAATCATGAAAGCCTTACAAGAAAAAAAAATAAATAATGTTGTGCATGTGGAATGTAACTCCAAATCAGCAAGCAGCAACCTCCTTGTGAGGAAACTGCTCATTTCCAGCAGTTTAGGGTTGCTGTGGCCCATAATGACATGGGACATTTGGTAATCCTTCGTAAATGTTAGTAATTTTAAGGTAATGTAAGACAGTAACTTCCAGTCAGATAGTCTTACCAGTCATTTGTCTGAAAACACAGAGATTTCATTAATTTCATGGATTTCTCAGAACCCATGGAAGATCACAACTTGGTAAGAAACAGAATCCTGATTTTTTTAAGTCCTAAGTAGGTAACAAGTATCCATGCCCATCCATGCTCCTTTAAAGTTCAATTTTTAGCAATAGTTCCAGTTCAGCTGTTTGAAGCCAACCTGGACCTAGTTTGACATTCTAGCATAAAACTCAGAAGTTACATTGTCAGAACTGCTGAATAAACAGTCTCAAATGTATTGACAAGTTTGCAGATTCTATTAACTGATGGGTATTTTAGGCAACTAATTGCATGAATTTGTGGGAGGCATGCATTTACCTAAAAAAGATACTTAAATATCCCTTTATCCCTGCCCCTTTGTTGAAAAACAAAATCTCTGAACAAACTAGTCTCCTAAATTATAAGGAATTCAAAACCATCAGTTACAGACATTAACACTTGTGATCTGCTTTTTAATCTATTAATGTATATTCCAGGATTACAAATTCTTAATTCACACCACAGCTGCTCACATATATATATTTAGATCACAGGAGAAAACTGGGCTATTTCCAGAATGATGTTACACAAAATTCTCCTGATCAGGAGTAAGGGACAAAACAAACCAGAATACCCTTTGGACCAAACACAAAATGTTCCACAGCAGTTTCACACTCTTGACGTGAGTATCCAAGTATAAAATGGTTGCAGCTGGCCAAAAAAAAGACATGTTTCTACATAAAGCCTTCTGCATGTATATAGAACATACACACATATAAAAACACTTGTGTCTAAGCAAGTAATTGGTCTATGGCTGAAAACGCTGTCCTGCCTCTGAGTTTACCGTGAATAATTACAATTCTTTACCTCATGGTCTCCTGGAATTACCCCTCTCTACACACCCACCACTTCAGATTCCCACTCCTCCTCTGTAACTTCTGAATGTCTAACTGTGCATTCTCAGCTTTCCTGTCATCAACTGACTTTCCTCACATGGATGGTTTCTGTCAGAGGTTAACTGGTGAAATGCAAGAGAATACTTTCCCTACTGGGAATCTCTCCCTATATCTGGTTTCCCTTCCTTTGATGTCCTCCTATATCATGGTGTTGGAGAGCCTTATAAGAAAAGAAGGACACTCATTTCCAGCTCTGCAAAAGGAAATAAAGTTAAAGGAATATAAAGGAAATAAAAAAAGTTAAAGACTACATTTTGTTAGCAAAAAAGTCATTTCTGAAGAGGCAACCAAGTATTAAACGCCAAGTAAGGAATCATGAAATCAAGCAATGAACTGGCTTTTGATGAACAGAAATATTCATGTTGAATACTGCCTAGTAGAACTATTAATCCCAGTTTATTATAGTAACACTTATAAGCCATGCATTTCAGAAGTCCTCTTATAAAATGTGCAAAAAGTAGTTATATGACATTTCCAACTAAAACAATACTCTCATCTGATTAACAGCTTTGCTGGATGACAACAGATTGAATACTACTTGAAAAAGAAACAAGTAATTTTAAGCATAAATAAAATGCCCATTGTGGCAGTTAGTATTTTCAAAGATTCATTTCTCCACAGACACATATGGACTGAATGAGTCCTAGGCTATTTTTAAATCACCATTACTGCTGCAGTATTTAAGTAATTCTAGACATTGGCAAGCTATTCAATTACACAGTTGGCTATTCAATTCCTGCCAAATCCTGCAAGAATGCAGACATCTAAGCACACACTTTTATTTACAAGAACATACCAAAACTAAAAATGATTCTTTGATTAAAAGAAAGTTTTAAAGAGCTCATTAACTATCCTCATATCAACTCAAGACAACTTGCTTCAGACCAAATTGCTGTACGCACGTGCACACAACATGCAGCCAAAACTGTTCAGCACACACCTCCAACTGTGACGCACATACTCAAATACTCACTTTGTAATAGTTTGTTCTTGCTGCAGGTATTTATCTTGCACACATTTTTCAAACACAGCCAAGGCATGTTCACCCTTCTGCACACCATTGGGGAGCTTTGGTTCCTTTGAAAAATCTGTGGAGAGGAGCTCAGACTCTATTTCCCTTAGCAAATCCTCCTGTGAGGAAGTCTGATGTATTGTAGAAATAAGCTTCTTTGTGCAGTCTGTGTCGTAAGGGCTTTCTGAATAGATTTTATCACTCGATTTTTTCACAAAGTCAGTTTCCTCCCTTAGATCCTGTAATATTTCCATTAATGATTGTTCTGTCTGGTTAGTTTTTGGATGGTGTCGTTCAGGTTCTTCACAAGGTAGATGTTCTGGTTTTGTGGAGCTTTCTGCCTTTCTTTCACAGTGGGCATTGGCAGAGGAGCCTGCCCTGCCACACTGCTGCTGTCCTACTGCTGGGGCCCCATTGCTGCTGATGCCAACAGCTGCTGCATCCTGATCTGAGGACAATGAACTCAATTCCCTTTCCAAGACGGTGGCATCCCCTCCAGTGCAACTGATGATTGGGCACTCCTCCATTCCAGGTGTTTTGTCAGCCTTCTCATTATCTGGGGACTTGAAAGAGGCATCATCTGACAGGCTGACTGGCTCCAGTGTGCTCTGCATTTCTGGTAAATATTCCTCCATACTCTTCCTTTGGAAATCTAGATGGAGAATTCATATTACAACATATTATACACAGTAACAGAAGAGATTGAGATAGGGGAAATAAAGGCTACCAGAAAGTAAAATTCAAAGTGCAAAAATATTCAGATATATTATACAGAGTATAATCTTGTTGATCTTTCAGCCCAACTTTTAAGTAAATGCTCCAATACAAGTTCTTCTAAGAGAATGTGTGAATTCAGGGATAGCAAACAGGAAGCAGAGATAGTAAAGGCCAAGACAATAAAAAAGCAGAACTTTTTAGAATTAATAATTCTATCATTTAAATCCGCAAAAATTTCAAGTAATCACTTCAAAAAAAATACTTCATGACAATAAATAACCCAAAATAATTAAGCATCCAGGGTCTTACAGCTTTCACTTCCCTACACATGATTTGAAAGCAACAATACATTTGACTTACTCATTTTCACAACACAGGGTGACTCCCCAGTCCAGCCAGCATATCCAGTTTCCTTACTGTCATGTCCTTACTGAGCATTCATACAGAAAAATGCATCTGTACCCAAGAAACTAAGGGAAGGGGCTGGGGGAGGATGGGGGTGAGATTCTCTTCTCCCATCTGTTTTCAAGCAACCAAAATCCCCTGTGGAAGAGCACAGATGGTCTGTGGCAGATCTGCTCTCTCAAACAGTAGCTTGCAGAGCAAGGACTTGAAAAGCTCAGCAGAAGCTCCCTAGAAGCACTAGAAGGACACCTTATTGAGATCCAAATAGTCAGAATAATTATGGTAGAGCCTGGGTATATTACTGTATCTTCTTTTTCAGGAATCCCAGATGGTCCTGTATCTGAAAAGACTACTGTCATTTTTAGCAAGCACAGGAAGCCCTTATCTCCACTGGGAGAAAATCATTACAGCAGTCCTAACTCTGATATGCAACCCTATCCTCCTACACTGGATAATTTAGACTATTTATAAACAAGGCCAACTTTTCATTTATAAATTCAACTCTGCTATTCCAAGAGATACCTCAAAGAAGGTGCTTACTTGCCACATCAAACTTGTTTCCATCCTTGCTTTCTGACTTGCTCAGCTCTCCCTCACACAGCCACACCGTCTGAGCCACTCAGGTACTTGCTCCATGCTCCTCCCTTTGCCTCAGCCTGAAAGGAAACACCTTTGTGCTCTTTGGCTTCACTCAACTCCCCCAGAGTGCTGCCTTATGAACCAACACTTCCTACTGAGGTTCACACTGTTAAAACACAGGGGTTTAATGAATCCCATTAGGCCTGTCACCAACTGCTACCACAGTCACCTTTCACTGTTAGACACAAAAAGCAGCTCCAGGCCATCTCTTTCTACCAGGAAACACCACCCCACAAAACACCGGGCTACAACTGGCCTTTAATCAACAAGAGGGAAACACATGGAAAACTGAGCATTCAGCTGACAGTATGGAAGGGATCATATCACAGCTGGACAAGAGTCACAAATCAGCAAATGAGAACCACATTTTAAGTAACAGGCAAACAACTTTTCCTTTTTTTTTGTTTCCAAGCAAAAAAAATCCCCAATGATACAGCCTCTAACCCAGTACAAATCAGTAGGAACCAGAACACAAGTGGTAATGGAGAGGTACAAAGGAGCACAGAGATGGGGAATGAGAGTGTCTATACAATGTGACAAGGATTCCCCCATTCTACAAGCAGACCTTCACTAGTGTTAATAAAATCCCTGATTACCCTTTGCTTCAAAATATTTATATTTAGGTCAACACTGGAACCAGCAAATCCCACTGTTTGGTTTGTGCCGTCCAAACAAATGCTCTTTTGGAACCCATCTATCCTTTGATAACTTCTGCTAGTAATAAAAGTTCACAATGTACTACTGTTATTCTCAAACAAAACAAACCCAACTGAGTCTCAATGTCAAAGTGAACATAACTGCAAGGAAAAGTATTCATTTTGATAGTAGCAGAACACATTAGTTCCTACTTAATTAAAATGCTGTTAAAAACCAATGCTTTCAGACTAGTGCACTTTAAATAATCTATTAACAGTAAGATAATTTGCAAATGATACAGTTAAGATGGAAGGAAAATTCACCTTCTAGTATCTGTTCTCTCTTATCAAAAGTAGTTTATAATCCATACACTCAGCCGTAAAAGATACTGTATTAGCATAAAGCTGAGGAACTGGTTTTTAATCTAGTAGTTACTCCACTCCAAGAACTTGATGCTTTCTCTGGAATGATCAGAGAGTTTTTTTTACCTCATTTTAAGCCTTTTTTAAAGTACCTTCTGAAGTGTTACAGAACCTCCCAAAATGTGCAGTTGTCTGATGTACTACTGCCTCAAACCTGCTTGTGACTGCCCAGCTGCTGCAGTTCCCTTCCCACAAGAAAGGGAGTGGTAAAATCAAATACATGAACTTCCACATTGGTTGTTAACATAAAATTTCCAGTCCAGTCAGCAAACTGGAAGGTATTTATCTCCATATGGAAATAACAAGTGAAAAATACAGCCCTGTTAAGAGAGTACATTAGGAAGGTCACTAGGTTTCCTTTTTATTGTGTTACTTCCTTCTGTAAATAATCCTGTGAATTAGTATTACAAAGACTAATCTACATGGAAGCAGAAATACAATTATTTGCACAACTCAGCCACTGAGGAAAAAAAAGCCACTGACTCCATATCCATAATAACTTAGTTATTATTAATCATAAATAAAGTGTAGGTTTTATATCAAACACACGAGGAATTTGAGTAATGATTATACAAATCAGTTAAAGCATAAAAAGTAAATTATGGTGATTCAGTGCTCCCTGCAGTCGTACTTTAATTTTCAGTGGTACCTAGAATATAATTTACCACATTAAGTTCACAGTCTTTATGATTCCAGTAGACTGGATTTAGCCTTATCTGCCCAAATCTACCTCCACCTATATGCGTCTATTCATGACATACATAGTTCTTTTGTCCCCCTACTGTCACTGAATAGTATTGGCTTTTATGTTCTAATTACTAACACTTAAACAGAAATTAAATAATTGATCACAGGATCACAGTTTATTTTCACACCAGAAATGTCCAGACAAAGAAGTCATGTGGAGCAGCTGTCAATGCAAATTCATACTGATAGTCAAATGTCTCTTGAATATTCAAAGTTTGTTCTGCCTACCTTGGGCAACTGAATGTAACAGATACTTCCTATATAATGCCAAAGACAGAAAACTGCAGTGATGTCATTGAAGAAAAGACTCATGGTTTGTAAGCAAAACATTTTGTGTGATTGCCAGTCTAGCAGTAGCCAGTTGAGATGAAATGTGCTAATATTTGACTGTTTCACATCAAAAATACAAATCCATCAAGCTCCAGATAATATTTGGACACCACCTGATAGGAGCTCCATGCCTTTCCAGGTTTAACATCCATCTTGTATTAGCCTAGTCATCCTTACAAATTACTTTTTCAAAATTAGGGATGTAGTAAGGTTGTGTACACTGCATTAAGGAAACACAATAGTTTAGTGCCTCTTATGATGTCATCAGAAGGCACCAAAAACAATCAAAAAAGGTTGACTTGACAGAAGCAAGTGAACTGGCTTATATAATGATACGCTTAAGCATCAAACAATCAGTGTGTTGAGTGACAGCAAAGTGCTGGGTTCTTGCACTGTTTTGCAAAGCTTCTACCTTCAACCACCGCTCTGCTCCTTCTTTAGGCCTGCCCATCATCTTGACAATAGGGCAGAAGTGTGATGTTTATCTCACTTGAAGCACAAGTCCCTTCTGCTTCCTGTGCCACAGGAACGCCTCAAAGCAGCACTGAGTGGCCCAGCCCAAGCCTGCTTGCCCACATGCCATGAATGACTGCCATCCATCTAGGGCAGCATGTGGAAAGCTCTGTCACTGCCTTGTGACACTTTCTGCAGCTGTGACAGGACTCTTAGCCGTGACTGGACTCACATAACTGGTCTGACCAGTCATCCTCCTCTGTTTTACAGCCCAGAATTAGTGTGACACTCAAACACATCTTCCCCATAGTCCTGCTCCTTTACAGCAGAGGAGGCAGCTGGCAGTGTTTTCCCCCAATGTAGTGACACAAGAGCCATGCAAGTGGAAATACATCAATTCAGATCCTGGTGATGAGAGCAGCAGGAATGAGGAATAGGAGCACAGCTCAGCCACATTTGCAAAATATCTCCCTATACATCAGAATACAGGCGAGTTGTACCCTTTAAAACCAAAACTGCGTTTTTTTTAATAGCCAGTTAAAACATCTGTTTTTCTCATCACAGATGTGTTCTTCAAGGATGCAAACAGCATACATTTCATCGTTATTCACAAAATTAAGTTTAAATCTGCATCAGCACATATGACCTCCAATGTAACATCTAAAATGAGTAAGTAGTTAAATAGCTGGCACAGAACGTAGCAGTAAAGGCTGATACTGGCAAGGGTTACAACCATTTATCACACTGCTTAAACTAAAATGTGCTTATCTGCTAAACTGCTGCTAGCACAACTGACTGGAATCAAAGGAAGGGAGCAGAGAGCTTGCCAATGGAGTGTGTGAACAGCACACCAGCTTTTGAATACAAATGTCTCCCAGGTATGTCAGGGAATGCAAAGACTCAGGAAATAGCAAATTTTTAATTCACTTTCTGTTACGCAAGAGAAACACCTTCTATAAACCGCTAACCAAATGATAAAATTAAGAACAAATAAGACAATGAGTCATTTAAGCTCTTCAAGGAAGTACCTGATACAGTCTAAATACTGATTATCCTGGGAGAGCATCAAAAATTTCAATACACACTCCTGTAACATGCCAACAAAAGGAAGAATAAAATTATTTCCAATAGCTACTACCTTCAGCAGCAGTCCAGAGAAGATTATGCTGTAACAGCAAATTCTCACTTCAGAGTCCATCCACTGGCACAGAGAAAAGCAGTTTCGGTAACACTCAGTCCTCCTCTTCCCTCTGCTGAAAGTATGTGCACTCCTAACTTCTTAAGGAAGCTGTTGGCACCCTCATCCCTTGGCTGTTCATGCACTGTACTGGTTGAAAATCCTTCCCCCCATGGCAATACTGCTAATTCTAATTAGGAACACCACCTTTCTAGCTCTAGCCTGCTATCCAGCGAGTACAGGCACATGCCAAGGTTCTGGTATGTTTTAATTTCACATTATGCTATTTCAAACTGCCTGTCTTTTCAACCCTCCTATTGAATGCAAACGTGATTCTTTTAAATCCCTGACTACAAAGGTCTTTGCTAAGCAGATGCACTACTAATGCTAGCATTTAATTTCATAAAATGGATAGAATTTGACCCAAGCATTCAATCCTTATGTTGTAAATATTCAAGGAGGAAATTACCTTGTTTCAGCCGATTTCAAAATACATGTGAGATGACAGCTAAAGAAACACATTAAATGATAACTATAAGAAACTCTGAGATGTAGCTCTCAAGAAGACTTCACTAAAAGGGGAAAAAAAGAAAGTGTGCCTTGTCACCTAGTAACTATCACAATGGGGCTCTTTACAACAAACGGATTAAAGAGTGACAGAAGTGTGTGCCTGGGTGGTTCTGTAAGCAAACTTAAGGTCAAGGTCCTGAGAAACAAAAAAAATCACTGCTTCAAGAGTAAAAAAATATATTTACACCTCAATGCCTAAAAATACTGCAGAGAGAGGGGTAAAAAAGGGCAGGAAGGAATAATGCTTCACTGGTGTGGCCATGTACAAAACCTTGTTCAACCCAGGCTTGATATGAAAGTGAAGAGCATTGAGATAAGTGACTCTGAGGCACAAAGCCTTCTGAAAGGGGAGTAATAAGAACTTAATACAGCAAATGCAGTTTACTGGACACCAGACACATTCAACTACACATTACATAACATAATGGCCAGTAGGAGTCAATTATTTTAGCTCCTTTCAACAAGAAAGGGTTTTGCATCATCTTTGGATGATGTTTTCCACTCCTGGCTGTGCTCCTAAGAGAGGCCTTGAAGTATAGTCACTGATGAAGAGGGAATCATCTACTCTCCAAAATGTACACATTCAATCCACAAAATCATGAAAAAGCAATTCTCACATCAGCTCAGACCATACATGCTCTTTATCTCTGGATATAAAAAAAGCATCCAGACAGGTTTTATAGGATATGAAACAGGCTCATTTTTAAACAGAAATATGAGATAGCTTTCCTCTTTCCATTTCATATCAGTCACTGCAGAGTACTCAAATTTCCTTCAGTTACAGACTAAAGTCTCAAAACTACTCAAAGCTGCCATAGAGTTGTGATGCATTTCAAAGAGCAGGTGGGGGACAAGGAAAGAAGTGATGAAGTGCTCCATCAGTCACAGGCAGATGACTCCAACACTCAGCAGTGTCCTAAGTACCATGACATGGCCTGGCAAGCAGCTCAGTGACAGAAAAACCTGGTGACACCAACAAAAGCAGACAAAGTTCCCAGAAGTCCCTACTGCTCTTATAATGATGCCACCTCAGGGCTCAGAGTTGCTCTGTCACTGCAGTGTGAGCTGTAAACTTGTTATGGAATCATTGCACACCTCTAAGCAAAGTCCACGTATTTACAGGAAAAACCTATCTAGAAAATAAGGCCCTTGAAATTGCTTCAGAGCAATTCTCTTAAAGCTGTAATATGTGATCTGTACTTCCTGGTTCCTTGTCAAGAAGTGGATGATAGCTCACAAAATTTGTGCTGTTGCACTTTGTTTTCCATGATGGCACATTCTGAAGGTAAGTTTCTCTGCAAATTCATCTTATAAATCCAAGCAAACATCCTTAAGCAGTAGTCTCCTCAAATGCTCTGTAACTCTCAGTATCCTTCCATATTGGTTCTGGTTTCTGAACTCTGCAGTTCAGGTTTAGTGTCCAGTGTCAGCAACCAGAAGGGATGCTTGTCCTTTGGAGAGTTTCTTATGGAGACAGCTAGAAAAGGGGGTTATTCTTAACATCCTCAGACTCCTCAGTGAGAGCAAATAATGACTTCTTTTCCCTAGTACCACAACAAAAGACTGGGCAGCAACACATAGCTCAAATAACCAGCTGTCTGTCCCAGGCACTTTTACTGCTCTCAGTAAAGCATTCCAACTGATTTTACAAACATCTCTGCTCTTCTGTGTCCTCTCTAATTCAACCAAAAATGCCTGTTTATGGGTTTATAGAGATTTTTGTTTGCTAGCTGATCCTAATGTTGTAGAAGCAAGACATGTAAAAAAAGCTCCATTTTGATACTGAAGATGTTGGATGCAGACATCTATGAATCCTTCCAGTTTTGGCAAAACTGAATTCAGGAAAACAGTTTAGGAAGTTAGGATAGAGACATAGAGTTTGCCTACATATATAGAAAGTTGTGGGATTTCCCTCTGCATAGCCCAGTGCCAGATGAACAGAAAATTCTACAGCCCAGCTAAACCAGAGAGAAGTGTAATGCTTTCACAATGACTGCCCTGATTGCTCACCTGCAATACTTCAGAAACCTATGTAGAGCGCTGAAGCACCTGAAACTGTAGCTGGTCTAAAGAGATACCAGGTATGGCTCCTTTTTATTACTCTGGCTTTCTAATAGCCCTCCAATCAAGAGGCCTGTTCATTGATAAAATATCTGAAAAAAGTAATACTTTTAACTTAGTTGTACAATCTTTCAAAGATTAGCCAATAATAAAATAATAAAGGTTAAAAAGCCAAGATACACACATCAAAAGGCTACTAAAAATCTCCAAACTACCAGCTAAAACTAGAACTGGGAGATCTGGCAGACTTTATTTTTTTTTTTTACAATGAAAAGCATTATCCTCATACAATTTTAACTGCAAAGAAAATACTGACTTTTTTCCTTTTTCACCCAATAGCAAATTAAAACGCAGTCATGTGAATCTGCAAGAGGAAGTTATATGCATTTCACAGCTGTTTTGAAGATTCACACTTACACCTCAAGAAGTCACATTGTAAATCACTGTCCCATTACTCCAGCTCTCCCTCTATCAGGTAAAGCTCTCAGCAACCTGCCCAGACACACCTGTGGACTGGACTCAGCTACAAATGAAACATCTACTATTTCTTACAGTGTTCTGTGTCTTGACCTGTAAAAGCACTGAGCACAAGTAGTTCCCCATCTTAGCAACAACGTGGAGGTGAGCTGAGACTTCTGCTCTTTCTGTTGGAATGGAATCTAACATTTACTTCACATGCAAGCAAGGACTGTCTTTTACTAATGCTGAGCAGTGTTTCAAAATGTACCTTTTTTCTGACACGACTGTCAAATTCTTATAAAAATCAGCAATGCCCTAAATCTATCCTGAGACAGCAGCTTTATATTTAACCACTGAAAGCTGTTATTCAACAATAACTATGATCTTAAAAAGGAGGCTAGTGAACATGCCAACTCAGAATCAATACATACTCCACCATTTAAAATACTCAGCCTCCTATTCATTCACATTAAAGAATATATACTATTAAATTCCAATCCACAGATTGATTTTTATACATGGTTCATTACACTCAAGCAGAATCCCATCTTGGAAGCACCTCTCTTCATGTAAGCAGCTACTAAAGCTCATGAAGCAAAGATAAATACGTAACTTTACCAAAAGCACATTTATCATTTATAGTGCAATAATAGGTTGGTTCTTTCCCAATCACTGCAGCATAGACTAAAGGCTCTGCTAAACAGATTGTTTTATAGTGCCTTACATTTCCACTCATGCATCTACAAAATGAAGTGACATAAGACTGAAATGTCAACAGTCAAAAGACTTTCATGATAAAGCTCTGATGCTCACCAGAAGACCCTACTAAAAGCAAAAACTGCACGTGAGCACCATTTGAATGGGTCAGTCACACATCCCCTCCCCTCTTGCAGGTTCCTGAGCAACAAAAAGGGAGAGTACAAGTGCTTTAGCCAGTTCAATTGCAAATTCAAGAGTTAATGTGAGATGCAGTATAATCCAGTGAAACATCGGAGATGGACTTTGTATTTCAAAGACTTAACAGGATTTATTGGCTGAAGAATACTGAAGAGAATAATGATTTGTAGAGTTTTCTTGACAAGTCACACACATATATATGAAGCAACCAGCAACCCAATGTAAAAAAGCTTCACAAATGCCCCAGCATTTATTAGAAACAAAACTTAACTGAACAGTTTGTTCCACAAGGGTCTGTTCATCTCCTTTAGCTATCATGCTATAAAATATTCCATTAGAAACACAACAGAATGAATCACAACAGAAAAATAAAGTACTTTCTATTATCCTTAAAGACATTATCCTAAGCCAGAGATATTGAAGTAAGCATTAACAGCCACACAGCAGTTAGAATCAGTTGCCATTTTAATTCAATTTCCAACCTATTACACTCAGGTGAGAGATGAACCCGTTAGACAGTTTATGTGCCACCAAGTGTATAATGACAACCCAACAAGATTTCTTAGTAACTCTGGGGTACGAAAACATTTCTAGCTTCTTACAGTTGTGTTATTGCAAAACCCAAAAAGCCTCTCTTCAAGAACTTTTCACTTCTTTTTTACACAATAATCATTGCTTAAGTAAATTAAAATGCTTTTCTGAGTCAGTGCCAACCTGTCATTGCATCAGAACTCTTGGTAACAATTTTACATGACAAGACTAAAAACAAAATTGAAGAGAAGTTTTATAGTTTGTTTTAGCTCACTGTAATCCTAATAATACTTTTACTTAAACTGATCTGGACAGACTGACCATACCTTTCTACTTCACTTGCTGGGTGAAGTTTTTGGTTTCTTTTTCCTAAGGCTAGTTTTTTCCATAGCTACTGTCTACTAGTCAACACAGTGATCAGCAAAACACACTTTCCTATTGTTTCCAGTTAATACCCAGCTTACCTGTGTTTTGCATGGTATCTTTCACAAGAACTCTGTCACAAATGGCTTTCTCACACTAAGCATTACATCACCAGGTAACACTGCAGAACAGGGAAGCTCAAGTACTAGAGATAACTCTGTTTTCCACTGAAGTTTGTTTAAAAAAAAAAAAAAAAAGGATTCTGCTAAAGAAATTCTGGCTTACCTAAGATACAAAATGCAGCTCTACTGTATAGCAGCTGTGTAGAGAGACAAATCAAAGGTTTGAACTAAACTGAAAGGGACTGGGATAAAAACCTCCAAAAAACCCAGGTATTTTACATAATCTAATGTAAGATTAATTTCAAAGTCCTTCAGGCTTCAAGTTTATATATTTGCTCACAATTCTACATCCAACAATAATAGTAGCAAGAGTAGCAAGCTACCCAAGTTATGAAACACATTAAAAGGATATGAACTGGATTGGAAAGCATTACACTGCCTAAGAAAAAGACAGAATTCTTAAGCTGAAGAAGGGATGATGTTGATCACCTTGTACTCCATACAAAAAAGAGGGTGGCCATGAGGTCTCACACACTCCCAGTCATCCTGTATTTAGAGACAGCACATACAGGAAGCAAAAGAAACATACCAGAGTTCCACCCACGCTAGGTATCCCAATATTAATTCACTTTTGTCCAAGATCAAGTCAAAGTGGAAAAGCTGGCTGTACACTGGGACATGGAGTCCTCCAGCCCAGGAAGAACTTGACACAGCTTCTGACTCAACTCACACAAAGACCTACTTTGATTCACATGCTCCAAGGGAAGGAGTGGAACAGTGACTGTATCCAGTGGGTACTCCAGGATTTCATTGCTTTTATCAGTTTAACACTTCAGCTCAATTATTCTTCTCAGGTTTTAATGTGACTTCATTAAACACCAATGACAGTGCCAAGGTGCAAAGCTCAGCGTTTCTATCAATTCTTTGAACATGAGACAAGTACTTTGGAATACAAGGTTTACTCAAACTTTGTACTTGCTCTCCTTTGCTTATATCACAAGTTAGATAGGTGAACAGAAATGTACAATTCCTTCAAGGCAGCATCAGGTGTTCTATCAAACTCATGCATATGGTTAATATTATGGTCACATTAACTCTTTGTCTGGAGTCAACTCCAGAGCATGACTCCAAAAAAAGTACATCAGTTAAGGTTTACCAAGTAAGGCTGGTTTGCTCCCATCATAACACAAGTCATGGGGTACACCTTGAAAGTGTTGGGGTTTTTTTGTCATAGGAGCCCCAACATGTATCAGGGGAAAACAACACGTTAGCTACAACATCCTTTTACTGTGAACGTCACATGAGGCTTGGATACTTCAGGGTTTGCACACAGACTTGTAATCTTCTGTGTGTCTTCAGCACAGAAGAACTCCTATTCCAAGTCAATAAAATGAGTCTCTAAGTCAGCAACCAAAGAATGCAATGCCAGCAATAGCACTACTGTCACCTTTCAGGTTTTAACACCCTGCCTTCAGTTCTGCTTACAACAAGGCCAGGAGCAGCTCTGTCCTTACTAGAACCCTGTTTGCATTCACCGCCTGACACTGATAACATCACCTGTACAAAGAAGAATGTGTTAAGGGAGGGGAAGAAATCAAGTTTCTGACTACACAACCTGGACAAAGCATACATTTTATGACAGCTCTTCTACACCTATAACAGAGCCATAACTCCTGTTCACACTACAGAAGCCAGAGCTCTGGCAGACCTTCTTACAATCCTGTACTATCGTGTCATTGGTAACATATCAATCTTGGAATATTTGGCACTGGAGATTGCAGCATGTCCTTCCAATGGCTCTTTTCAAATGTTGTTTCCAGAACATGCAAAAGGCTGTAAAATTCCAGCCATGGAATTACTGTCTGTTTGGACACTACATACTGAAAAACACCATTTGGGGGGATGGTAGAGTTTACTGTTTTCAAACCTTTCCTAGAGTTTCTCCAGTATCCCTGAAAACATGTAAACACTTCAATCCTTTAAGGATGTGAAAAAGTCAACTGTGAGCTCTACAGAATAGTCGCTTCCATTACTTAATCTAAGAGGAAGTATTATAGACAATATTATAACAGTATCAGTATTCCATGTACTTCTTGAAATTAGGGTCATGATTTTCCCCTCTGTTCTGACACTGATCTGTTTCTGATGAGATTTTTTTTTTTCACCCTCAATTTGAGGGTCTTGGACTATGACTTGAAGGTAAGTATTATCCATGAGGCTATCCAATATTGTCTTTGGCAACTGGAAAATAAGTACAGAACAAGTCAGCTCAGAACTAAGTACAGGATATTGCCTCCTGGAACCCACATCTACTAATTTAACATGCCTAACAAAACTATTAAATCCAGAAAAACTGGATTTCTGCCTTTCTATTTTTTCACAGCTCTTTAAAAAGCCAGCTTCAGGAAATTCAGTATTAGCTTCAGGTAGCATTAAGAAACAGAGCTGCTAATTAGGACCAGATTAACCACTCTCTGTATTTGGTTCCTCAGTCCTTTTCTCAATCGTTTGAAACAGTGAACCTTACAATGCCAACAAACATATGTCAACAACTCCAAATCGAGTCTTATAAAATGATAGAAAAATACTGTTTTGAAACCAGACAAGAACAGATGAGTGAAGATTTTCAGAAAAAGAAGAGCTCAAAGGCAATATAGAACTAGTTATTTTTTTATATATAAAACAAATGACATTTCAAATGTCATCTTACATCCTCTTGAAACATCTTCATACTTTCAGTTTCTCATATCTTCAGAGCTTAACCATCTCCTCCCTAAAGTCAACGGCAACATAAGCATTCACAGCAGCCAGTGATTACATTTCCTTGCCCATAGAGAAACACAGCTGCGGCTCACAGTTTCAACCATTTCCTTATACAACATATTGGGACAGTGGCCATACCTGGATTTTTAGTGCATTCTGCTTGCAACACTAACTTCTAAAAAGCAGTTTTACAAGGATAAAGCAAACCAGCACTAAAGCCAGAATAGCATACTTCTCACCTTACACACAGATCTCAATTCCCTTAAGAAATCCTCCTTTGGTCTGCACAGAGTTTTGCTGGTAGTATACATGTATCAGACTCACCTGTGCAGACTATTTTCCGGGACAACAGCCAAAATCTGCAAGCCTACATCATAATCATTTTGCTAAAGTCCTTCTTTGAAACCTAGAAGGACAAGCAGCTTTTACAAATACCATCTGCAAAAACAAGGACACGTACCCTACCGCAACACCGCAGCAGTCTCTAAAAAATAACCATCGTAACAGTTGTTGGGCTTTGTTATCTAATTATTTACCCATACAGCAAAATCAACACGCAGCCAATGGAACAGCACAACCTAATTAATATCGCGGAGAAGAAAGCTGTGCAGAAACAAAGAGACTGCGAGCCAGCACAGGAGCCTGCGCTACCCGCTCGGAGGTCCTGAGCAGGAAGGTGTTGCTATGGCAGGTCCTCATCCCCCGGCCCTGCTGGCACCTCGCTCCCTCCTCCTGCGCCTCGCCCACGGCCCCGGCGCGACCTCTGCCAGCCCAGTGCCGCCACCTGCACAGGGAGAGCCCCCTCGCCACCCGGGCTAATTCCGCCTCCCTCCCGTCCTTCCCCCGCCCCCGCAGCCGCGTCCCTCAAGGTTTATCACCCGCTGACAGTGAAGCGGATCAGCGGCCCCGCGGCCCCTCCCGAGCCCGCCGGGCATTCCCGTCCCGTCCCTTTCAGCCGCCCCCACGAGAAGCCCGGCAGTGCCCGCGCAGCTGAGAGACGCCAGCTCCGAGCATCCACCCACCCACTCACTCAATCACCCACTCACTCACTCACCCGCCCGCCCTTGCTGCGGCGCGGGCCCTCACCCGGTCGCTACTCGGGCGGCAGGAGCGGCGGCAGCGCGGCCATGGCTGGCGCAGCGCGGCCCCGCCCCCCGCCGCCCGCCCTGCCCGGCGCGCTGACACATCAACAAAGATGGCGGCGGGGGCGGGGCGCGGCGGCTGCCGGGGCGGGACCGGGGCAGCCCCGGTCGGCGGGGCCGGCCCAGCCCCGCGGGGGCCGCGGCTCCTGCGCTCCCTGCGCTGTCGCTCGGGACCGGCCGGCCCAGCCCCGCGGGGGCCGCGGCTCCTGCGCTCCCTGCGCTGTCGCTCGGGACCGGCCGGGGCCGAACGGGCCCCGCCGGGACCAGCCGGTGACTGGGGACCCGTCACGCTGCCTTCTCTCGCCCTCGTACTGCTGCTGCGTTCTCACCCGCGCCGCCGAAAGCCCGCGATCCACTGACGGTGCTGAAAGCTCCGAGCGGCTGGATATAGGACATAATGCGGTGGTATTAGTACACTCTAGGGGACATTTAGGGTGGACATTAGGAAGAATTTCTTCACAGAAAGGGTGATCAGACACTGGAACGGATGGCCCAGGGAGGTGGTGAAGTCCCCTGGAGGTGTTTTTAAGGGTAGCCTGGACGTGGCGCTCAGTGCATGGTCTGCTTTACAAGGTGGTGTCGGGTCATAGGTTGGACTCGATGGTCTCAGAGGTGTTTTCCAACTGAATTCACACAAGATAATTTCAGGCATACGTCTAAAAATTGTTTCAATCTGGATTTTTTTTTTTTTGTCATTTAAATATATGACTACGTTAACAAGGAATCTCATGTCAGACATTCATTCCATGGCACTATCTAAAACCACAGCCCTGAAGCAGCTGCCTTACAGGAGCGATTCTTCACCCCAGCAGCTTTCAGAGAGATGGTTACAGACATACCTCTCCTTTTTGAAAGATCCAGTGCACAAGTAATGACAAATAGAATCTTCTCGCTTAAGTAAGCCGCATCTCATTCTCCATAACCAACCCCTGCACCCACATGCCATACAAGAGTCAAACCACTAATGTTAATAAACAGCTTCACTTAGCATCTGCTGGGACTTCATTCCTTATTCTGATTGGATTAAAAAAAAAGGTGAAAATTTTACTGGGCATCAAAAATCTGGACTACATTTCAATGCTGGGATCAGCAGTTTTTCAGCGGAACACAAAGCTTTTTGGAATCCAGAGCACGGCATAAATGCCATTTTATTTAATAAAAAATAAATTGAAAAAATACCTTAGCAGACAAGCTGTTAAGTGAAAGCAGTTGTATTTGCTATAGCAGCTCAACTAAAATGAGCACTGGCATCTCTCCTGCAGCATCATCTTAAACATAACAATAGAAAAGCAAGTTAGAATTACTGAATAATTCAGGTTGAAAGGGACCTCAGTAAATTATCTAGTCCAATCCCCTACTCATAGCAAGGGTAACATTGATGTTAGATCACATTGTTCCTTTATTTTGGCTAATCTATTTTTATATACATATAAAAGCATACACATTCCTACATAAATGAAATCATCACCTACCCAGTGATGATTTCTTCAGTTTGTATCATGGATGACCTTCAAAGTAGAATGTGCTGCATAACTTCACTTACAAATATTAATTGAGAAAGTTATTTCAGAGTAAGTTCTTTTTCTCCATATTCTTCCTATGCATTTAGAGCCGCAACTGCAATTTTGGAGGTCCTAGAAAATGCTCCTTGAAACCTGTTCTTTAACCCCAGCCAGCAACTCGGGCCCCCAAAGCTGCTGGCTCACTCCCCTCTCCAGTAGGGCAGAAGAGAAAACTGGAAGACTCAAACTTCTGTGTCAAGATAAAGACATTTTAATGTGACAGAAAATAAAATAATAATCATGATAATATAAACAAACCCAGTGATGCACAATGCAATTTTTCATCACTTACTGACTGATGCCCAGACATTTCCCAAACTGTGGCCCCTGGTCAGTTTTTCCTCAGTTTATGCACTGAGAATGATGCCATTTGGCAAAGAATAATCTTTGGCCAGCTGGGATCAGCTGTCCCAGCTGGGTTCCCCCCTCCCCCCCAGCTTCTTGCTGGCAGGGTATGAGAAGCTGAAAAGTCCTTGACAATAGTGTAAACACTATTTAGAAACAACTAAAAACATTAGCATGTTATCAACATTGTTCCCATCCTAAATCCAACACACAGCTCTGAACCTGCTACTAGGAGGAAAATTAACTCTATCCCAGCCGAAACCAGGACAAAAAGTTTTAACTTATTCTTAAAAACAAGTGTTTGATCTTAAAGAAAATCAATCTGCAAACCTTTCAGTACAATCACAACTATAAATCTTTCAATGTGCATTATTTTGGGAAAGATAATACTGCTTCAGGTAACTAGACAATGTCCTAACCATCACCCCTAAAGCTGCAAAGGAGTCAGTCATATGAAGGCAGATGTCTTTAAAAACACAAAGCTGAAAGCACAAATGGAAGTAGGTTGCAGAGAACACTCATGCACTCAACTTTAACCTCCAAATAACATTTCAAGGGCAAGTGTCTAGCCCTTGCTTTGCTCAAATTATGCTGTGCATTCCATCTTGCTAAAAATACATAAAAAAAATCAAGTGTGGAATGGATAGGTAAAAATTGTCTCTTTTCAGAAAGCAGTGTCATGCAACACTCACTTGCTAATTGCCATGCAACACAAGTCCAAGCTTTGCTTTCAGGAAGGGTTCTTTGCCACTGCTGCTGCTGTTCTGCAGCTGAGCTGCAAAGTTCACACTGCTGCTCTGTAACACGGTCACTTCAGTGCCCAAATGCTTCTTTTCTTATTTGGTCTTCTAGTTATTTAAAGACAACTGCAGAGACATCAGTATACTCTGGCCCTAGTCTTTTTAAGAGTTGTGCTTTCACTTTGCTGTACACTTTGTCTGCAGTCCCACTGATGTTACCTATATGTGGTTTAGTGTGTTCTAATAGATCTGGCAGAATTTAATCTGGTTTTTGTCTTTTAGTCTGGACTTTTTTTTAGAGAAGGATTAAAATCAGGTTAAGAAAATAGAGCCTGGTTAGTGAAGTTCTTTTTTAAAGGCAGAAGAAAAGGATTTTTTTGTACTCATCTGGACTCCCCACAGCTCTACTCCCAGAACTGATGTTGACAGTTCTGTTTCTTGTAATATCTGTGCTTAAAATTTTCATCTGAAGAGTATCTTATCCCCAGGAGGCAGCCACATATACCTAGGGAATGATAACAACAGTTCACAGAGGGAGTCCTTCCCCAAACCACTTGCATGTGTATTAAATCAGAATGAATTACTGTGCCTCTTAATTAGCCAGCCATAGCTCTTATTTGGCATGTAAAATGCTGAGGAAAACAATTCCTGAGTGAGAGAATTTACCATCTGAAAGACAGACAGTCCTACACAACAGACTTGTCTGCTGCAGACAAGCTCTGCATTGCAGAGGCAGTAGCAGAATTTGGCCCACATATTCAAAAGGTTGTAGTTCTGGCTTTTTGCTCATGCTTTGTTATATAAGAAAAAGGAAAGTAAGTGTTCATCTAATTGCTCAGTTTCCAAATGACATTTGTTAATTATCCAGAGTATTTCTATAGTTTTGCCCATTGAAAGGGCTTAGCAACCTGTGTTTTTTCCTTCAGCTAAAGAAGTGTTAGCAACTTTAAGGGAGAGCAATGAGGTGGCTCAAACAGCAGATGTGCTGAGCAATACACTCCTCTGAGACCACTGGTGTCAAAGGGCCATGTCCATGAGGAGGAGCTGGCAGCAAAGTCCAGCTTGTCCAAATCTCATCTTCTGTATTTGTCAGAGGGCTGGTCTGTTGCAATGTAATTACTGCAGGCTGAATTTCACATGAAGAGTTATTATTTTCTTCATTGGGAATTACCTTCATTGTTGTCACCCTAGGACAATTGTGTAACTATTTTATTCTGAGCAAGCACAGTTTGCCAGGGGCCTTTAGGGAGCACCATTCACAAAGCTCCATCTTCCCTCCACGTGTCAGGTAAGGACAGCGTCTCTGCTGAAGCTGTTTGCCACCACCATCATGTCTGACCTATACATGGTAAATCCCAAGTGTCACTACAATCATTCAAGTGCTCTGAGTAAATTACAATTGGAAAAAATTATTTTCATTACACATTGCTTGGCTTGTCCTTTTTCAGCATGTAAGCACAGTGGTGTCTCAGCTGGTTCCTGGGCATTTAGATCCTAGAGCTAGTGACACGCTGGAACAGTTATTACAGTGAATGTAAGCCCAAGGCTCTTGCTAACAATTGCAGGCAAGTCATACCAGCCTTGTGCAGCTCCTGGGATGTCACTTCTGATCAGCCTCCATGCTAAGGGCACTCTCCTCAGCTACCTCTGACACTCAGTTACCCTGCAGGGAGACCTGGATAGGCTGGAAGAGTGAGCTAACAAGAACCTTAAGTTCAACAAGATCAAGTGTAATGCCTTGCACCTGGAAAAATGTAATCCAGAAGTGCAGCATAGGCTGGTATCTACCTATCTGAGGAGCAGCTCTCTGAAACAGACCTGGGGTTCCTGATGGACAAGCAGCTCACCGTGGGACATCACTAGCATGGATAAAGAAGTATTTGCCCCATTCAGTGCTTGCCAGGCTGCACCTGAAGTGCTGTGTTCACTTTTGGTCCCTGCTACACAGCAGAGATTTGGACAGGCTGGAGAGGGACCAGAGAAGAGCTGCAAAGAACATCAATGTTTGAGAAGCTTGATACAAAAAGAACAGCTGAGAAAAATGGGCTTGCTCGGCTGTCAGAAGAGAAGGCTCAAAGGAGGCTTTATCACCACATAACAGTATAAAGGGTGGCTACAAAAAAGATGGAAATTCCGTTTTTTCACATGGACTCCCATGGAAAAGACAAAGGCTAATGGATACAAATCACTTCTGGGGAGATTTCAGTTAGACACAGGAGAAAAATGTTTTGCAATAAGAGAAATCAGCCATTGAAATAACCTCCCCAAGGAAGTGGTGGATTCCCCGATGCTGGACGATTTTAAGATTCAGTTGGAGAGGGTGCTGGGTCATCTTGTCTAGATGTTTTAAGCTAAAGAAAGCCTAATTTTTTTTTTTGTGAGAGAGAGAGGTTTGAATGACAGAGAAGTATTTCTTAGTGCCTTACTGGTACTAGTTCTTCCTAGGCATGAGGATTACTGGGCTAATCTTAGGGACAGAGGAACAAGGGGAAGAGAGATGATGGAGGCTGCATGATAATGATTGCCCTGTCTCCCTGCAGTCTCCCACATACGAGTGTGCCTACTCTGATACACACTGCTGAGCAATTTAGCACGTGGATTTCTTGAAATCCCACAATATCCCCCCCCTAATTTTCCTTCTTCTTGTAAGAGCAGCCTCTGATCCACTCAGCTTCTGCTCAGGCTGGAGGTTCATGTGAGCCAGGAAGAGTCTTTCTTCTGACTTTAGTAGGTGGTATCTAAACCACTGAGAGAAAACTCAGCAGCCCTAATATGTGTTGTTCCCTTTTCTTCTGAGAATGCTTAGTTTGGCAGACAGGATCCTAGATTTAAATACAGATGATTTAGACTGAAACGCTGTCACCGCCAGATGCCAAATGGCTTAAGGCAAAATAGCTGTGCTTCAGCTACTTCTCTGTGAACAGAGATAATTATTCCCTGCTGTACAGAATATGTAACAATAAAACCCATCACTGATTTTATAAACTTTAATAATAAGTACAACAATGTAGGCACTAAAATAGATCAGATTAATTTATTTTTTGGTGAAAGCTTAATTGCACAGCACTGGGAACAACTGAGATCATGTCTGAGTAGTAGCATAAAAATGCAGCAGTCTTGAGGATGAAGTGTATTTTCCCATGAAGACACAGACATGGAGGTGGGAAACAAAGGTTGAAGAAAAGGGGAAAACACCTTGTATAGGAAAGAAAGAGGAAAAAGGACAAAGGAAAATGAGAATAGGTTGGAAATGGGAGATGAAGTGATGTATGTTCTTGGCTGCAAGGCAAAATTCAAATACTTCAAAATACAAATGCATCGATTTTTTGAATCAAATTTCAGCTTTTTGCTTAGCTCTCACAGCCATTTCCTGAATTTGTGTGAAATAAATTTGGGTTACTGGTTCAACCGTGGATAATTATGTCCACGAAGATACTCAAGAGGCCTGGAGCACCTCTGCTATGAAGTCAGGCTGGGAACTGGTGCTGTTCATCCTGGAGAAGTCTCCGGGGAGAACTCAGAGCACCTTCCAGTACCTCAAGGTACAAGAGAGCTGAAGAGGGACTTTTTACAATGGCATGTAGTGATCGGACATGGAATGGCTTCCAACTGAGAGAGGACGGGTTTAGATTAGATATTGGGAAGAAATCCTTTGCTGTGAGGCTAGTGAGGCCTAGAGAAGTTGTGGATGCCCGATCCCTGTTAGAATTCAAGGCCAGGTTGAACGGGGCCTGGAGTAACCCGCGCTAGACGAAGGCTCCGTGGCCGCGATGGCGGCACCGCGAGCCGTGCGGCCGGACAGCACATGCCCCGCTCCGCCCCTGCGGATCGGGGTCCCGCCTGGGCGGGGCGCAATGAGCGGCACGGGTCCGCCGGGACCGGCTGGAGTCGTCTCTGACCTCTGGGGGCCGCTGCTTCCTCCCTTCCCGCCGACGGTCCTCGAGTGAGCGGCCGGCCCTGCTTCCCGCGTGGGGCAGCGCGGACGGCGGGGAGGCGGCCCGGAGTGAGCGCTGCTCTCGGGGGAGAGGGGCAGGGGCGGCCCGGGGTGAGTGCCACTGTCAGGGGGAGAGAGGGGCAGGGGCGGCCCGGGGTGAGTGCCACTGTCGGGGGGAGAGAGGGGCAGGGGCGGCCCGGGGTGAGTGCCACTGTCAGGGGGAGAGAGGGGCAGGGGCGGCCCGGGGTGAGTGCCACTGTGTAAGGGGAGAGAGGGGCAGGGGCGGCCCGGGGTGAGTGCCACTGTGTAGGGGGAAAGAGGGGCAGGGGCGGCCCGGGGTGAGCGCTTTGCTGGGGGTTGGGAGGGCCGGAGGTGGCGAGCTTGGCTGGAGGCCGTGGCACGGAGCTGTCTAATTTTATTTTGAGTTACTTAAAGTGACTTAATTTTAATAGCACCTGTTTAATTGCAGTTGCTGAAAGCGCGTTTCTGCTGGAATTGGTTTGCGGTGTCACTTCGAAGACTGTTCTGCTGTATTCGCAGGTTTATTTTAGTTTGTTTTCTCCTATACTTTTAATTTAGAGCAATTATATTGCATATTAGCATTTGGAAAGTAGGTGCTGAAAAAGCATTTTGGCAGAGCCCGGGGCATTGCTTCCCCTCAGGTAATGGGAATGGTTGGGGCAGTGGCTCCCCTCAGGCATGAGGAAGGAACCCAGGAGTGCAGCCTATGCTTTTTATGACTACAAACTTTTTTAACAAAAGTACAGCGAGGTCTCCTCCAGAGACACAGCAAGCTTCACGTGCAGGTGTTGATGGCCACTCCTATTTGTCTGTGTGTTCCTCTCCGAAAGGAATTTTCATCATTTAACCTGCAGTATTCATTGTTGAGTTCTTTAATGCAGAAAGTGTTTTGCTGTGCAAAAAAAAATAAATAGATGCTAGAGAATTAGCCTTCCAAAGTGAATGCTTAAATATATGTTCAGAATATGACCCAAAAATACTTTAATTTGTGTGCCTGCCTGAATTAATCTTTAAATCCATGCTTTTGCAGTTACCTGGCCCATAGCCACCTTTGGTCATACCCTAATGTCAGCCTTTACATGATGGCAGAACCACTTCAGCATAATGAAGTTGCAGATGCAGATTTAAGCAACAGGGTCACAGGTACCAACTTAATGTTGAAAAGCTTTTAGTTTTGAGGCTGAATTTCTGAAATATCTAACAAAATCCAGTATTTTGTAAGCAAATAATACAGGGTATTTTTGACAAATGTAGAAACAGTACAGAAAGTTTTAATAGCAACACAAGTGCACTAAGAGAAACTTTGTCCTAAGCTTGACAGAGGTATCTTGACTTCATTTTTCTGTGATTGTGTATATACTTCATTATCAATACACATCATCAGTATGAGTATGGCTTATAGATACAACTCCTACATATCCAAACTTGTGTCTGCTGAAATGCCTCAGAAACTAAAAAATCCCGCAAGGATAGTTGAAGTGTTAGGGGATTTGGGTTGATATATAGGAGTTGGAGTTCCTTCAGCGATGTTTCTTGCCTCTTAAGTGCCTCAGTGTTGTCTGATCCATGTTCTCTTACCCCAGGTTGGGGAGAGGGAAAGGCTTCATTTTGGGAGATCTGAAGTAGCTTCATGTACAAACATCTTGGGTCTGGAGAGTTCATGAAATTTGATTTCATTTTAAGCAAGAGTTTTAGTTAAGGCAGAGTTTACAAGATTGACTTGCTTCCAGGTGGGGAAAAAAGGCCATGTTAGCTTTATGTTGTCTCAGTGGAGACCTTAGACAGGCCTGCCAGACTGGAACAAGATTTTAATGGCGTAAGTAGCCTAGAACAGTGACTAATTCTTTGTAGGTGGATGAGTTGCCCACTTAAAAAAGCAGAGTTCCTACTGTAGCTTAGCTGAATACCTTCTAAGAGTTGTTTGGTAAAGAAAAACTCAAAGAAAGGACTACAAGGTTTATAAGGCACTCACTGGAAAATCAGAATCTCTTGTTTCAGAGTGTTTTGTTTCTCAGTGTTGAGTCATAAGCACAGAAGGTGAAACTGTTGTTTTAGTAATACCACTGATTGCACTATTGAATAAATATAGTATCAGAATGAAAACAAGTGACTTCCAGAGTGTGTCACAGTCCAGGCATCTCCATTCACTCAAGTGGGCTGGCAGAATAGTAGGAGTAGCCAAGAGCCTTGTTTCTTCCTGCAAATATTCCATAATATAGGCTTGTGTTAGTGTTGTTAATCAGATCCCTTTGCAAATACTTCTGCTTCTAGGAAGTTCTATGGAAGACAAAACTGGTAGAGAGAACTGCATAGCTGCAGCTGATAAAGAAAATACTGTGAGTTATTTCACTTTATAGTTGCACCAAGTATTCTGAGCATTTCTAGATAGCAGGAATTATCAGCATGTATTTCTCTTTCTAGAACTTAGAAGTTTTGTCTCCTTTTGTTGTCATATTTTTGTATATTACAGTATTTCTACCCTTATGGTGATCTTTTTTCCAGTAAGAGTGACTTCAGGTTTTTCTTTCACAGGTGTCACATTCTAATTGGATTAATGGGAAACCAAAGAAATTGCAATATTCCTCTAAGAGTGCTTTTTCTATTTGCTATGATAAGAGTTTCTTGAGTTTGTTAGTACCACCCCCTAAGGGGGGCACTTGCCATCGTTGTGGTCTGTTTGGTAAGTGCCTGCTGTCCTGTAGTCTGTGACATACAGTATGTTTATCAGTGAAACCAGATCAGGTTTGCTCAGAAATATCTTTAAATGGATGTATATTTTTAACTCTCAGACGCAAGTATAGACTATTTAGAGCGAAGTTGGAGTAACAGAGCTGACAAACAGGAGAGTCTTTCTTTATTGAAAGTGGTGGGGTTTTTTTTCCCTTAAATATAGAAGGAATTTGGGATGTTTGGGCAGCAGTGTCTGATAGCTATATGTGAATACAAATTCCTATTTTTGTTTGCTTAGAATTGCAGGGGAGCTGTTTTGTAAAGCAGATATTTAAACAGTTATTGTTCCTTTCAATGTGTTTTGCTCAGACTTCATTTCTTTTTTCTCATTTGTTTTAGGAAAGCTCAGATGTTCACAGTGTCTGCAAACATACTATTGCTCTGTAGATTGTCAGAAAAAAGATTGGCCAGCACATAGAGTAGTTTGTGATCCCATTAAACAGAAGTAAGTTTGTTGAAAGTTCTTCCAAATTATCTTCACAGAAAGACAGTGTCCCTCCCATTACAACATAAATGAGCATGGGAAGGCAGTATTACAGTAAAATATGTTGCATATTCTTAGGATAGTACTGCATTATCTTATGGCTGTCATTATTACATATTACCATATTTGTAATTCTGCATTTTAGTGGATGAGGAGTAAGGGTTGGCAAAAATCCCATAGTATGAGCACAGCCTTTTATCTGTTTGCAAGTAGATTGTATTATTAATGTTACTTGTCAGTCTTTGGTTCTTCAAATTGAGATGTTTTTCTTTGATTGCAGTTTAAATAATAGCAAAACCAAGACGGGAGTTTATCTTAAGGTATGGAATACAGTTTTGATTGTCTTGAATGGATCTGCTGTGAGTGAGTGAGAGGCAGTGTGCTTCATTTAACCTGTACAAGAAATGAACAAGTTGCTCCTTTTAGAAAGATCAGTGTTTCAAATGAGAAGTTACTGGGAGAAGTATTCAGAAAATTGTTACTTCTAGAACTCCTAGAAGCACTATCAGACAACCCTGGGTTTTTTTGAAAAAAACATTTGTGAAAAAGTTAAAAATCAAGACATGTAGGATGTTGTTAGAGAAATACTGTGGGAAGGAAACAGATGTAGTATCTCCAACTCAGAAAACTTCTGGTGTTTTGTTTCTGTGAAAAAATCATGAGCTGACTCTTAGAACCTTGGAAATTTATTAGAGAAATACATTTAATGTAGTATTATACAATAACAGATGGAGATAAGCTGTTGTTTCTTTGCTGTAGAAGGAACTAGATGATACAGTTCTCCTTCGTAATGTGTTGAAGCCTCTCTTGATCTTACTTTGAGCCAAGCATTTCTTCCAGTCTTCCTATGAACTCTCTGCAGGAGTTGATTTTTCTGTATTTGTGGTTTCTTGGTATCACATTTATGAAGATGACTAAGTTTGCATACCTCCAACTAGCCTTGTTTGCACTGTAGAACTCCTTTGTCACGTACTCCTTTGGAATAGCTTGTTCGTCTCTTTAACTGGAAGGAATTTAGAAAGGAGGCTTCATGTCTTGAGACTTCTGTTAGTTCATCCTGTTAGTTCCTATTGTGTGTGTGCTTGTGACTGGCTTCTAATGAAACTGATGAACTGATAGTGAGGGCCCTTTATACCAAATAGCTGTACAATGTGAATAAAAAATATGCAGTCACTTTATTTTCAAAGAACAGAAGGGGTTTTTTTATCTTGTTCACCTCTTGAAGCTCTCACAAGTTCTGCAGAACGAAGAGAGCTTAGATTGCATGTTGAATGATGCTAAGGTGGGTTACATTAAGTTATTAGACCTTTTAAAAATGGATGCCAGCAGATAAAGCAATAGATGTGATCTGCTCTGGGGTGTTAAGGTTATGAGGAAGGAGGTGGAATTAGATTCTTCTTATTTATGAGAGCATCATAAGTGGGAATTTTAGCTGAGTTGTCCTGTAAAACAGTTGTGAGGAGGTGAATGTGTGAGTTTTCAGCACTTGTTCTTCTTTGATGTTCAGTAGATCTCTGCAGTGTTTCTTGAACTTTCTTACTACAAGGAGCTACAGCTGAACAGCTCCATATTAAACATAACTTGAACCTGTTTTAAATAGGGTAATTCAACTTCTGGGGATTCTTTCTTTTTACTTTAATTTCCCAGTTCTTTAGAAGAGAGTGCAGAAATCAGTTGAATTGGTAGCACTTCAAGCCCCAACAGCAGCTTTAATATGCAAGGTGATATTTCTGAAGGTCTTGATTATTTAGTCATTTAGATAGGGGGAAATAATCTGCTATGCCCTCTTGTTCTAATTATAATTATTTCCAGTCTATTAAGTGTTTCTTTGCCCATTATAATCCAGAAGGAAAAGGATGGAATGAAGGCATTGCCAGCTTTTTTTTTTCTCAGCTCATGGGAAGGCACTGTTCACTAACTGGTATTGATACATTACAGGAGGAAGTGAGGTTGAGTTTTGCTGTAGATGTTGTTCTTCCAGATTCTGGTAAGTGCTTGGTTGTGTGGGTAAAAAAAGCCCACCAGAATTAAGGCTTTTATGTTCACTCTCCTCTCCAACACCTGTAGAGGATGAGTGTTTTTTCTTTTGTCCTTCTCCTTCTTGTCACTCTCCCAACCTCTCCCTTTTTTTTTTTTTAAATTCTACTTTATTTCACCTTTCTATAAAATGTCAGTGCCTGAAATACCTTGCTAAGCTTAATAACCTTAAATTTTAGTAAGGTTACTTTTCCAATAGAATTGTATTAACTTCAGTGTGTTCTAGATTATCTTCTTAATTTTTCTGTTTTAATAGATGCATGAAAATTTGGTACCATTTTGTTTCTTTATTATGCATTTTTAACTCTTTAAAAATTACAGTATCAATTTCTAGTTTCAGGATTTTACCAGCTTTCATTATATTTCATGCATGCTCACTAAGTATCCCAAAGAAAGAACAGTCATTGGATATTGCTGTATCCAGCTGGAGAACTCTGTAAGCATGCTTATATTTCTAACTTAGCAAGCTTCAGTGAGAGACAAGCTAAACACCAGACCTTTGAGAAGTCAGAATTCAGATTTCCAGTTGAGCTAGGTTTGATTGTCAAAGCAGATCAATACATGCAAGGTGTACCTTTTGTCATGTGGAAGACTCTGTTGTTTAGGGTTTCCTCTGGCTGCAGAGCAGGAACAATGTAGAGCCAAGACCATATTAATTTCATTGATCTGCAGCCAACAGAAACGTTCAGGGACGTGGTGGTCGATCCTCTTAGCTTGCTAAACTTGCTTATGTGCAGGAAGCTTACCTCCATCCTCTGTCAAAGGATGGTTCACTTTAGTCCCATGTAAATTCAACTGATTAAGGATTGTGCTGGGCATTTCACATCTGGTTGCTTCACAGCACAGTAGTGGTGAAGTGATGTGTAACCTGCCAACCTTTTGGAGAGAAATCACATAAATATCACTGCATTCTTGAAATATTCCATGCATTCATTCCAGACTTTATAAGCAACTGAAACACCTGTATTGAGGTTTTAATTTGAAAATAATGGTATTGAAAGTTTGGACTACTGCTTCATGCATCAGAAATGGAGTATGTAATAGCTGAGAAACCAAGATTTACAAAGACATCTTGACTAAATTGTTACATACTCAGTGTTGTAAATAATGAGGTAGGTTATGAATCCTTGTTCAATCAGTTTTTCAGCAATCAGTTTTTCAGCTCACAGTCTTTTGTGACTGCAAGTAAATGTTGATTTTTATTTCTTTGCTCATTTTACAAAGTCAGACAGTCTTGGAGCTGTAAATATGCCCAGAGAACTCAAGTAGTTGAGCTACTCTGAAATTACCTTTGTTTTGCATTTTAAACATTAAGTGCTGAACAAATAAGTAGAACATGCTCATCTTGTGATAGGAATGTAGATTTGGCTGAGGATGGTTCTGAAGTGGAACTAGCTGATGGCTATTTTGTATGATAAGTCTTTTATTCTTGCATCTATATTTTAGAAGACTGCCAAAATAAAATTCCCTTAGAAATGAAGTCTCATTTAACTTCAGGAATAGATGCCAAAGGAGACTCTCCAAGAGGTAAGCAAGCAAATCAAGCTAAACTTGGGGAATTTTGGGTCTGCTTGTGCTGCATGATATTCTAGCTGCTCACTAGCATCATCTCAAACTTAAAAATGTTGGCTAGTAGAGCTTCCTTCAGGTCACTACTGACATTAGCTCATACACATTTTAATAGTATAAAACATTTGTATAGTACTTATTATGTGAGCATTAATTACATAATATGACAGGAGCCTTCAAAGTCCAAAGCATCAATAAAAAGAATAAACTATTTCAGTATATTTATATTTTCAAAGTCAGCTAGCTTTTTATTTGCAACCTTTTTTTTCTTTTTTTATGTGCAGTATCTGAAAACCATTCCAAGGGAAGTGAAAAAAAAATACCTGAAGACTTTACTCACTGTACTAATTCAGTTGCCAAGTTTGTCTCTTTAAGTATCGGAGATGAATTTTCTGGTGTGGTTTCCCACATTCAAAATCCAGACACCTTTTTTTGTCAGCGGATGCAAAGTGCCTGTAAGTGTTGGGTTGGAAATGGGATGTAGAATGCCTAGTATGGCATTTTTTTCTTTGGTAGGAAGTGGCTGGAAAAAGGTGACTTTTTTCTTCTGTGTCCATGTGCAGCCTTTTAATTCTGGGTAATCAGTAGCAAGGTGTGTCCTTTGGGAAGAAGTGGCATACCTCATCATCTGCCTGTTGTTGGAAGAGCTGTCTTCCTTGGTTTCTTCTTGGCATGCTTTCACTAGCTTGCTTTCAGTTTGCACTGGCTTCAGCTTTGTCCCTTTGCTGAAAAAACCCATTACTAGTTTTCCCTGTCTGTTCACTGCTGTGATTCCTCAGACACACATGAGGACTCTCTTGGATGTTAATGATTGAGGAGCCCAAGTCTGATCAATGTTAAACATTTGAAATAATTTCCGTTAGACTACAAGATGTTCTTCCAGGCTTTGAGCTTAGTTGTTTTGTAATAATTGCAAGACAGGCTATGTTCCAAAACCTATTTATTTTAACACCAGGTCAGCTTGCTGAGCTTGAAGCTTCTCTTAATGAATACTGTGACAAATTTCCCAGTAGTCCATCTTTCCGTCCTGCTGCCGGCAATGTGTGCTGTGCCCAGTTCACAGGTAAAAAATTGAGTGAAATACTATGTCACTCGAATTTATTACCAAAAAGATACATTCTGTAAATATGTTTAGAAATGTTTCATATACAGTTTATTTGTCTCTGGTTTTTAGCTGTGGGTGATGCTTGGTAGTGATTTAAGAAATTACATTTGTAAAATACCAATTTTAGAATGTCCCTTTATGGAGCAAGCTCTTAACATTGGATTCAGATTACTTAGAACAGGTTTTTAAGAGATCATGGAAAATTTGGGGGTTTTATTTTGCTAAGCATAATTTCCCCAGGGTTGGAAATCAATATATCTTTGAATTTTCAGTCCCCAAAAGAAGCACAGAAGAAATGAGATTGTATGTAATGATGCTGTTCTGATAGACTGCTTCTCAAAGTGCTACTTAGCCAACACCTGGTAGTCCTGAGCTGCACTGAGATGGATATATTTTTATGTTGGTCTGGGAAAAAAAATCATTCTATTCTCAGACATTACATCTGTATCCTTCTTTCTAGAAGACAACCTTTGGTATCGTGCTGCTATTACAGCTTATGTTTCTGAAGACACTGTTTTGGTGGACTATATGGATTATGGTAATTCTGACTCTCTTCCACTGACCAGACTTCGTCCTATAATTCCAAGATTAATGGACTTGCCAGCCCAAGCCATAAGATGTAGCCTGGCAGGTATGAAGTAAATGATAAGCAGTTTCAAACTAGATAGGGGGAAGAACTGGTATTGCATAACCATCACACCTATAGTATCTCACATTGAAACATGGGGGAGGATGGAAGTAATGGTAGGCATTATTTCCAGAATTCTTAATTGCCCTGGCATATCTACAAAATGTGACAAATATTTCAGAATGTACTTGCAGTTGTTGTACCTGTCTACACATTGGTGAGAGTTGGACTGACCTCAGAACCTTTCCATACTATGTGACTTTTTAGGTGTAAAGCCACCATTAGGAACATGGACCTCAGAAGGTATTTCTTGCATGAAAAAACTGGTGAAAGACAAAGTGTTGACAGTAAAAGTAGTGGATAAAAAGAATTCTAGAACTGTGGTGCAGCTTACAGATGCATCAGGTACTCCAGCAGTAAATATATCGAGCCGTCTCATCGAGGAAGGTTTTGCAGCTGAGGAGCTGAGCATGGCCTTACCAGCAGCCAGAGGAAGTGATGTTGAGCAGGCCAATGGTGAGTATGAGCACATCCTACTGCACTGGCATTTAACCTCCTGCTAGAGTGGGCACAGAGAATGCAAGCTCTTATATGGTAAGAGCTTTTCAGTCTGGCTTATCAAGTCTAGTCTTCACAAGTCCAAAGTTTAGCCATAGCAACTTAGCAGTAAAGAAGTTGTGTGTCTGTATGTGTGTGTCCATGTGTTCATGCTTAACAAAGTTGTAATTGCCTGCTTTTGGAAATTGGTACTTACTCTGGTTAGAAGTCTTAAAATTTCCAGTTGAATTAGGCTATGATGAGTTATTGCCTGCTGTTCTTACACCCTAATCCATCACTGCAAATAATATTTCCTCAATTTTCATTGTCCTGTATTTTCCACATAAACCCACACACTTAGTCTTTGAAAATTTGACTGTAGTAGCTTACAAAGCTTCAAGTCTATGCCTAAATTGACTTGTTTGAATTTAGAGACCAAAGCTTCAATCTGAGAGATTTTTGCAAAAATTACATTGAATTTCTTTGAAATCTTGGGGAAGATTCCTGGCTTCTCTTACATGAAGCATGCTAAGTTCCTTTCCATCCTGTGTCTGGCAGACATACATGTTCTCTTCTGATCCATTGGTACTGAAAACTTTTTGTCAAGTCTATGTTTAAATAATTTCAGTCTTTCTCCCTAGATGCCTTGTGGCCAGGATGCAATTATTCCTTGTGTGTATTCAAAAGAGTAAGGAATCTTACAGAAATTTCAAATAAACAGTAACTTTCCTGGCTGTATCTAAACACATTCTGATCTGTGGCCCTCATCCAGGACCTGTTGTGTACTGCCTTGGTTTATTGGTTGCCTCTCACCTTTTTGTAATTTCTGTCACTGAGCTGTTGAATGCAGGTTTTTAACTGTGTTCTCCTGTATGCTATGACTTAGTGTTCCCATGATGTATTCTACAACTTGTATTAAAAAATAAGCATCTTTTAGGTACCTGAGTACAATATACAGTGCAAATTTCTGTAACCAGTCTTTATAGTAATATTTTTTGCTCTTCTTCCTTAGATTGTTTTCAGTAGTCTTGGTGACTGATGTTTCCCTCTTCTATGCTTCCTACCCTGTTTCCAGGAACCAAGGTTCCCCAGCGTCCCTCTTGCCCAGGTTGTTGCCAGCTAGTCTTTACCTCTCTCTGTGATTACTCTTCCCTGCTATCTGTGGCTTGCTCCTTTTGGGAATGAAGAATACATTAACTGGCATGTTTCTCTGACTTGGTTTTACTCCAGTGAGGCTCTCACTGGTAATTGTCTGTTGGACAGTTTAGAACAAGAAATTTGAGGACACAAATGAGTATTAGGGATTGTTTCGGGTTTTTTTTTTCCTGTAAGAGTTACTTTAATTTCTTTTCATTCTGTGCTTTTCTCTGTCCTCTCTAGAGGACACAACGAACAAAAGAATGTGCAAGTGGATTAAATTAACTCTTAACCAAACACTCAGTGTCATAGTATGTACAGTGTACAATCCTGGAGAATTCTACTGTCAGATTTCAAACAGCCATGGTAAGTTTATTCAGCTGAATTCTTTCTGATAATTTCTTTGATTTTGATTTGTCATTTATTATAGTCAAGTAAGCTTACAGTACAAAGGCTTTACCTCTGAGGTTTTTATCTAAGAATACAAGTGGAATGACAAAGAAATTGATATTTTTGGAAATGTTGAAGATAGGCATTAGAGGAAAGTGGAAGAGTTACCATAACCTAGCCAAAGGATATCTTATTTTTTTTTTCACTGGAAGAGTGTCCAGGCTTTGGAATAAGTTGTCCAGGAAGGTGGTGGAGTCATTGTCTCTGGAAGTGTGCCAGAAGCATCTGGATTTGGTACTTAGGAATGATTATGGTGGTGCTGGGTTGATGGTTGGACTACATTATCTTGAAGGTCTTCTCCACCCTTCCTTATTCAGTGGTTCTGTTTATAAAAGCAAATAAGAGACATGTTCCCTGTGCCAAGACAATATTTACTGGAGCTCTCTCTAGTACACTCTTGTAATTTATAAAAACATAGAGATATAATAATTGTAACACAAAAATGAGAAAATGCCGCCATTGAGACATGACTTCTTGTTGGATTAGTTAAAAAGTAATCTTGTTTATCTACCAGAAGTCTGTATAAAGACTTCTGATAGCTACTCACTTTTTAAATATTAGAAGAATGTGACAAAATTCAGTGGCTGAAGAGGGAGCTAAAGGCATTCAAACAAAAAATATGGGGCAGCTCTTAAAAAGTGAGGGATGTTTGTTCCTTGACTTATGTAGTCAAGGAATACATTTGAAGGTTTAAAGTAAACTGTAGAGTGAACAGCATTGATAAAGTTCAAGTCCAGCTCATTTAATTGATCTAATCTTTACTTTTTCTTTTTAATTTTCAGAGTTACTTGCTCTGAACTCACTTAACAAATCATTGTCTGAGCACTGTCAGAAAACACCACCAGATGTTTTTGAGCCTAAGAATGGAGACCCTTGCTGTGCTTTTTACTCTGGCAAGTAACAGACTAAAATAGTTTTGTTTTTATAGGGTGAACATGAAAAATTAGCTGATGGTTTACATTGGAAGAGGACAGCAAATAATTATATTTATTTACTAACAAGTGAAAGCTGGTAGACATAGCAAATGTGTGAAGTAATTATTAATTTTTTTTAATCTTCTTTAAAATCAGAGGATGGTAACTGGTACCGTGCTGTGGTGCAAAATGTCACTTCAGATGGAATTGTTCGAGTGAGCTTTGTGGACTATGGAAATACTGAGGAAGTACCACTGGATAATATCAGACAGATCTCCTCCTCATTCCTAAAGCTTCCATTTCAAGCAATTAAATGCTGGCTCTCAGGTGAATCCTTATGAATTTTCTCTTACAAGAGCTCTTGCTTTTAGAGACTTGCTGCTTTGGGGGAAGGAGGTGATGACAGGGAATACTGTGCAGAACTCTGTTCTTTTGTTTGTTTGCTTTCTCTTCTCTGAGCTCCTGCAGTGATCTGGAGTGATCTGCATCAACTTTGCTTACTGCTTTACTGGTCAAAGGGAGCTTGTTTAGTTCTGCTTCATCTGTAGTGCTTACTGGTTTTTGGTTGTTGCCTTGCTAGGAGTGAATGTGCTTTTGGCAATTTTATTTCTCAAAATTTTTGCAGGCAAAGGAGCTAATCTGTTTTAATGAAGCAAGTTGGCCTTTCAGTTCTCTTTCATTTGACTCCTGAAGAGTTTGGCACTGTACTGCTGTTTCTCAGTGTTCTGCAAAATATTTTTCCACACTGTTCAAAAATTTGCAGAATTTTTCTTTCTTTCTGATGTAATCTGCTTGGTTTAAAAATGAAAAATGTGGAAACAGGAAAAAGCTCAAAACCTTATTTTGTTCAAGTGTCTTTTGCTGTTCCCCCACCCAAAGAACGATAAAACATAAGTGTTTTATCTGCTTCTTTGATAAAAAGGCGTGATTATACTGATTCAAAAACAGTCTTAATAGTGTTGTTTGTGCTAAGGATTGTGCAAAGGATTTCCTTGGCTGAATCATAAGATATAAAAGATGAAACTTGGGAGTCCCAAGGAAATGTGGGCATGTAGAAAAAAAGGAGGAAGAGGGAGAGCGGGTAACAGGATGAAGGACAATGTGTTGCCCTGGAGTAGTAAAAGTAGCCTTGATTTTTCAGGATATGCTCAGAAGACATGTTTTTTTTAAAGTATTTTTCAAAGGAAATTATAAATGTTGAGGAAAGTCAATAATAATGAATGGAGATATTTTAACAGTTATTTTACTTCCTAGGTATAAAGCCTGGAAATAGCAAATGGAGTCCAGAAGCTACAAAAAGATTTCATATGTATGCTTCAGGCTTAGAGCTTCAAGCCACAGTAACTTCCCTTTCTGAAGATGGGGCAGGTGTGGTGCTTATTGACAATTCCACAGATTGTCCAAAAATGATCAATGAGATACTAACTTCAGAAAAACTGGTTGTAAAGGTTGTAAAGGAAGTTCTACAAGATAACAATAACTTTCCAAAGTCTGTTGACCAAAAAGGTAATTCAAAAATTGTTAACTTCTAGATTTAACAAGAATTTCCAGTATTCCAGCCTTTAACTGTTATTTTCTTGTTTAACTACAATTAATATCAATGCGTAGTTTTGTTTATATTGTCTGTTCTTACAGTTGAACACCAGCTGCCCTGCAGGTGGCATTACAGACAAAAAGAGAAGGAAAAAATGCTGTGTTTGTCTTAAATGAGTATTGTTTGACTCTGTGGGAATTAGAGAATTAGCAGTTTTCTATGGCTGAAACTTCTCTCATGGTTGCTTTTCAAGATCTTAATTTTTCTGAGGTGTTTTTTACTTTAGCTACTTTTATATGCCAACAGTTTATGAACAGCAAAGTAAGCATAATTTATCTTGGTTTATATTTGTCTTCCTGAAGGGAAGATACGTAGTTGTATCTGAAATTCAAAAAAATATTATAAATATCAAAGCAGTTCCTTAAAATACATGTGTACTTGGAGGACAGTGATAACACTGCATTTTCTTACAATTTTTATTAGCAACCTCACTTGGGCACTGGAAGTCAATTGAATTGGCTGTAGATGAAACCATGTCTGTCTGGGTAACAGAAGTTGTAAGCCCAGACTTGTTCTATGCTGTACCAGTTCCAAATAAGGGTAAGAAAAAATGTTCCTTGTTCCTAATACCAGTAAGAAGACACTGTTGCAAGCTAGATAATAAAATGAATGTGTGTAGTGAACTGAACGGTGTAGAAATGTATCTTGGACAGTAGGAAAATACAAAAAATGTCAAAGGTGGGAGCAGGGAGGCTTAATTATGCTCTTCGTGGTACCCAGATATGGTTAGTCAATGTGGGTTTTTTTTCTGTAGGGCAAAAGCAGCTCCTGAAGGAGCTGATTTCACTGGAAGACTATTGTAGATCTTGTAACAAACAGCCCTTCCAACCAAAGCTGGGTGAAGCCTGTTGTGCTCAGTTTTCAGGTGAGACAATTGTTTGTCCTTCCATTTCCTTGGCCAGTGTAAAACATAGCTTTAATTTTTGTTTCAGATGAAGAAAAAACACCAACTTGAAAGTGCTTATGGATCTCTTAATTGTGCTTCTTGTCAATTGGCCTTTTATATACCCACCACAATATTTAAAAATCCCTGGAAAACTCTACAGTTTTCTTGTTCTTGCAATAAACTGTGTTTATAAGATGATTCTTCACAAGTGACTATTCTTATCCCAATCTTTTCAGGTAATGGCAATTGGTACAGAGCTATTGTTCTGGAAGCTTCCCAGTCTTCAGTGAAAGTACTCTATGGAGACTATGGCAGCACAGAAACTTTACCCCTTTCAAAGGTGCTGCCAATCACCGATTCCTATTTAAAGCTGCCTTTTCAGACAATTACATGTTCACTTGCAGGTAAAAAAACCTCCCCAAAATAAGCAAAAAAACGCACCCCAAAAACCCCTGACAAATCTTCTTGAACATTATAAATTTGTACCTGTTCTGGTGGTAGTGTTCATTCCTTAATACTGGTACACAACGTGATGATCTTCTGAAATAGTATATTGGTAAACATGGTAAAAGCTGGTTTAGAAAACATGTTTTTAGTTCATTATCTCTAGAGTGTAAGCTATTTATATGAGGAAAATTTAGCATCATATTTTCCAAAACATATATGTATAATTCAAGTTATATCTTAAAAGAATTATTGATACAATAAACTTGATGTTCCTTTTGCAGGAATAGAGAAAGCTGAGTGGTCTCCATTAGTGCTTGACACTGTGAAAAAATTATTATTGAAGCAACACGTCACAATTACAGTGAAAGGGATTAATGGAAATGTTAATTTAGTAACAGTGGAGAAACACTTTGATAATGGTTATGTAAATGTAGCTGACAAACTGCTGAAGGAGGGTTTGGTCACATCCTGCAGTGCTGAAAACTCTCATGGTGAACATCAAGGTACATAATTTGGTTTGGTTACTTCAGTTTGCTTTTTCTGAAGAACTTGTAAGCATGGGGTGTAGCTAAATGACTTTCCCTTCTAAAAATCCTGGACAATGCCACATGTCACTTCTTAGAAAACTAGGGAAGGAACGTATGTATTTTGCTCATTCACTTTGGTTTTTTTTAGGTAATGGAGGTGAGACCAGCTGCTGCTGCATGGAATTAAAAGTGCAAGTAAGATTCACTCCAAGCAATGCATTCTTTTTTATGTTTCCAGAATTCAAAAGAAACCCTGGGTAGGAAGCAAATGGGAGAAGGGGGAATAATAGCTACTGAAACATGGAAGTTTTGTGAAATGCATCCTGGCACTTTTTCTCAGGTTGTTTTATATAAGGTAATATTTAGAGCACCCTGAAGCTGAGGGAGGATCATGTTTAGAGTGCATAGACTTCATTAGTCTGTACTTTAGAACTGTACCACATACAGTTCTTACTTCACTTTTTTAGAGTTTGAAGTCTCAGGAGTGATATTTTGTTGTCTAATTTAAGATGCTGATGTCAATCTTAATTTGAGTATTTAATCAATTTGGTTTGAGGAAGCTGCTTCAGGGAAAAAAAAAGAACACATACATGGGCAAGGGGAAATATGTTACAATTCTATTGGCTTTTCCCTTCCAGAAGATTTTGCAACAGAAGGGAACTGAATATATTTATTGAATTAATTGGTACTTAGCTGAATTTGTTGTATCCGTATCTACCCTGATCTGAAATCAGCAATAAAATAAAAAAAAAGATTTGTACACTTCTAACTCTTTCTACTTACTCCACAGCTTGAAAAGCATAAACAAGTCCTACTCTTCCTTTTAAACAAGTTTGGGAATCCAGATGGATTCACTGATATGAAAAATCTGCTGGAGCACTAAGTCTCTGACATGCACCATTTCATTTGCATGCCCACCAAGTTGCTGCAGTTCCTTTTTTTGAAGATCAAGAGCATCAATGAGGGTCACTTCATAGAAACTGTGCTGTTTAAGTTCCTGCATTTATCTGTATGCTTGCATTGTTACTGTGACCCAAGCATGTAACTTAGAGGATTGCAAAGCTGCAAGCTAAAATTTCTGTTCTGTTCTCGTTTTATACCACCATGTGCTACTAAACTTTTTGCTTGTATTTTCTTGTTGAATGCACAGAAGTTTATGGAATGGCCATTACATTGTGAGTCTGTTCTGCAGACTTGCATTTGAAATTATTGCAGTTGTAAGGCTCACTTAACTTTGGTACTATTTATATTACTTGGGAAACTACCTTTTTTTGTTTATTCATCTTTCAATCTAATTTCTGGTCTGAAGTTAGATTTGTTCTTCATAAACTTGATTTGAGTACCATTAAAAGTTGAATGTTGTCTTGGACTGCATACAGGTAGTTCTCTAAAATCAGTAAATACTTTATTGTGCACAGTTCTTTCTTTACACTTATGCTGTATAATATGCATCTGTGAATGTTATTTTGAAGTGAATTGTATTGAAGCTGTTATGTGTGTAGCTACATCATCAGGATCTCTACCCCATGAAGTTTTTTCATCATCATAAAAAAGAGCCATTCTAGGCTATGACAAAAGTACTGCATCAAATTATTAAAGAGTTTTTCAGTATTTCTTCAGTTGAATACCTAGTTGTCATTTCTGACTAATTCAGGAATGTCAAATTATTCTTTGTAGAACACAGTAGCCATTTGCTGATTGAAAGTGCAGGGTCAGCCTTTTTGTCCACTTAAAGCACACACTTCAAGTTTGGGCTTTTGCAGATTGGGAGAATCTGGAGATTAAAATTGTTGCAAAATATTTTCCTTTCACTTAATGTTTTATTACACTCAAATTGATTTTTTTTTCTGCCCCTAAGTTTCTGTACTATCAAATTCGTGTAGTAACTAATAATCAGATGAGTGCTTGCACTGGGATTTCTGGAGTTCTGTTCATGCCCCTGGTTCTGAACCAAGACTGTGGCTTAGTCAGGTGTCCTTTGACTCCCTGGGACCAGAGTGCCTTGCACAAGCATTTGCCCCCATGCACAGCACCTCACTGATGTTTTACTACTCCCACACCTCTTGTTCACTTGTCCACATCTACCCTCTTCTAACACTTACTGCATTTCAGAAGATGAGTTTGACTACAGTAGCCAAAAGCATTTCATAAACAGGTCAAAGGAAAAGTGAATCTTTGCTTGTTCTACTTGGATAAACGAAGCTGGAAAGCAGTGGTTGGTGTTTCACAAAGGCATGTGGCAGTAATTGGAGAAGTAAGTGACTTCATCTGCTTCAGATACTTAGTTCACCCCTCCTTTTCAGGTGAACTTTTGGGAGCACTGATGTAGGAACAAATCAAGCAAAAAGTATGAAAACCCAGTGGAGTTCCTCATGTAGCCTTGGCTTCCTCTTGCATTTGTTTTTCTCTGCTAGTTTTAATCTCTCAATCTACTTGAAATCTTTAGTTTGAAGTGATGAACTGTCACCTATGGATTATATTTATCTAGGCTTAGTTTCATGCATGCTCTTGCAAATAAAATTTCTTTGTTCCCTTTTGAACATGAAAAACATGAACTGGAAGTCTAGAGTAACAGCACTTTTGAAAGAGAAGTAGTATGAAATAAGTAAAAATTACCTAGCACTGTAAAACAACAAGGCTTTTTTTTATCCTTACAAGATAATTTTAATTTATGAAGCAGTGTTGGAGCACCTCGAGCATACTTTGCTTACTGGGTTTGACTGAAATTATTTATTTAGCACTTGGTGTGCATACTGTGTACACACAAGGGTGTGTTTTGCCTGTACAATTCAGTTACTGATTGATGTTTAGGTTTTGTGTGGGAAGAGGTGTGCAAGCTCTTCTTTGACTAAAAGCTCGGTTCTGTGCAACTACTAGTACTGGCACAGAAAAATAGTAATAGCATAATTTTTAGAATAGGCCCCTTACATCATTCCTCCAGGTGTGGTAGGTGTGAATATGGTATTCCTCACAGGTCAATAATAGTTTTCTGTGGAAAAACATCCTGGAAGAAAATTGAATCCTACATGAAGCTACTTGAGGCTGCTGTGAGGCAGTGAATGTGTGTCTGTACTTGGTGCTGCTGCGGGGCCTGCTGGCTCTGCTCCAGGGCTGCTGACATTTTTGGCTGTATGGAGTCTATTGGAGGAGTGGAGGAGTCCTAAATGTAACCTCCACCAATGTGGGTGTTCCTGGGGTTGTTTCCCCACCCCCCAGCTCGTAGTATAGGTTCAGGCTGTGGTAGATGCGGAGGGGAGGCTGTCACAGCTGAACAGGGTGTGTTCATCCGAGTGGGGAGAAGGCTGCTCACATCCCCCGCAGGTGCACCGGGGCCGTGCAGAGTCTGCCGAGAAAAGGTAAAGTGCGGCTCGGAGAGCTTTCTTCACACCCTTTTTAACTGAGAACACCCTAAACCTCCGGCTGGCAGGGCAGGGGCCGTGTGGGGCTCAGAGATGCTGGGGGTTCGCTCGCTCAGCAGAGCCGGGTGTGCAGCGGGGTTCGAGGGCAGCTCCCCGGCGCGGAACAGGACGGGCAGGCGGTGGAGCCCGGGAGAGCCTGCCCGGGGAGGCGATGGAGCCCGGGAGAGCCTGCCCGGGGAGGCGATGGAGCCCGGGAGAGCCTGCCCGGGGAGGCGATGGAGCCCGGGAGAGCCTGCCCGGGGAGGCGGTGGAGCCGGGGAGAGCCTGCCCGGGGAGGCGGTGGAGCCCGGGGAGGCGGTGGAGCCCGGAGAGCCTGCCCGGGGAGGCGGTGGAGCCCGGGACTCCCTTCCCGGAGAGGGCTGGGGCTGGTTCCCAGCGGGGGATGCGGCAGCCGGCTCAGAGCCCTTGTGCAGCCCGAGGCAGGAGGAGGGGGCAGGAGGCACCCCAAAGGCCGGTCCGGCAGCCGAGGTCCTGACCCGGGTCCGGAGGAGCCTCTGATCCCCCGCAGGGATTCCCGAGCTCAGTGCGGGGATTGCCGAAGCTTGGCCGAAGCACGGCGTGAATCTCTTCAATCTAATAAATAAATAGTACCATGCTGCGTTAGTAAAATAAAAAATAAAACAACAAAACTACCACTCAGGAAACCAGACTTAGCCCATGCTCTAGTGCTTTAATTACTTTATTTCTAGCACTTTTGGGGTGCGGCCAGGAGAAAGTGCTGAGCCTGCCAGGGCAGGCTTTCCAACAGGTTGTGTCTCATGGCTGTAGTAATCTTTCTGTAAAAGACACAATAACAACTCGATCAAGACTTGATAATCAAGGAAGGATTTTACCTGAACTATGTCTGGATATTTCATGAAAGAAATGAGAGCAGCCTTTTTATTTATTTTGCATAGTAAAGGTGGGGTCAGATAAATTGTCCACACAACCAGATTTTCCCCCTTTATTCAGCAAGGGCTGTTCTGGACAGGCTGTGTGTGTTCTGTCCCACTCCTCATCTTCTGTGTGTTGGGGTACCAACCATGTCATCTTCAGTGTGCGCTTTTAAAGATATCTGGGTCTTCCAGAAAGATTCTGAGAGGAATAAGTAGATGGAATGGCTTAGAAAGTAGATCTCTCTTGACCCTATCACAGCTCTTAAAAAGAAGACAAAAACCCCAAAACAAACAAAACAAAAACCCACGTGGAAGATCCATACTTTCTAAAGTAGGACCTCTAGGAAGTCTCCTTTAGGAAAGGTCCACAGATCACTGTCCTGAAAATGCATGCAGGTAAACAGCTTGTACCTGTTTGTGGAGTGACACCATGGAGGTAATTCCCAGACTGTGGCTTCTCCTTTGGGGCTCACAGAGATGCTTCAGGAAGTTAAGGTGAGCATTGGGGTTAGTTTTGTAATACAGGGGGTAGGTATGAGATGATCTCAGCACATATCATATTATGAGAGCTTCTGTAAATGCCAGAGACCTTAAAACAGGATTTTCCCTCTTCCATTTCAGCCTCTGCTGTAGGGAATCAGTGAAGCTGAGAGCTCTCCCACTCCATTGTTAGGGAACCTTTCACACCTGATCCTGCCATAGGTAGACCAGAATTGATCCACCTCGGGTGCGGATGTTTGTGGCTGATGCAAAGCAGAGCAGGTCACGCCAGACACCCATCTGGAGATTCTCTGGCAAGATTCACACAGGTCAGGGGAAAGGTGACAAAACCAATTACAGTAATTGCTCCAGAACCCCTAGCCTTGAATGAGTTCTCAGTACAGTATGTGACAAAGGTATGTGTATGCTTTTATAACCTCAATATAATTATATTGTTTGCTTGTTTATTTTCTTATGCTGTTGTTTGTCCTAAGACACCAAATTCCCGCAGATCATTTTCTCAGCCACTCCATAAAACATTTATTCCCAGCATCTACACTGGCTGCCCACTGCTGCAAGCATCAAGTGCTTGTGATGCTGAGACAGGCTCCAGCTCCATTGGGTGGGTTTGCATGTGGCAAAAGATTTGAAAAGTGACACATTCATGGAGACACTCCTGCTGCTCTAGCCACAGGCAAAGGCAGTAGCATAAGCACTTCTGTCAGGAAGAAACTACACAAGAAATTTAAAGTATCTCAGGTCAGAAAAGTGTCTTTTATTCTGTAACTCATGGGTCATACAGGATCTGATCTGCAGTGTGTTGATTTTGTCAGTACCCCATGTCAGCAATGCTGCAAGATCAAGGTCTCTTTATGTACAGAAGCCTTTATTGCACGGGGGGAAAAAGGCTTCTCAAAACTCCCTTGCTGCAGAACTGGGTGGGGGAGAATAAATAAACTGATTTTGTAGAGCATCTTCTGGAAATATAATCCTGTTTATCCCTTGGAGAAAAAACATTGTCAAAACTTTTAGACTTAAATTTGTGATGTTTGTTTTAAGGAGAAGTTAAACATTTCCCCGTTGTCAGTTTCAGATCCCACTGGGAGCTGCCCCCAAGCAGCACCTGTGGCTGGGCAGGGGGGGATGTCTGTGGCTCCTGACAGAAGTTGCCCACTGCCTCCAAGCCTTGGCAAGAAGAAAAAAGTAGAATTTACTTATGGGAAACAATTATGAGAGAGACTGAAAAAGGAGACAGGAAGATTGGTCTCCCCTCTCCCTCCCTCCATCTGAACAGCAGATGAGCACATAGCAGTGAGCTCCTCTCAGCAAGTTGGGGTCATTCCTCAGCAGTGACAGGAGGTTGCTTTGGCTTGTTGAGAATGTTTTCATGAATCTGCAGTGCTTTTCTGCTCTCTCCCCTATTAAAATGAGTGATACTTTGCAATGCTGAAAGACATGTTAGGAAGGTACTTGTCAGGAGGAGCTTTTCTCCCCTTTACCTCTCTTTCCCATCTCTGGTCTCACTCCTCCAAACACATTACACATGGTTACAACTCCTAGCTTTGAGTAAGTTGTCATATTCATGTGTCCAAGTGAGAATATGGGTACAAAAATAGGAGTTTTGACTTAGTGTGGTTTTTAGAAAAATATTTTTGAGGTAGACATTATTAAAATTCCCTATCTTAATGGCTGAAAAGATAAATGAAAATGTCCTTCACTCACCACCCCACTCCCCCAGCAAAGCTGCTAAGGTTGCTGCTGCTAATCCTGGGCTAATGCTGATGAGCAGCAGGTGATGAAGCTTTCTTTCAATTCCTGTTGCTGAGAGTCTGGCTGGGCTAAAAGGCAAAGCATTCACCCTGCAGATCAGTTGATTTAAACCCAAGATAAAACCAAGTTGTAGAAACATCTTGACCTGTCAATGTTTTGTATGAAAACAATGTGAAATCCCACAACACCTGTCCCTCCTGACTGCAAGCAGAGGCCTGTCTGGCTGTGGGTGATGGGCACTCTGGAAACAGCTCCTGGGAACAATGTCCTTGAGGCATGGCAGGAGGATGACCTTTCCTCTGTGGTACTTGCAGGGCTTAAAGCTCCTGAGGGGCACACACTGGGGCTTCCCCAATGAATTCACATTTTGTGTTGATCTCCCCTTACTTTGGTAAGCCTGGGATCTGCTCATTTGGCAGGGGCAGTCTGGAGGGAGGATGTGCTGAAGAGTGATGCTTGATGTGCCTGGTACTGCAAGACAGTGTTTTTCTGTCTGTAATCCCTAGTGGGGGTGATCCCAGAGGGGATTCCTTAATCCTCTTCATTTTGTACCTGTGCAGGTTACTGAGCACGGCCTGCTTTTAGGTATCTTGCCTTGTCTGATGTGAGGGATGTATCATTTGCTGCAGAGACAAGTCTTTCCTGAGAAAAATCCTCCCCTGTTTTCTGGAAAAACAATGAATAGAGCTAATTATCAAGGAATACATTTACTTGTCTTTAACTACATAAAGAAAATCTGCTTTTGCAATGACAGGGGCAGAGACACATCAGGAATGTGGTCTAGTGAGTGCTTTTAATCTGGAGAAAAAATAAATATGCATGTTTGAAATAGAAAGCCAAGATCTCTAACAGATACATTTGGTCTAAATCTGGGCATGTTTGAAAGTGTCACTGAAATCTACCTATGATGTGATGGCAGCCTCTCTGATTTCAAAGGAAAAATGAGCAGAAAATTGAGTTTGCTGGACAGTTATGCATAAAAACATCTCCCCAGAAAGCCAGTCCTTGTAAAACATAAGGTGTGAAAGAGCCTGGGGTTGAGTGTTGTTGGAGACCCGTGATGGGGACGGGGACCCAGAGCAGCTCCGCTCGGCTCTGCACCGGCTTCCCTAGGCACATGGGGCCCTGGTGGGACTCAGCTGCGAAAGGGAGGTGCACAGGAGAGCGAGCAGAGGAGAGGAGGTAGGGCTGCTCTCTCCAGATGTGATGGGAGAGGACAGGAGTATGTTGAGAGATTTATTATTTTTTCTTTTCTGTTATTTCCTCATTTTCATGGTTTTTCCTTCTATTTGTTCCCTACCCTTCTCCCCAGAGCAGGAGTTACTTTTGCCCCTCAGACAAAATGTTTCTGAGCTCATCACCTGAGACACCCAGGAAGAGGATGATCAGCTGCAGGTAAAGAAATTTGCTTTAGGAACTGGACTTCTATTCATCTCCTCGTTTCTTTTTGCTTTTTTTTTTCCCTCCAGATTTGTCACCATGAACCTCTTGTCATTTGAGTCCATCTGCATTTTCCTGCTTTCCCAAGGTACGTTTAAAGCTGCCATTTTGCATCAGTGTTTTTTTTCTTGGGTGCTTCCCTATCTCCAGCTGGAGTTTTTCACTCAGGAATGAGAGCCAAGTCAGTGCCTCTCCAGGAGGTTTAGGGATAAACTTCTGAAACATAGTTTCACACAAAAGGAGAGAAAATAATATCTGGGGAAGCAGCTTTTCTGAGAATTTGAACATGTGACTGATCCATATGTAAAAGTGTCTAACTGATGTGGGAAAAGCTGATGTTACGATATTAAATGTGCATAAATCTACCCAGTGTGTATGGCTGTAATCTCAGAAGCCTAAGGCTGGCCTCACTCTCATTTTTGTACTGTGTCCCTGCACGCAGTGAGCAGACTGTCCTGTGTGCTGGAGTCATGTCCTTGTCATTCTTCATGCTCTCTGTGTCTCTCTCTACTAGAAGGAATTTCCTGACATAGATACACTGCTGCGTAACCAAATTATTTTTTGCAACTGTGAAACCTATACCAGCATTTTTGCTGTTATAGGTTAAATCCTGTATGTCTTGTTCATGATGATTATCTGTTTGATCCCGCAGCTTTGCTGGTGTTGGGTATACAACAAATCCACGTTGGCCAGGAGATGATTGGCAAGATCTCAGCTGCTGGCCAGTGTAAGATTGATTTATAAAGCAAGTTTTTTTTCTATTACTGAATTCCCTCTTTCTTTGGTTGTTTTGGTGTGTTTTGTTTTGGGTTTTTATAAGTTTTTTGTCGCTGTAATTATTTACATTTATTAACCCCTCTTCAGTCCATAAAGTCCTCAGCAATGCTCTGGCAATCACAGCGCTGTGGCTGCCTCCACCCTAGCCTGTCTTTCTTCCTCATTGGTTTAACTCTCCGGGGGCCTGATCTTCTCTGGTTTTCCCAAACCGGCTATTTGCCAACTGGATGATGTTTCCATCAGTGCCTTCAGAGCCTGCTCCAAGCAATCCTGATTGAAAGAGCTGTGTTTAATTACAGACTTGATCAGACCTCCCGCTTGGGTAGTTTTTTCAGGCTGTAGAGCTGGCACAGTCAGGTTCCTGGGAGCAGAGGTGATGGGGCTCTGGCTGGCCAGTACATGTTCACCTGCAGCTCCCTCGTACTTGCAATCAGTTACTGATAAACTGTTGTGAATTCTCTTCTGATAGCCATTTTTTTCCTATTGTCTGTCAAGGGATAGATTGCATTTATTCCATTGCCTGGCATGCCCTGCAGTTGTATCCTGTAGCACCATGTGCTCAGCTCAGACTTCCCATCCCGAGGATGGGTGTTTGGGGCTTCTCCCTGCTGCACATCCCCAGGAATCCTTTGATGGGTGCAGACATGATGCTTACAAATCCCTGCTGAAGAACTGCATTGCACCCCTCACCTGCAGAGCCACCTGAGGAGTGTTTCTCCATGCTGAGCCCAATCTGGGGGCTCTGCAGTTTTCTCTGTGCATGCTTAGGCAGGGATATCAGCCCTGTTCCAGCTCCAAGGGCAAGGCTGACAAGCCAGGACAGTGCTGGCAGGGAGGCTGTGCTCCAGCCTGTCCTCAACACTGTGCCCCAGGGCAAGGCTGGGTGCCCTGTTAGGAGAGCCCGTGACCCAGAAGGGAATGCCTCACAACTTTCAATCCCTGTAATCTGGTATTAGAAAACCCTAATTATAAATTCAGGTTTTGGCTAGCAGGAATGATTTGGAAAAAGTAGTGATAAGAAAAATATTATAATAATGGGGGTAGAGTAACATGACTGGCCAGAACACCTCTTAAGGGGTTGGTGTGCTTGATCTCTATTGAACTCATGGATTCTTTTTTCCTTGAAGTTGATTCAGGCAAATGCTGCAGAGGAGACTTAAATATTTCCCTTTAAACACTTTGAAAATGACTCTTCATAGTCTGCAGTCTGCCACTTATTTATTTATGTATTTATGTATGTATTTATTTATTTATTTATTTATGTATTTATGTAGGTATTTATATATTTATTTATGTCAGTGAAATTGTGGGCTTCCACTGCAGCAAAAGCACCTCAGAAACTAATACCTGGGAGCAGGCATGTTCATGCAGGCAGGGGTGATGATACATCTCTGAAGAGGAGATAAAAGGCTGATTTTAATGAAAAGTGTTTCTGTCAGTGTCTGGGAGCTGTTCAGCGAATTTATGTTTAGGAAAATAAGAGCCTGTTTTGAAAAATGTGCTGCAGATGAAACCCACTGGGCTCTGTGGGACTTGGTAGACTTTGCAAATGCCTCCTGGATTTACATCTGTGCCGTGGGCTGGGAGAGCCTGCAGGTCCCATTGGGCAGGGCTCCCTTTCCCTGCTGCTCACACCTCCCTGTGTGTACTCTCCCTGTATTTGGTGATGCTTCATCCAAGTCTGCTCCCGCGCTGTCACCGGCACCAGGCTGGGGCTCTCAACTCCAAGGTGAGTCTGGCAGACTGAGAGCTGAGCTGGAGCTGCTGCAGGCCAGAGCAGGGGTGCATGTGGGCTTTGGGATGGGAACACTGGGCTGCCCCAGTCCATCCTCTGCAATTTGTCTGGATTTTCAGCTCTTGGCTACCTGCTTCCAGAGAGCAGGGCTAACAAAGTGCAGTTCCACAGTGTACATATTTTTTTCTCCTAGTGATGCAGTGCTCTGCCTCATTGGATGTCCTTTTCCTCCTGGATGGCTCCTACAGCATTGGCAGAGGAACCTTTGAAAGGTCCAAGCACTTTGCAGGCAAGCTCTGTGATGCCTTGGACATCCATCCAGACAGAGTGAGTGTCAGGAATATCTCTAATTTTCAAACAGCTTGGCAGTGTGTCTGAAGGCCAGTGGTAATGTGCTGAGTGAAACTGCAAAATTCCACCCACCAGCTGCCATAGGGGCAGAGTATTTATCCAGAAAGATGCAGTTTGTGAAGCAGTGGGATTGGAGGATGCTTCTTGATTCTTCAGTTTTTAAGCAGTTCCCTTTGAACTTGAAAAAAGACACAATCCTTCAGGTTAAAAATTATGATTTTGGGTTTTTTTACTGTTTTTATTTTGTCTTGGAAGCTCACAGATTAGTTGGATCTTTCTCTTGCTTTTCCTTGGAAAGCTGCAGAATTAATCTCTGGAAAGTTAACCACAGTTGTAAATGATACAGTCTGCTTAATCTGCTTCCCCCAGAAGGAGATGGGTGCTGTGCTGCTGTAGTCTCAGGTCTTGATCCCTGGAGTCAGCCTTGAGGCACCTCTGGGCCTGACTGGCACATCCTGGTTCATCTGAGATGATTTCAAACCAGCCTGGCTGCAGTTCCAGATGTGCATCAGTGCCACAACACTACCCCAGCTGAGGGCCTTGGGGTGGGCTGGGACTGTTGCTGGGCTTAATTCCGTGCCAGAGCCTTCCCAAATAAATGTCAGGTCTTTGTGAAGGTTATGTCAGTGAATATTTAATATTTGCAGATTTGGTGATGTGTTTTGTTTTATTTTTTAAATAAAATCTTTCTGCTAGTCTTTCACTTAATCCTCACATAGACTGGACTGAAAATTAGCAGTCTTTTCACCTCTGAAATTGTCACATTCCGTAATACTACTTGTAAGACTTCAGTGAAGTATTCTGGATGTATTGCCCAGTACAGGCCATTTAGACTATTTGCATTTTCAACTAGAAAAAGTGGTTTTACAGAAACTATTGGAAAAAGTATTGATTTGTGTTTCCTGATGTGCTCAGTGCTAGAGAGAGCTGCTCTTAGTGATGGAAAGGTTGCCTGCACAGTGTATAAATGGGTTGGTGTAGAAGGTGTTATTTATAAACTTACAGCCCCTGAGGCTGCGAGCTGCTCTGAGTGGGTAAATATAGATCCTGAGCTGCCTCTAACTGCAGCAGAGGCTCCCCTTGTTTCCAGATAAACCTTTTTCCCTTGTTTATAGTCTGTCTAGATAATACTGGAGTTTCTGCTCTATTTTTAAGTTCATTCAGAATGCCCGTGGCTCTGAAATACACTTTACCTCTATACAATTTAGTCTTCCCAAGTTTGTAAATTGATCAAAAGAGTAAAACTTGAACAGATACCTTTCATAACCTTTTCCTTTAGGTCCGTGTGGGAATGATACAGTTTAGCTCAACTCCCCACCTTGAATTCCCACTGGATTCTTATCTAACCAAACAAGAAGTGAAAGAGATAATCAAGAGGACTGTGTTCAGGTCAGCTTATTTTTCAGCTCTTCTCTTTTCCTGGGCTATGGATAATCTCTGGAATGAGAGGGTTTTTGAGGTTTAGAAATCTCTGCTTCTGCTGGGCTTACACCAGTGTGATGTCCCAGGTAGGGAGGTGAATGAACTCTGTGGTCCATGATCCACAATCCACTAAGAACATGAAACCCGGTCTGTCTTAGTGAAAGTTGATAGGGGACAAAGTTTTCAGTGTCATATTATAATGTGGTAAATAGAGAGTTTTCCAGGCCATTCTGTCTATTTCAGCCAGTCAGTGGGTTACATCCTCTGTGGAAAAGCAAACATGTTTCCTTGTGGCTGAGCTAAGGCAGCACAGTGTGCTGCTTCATTTTTTGGTGGTTACAATTTCCTTTGTCCCGTGAGTTAGTGACAAACTGCTGGTCTGTAGATATCTACATGTGCTTGCTGAATTCAAGAGGATCAGGTTTTCAGACGGAAACCTTTTTTCTTCCTGAATGCTAAGAATTGGATGTCTTCCCATGACCCCAGGAAATGGAGCCAGAAGTCCAAAGAGCTGTCCTTAGAGCGTCTCAAAATCCAAACTTTCCATCTCTGAAAAATACATTTGGATCTACTAAGGATCTGACAATTACCCCGAAAGAACACTTGTTTTGATGATAGATGAGGTATTGGTAAGGCCTGTGGATGTCCACTCTTTTAGCTGATCTGCATAAGGGTTAGATCAGCCTTTCCCATGGATATCTGCTCTCGGGATGTTGCACATATTGCAAGCAAATGTGATCAGTTTTGCATTTTTTAAGCAAGATCAGCTGCCTGGATTTTGTTGTATTTCTTTTGATGAGTTTAGCAAATCAAGAAAACCTCTTGTGTACTGTTACAAGAAAAGCTTACAGAAAACAAGACATGTTCCCCCTCTCTGGTCGTTGTTATAAGTCTGTGAGAGCAGAGAAAGTGAAGCAGCATTTGCTGTCTGGCACTGCATTTCCTTGATGACAACAGAGGGATGCTGACAGATCAAACAGAAATAACGACTTTTTGCCTGGCGATTTCATCTAGTTTAAATGAAAAGCTGACATCTTGAAGTCAATAAAATAGTTATGGTTTGGTTCCATTTGGCTTCTGAAAGAAAATGGGTGTTTGACATCTTGGTTGAGAGGTTCCTTGATGTGCTTCTGATGAGCCTTTGGCCAGTGAGGCATTTCCTGACTTCAGCCCAGAGCTGACAGCACTTGGAAGGAGGTAGCACCAGACTAAAGTAAAGCTTTTGTGATTTATTTGGAGACTGCTGGTCTCTCTCTGTGAATGCTGTCCAAATAGCTTTGGAATTTGTTGGCCAGTTCCAGCCATACTTGGTGATAATTTCAAGCTAAATTTCATATGAATTTCTTTCACATAAGTCAGCAGCTGGTTACAGGACAGAAATTCAGTTCTGTCCCTGAAGAAAGACAGCAGGTAAAGTCCAGATCTTCTTGTACTTCAGAAAATCCTCATTGGAATAATGCCTCAAACACATTGCCACTGTGTCAAAACCCAGTGAAGCTCCAAATGCAAATTAAAAAGCAATTGAGTTTAATGAGCTCTTTATTAACTTTTTCAAATCCTCAGGGCTCACATGGGCACAGTGCACTGAGTTCATCAAAGTTTAGTCACCACACTCACTGTGCACAGTGTATTTTTCCTCTTGCAAAGCATTATCCACTGAAACATCTCAGAGACATCTGATCAGAAATAGGCAAATTTGGTCTTGCTGTGAACACATGGTCACTGAGTATGCTTGGAAATGATGGAGTGCAGAGGAAGAAGAAGTTCAAAGCAAAGAGGCCTGGCAAGTACAAAATGAAAAAAGTTTCTGTGAAAATCAGAGGGTAGATGGAAAAACAGTGAACTTGGGCATGATGAAATGGTTTTCTAGAGCAAGCAAATCGGCTATCAGGTGCTAGGGAGAAGGACAGGTGCTCAGACAGCAAATGAGGTGTGTTTGTGTCAATGTGTGGTTTGGGGCTGGCCACGCGGGTAATATTGGCTCTCGCGGAGACCAGCTTGGGATGCTTCACAGCAGCTGGGGATAGCTCGGGGCTGCAGGGCCATGTCCAGGCAAAGGCAGCCCTGTGGCTCCCTCAGGACACATCTGCAGGGCCCGGGCTGGCTGCAGCAGCAGGCCCTAGTCCTCGGGCTGTGGTGCCAGGCAGGGCCAGGGGAGCGGGCAGGGCCAGGGGAGCGGGCAGGGCCAGGGGAGCGGGCAGGGCCAGGGGAGCGGGCAGGGCCAGGGGAACGGGCAGGGCCAGGGGAACGGGCAGGGCCAGGGGAACGGGCCGCGCAGCGCCCGCCTGAGGCGGGAGGGATGTTTCTTGTGGGGGTGCCGCTGCTGGCTGAGGGCCTGGGCTCCCGGCTGGGGAGCTGAGGGGCTGGGGCAGCTGAGCGGGGCCGACACTGGGCTCTGTGTTCCTGCTGCTGTCACCTTCTCCTCAAAGGTGGGAGAAGCCGCACATCCTCTGGGGCCGGGACTTCCAGATGGGGAGGCGAGGCACGGAGCTGCACTTCGGGGCACGGCTCAGATACCCTGCACTCAACCCCAGCCTTGTGAGGGACAGGCACGGGGAGCTCGTCTCCTGTCACACCTCCCAGTCCTTGCTCTCTGTCTTATTCACAGAGCTCAAGGACATTCACTTCATCCCACTCATCCTCCTCCCCCAGCAAAGGCCTGGGAGCGATGCTCTGTTCCCAGCTATACTGAGCAAGGTCCTGGTCACTGTCATTTTCCCAGCTGGACTTCAGAGGGTCTCTTGTCATTCCCTTTGGACACCTCCTGGCCAATGGAGTCTTCCTCTTCAGAAAGTTCTTGGCCAATGGACTCTTCCCAAACAGACACTTCTTAGCAGCTACCTACATCTCCGTGGAGCAGCTCATGCTCGCTGTATTCTTCCCAGTCAGAGATACTGTGGGAGCTACCGACTTGTCCTTGGGAAAGGCCTTGCTCCGTGCCTTCTTCCCAGAAACTTCTTGGTAGCTGCCAACATCGCCATGGGACAGCTCTTCTGTGATGCATTTATCCCAGTCATGGTGGCTTCTGGCTTCTTTTAGGGACAGCTCCTGCTCAGGGCTGCTTGGGACCCTTCTTTGTAGCTACTGGTTTCTGCTGGGGCCAGGAGGGCCCAGCTCTCCCTTCAACAGGAGAAGTTTGAAAGAAAATGACCGCAGTTTTCAGATGGAAAAACAGAAGCTGTAGAGGCATTTGTTGAAGGAAATAAAATTCAAATATCTAAGAGTTCTGGTTACTGCACCAATTGCAGAAACACTCTGCTGTATGTTAGAAGTCTCTTGGAGACCACTCTGGGTTGGAGAGGAGGGACATAAGGGTGAATAGATGAGAACAGTGGGTAGGAAGATGACAAGAATGACAGGATTAGACATCCTCGTGGATATGTTGCATGGCAACAAGCAGAAATAGGCTACGTTTCCCATTGCCAGAGGCTAAAAATTTGAAAGCCAAATAGTAAATGCAGTAGCAGGGGAGGAATTTTGATTTTTTTCTTTTCTGATTATATCTCCCTGCTTTCTAGAGGTGGGAGCACAGAGATCGGTCGGGCTCTGAAGTACATTCTTCACAAGGGTTTCCCTGGTGGCAGAAATGCAAGTGTCCCTGAAGTCCTGATCATCATTTCGGATGGAAAGTCCCAGGGCAGCACTGCAATGCCTGCAATGCAGGTGAAGGAGAGACACATCACAGTTTTTGCAGTGGGAATCAAGTTTCCAAGGTAGGAAACTCTCCAGAGTGGGAAGTAGACACCCAGCTAGCCAAGTGGCCAGTCTTGGTGAATGGGGGTAATCTCAGACTAGGTATGAGTTTTGGAAAGAGAAAAGGTGTCCTTGTTTTTGCCAGAGGAGGGTTGTTTTCTTTTTTTTTTTCTGTAGCTGTGGGTATATCTAGGAGATAATCCATACCACTTTTTCATTGCCAGGGGTAGGGGAAAAGGACTTTCTCCCTTCAGAGAGGAAGGGCATTCTTCGCTTCCAAGGAGGGGAGAAAGTGTGGAAACAGTCAGTATTGAGATGGACTTTCTAAGTAAAATTATTTTTGTCTTACACCTTTTGTTATTAATATTTTTATTGCTGCTGTTACTGCTCGATTTCTCATCTCATTTCTGTTCCCAGTAAATTATTCTTACTTCAATCCATGATCTTTGACTTTTGTGTTTCCAGCTGGAGGTGAGAGGGGAAGCAAGTGTGGGCCTGGTTTCAGTGAGAGCACTAATTTGGGGAATACCATACTTAAACCACACAGAAAGGAATTTGCAGGGTAATGCAGGCATGAGGGAAACACTGACTTGGTGGCTGATTTAGAAGGAGCACCAGAGTTGATGAAGGAAACCTTTCCACTTAGTAGAGCTATGCTGCTGCCTGAGACTAAACACTCCAGGATCTTGGAAACTAAAGAGTGTGGTGGTTTTTCATCAGCTCTCTATTTGTTGCACAGGGTTGGTTTTGACCCTTAATTCTTTGTGGGAGAGACTGGGCAGCTAACCCGTGCCTTGCTCGGCAGGTGGGAGGAGCTGCACGTGCTGGCCAGCGAGCCCCCTGAGCGGCACCTGCTCTTTGCTGGAGATGCTGATGACGCTGCCAATGGCCTGTACAGCACCTTGAGTGACCCTGTCTGCACTGCCACTGCTCCAGGTGACCCTGCTGGCCCCACCTCCGTGTGCTTTTAGCTTGGCTAAGACAGTGTCCGGAAGCATACAGGGGAATTAGCAGGTGTTACACTTCGAGGTAACCTGCTTCTGGTGCCCAAACTGGATGGCATGCTCTCCAAGTACCTCCAAGGTGCAGAATCCAAATTCTTTCTGCATCCTGATTCACCTCTGAAAATGGGAATATTGGTTTTTGCTCATGTGACAGGGGATAGAGGGATAAACACAGTTATGTTAAATTTTCTAATGGACTTGGCTGTGTGTTAAGGGCTTGCAGGAGTTAGAAAGGATAGAACTAGAGTGGTCCAGAGGTAGCAGAAAATCAAACACATGAATGATAAAGGCACCAAAGGGGCACAAAAGCTGCCATTTAACCACGAACTCAGCAGTGTGAGGTTTGTAGCAAAGCAAAGAATCTAAATGAATATTTAGGTCCCCAGAAAGGCTGGTGATCTTTTCAACAGGAAGCTTCTTCTCTGTGGTCTCACAGAGGCTCTTGGAAACTCTGCCTTGTCAGGGAGTTGAAAATGGTTGTCTGCTTTTACAGCCTTTGTATTTTCAGGCAATTGATGACAGTTTGCCTTTTGCTTTGCTACAGGCTGCAAAGTTGAGTCCCATCCTTGTGAGCGCAGGACCCTGGAGACTGTGAAAGAGCTGGCTGGCAGCTACATGTGTTGGAGAGGCTCAAAGCAGCCCAATGCTGTACAAGCTTCACTGTGCCCTTTCATCAGGTAAGATGGGCACTCATACCTCTAAAAATGCGTGGGGCTGAGAGATAACAAATACAGTAATGAGGCTTATATCTGACCTTGACTCTTTATTGGGATGAAGGTCCCTCAGAAGACTGATGCTAACAGTGTTTAGTCCTAGCCAGAGTCTCTGCTCTGATCATTGGCTGAGAAGCAAGCAAACAAAATAATTTTATGAGTTTTAAAAATATATCCATAATCTTAAAATGTAAAGATTACAGCTGAATTAAAAAACAAAAGACTGGATTTGATGAAATTATGCTTTTCCTTTTGCCTCTCATTTAGAATGGACTTTTTTTTTAAATACTTGTTTTGAAAACCTATGTTTTTGAAGGAAAATTTGTTCCATTGAAAACACAGTAAGGTCCACCTTGAAGGTATCTTGTTAATACTTAAATTAATGACAGGTCTTATTCTTCCTGTTTCAGGTGGAAACGAGTCTTGATAAAACACCCATCCAGATGCTTCCGAACTGTATGTCCAGGTGTGATTTTGCTTTTCCAAAACTTTAATTTGTGAAGCAGGAAGGGTAATAACTAAAGAAGAATAAAAATAAAGGGGTTTGCTTTTACTTCTCAAAAATTTTTTCTGAGTTAGAGACCGTGATCAGTAGATACTTAACGCATTTTTTGTTTCCCATGGGTATCTATGGCCAGAGTTATTTTGAATTAAAATGCCTCCTAGTAATTTCTTCTCTACTTGAGGAGCCAATGGATCCTCATCTGTTCATGTCCTGGGGGCAGAGTCCTGCACTGCTCCCCAGTGTCTGCAGGGAGTCACTGTTCTCCAGACAGGGGAGCATGCAGTGATGCCTCCAGTCATATGCTTGGTACCATAAGCAGCATCAGGTTAGTGGGGAGCCTGACATGTGCTGATCACCAGCCTGTTTTTGTGGCTGTTGAAATAGCTGTGGTCCTTCCGTTCTTTTTGCAAGTTCAGGTGACAGTACAACACTGTCCAGGCAGCAGACCCAGACCCCTTCATTGCTGCTGAAAATCTGTCAGGGCTGCAGGACCTTTAGCACTTCTCTCTTTGTATGAATGTGGTGTCACTGGCATTGTTCCAAATCAAATGAAGTTAGAGTCTGGTTTGATTTCTTGTCACAGCCTGTTGGAGAGCCATCCCAAATGGAAATTGCCATGGAGGTGAGGGTACACATGGCCCTGTGTTAGTTCAAACTCTGTAGCAAGAGGGACAGAGCTGTGACCCTGTTTCCACTAAAAGTAATGCCCATGCTGGCAGAGGATGGGAAGAAGCAGGCTCCCTGCTGACTACCTGTCTTTCTCTTCCCTGTCCTGTTTAGACCCTTGTGACTCCCAGCCATGCCAGAATGGTGGCACATGTGTCCCAGAGGGATTGGACAGATACCACTGCCTCTGCCTGCTGGGGTATGGAGGAGACATCCACTGTGGTAGGTGTGAACCTGTGTGCTCTGTCTCCTTCCCTCTTGGCTGAGTCCTGCCTTCGTGGTGCCCTTTGTGCTGTCCTGGGGGCAGCTGGGCTGGGGCCACTGTCTTTGGGCTTTTCTCCAGAAGGCAGGCAGTGTTTACTCTCATGCTGATCATGACTGTGTCAGTGAACCTGCTGTTCACTGTGGGAGTATGAAGAACAGCAGTATTGACTCACTCTGGCATGGCTGCCCTTGTGTCTAAATGCAGATGCCATGGGATCAGGAGAACACAATCACTGGGGAGACATGGATGTGCCTGTTGGTGCCCTCCCTGCACACATCGGTGGAGCTCCTGTTTTTGGGGCTTCAGTGTAAAAAGCCAAAAACTCCTGATCATTACAAATCACCTTGTACATACTTTCCCCAGAACCAAGGTTCTGACTCAAAGTGTCTCAGGGTGTCATAGGTGAGGGTCTGGTGCTTGGACTCTCTCCTTTCTCCAGTATCTGATTGTGTCATTCAGAGTTTTTTGCCCACAGCACTAAGAGAGTGGAGTTATACTTTCTGATTTGAAGTTTGCCATCCAAAAGTTCATGAATTCCCATCAATATTTCTTGTCTCTAAAGGCTTATATGGCATCCAGCCAAAACAAAGCCTGCTCCTGGCTCATTTGTCTTCCAGCTCACTATGAATGGCAAAATGTTTGGGTTACAGGAGACAGTGTCCCCTCTCCACAAGGCTTCCAGCAGCCCCCTGCTGGGGTTGCCCTGAAAATAACTAATTGCCTTCTCCCTTTCCAGCAGCGAAGCTGAGCCTGGAGTGTAGTGTGGATCTCCTTTTCCTGGTGGACAGCTCAGCAGAGGTCACACTGGAAGGGTTCCTGCGCTTCAAGGCTTTCCTCAAGAGATTCCTCCAAGCTGTGGTGGGCCAGGACTCGCCGATGAGTGTGGGGGTGGCCCAATACGATGATGATGTCAAGATACCCATTGAGCTGAGCCAACACAAGGACACATTTAATCTCATGAAGAGTATTGATGCCTTGAATTTCAGTGGAGGAAGAACCCTGACAGGAAGAGCCCTACAGTACATTGCACAGCACGGTTTTAGGAGTACCCCAGTCTTTGCAGATGTGCAGGATGATCTCCCACATGTGGTTGTCCTGCTTACTGACTCCAAGTCTCAGGATTCAGTGGCAGAAGCTGCTAAGTATGCAAAGGACCAAAATCTCTTCTTGATTGGCATAGGCAGCAGTTTCATGGGAGCAGAGCTGACCACAGTGACTGGCAATCCACAGCAGACCATTGTCTACTCGGACCCTCAGGACCTGTTCAACAGGATGCCAGAGCTGCAGAGAAAAATCTGCAGTGTGGGCAATCCTGAAGGTAATATTGTGGTGTGGGCATTGTGGGACACGTTTACCAAACCATGCAGAGGTGTCCTGACTTCCAACAGGGAGGAGGGAAGGGCAGAAGGATGAATGTCCTTGTTTTTGTGTGCCAGGCACAGATCCAGGGACTAACCTTCCATAGTGATTTTTGTGATGGGTCTCAACCTATGGGTGTGAAAGAGACATAGATCACCCCTCACAATCGGTGATCAGCAGTGTTGGACTTTGCCCATGATTTCCTCTCACTGCTGTTTTTCAGTCAGAAAGGAGAAGATAGATATTCTGAGAGATACCATGTTTGTGCTCCTTTCCACAGGCTGCCAGGCTCAATCTCTTGATTTGGCATTTGCTGTGGATGCCTCATCTGGAGTTGGCCTGGAGAACTTTCTGCGTCTGAGGCGCTTTGTCAGGAGCAGCTGTTTGCACTTCGTCATCAACCGGGATGTCACCCAAATTGCCCTGGTGATCTATGGCAGCACAGCTCACACTGTGTTTGCTTTGGACACCCACACAAGCACCTCTGCTGTTCTCCAGGCCATCGACCAGGTGCCTTTCCTTGGGGACTCAGCTTCTGCTGGCAGTGCCTTGCTGCATGTTTACAGCGATGTAATGACCGTGCAGAAGGGAGCAAGACCTGGTGTCAACAAGGTGGTGGTGCTGCTCACCAATGGAGGTGGCATGCAGGATGCAGCTGCCCAGGCCCAGCAGCTGAGGCACAATGGCATCTTGGTATTCGTGGTCGTCATTGGGGACACAGAGAGGGACACGCTGCTGAGAGTTGCTGGGTCTCCCACCTACCTGGTCCACATCTCCTCCTATGAGGACCTGCAGTATTACCAAGGCCTTATCATTGAAAGGATATGTGAAGGTAGGAGAGCCTCCAGTCATAACTCCCTATGCCAGTGTCACCAGCTGCTGCTATTGTAGGTTTTCAGATGTTTTACTGACTGAACTTGATACTATCTTTTGCATTTTACTGATGGGGAAGCTATGACACAGAGACCTGATGACTGTCCAGAGCAATCCTGGAGGAATTAGTAACCAACTTCCCTAAGATTCAGTCCAGTGGGTGAGAGTGGGCATAGTGTGACTGTCTCTTTCCAGCCCTGCTAGATCTAGGTTCTGCTTTCTCTGAAAGTAAAATAAGTTTGCTCTTTTTCTGATGTTGTTTTAAATCTGTAGAATTTGCTGTGTGTTACTGCACCCCTTCAGTGTTGCTGGGGGGGAGCTTAATGGGCCCTTTTTTGTGCTGGTCCCTGAGTGAGGTCTCTGCTCTCTTGTTTAACAGGTTTGTGACCAGGTGTTCGTAAAGTGGTGAGTCTGCAACCTCATCACTCCTATTCACTCTTAATATCCCACTACTGAAATTAACACATAGGCTTTAGAGATTTTGTGTTGCACTGTATTTAATCTTAAAATCAGAATCTGTCCATTTTGAAGCCTTCAGATTGTTATACTAGGCCTTCAGACAAATTGTGTTTAATCTTATTTGTAGGACCAAATCCTCATCTTCAAAGTGGAAGGGAAGAATTCTCAAATATTTGTGTAAAAGTCATATTTGGGGTTGAAAGAAAAGGTGAAGTTTCTACAAAACTTTGAGTCATGAGTGTCAGTCCTCAGCTGGGGAAAAATATGACTCTAATACTAAGTTTGAAACACTTGTGTCTTGTCTGTAAATTAGCTTTTCCAAAAGGACAGCAGCCCTAGTTTTCAGACAGTGGTGATGAAAGTGTTCCTAGTTAAAATAGCATGCCTTATTTTCTTGTTCAAAATAGCTTAAGTTTAACGTGTACCTGTTTGCTTTTGTCATGTTTTAACATGTTTATAAGATCAAAAGAAATGTGTTTGAGCTTCAGCACAGAGGTCCTTTTCATCTCTGGGCATGCCTATGTCTCCTTCAGGCTTAGAAAGAGCTACAGCATCATCTCTTTGGGGTGAGGAGCCTCCCTCCTGGCAGGCTCTGCAGATGGTTTCTACCTGGAGCTTTTCAGTGTGTTTCTGTTACAGTGGTACTTTCAGCTGTGTTATTACCAAAAAAATGCACCATGCCTTGAAATTAGCTAAAATGCCAGGGGTGAAGGGGAAGAGACAGCAAGGTTCAATGAGTCAGGGTAATAGCATATCATTTCCTGAGAGTGAATTGCTGCTTTCATTTCATGTGCAGGTAAATCACAGTTTGTACCAGATAGGCTGGGACCAAGGGCGATGTAAAGATAAGCCCTTCACTCAGTCTTCTACTCCCAAGTCCAAGCCTTAATAACAGAATCATTGTCTGTGGAAAGACTTAAAAAAATTTATGATTCACTATAAAAGTATTTGAGAAACAGACCCTGCCTCTGTATACCTGGAGTATGGGTTAGTACTAAGGCTTATCTGAAAAGAGTCAAAAAAAAAAAAAAGGACCCAGGGTTTAGGAGAAGTTCCCAAGCATTATATATATATATATATATATATATATGAATCAGATTAATGGAAATACAAGTTATTGGGATCATCAAAATGTGAGAACCTATTTAAGGTATGTTAACACAAGGCTTGAGCTCAGAGAAATGGTGTTGTGGCAGAATGATTCCCCAAAGCAGGGACTGCAAGGTTATGCTGTGGAGCATTCCTGGAGGGATGAGGTGGACACATGACCTATAGAGCAGAGCACCTTGGAACAGCTCCTTGGGGAACAGCAGCACCTGGAAGATGAGTGGTGTGTCCAAGAGATCCAGTTTTCATTGCCAATGAAAACAAGTGTCCATCTCTGGGAATACACTATCAGGCGGGACCTCATCTCAGAAATCCCGTGATGACAAAAATGTTTTCGAACTCAGCTTGGGTCCCTGTAAAATCTACTGGAGCTAAAGACTGATATGTCTCAGGTCTAGGAGTGTCAAAACAACAAAAAATCAGTTATAATTTTGCCAGAGTTAGGTGTAGATTGAGATTTGATGTACAATGTCTGTTAAGCTGTAGAAAGCTCCCTGGCAGATAGTATTTGTATTCTTTCTTCTTCCCCCTTTTCTGTTTTCTCTGTGATTTTTCTACCCTGGAGCAAAGAGTAAGGCAGGCAGCTTTACACCACGTAGTTGCTGAGTACAGGAATTTCACACCCTCACCAGCACCTCGGTGGTGTTGCCAGCAGACTGGAAGCAAATTCCTCTGGGATGCTGCTACTTAACCTAATGTATTGGCAGCAGGGCAGCGTGGAACACTGCCAGCCCTGCTGACAGCTGGGCTCTGTTGTGTTGAGAGGGTTGGGAAAGCTGTCACATACTTCATAACAACAGGACTAATAACTTGGGCTGTGCTTGCAGGCTTCTCTCAAACCCCCTAGAGAAGCCCAGAAATTTTCCTTGTTGTTTTCCATTCATGCCATCCTCATTCCCCAACTGGCAACTTCTCCTTATTCCTCTCTAATGGAAACTTTTATCCTCTCTGGGGCAAAGTGAGGTTTGAATTTAAAGTGGCATTTGGGATTGTGAACTTCTTGGAGCAGGGCATGTGTTATCCATGTCTGCACATGGGGAGTCTGGGGTTGCTTACAGCTCTGCAGATGCTCCATTTTGCTTTTCTGTGATATGCATCCTATCATTAAGTTACTCTTTAAAGCTTTACTAGGAGTATTCTCCTCCAGATTAGGACACCTAGAAAAGCCACTCTGTTCTCTAGGTCAAAGTGTCAAGACAGGGTTGTGGCTTGCACCATTTGCCATATTTATATGTTTTTCCAGTCCCATTAGCCTTTGAAACCATTGTTTTGCCGCATTCTTGATGGCTGTGGGCCTTAGCTAGTAATAATGCAGATGTGCCTGAGCCTGCTCTCCCGCTTGTGTCTGTTGCAGAAGCAAGAAGCCCCGTGAACCTGTGCAAGCCCAACCCCTGCATGAACCAGGGCGTGTGCATCCTTGGGCCAGGGAGCTACCGCTGCGAGTGCCACGGCTGGGAAGGGCCCCACTGTGAGACCAGTAAGGGTCAGCAGCCCCTCCCAACTGATCCCACATCTCCACCCCTCCCTGAAGCAGAGAAGTGATTGTAACTCTTGGACAGCTGTTTGGTGGCCAGATTTTGGTGCTGATGTGGTCTCTATCTTATGGAAAGTGGAGAGGTTTGGGCTGCTGAGGGGAGCCAAGGCTTCTATCAAGAACCTGTGCATTTCTATACATTCACTATATGAGCTGACTGTGAGGAGGCCCCAAGAAGGTCTAATAATTTTGGTAATACTCTCTGTTCTGCTCCCCTTTTTCTTCTGCCCTGGTGGAAGAAAGAGTCTTTCCTAGGTTCCCTAGGAAAGGTTTCCTAGGTGGAAAGATTTGACTCTTTTAATGGGAAGGAGCTGTTTCTGTTGGAGCAGACCCCCTTGCTATTCCTTTCAATGCTGTCCATGGTGTAAAAGCCTCCCCATTGCCTTCCTTCTCTTCAGCAGCGGAGCAATGGCCAGGAGGAGGGGAATCTCTGGCTCCCCACAGGTGGCTCTGTGCCCATAGCATGAAGTTCTCAATTTAAGTGGGTTTTCCCCATACCAAATATTTTGTTTTTTACCTGAGCCCAGGAATTCTGACTTACAGCCTATGGCCTCTAATATCTGTCAGCTAAGGCTAAGGGAATGCTTGTTTGGCTGTTGTAGACTGACTGTGACCTTATCCCTGGGTCCTAAAACCCTCCTCCCACATCTGTGCTTCTCTTCTGCCACAGGAGCTCTCCGGGGTGATTCTCTGAGATCTCCAGCCCTTCCTCCACGTTCCCATGGGCAGTGGAGTCCAAGGGGTTTGCAGCACTTCTCCAGAGCCCTCCAGCACAGCAAAAGGCAAATGGATCAGAGGCATTGACACAGATGTGCTGAGTGCTCCAGTTCTCCATCCAGGAACACTTTCTGACACTCACAGGCACCGTCCAGCACTGCCCTTGGCAGTGATGGAGTTGCTCCAGCACAGGGACTATGTTGAGGCCATTCCCAATTTCTGCATTGCATAAACTGGTCTTCCCAGCACTCTCTTTCTTTTATAATTGAAGTAAATATTTGTGTTTAAGTATTTCTTTCTGGCATTTTGCATTTCCTCATCCAGGTCTTAAGGTTGTGATTGTTTTGGTTTTTTTATTTAACAGATTTTGAGACATCTGTGAGTTAATCTAAAAATATGTAGAAGTCTGAGCAATTATGGAGCTCCTGCTGAAGGGATAGAGCACAGATGATGCACTTGCAGCCAAGTGCTGGAGTGAATGGCTTGTTACATGAAGGAAGGCAGAAGAAGAACTGATTACAAGACTTTATTCTGTTTCATATGTTGTTCATGCTACTTTCTTCTCTGAATTTACTGGGCTGTGATGGTTCATGTCTCCAAAGACAGTTTGGCCACATGCCTGCATCCTTTGGAGCATCAGCCTCACCTCATCATTACATCAGTTTTCCCACAAACCTGTAAAATTTACATAACTGCTCCCCCAAAGCCCAGTGTTGGGTTGTTGTTTGCTGACTTTCCCATGGTGTCTGTCACCTCAGGAGAGCACAACCAGGTCTGCAGAGAGCCAAGGCAGAGATACTAACTGTGACTGCCAGTGCTCATGAGAATAGTGTCAATTGTTCCCAGCAGAAGAAAAATCCCTTCACCCAGATGTCCTGGCCCCGTGTTTGAATAGTAACAGTAGATGGACAAAGAGAGACACAAATTGCTCAGCAGGTTTGATGTCAAAAGAAGAATGGTCTGAAAGCAGTCTCAGGGATGAAAGCTGGCACTGAGACAGGAGAAGCACTGTCATGCCTGTGGGAGAAACCAGGCTGGGAGAAAGAGGAAATTCTGCTTTCTTTTCACTGTCACTCTGGTAGATTGTCTGTGTCCTAAGGCACAGCAGAATAGAGGCTTAGTTGAAAGGCTGACATTTGGGATACAAAGGGAAACAAATCTATTAACGTTACTTAGGCATGGCTGTAGCTCAGCATTGCCTCTGCTGTTAACCTGTCAGTCTCCTCTTCATGTGGGGAGAACGGGCTTGATCAGACACACATCAAAGACGTGGTTCATGGGATGGTGCAGAAGCGCCTGTGGAGCTCGCTGGATTCCAGCCAGACTGCTCTCAGAAGTCTCCCTGACCTCCTTGTGCATCCTCGTTTGTGTGAAGGGTCCAAGGGACCCCTCCCCTCACTCTGCTGCCCTGGTGGGTTTGCACCTCCCTGGGTTTCTCTGCCATCGTTGCCCAACAGCATCATTAGCTCGTTCCTCACAGGCATTTGTCCTCTGTGGGATCAGTCTGCCCTCTCAAATGTTTATTTACATTGCTTGGGACACGGCTCTGGAGCTGGGACATGCCTTCCTGACCTTTTACAAGTGCTTAAAGCCTTTTCCTTGTGCTGTTTGCAGGACAGTTTGTACACTGATGCTGCTGAGCACTTTATCTTGTGGCTAATGTGATATGGTGTAATCTGTTTGTGAGTTCTTTATTTTAACGTGCAGATATTAAGTATGTTTTTAGTATGCATGGGTTGTACGAGGGACAAAGCAGGCTTTTTTTTGTCCCTGGGTCCTGAGCTGGGAAGCCCTGTGTTTTTACCATCCTGCTGGTTTTAAGCACCACAGGTACACAAACATCTCTGTATGATTCAAGAAGCACAGACTGCAAAATCTCATGTTGGAGAGAACATTTTAATGCTGGACAGGATTTATCTATCTCTGTGCATCCATTTGTCAAGTAGAGATGATGTGAGAGATTGGAAACTCATGGAGTAGCTCAGGAAAGCTGGTTTCTAAACCCAGTTTTTAGGCTCTGAGTACACCAGGTCTCAGTGCCCAGAGTGCCCCAGGGATCCCCACATGTCAGGGATCTACATGTGCTGCAACTGTGACTTTCCTCCTGACATTCCTCCTGAAAGCAGGCGATTCCTGAAGCCTTGGATAGATGCTCAGACATTCTCTGGCAGCAGCAGCACCCACCAGCTCTCCTTTTGTATGAGACAAAGCACTTTGCAAGGTAAGAAGGTCATGGGGCATTGGGAGGAGATGGGAGAAGCCAGCCTGAAAATTAGGATGTATGGGATGGTCTTGAAGAGACCTGCTGATCCCACAGGCAAGCAGGTACACTGCTGAGCAGCTTTTTGAGCTGATTTCTTTTTAAAAATTTGACTTGAAGTTCCTGCCTAATTTCTAGGCCCTTTCTCTTATAAATTTTAATTAAAAAAGAATAAGTAGGAAAGCGGCTTGGGTCTCTGACATGATCCCTTATTAAATTCACTCTCAAAGACTTGCCTTGATTCAATCAGAAATATTTAATGAGACTTTATGTGATGGGAGCTCATTCCCTTAAGGCTGGGTCAATATTTGAAGCTGGCACAGGCACTGAGGAGGTGGGGTCCCTGCAAAGCCAGCACTAATCCCGTCTGGCATCAGAGGAGCTTGGAGGATGTTGTCCGTGCCAGGTTGTCATTAGTGTCTGGGCTGCTGTTACTAATGGGGCTGTGAATTACTCTCACCCTGGAGGATTTCTGGGTGAGCTTTGGCTGGTCCTGGGCCATGTGCTGACTCCAGGAGAGAGCCTGTTTCTCCTTTTAAAAAATGGGGTTTAAGTAAGAGCCATGATTTTCACCCCATTTAGTCTTACGTTCCCTCAGCAAGCAAAACCATGCCTGTTTGTGGTGAGTAAATGTTGGATGGCACCTGTAGTGTAAAGGCTGCAGCAGGGAAGCTGGGGTTTGATCTCACTGTGCCATCCTCCCTGCATACCAAAAGCTAAGGCCAGCCTGCAAGAGGCCTGCAGATGCTCCCTGTAAAGCAAGCCACCTTCTTCAGCTTCAAAACCCTCCTGCAATCTCACTCTGCAGTAGAAGTAAATAAATCTAATTCATACCTGAGACATATTATATGAACATTCAGACCAACTTCTCCACTGATATGAGGTAATTTTTTTTTTCCTTATAAAATCTTTTACTTCTGTCTTACTGGAAAATCAACATGCCCACTAGCAACCTTGGTGTGCTAGTCAGGAACACCCAGGAGCTTTTGTGGGGTTGTTCTGTGTATCCAAAGCAAGAAATGTGGAGGTACTTAAGCAAGAAACTCACCAAGCTTTCTGTGGGAGTGGAGGCACCAAGAGATATTTCACAGATGTGTCTGTTTTGGTGTCCACTCTGTAAAGGCTTCAACTGTTTAATAACTTTTTTCCTTCCTTTCCAGCTGAAGCCCATCCTGGTTTTCCCTCCCTGCAGCAGGCAGTAAGCCTGCACACAGTTGCTATCTAGTGGCCAGAGGAAGGTAGTGGAAGTTTTTTCACTGCTGGTTCTGAGCAAGAGGACTGCTACAGAGATACAGGCAGGAATCTGTTCCGTGTATTTGTGTGAAGTGTTGGGGTTACTGCTATTTTTCCACGGCAAAGCTCTCTGAAAATTGTTTTGCTTGACGGTGCAATCACTGCTATTTAAGCTATAGTTGCAGTTGTAGACTGCATAGCTAAGGATTTGTAGCAACTAATGGTATTGGGGATTGGATGTACTTGAAATCTCTTGGAAAGTGGAGCAGGGACAAGCCCCATTACTGAGAAAAACACTGGTAACATAATATACTCAACATTTTATTATAAAACCCTCTAAAGCGCCACTTTATAGGTCACAGTTACAACAAAGGAAATGCCTTGAGTTAGGAAAACAATGGGGACACAGAGACATTGTTTAACATTTCTTGTTTGGGGAAAGTGTGTTGTTCAGGACTTGCCTATGTTTACCATTCCCTCATGGAGACATCCCAGCAGGAGCACTGAAGCTGACTGGGCTGTGAAGGGGAAAGCAGAGCTGGTCTTGTCCATGGCTGTCTCAGTACCACTGTGAAATGTCTGGACAACTTCTGGAGGATGACAGCAGGGTGTATGGTGAGGGTGTGGCCCTACACAGATATTTAGGGTGTAGAGAGGGGCTCTTGCCAGCTCATCACGGGCCAAAAGAAAAGCTTCATGGAGTCTGTGGCCTTCTGGTGCTCTGGAGAAGGAAGTCCCCAGGGTCCTTAACCAGATGAGCTAGCAGTTTATTTGCATCATCTTTTCCTATGGGCAAAACCTTGCACAGGGACAACCTGACAGCTGAGGCTCCTGAGGCCTGGCATTAGCAATTCCTCCATCTGCACCACAGTGGAAACTAGAGTCAAAAAAATGGGAGCACGGTCACCTTTCTTGCTTCCAGGATACCCCGACCAAGTGTTTTGTTGGACCCTGGCTCTGGGCAAGTAAGCCCAGAACCCTTGTCAGGACATTCTCTCTCACCCCAGTGACACCACCAGCTCTGGATATCACAGCCCTGTGTATTCCACTGGCTGTCTGGCCCTTGTGTGAAGAAAGAACAGCCCTTTAGAGGTGGTCTCAGGCCTGTCAAATATTTTCAAGGGTGAGGAAGGTACATTTTTCCTTTCTGCCTTTACCTTGGCTTTGGTGTAGCCACAAGACCCCAGGGACAACCCATCCTGGGAACTTGTGCTGCTTTAACTTTGTAGGGTTGGAAAATGGCTCCAGCCCCATCCAGCCAACCCTGTTACTGAGCCTGGGCTCTGCAGGGCCATCAGAGGAGACGAGGTGTCTCCAGGCCATCAGACATGTCAGCAGGTTCCAGGGAGGGGAGGAGTGCATAGATTTCTGCCAACCCACTGCCACCCTTCAAATTTCAATGTCTCTAAGTTTAGCAGTTCCAAATATCCAACATCTTTAATTAGAAAGCTTGGCTAGGGTAGAGAGGGGTGGGCTTTGTGGGCCATACTGCTAGGGCCCAAAGGCAATATTAATGATCAGGAAATAAGGGTGACAGCACCAGTATGGCCAGCAGCTCAGCAGAGCCCTGGCAGTGCACCCTTTCCTGCAGGGCAGGCTGCTCAGCCCTCCAGTGTGGAGGGACACAGGGATGGCTGCAGCTGCAGCTCTGTGAGGATCAGACACCATCACAGCCAGGGCAGGAGCATGGGGACAGCATTACCTCCCCTGTCTTGGGAAAGGACAAGCCCTGAAGGATACACTGGGATCCAGCTTTCCCATGAAACAGCTGAGCAAGCCCTCAAATAGTACTTTTTTTCCTTTTCCTTTTTTTTTTTCATTTTTTATTTAACTTTTTTTTTTTTCAGAATTTCTTTACCTAGAGCTCTTGGTGCTGCCAGTCTGTAGCACAGCTTACAGCATGAGAAGGTGAGCAGCTCAATATTCTAGCAAAGCTGCAGCTGGTAGGAAATGTTAGAATGCATCAGGACACTGATTAAAAATGCCCTGGACAGGCTGCTGTGTGCTTCTCATTCATGTTTGAAGTATTGCTCACTTGTGGGGATAGCCCTTGACTGAAGGCTGGATGAAATGCAGCTGAGTGACAACTGGCAGCAAGACAGGTGAGACTTTAGTTGACTCCAATTTATCAGGACAGGTACAAACTTACCAGGCTGAGGAATAGTAGAGGTCCCTTCTGAATCCACTACAGTCACTAATATAGAAACCTTAATAACTCATTGATAAACCTTCAGAGTAGAAATACACAAAACACCCCTATGTACAGTAACATTCTTGTTTACATCAGCTGGGTTAGGACTTTGATGGAAGGATTGCCACTGGTTGTTATTGTTTTAGCTACAAGATTGGGATTTGTCTGGAAAGAGCAAGTTCTTTTGGGATAACTCATATCAGCAGCTGTTGACTCCAGTGCTGCATCTGAGCCGTGGGTGTGACGTGGAGGAGGCACTTGGTGTGTGGTGGTGTTGAACACCCAACCTCCACAGACAGATGGTTGAATCCCCTGGGCCATGCGTGGGCAATTCGAGTCTTTAGTCCATTTCTGAACAATGTGCTTCTAACTAGCTCCCTTTTTCTCCCATTCCTGCCAAGGAATAAAGGCAAATTAGTCAAAATGGAAATCAGGCAAGCCACATCGTCTGGTCCCCAAGTGGTTTTGGCTGCAGGGTGGGTCAGGGAGATCTTTAAGTTATAAACAATGCATACATTTACTCATTTAAATTGCAGGCAAGGCAAACACAGGTGAAAAGACTGGAGGAGAACCAGGCTGATGTGCTCTGAATTGTGTTGGTCAGGGGTGTTTCCCAGACATGAGACCCCCCCCACAACCCCATCCCACCACAGCCAGTATGCTCCACTGCCAGAAGGGAAAAGCAGTGGCTGTCCCAGATGGATTTTCCTTACCTTAGCTTTCTGTAGGACTGTTCCCTTCCCTGTGACCATAACAGATAAAGGCCGGTTTTTTAAAGCCGTTGCTGAATTGACTGGGGAGTTCTCTGCACTGTTTGCTGGACTGGCACTTTTTGCCTGAACCTACAATAAAAATCATAGAAATGGTTATGACTGTAGATTACTGAGAGAGTTAGCTGCCTTTTCCCACCATCTCCTAGTACAGTGTCATCCCATTCCAATGGTGGTGCATTTTTTCAGTGATATGCCAATTTAAAAAAAAAACAAAACCACCAGGGGTGTTTGTGGTGTGTTTGGGTTTTGGGGACTCTAGAACTAGAGATACAGAGCAGGTGATGGAAATCTCCATTTCATGGGAAACAAGTTCCCAAGAAAGAATTCAGATGTGTGAATCTCCTGTGAAAACCATCCCTGAGCTCAGCCAAGTGCAGGAGCTGAGTTCTGACCTGTGTGGCTCTGGAGGGTGTCGCTCAAGGTCCCACAGGAAAATACAACCACTCTCCTGAGCCCCATCCACCTTTCACTTCCCCATTACTGCTGTTAACTTCATTAGATTATTATTACATTATGTATATTATATATATAATACATACATATAAGCTATACATTTATACAAGACTGCATATTACACTAATGATGCTGTTATTAATTATTACATTTTTAAGCAGGCTGAGACTGCGTGACTGCCCAGCTGCCAGAAAGCTGCTGTGCATCCCAGGGGTGCCCCACATACCCGTGGGGCTGCGTTCTCCAGATGGGTGGTATCCACGGCCGTGCCCAGGGTCACTGGGCCAGACTCTGCCTTCTTCAGGTTCTCTTTCACCTCCACCAGGCTCAGCTCCAGGTCCACCCTCTGGCTTTCCTTCCTTTTGCATTCTTCATCTATCTCCTTCAGCCTCTGCTCCAGGCTCTTGTCTGTGAAGAGAGAGGAATCTTGGGGCTTACTGGGAACCTGGGGAGCTCCTGAGGGGAGCAGGGATCAGGGCATGCCCTGCACATTTTCCTTGTGTTTTGCCCCAAGAGGGACTGTGGCTCTTGCTCTAGTGCAATCTGGGTGATGTGGTTTGTCTCAAAGCACCAGGTTCCCCCATCTCTTCTGGTCCCAGGAGGACCAGGTTCATTGCCCCCTCTTTCTCCATGGCCCCACCTTGGCTCATTTTCACACATCCCACCTTGCCCTGCCCTACCTGTGCTGCCACCAAGCATCTCCTTCAGTTCCCGCCTCTCCTTGCGCAGCTGGGTGAGCTGAGCTCGGATTTCATCCTTCTCCTTCTCCAGCCGTTCCTTCTCCTCTGTGAACCGTTTCACCTCTGCCTCTGTCCTGTTCTTGCCCAGCTTGGTTTCCACTGCTGCTGCTGGAAACACAGCCCACCAACAACAGGGTCAGTCAGGGGAAAAAAAGCAGGAGGGAGAAAACCTTTTCAGGTGCTTGAAAAGAAAACGAAGGAAAGCCTGAAAAGTCACCAACCACTAGAGTCAGCTCACAGACTGCTGTAGAGCAGAGCCAAGTCAAATGAAAGGGCTCCAGCTCTCTTTAAGCACCCTCGGGCCACCTGAGCAGCACACTCACCTGGCAGTGGCATCTTGGGCCGGTGTGCAGGCACCAGCTGGGGACTGCCTGCTGGAACTGTGCCCGCTGGCACCTCGAGGCCCACCTGGGGGAAGGCAGTGTTCTGCTGCTGGGTCTGGATTTTGACAGCAGGCACTCGTGGCAGAACCTCCTCAGGCTCTGGCTTCTCTGGGTGTTTCTGGAAAGGAGAAATGAAGTGGGATGATGAGGTGTAGGGAACTGGCTCAGTGATTAAGCCTGGCCTGGCATCACAGTTTGGACAGTACCTGCTCCGAGGTCTCTGCTGCCTTAGTACAGGGCTCAGCTTCCTTAGCCACAGGGGCTGTCTCAGCTGTGCTCTCTGGGGCAGCCTTGCTGGCAGCCCTTTCTAGAGAGGGTGAGCTGAGGGGTGAAGACTGGCATGACATCTTGCCAGCACAGTGTAGTAAGGTCTTCACTGGGGTGAGATCCAGATACACTCTGTCTTGGTCCGCCTCCAATTTGCTCTCACTCTTGGGTAGTTCTTCCTGCAAAAGAGACCATCTACTGCAACTGGAAGTACAAGAAACATCTCACTGCAGAGCAGAACTCTCTCAGGCAATCTGGAGTATTTTCCAAAAATCTTAGAGGAATTAAAATGCCAGTCTTTGAGTCATTCCACAGAGGGCTTTTGGAAGTACTGAAGGAAAGGCCCCTCCTGTTTTCCTTCAACAGGTCTCTCATGGTAGGAGCAGCCCCATGCAAGGACATCACTGTTGTACATCCAGCAAACCATGCCACACTCTTTGCCTTTCCTGAGTTAACAGTCCCATTCCCAGTATGATCCACTGCTCTTGTCTTTTCACACAGGACTTGCTCTTACAGGCATAAAAAGGAATTTTGAAAGGCTAGGCTCCAAAAAGCCCATTATCACGCTGATGAAAACTGTGGAATTTTATCCCAGCTGCCTGAGGATCCCTACAGCCCCTTTCTGGAAACCTCTCTTCCATTCCTTAGCAACTCCTCTCCACCACTTGCTCCATTGCAAAGGCCAGGATTTCCACAGGGGCTAGGAGTCCCCTTCACCACTGCTGGGGAGCCCTCCCATTCACTGCTGGAGACTCCCCATGGCCAGATGTTTGCCACAGTCCCCCCAGAGCTCCCTGCAGCAGGGCATCTGTCTCACCACAGGCATGTCCGGCAGATCCACATCGTCGTACAGCTCGTCCTGCTGCAGCCTGCCCTTGGGCAGGTTGTCGATGTAGGCGTTGGGTTCAGAGTATTTCCTCTGCATTAGGCTGTGAACAGGCAGCAGGACATCCCATCAGGGGGACTGGATTTGCTGCATGGCTCAGCAGTGCTGCATTTTTAGACATCTGAGAACACCAGTCCTGAGGTGTGGGCAAGGCCAGGCAGATTCAGAGGAGAAGGCAGAGCCATACAAAGCAGTGTGGTCACTGCTGCTGCTGCCCATTAAGCAGCACCCACCAGAGTGGGGCTGTATTTCCCCTGGGCTCATTCCTTTCCTGCCCAGCCCTCACCCACAGCAGCACAGCTGCTCTGCCCCAGTAGCATGATGGACTGGGTGGCCATCTGGAGATGCCCCTGCTTTTGCAACAGCCACTCATGCATGTGCCCCATGGAGAGCTGCAGCTCAGGCCAGATGCACCCTGGTGGGACAGGAAGTGCTCTCCTGTCCCAAAAGAAAGCTGCAGCTGTGAATTTACCACCTATTTCCATGGCAGCCAAAGCCCCCTGCTCTGGCTTGCGTCCCCTCTACCAGCCCCACACAGCCCCAACCCATTACCAGTGACATACAAGAAGGAATTTTTCGCAGCGCTCACAATGCAGGAAACCCTGTCAGCATCCACGTAATCGTAGGTAAATTCCTCTGGGTCTGTTTTCGAGCCTGACTCCGACAAAAGGAGGCCCAGCCAGTGGCCCATTTCCTCTGAGGACTTTGCCTGCAGGGTGATCAGACACAGGACAGGTTGCAGCAGTGGTTCCTCTACACTCACAGGGCTGATGCTGGCTTAGACTGGGTAGGGAAGCATGCTGGCCCGAGCTTCCAAGGGGAAAGATGAAGGTATTTATAATAAACCTAAGGCTGCCTTAAAAGTACAGCTCTATGGATGGACTGATTCAAAAATATGGCAGCCAAATAAATGCAGTTCTTTGCTCTGCTCCTTCCTAAAATTTCTAGTTAGTCTGCATTTTCCTTTCAGTGGTGATCAGCTCAGCTGTCCACAAGAGTAAGAGATGTCTCTGGGGCCGGATGTCTGCAGGGAGCAGCTTTGGGTGAGAAAAGCATGCGGCTTTTATTTTGCACCAGCAGAGTGCAGCAATGGGATTGCCAAAGCAGAGGCAAGGAGACCCGAGCCTGCGAGGTCCCACTGCCAGAGCACAAACCCTTTCCATGGCTCTTTGCAGAGGGGAGAAGAGAAGGGAAGAGTTTAAAGCATCAGACCGTTGCTACGGTCAGTAGCCAATTCCGAGCTGCAGTGAGCAGTCTGACATTTTGCAACATGAAGAGTTAAATTCTAGGCCATGAAGTCAGCTCTAGCAAAGAGCCACATGCACCTCCCAATGCAGGGGACTACACCTGAAGCAAGAAGTTGGCTAATGCAGCCACTTTTTGCATTGATTTGAGGAGTCAGAGCAGTAACCACAAAGTAAAGTTCAGGGCAAGTGAGTATATATACACTTCCCAAACTGGAAAGTATCTTTTAAGCTTTCAGTCTGTTTTATTTAGCAGAGACTTCAATCCCTGGGAAGCCTGCCAGCCAGCCAGTCCATACATGGAGTCTGACATTGAGTCTGACATCCCAACAAAATACAGATTCTTCCATTCACAAAATGTAAATTTTCCCAGCACCTCTTCTTTACATCTGTAATTGGGCAAAATTTCTTAGATACAGACATACCCTGAATCAGAAACTAAACAAAAACATCTTCCAATTTCAAGGCATGCCCTCAAAGTCAGTTGTTTAGCTATAAATATTCCACCCACTAAAAAAATACAGGAAATTGCTCACATTGTCCACCTCCTACTATAATCATGCTGTCGTCAGAGAGAAGTAAGATTAGAGAGAAACAGTCCTGGATGCAGGCATAAGAAAGTAACAGATGGAGATGAATTCACTTGCACTTTCAGGGGCAGATCTGTGACAGGCTTACTTGGGATGTGTGACCCATGGCTTTGGGGCTCTGCTGTCAAAAGATGAAGTTCTCTGTTCCTTCTAACCACAGCCTTAAATCCCTAAAGTGGCATTCTTATCTAACATTAACCAATGCACTGCACAGAACTTAATTATCTAAGGTTATCCTGCAGTCAGGGGAGAGAGATGGGAATCTCCAGAAGACCCCACATGATGATTTTAAGCAGAGCTTCCTCAGAGATGCACACCCTACCTCCAAAACAACCCGTTCCTCGCCGTTGTGCAGGATGCGGAAGGAGTAAAGATGGTCAGGGCTCGGCTCTGGGATGATTTCACAGCCTGCCAAGCTCAGGGGCTGCTGAGCCAGTTTGCTTCGGTTCTTGTCCTGGTAGAAATGGAGGTGTCCATCTTTTATCTGACACCACCGGGACTTCCACTGGCTGTTCACCAGCACGTTCAGGTAACCTGCAAGTAAGAACAGGTTACTTAGACACATTTTCCATTTAACCCATATTAATTTGTGTGCCTGGGGATGTCTAAGAGGTCAGCTATGAGATCACACAACACAAAGCCACAGGCACCAATAAAGAGCAAAAGCACAAAGACAAGCTGTCCTATCCATACAAAGCAGGGTGAAAAGGATAAAATCTTGAAAATGAGACCCTTAAGATTCAGGATAGGTTTGGAGCAGCAAGTTGGCTGCAGATGGCTGTCCAAAGTTGGTCCCAGGTGGTAAATACATTTAAGCTGATCCTCACAACTCTCCCTGCAGGCTCCCACACCCTGGGCAGCACAAATGCCCTGTGTGTGCATGTCTGGTATATACCCACCCTTCCTCTTGGGTCACTCTGAGAGCCACAGGCACCACAATCTGTATGGATTTACTGGCAGGACCACCTGGCATAGGCATGCTTGAGGATGATGCCTGGTGCTCATCCTGTGCTGCACACTGAGATCCAGCCTTGAGACAAGTCCCTGCAGAGGGACTCATACTGCCACTTACTTGAAGTCTCCAGGGATCTCTCTGGGCTATCCAGGGAGCTGGACTTCTTCCTCCCGAGGTTCATCAGGTTGCTCAGTTTCAGGCCAGTTGTGCCCTTCTTCTTAACTAGCAGAAATGAAAAAGACACATGCATGGCTTTCCCAGCTCCCAGCCTGCTGTCCCAGCTGGGGGTCCTGCCCTCACCTCACACACATCCCTTGCAGAGGGAAAACCTGTGACTCAGGGACAGGCTGGAAAACTCCAAAGCCCAGGGAGTTCAGGAGCAAGGTGGCACCAGTAAGATCAGCTAGGGATTTGTGGAAGATGCTAATCTGTATTACTTTACACATGGGTTGGCTCTGACCAAAGGCCAGTCACTGCAGGAGCAGTGGCAGCTGCTTGCATAGCTCTTGCTGGGCAGGTACCAACCTCCCTTCACTTTCCTACACCACGAAATATTTAATTAAGAACCATTACTTATTTACTGTATGCAAGTCCTTTCCTCTCTAAAGAGGGACACAGGTGGCGGGGGGGGCAAGTTTATGTCCAAAGAGGCTCTTCAAAATTCTCCTACTGTGCACATCAGTCAGTGTGTGAATAAGCTTATGGAACCAACAGGTAATCCTGGTAAGAATATCAAATTCCCAGGCAATGAATGCACACACCGCTTTCATAGGTCTGTTTGAGGTGGCAGTGACAGGAGCTACAGCAGCCCTGGCCCCAGGCAGGGTCAAGGGCCTGTTTTCCCTGTCATTCCCAGGGCAAAGTTTTACCATCTTTTGTCTCGGCTGTCTCCATGTGGCCATCGGTGCTGCTCCCGCTCTCGGAGGCTGCAGAGTATCTCTCAGACACCTCCACCTGTAACAAGCACAGGCACAAGCTCCACAGATGCAGGTGACCCATTCTTCCAGCCAGAATGTGCTGCAGTCCTTCTCCCATATTATGAGGTCTCGCTCTCTCTTGTAGAAGATGCTTTCACCCAGGCATCCCCAGCCAGCTCACGCACACTGTGCCGTTCCCATTGTTCCTGAACATGCCCCAGCTGGGCTCACCTCTGAGGAGACACAGAGGCATCACCAGTGCCACCCTGTGGCCTCCTACCCTGCAGCCTGGCTGGTGGGGGCATTTGGCAGTCCCTGTAGGGGGCATGGGCAGAGGAACCAGCCAGGTGCCCAAACAGGTCCATTTTGGGTGTCCACCAGAGACTTAGGAAAGTCTCTTTGTCCTCCCACTGTTTTGGAATGAGCTGCTCCCAGGGGACTGTCACCTAAACCTGGACTAAGAGATAACCCAAGCCCTGGCATCCAAGGGTCTATGTTTCTCCCAAAGCTCTTGGTGAACACAACCACCTCACTGGATGAGATAGAAGATGCTGCCCTAGATAGCTGGTAGCCAAATGCTGAGTTAGTCTGGGAGGGAAGATATGGCAACAAAACTAAGATGCAAAGGAAAATTAAGATGGTTCCAAGAATGCTCCTTTTCAGCAGCACAGGGGTCTGGTTACACTCCTATCAGTCTTTGCTTACCTAAAATTAAGGCACCTACACTACTATCTATTGAAGGAAAGGGCTGGAAAGCCTAAGTGCCAGTTCTGTCTATAGAGACAAGATGTACCTTTGGGTAACCGAGACGCTGTGAGTCTGGGATGTACTGGTTGCCTTCACTGCCTCCTTCACAAAGCAGACCACTGGTCTCTTGGATTACCTGTGCAGAAGGGAAAGCCAAAGCCTGTAAGAGCTGCAGTAACAGGATCAATTCATCTCCCCTAGCTATGACAGGAAAGACCACATCAGGCTGGGAGACCCATGGTTTACTGTCCCTGTGACCCTGGGGACCATCCTGGTGTTGCATCAGGCATCCAGCAGAAAGTGTTGGATCCAAGTCACTGGGAGAGGCTGCCAGCAAAGGCAGCCCTGGTGTCTCACAGCCCCGTGGCTGTCCTGGGTTCCAGGAGGCTCCTCCTCCTGCTACTGTCTCGAGGGAAGGGCTGCATTTACCCCTGCCCTCAGCAAATTCATGCTGGGGACCCACCCCAGACATTTCCCAGCCCTGCCCCAGCAGCTGGGCTGGGAGGTCCCCACGTGGCCTCCAGCACACTGAAGGCTGCAGGGAGCTGCAGGAAAAGTCTATCCCAGGACATGAAAATGAAGTGGTATATTTGTATAAAGGCTTGCAGTGAAGAAGGGAGCCAGAGCAGGGACAGGGCTGAGATAAGAACTGATCTCCCAGCAAAGCATGGGAGCACCAGTGGGACAAGTCCTGAAGGTGTCACTGACCCTGAGCCACTGTTCTGCCTGGTCTTTGCTCTGCAGCCCCAGCACGATGACATCAGCGTTCGTGGGGATGATCTTCAGCTTGTGCTCTTTCTTCCTCACTTGCTTTTCCTTGTGAATGACAGTGCAGCCCAGCAAATTCACGTCGAGCTGGGGGTTGTGGTCTTTGGAGCTCTTGTAGCACTGGGGAAGGAAGACAGGAACAGGTGAGAGGCAGAGGAGGAACCTTCCTGCTCTGAACTCAACCCTGTAAGGGACTCATGCAGCCACACGCACTAAGTGCACTGAGCACAAAAAGGTACTACAGTTCTAAGAAGTCTGCACAGACTACACACAGGAGATCCCTGTATGTACAGGTACACATACATCTGACTGCATGCATACATTGTCTGAAATACCTTTTACTGACACTGGACCATGTATGTGGTTAGCCTCTGGGATAGGTATCCCTTCTGCTTAACCACCTCTAACAGTTTCCCCAAAAAGTATCCCTAGACATTTTGGGGGATTGGTATTTTGGTCACAAATGTGTCCTTGTGCCCCCTTCAGCAATCTCATGTCCACATTCCTTCTGAAAATGGAACAAGATCCCCAAATCTCCAGGACATGGTTTTTGAAGCATTGCTTCTAGGGGTACTTTGGTTTTTGCCAGCTCATTAACAAGGTCTGAGGTGCCACTTCCTTCCCCAGCTCATAAAACCAGATTATTTTAGAGAGAAACTAGAGGATCTGCTCACCAGCAACCTGGTGTCCTTGATAACACACAGCTGTTTTGCCCACTGTCCCAGCCACTTCTTTCTCCACAGGAAGGCACAGATGCGGGCATCCTTCATCAGCTCAATGGTGGCCTCTGGGGATGGCCACTGATGGGTTGCTGACTTGCCTTTGCTGCTCTCTTCCTCATCGTAAGATTCATAGGAACTACTAACGGCTTCACCATCTTCTATAACAAAATCAAAGCTCTATCATTAAATCCATTTTTAGAATTACTCAGAGTCAAATGCTTCCCTCAGCCATGCTCACACATGCACAAGCTTCCAGTGCAGGGATGTGTCTTTTGAGGCACTCCTACAGGAGGATGATTAATACAAAAAGTACCCTCATAGATCCTTTTTTTCTTTCTAGCCCATTATGAATCTCATTGCAGTATTCTGTGCCTAATGGGCTCTGTTAGCAAACACTCAAAAGACACTTCTCAGTTGACCACAAACTTGAGAACATTCCCTCAGACATTTCCTGATGTTTGCTGCTTTTCCCCCAAAGATGCTTTTACTAGCAACTTCAAGCCAAACACTCACAATGTTTAAGACAACAGCAAGCTACAATCAGCCCTTGTCCTCTAAATGCCGTAAGTAAAAATGGTATTTGCAAGGCCATGCAGCAAGCAATGATCTATTGCACTGGAGATGTCATTCACTTTCCCTCTCTGGTCCACCAGGTCCCTCTCTCTCTACTCAGTATCAAAGGCTTTGAAGTAATACTGTTGCAGCACCAAAAAATAGTCATCAGTGGCAAATGTGAGAAGAAGTAGCAACATTTTTTATGTCCATTCTTAAATGGATTGCTGTGTCACTAGGATGAGTTGGAATTTTCAATACTCAGCTCTAAGGCACTGCAGATTATTGGAGTTTTCAGCTGATCAGTGGTACCAGGCTCATCAAAAACACTGAAAATTTTCTCCCTGATTGCAGGGGGTTTTCCAAAATTCTGCTGGCATTTAGAGCTCTGAGTCACAAGATAAACTTACAGAGCAAGATGGTTAAGATTGGGGCAACATTTGTGTAGGGTTTGGTACTCTTGTCCTACCAAACAGCATGGAGGAATATTGTTAAGTTTCTCTCACTGGAATTTAATCTCACTTGGATTCTCACCAAAATCTTACTACCTACATAAAAATAACATTGGTGCAAATTAAAAGAATAAAAGCAGTCAGAAAAGAGAATGAAAAAGGCATTAGGAGCTTCACTGAAGAACGTTTCAGTTGGGTTTGTTCTTTAAATAAAAGGAACTGAGATGCAGTAACAAAGCTACGCTCTTACCCCCAGTAAATTTCACTCTACAACCTCCCTCAAGTGATCAAAACTGCAACAATTAAACAAATTTTCTGAAAAGCAAATACTCCCCTTTGAAGTCTCTGAATGGAGCACACTACTGCCTCACCATCTCCATGCCCTCAATGTATCAAACTGTCCATCTTTTATGGGAAAACTTTACCCCTCACACAGTGCATTCTCATTTTGCAGACCTTGTCCACAGGCCCCCTGCACAGAAATTCAAATGGAGTAAAAATGTAGGCATTTCTCAACCCTACAAACACCAAGAAGCTGAACCTCTGTGCAGCTACAGGACCTCTCCATATGTAGCAGCAGCAAGGATGCCTAAGGGAACATCATCTCCCAAAACTCCCTCCTTATCCACGTGGGGGTATCACTAACCACTCCTCTGGCCTCTTTTGGAAGTCTCTAGTGCCCCCACCTAAGCAGTAGGTCTCAGGCTGCCACCTTACTCCTGAGAAGTCCTGGATTCTCTTCTGTGCATCGACCACAACCACAACTGTGGTTCCTCTCATGAGATGAGCTCCTCCCTACTTGAAGAGCTACAACAACTTCTGTCCTGGTGACACTGCTGCAGCCTCATGAAGGAAAGGCATTTACCAGACAAACTGGGACAAGCCTTGCCTGGTGGCTTGTGACAACCCTGTGATCACTACTAAGGCTCACTCAGTCCCAAATTGTATAGCTCAGGCATCAATGGCAGCCACAATCTTGGATGTCTTTATGTAAATCCACCTCTGCTTTCCTGTGGGTCTTCCCATGAGCTCCCAGGGAGCTAAATCAAAGCCATGATGCAGGAAGCTCAGACATCTTATACTGCCTTTGCCTCAGTGGAGCACCTTCAATAACAGCTACTTGTCAATACAGCCAGCATTACCACACATCAGCTCCACACCAGTGACAGAAGGGGAATAAAAGCTGGGGAAGTTCTCTTCATTGCCGTCCTGAGCACAGGGAAAGCCACAAAAAATAATGCTTTGTGCAAAACAGGGAGAGGTGGTTACCCTCCATGCATGTAACAGGCAAATCCAGGGATGATCTTTGCTAAAACTGAGTTTTTGGGGGATATTTTGGGGTGCTTTTTTGCTATTTTTGTTTAAAAAAGGCACTTCAGGTTTGGAAAGCATGCCATACCCATGGTTATTGTGGCATAAATAACGCCCTCAGTAACCTGCAACCCTGGCCTGGGTCCAGCCGCAGCAAGCCTACCAAAAAGACCTGCACAGTCAAAAAGAAAGAGAAAGGGAGACAAAGAGAGAAAGCCACAGATAAGCAAATGCAGAGAACAACAATGGTGTCAATCCCCTCAGCCAGTGAGGCTGTCCCATCCCTGCACACCTGCGTAGGGCTGAGACTTCAAACAGGGACAGCATTTTCAACCCATCCCCTCAAACAAGGCAATTCCCTTTAAAACAGAATCATCGTCATTGCAATTAAAAGCAGCCAGGGCCGATGAGCTGTTTCAGCCAGAATAATTATTGCTCAGTTGGCAGCCACATTGCCCCTCTCAGTTTTCACTCTGTTCCTTATCGCACCCTCCAATTATGCAAAGGCTGCTGATAAGGGTTTAACACATTTCAGCCCAAGAGGGAAGGGAAGAGCAGCCTCTGCTGGAGCTGGAAAATATAAGGCAGAGCATCCCCACTGGAGGGGTGGGAATGCTGCTGCTGAAAGATGGACCTTGAGACCCAGCAGACTCACCCACTTGCTTTGTTTTAATTAATTCACTCATGGTTTGCTACAGTGCCTCGCAGTCCCACCTCTGATGGTGCACGAAACCTCTATCTCCTCAGCCCATCTGGAGGCTTGCTTTGATGTCCTTTCTTGGCAGTGCACCCACTTATTTTAGTGCTGTTCCTATTTTTGTCTGATCTCACTACGCCCATTTGTTTGGGGACACATGGGTGTCTTCCAAGGCTCATGCTGCAACACTGTCAGAAACAGTATCGCAGAGGGGCTTTTCACAAGAGCTTACAGTGACAGGACAAGGGGAAATGGATTCAAACTGAGAGAGTGTAGGTTTAGCTTAGATTTTAGGAAAAAAAGTTGTTAGTGTAAACATGATGAGGAACTGGCACAGGTTGCTCAGAGAGGCTGTGGATGCCCCAGCCCTGGAAGTGTTCAAGGCAAGGCTGGCTGGAGCTCTGAGCAACCTGGTCTAGTGAAAGGTGTTCCTGTACATGGCAGGGGTGTTGGAACGAGATGATTTTTAAAGTCCCTTCCAAGCCAGGCCATTCTGTGATTCTATGAAAGACCACCAGCAGCTTCCTGGACTGCCACCCCCTCCCTATGCAGCTTGTAGGGAAAGGCACAGAGGGCTTTGGGGGGTTACTGGGGCCAGAACAAAGCCATGCATGTCCAGACTGCTCTTTAGCAATAGCAGTCACACCAAGGTCCCAGATGATTTGCTAGCAGTGAGCATCACTCTGTAGGACAGGTACAAAGTATCACTGACATCTGATAGGGCACAGGGTCGGGCAGAGGGAAGGGATGGGGAGCCTGTGCTTGTAGAAACACAGGACAGAGACCTGCAGGTTTTCCCACATGCTGCAGTATGATTTCTTGAGGCAAACCAGGGCACCAGCATCACTGCCCAGCTCCCCTGTGCACAGCACACCACACTTCACCTTCTCCTGAGCCCCCACAGCCTCTCCTGCCACATACCTGCTGCTCCACATCTCTCCCTGCTCCTTCTGGCTCACCCTGCAAGGAACCACCTCCAACATGAGGTTCCTGAACAGGACAGAGATTCTCACGATGATTCCTTCCTCCTCACACAAAACATACTTTGTAGCACATCAGGAGGTTTGTGGAGAAGGGATGTGGTGGGGAGGGGACCGGTGGCTGAGCAATCTCAGGATGCAAAGGCACCACACACCTCAGTGGTGAGGAATCACTGAAATCCTCTGTCCCATCTCTCCTGGCTTCACAGGATAGGAGCCTATCTCCACTTACAGCTCTGATAGTGCTCAGTAAAACACGGAGCCTGCTGGTGCAACAGCTGATCACAGCAGCCTCATCTGGACAGTGCTCTCATCATTTGTGCTTTTCTCTTTTTGCAGAGCTCTGATCTCTCATTTCCTTAAGCATCTAGATTTCAGTGGGTGGTGGGTGTATTTGTGTCTTGGACCAGCAGGTTACCAAGGAAAAGAGGTGGGAGCTGGGTATGCACTTCTCATTCTTGCCAGCCAAGTCTCTGAACTGAGGGCAAGTTTATGGAGCTGCACGGGTAACACAAGCTGGGTATCCCAGCACATGGATCCATGGCTGCATTCCAGCTAATCTGGTGTGTGCCTTTTTATGCCATGGCTCTGAATAATTTATCCACTTCCCCAGTGTGCAGTGTAGCATGCAGGAGGGGAAAAGAAATCTCCTTTATCTTCCATTGCAGGCACAGGGATGAGGCTGCAGCAGCCTGGACTGCCCCAGCTGCAGCAGGGCTTCACAGCCCTCACCTCAGCCAAATGACCCAGAGTCTTTCAGCAAAACACAGGGCAGAGCCAGAGGGGCCTCTCCTCTGCATTGAAACTGCACCTTTCACCCGGGCCACAATGAGCCTGAACCTTTTCCCACCTGAGCTGGGCACTATCTTCTGTTCACTGACATGGAGATTCAAAGCCCAGTAGTTTACACTGGGGCTAGAGAGAACCCAGCTTCTCCCAGATGAAGCCCAGATTCAACAGCCAAGGATTTGGATCCCAATCTTTCACCCTTAACTCTCACTTCTTTGCTTGCCTCAACTCTTGCCACTCAGCTCTGCCCATGCCACACACTCTGCTGCAGCCAAGGCAGATGAGCAGAGATGTGCCTCTGCAGTGGGGTGATATAATCTATCTCTTAAATGGATTATAAAGTGATGACAAGATCAGCTCAGCTATCAGATCAGAGGAAGGCAATCTCTCAGTGAAGGGTGTTCAACAAAAGGATGCAGGAATACCTGGTAAAAAGTGAGAATGTGGGAGTTCAGCATGCAGCAGCCTCCTCCCAGAGGGAACAGCCACGGGTGGCACTGCTCCAGGACACGGCTGGGTGCTGTCCCAGGCCATGAGCGAGTGTGTGCAAGGGAACCCACATGCTTTCCCCACACACGAAGCCTGGCTTTCTAATCAAGCTTACAGATGGTTAAACTGCCACAAGAGACAGAGCTGAATAAAGAGCCAATTATAAAAACAGTTATCACTCCTAACAGACCAGCAGAGCCATGGATTTTGAGCCCCAAGGGGACAATCAGAGTGCTAGGACACGAATGCAAGCCACCACAGCTTCACCACTCAGTCCTGAATAGAAACTTGTGTTTGACTGCAGTCTATCTGCCAGAAAATCACCAAGACAAAGAGGACTCACAATGGTTTCTAACATTTTACACTGATGCTATATTGACCCAAGCATATTACTAACTTCTACAGGAAAAATTAAAAATTGGAGTAATTCAGTAGTCTTTGCTTTCCAGCTAGCATTAGGTCTGTAATACCAAGTGTGATGAACAGCAGAAAACAAATGTGTCCCAAAAGCTGTATGAAATATCAGTGCTTTCATTTACTGATTCTCATAAACCTCAAGTCCTCCATCTCCCACATGAGCCCCCTCCCAAGGTTTAGCTGGGATATACCATTTACAGAGACGTCATAGGGCTCAGCCTCTTCATAATATCCCTCTGGAGATTCAATCTTGGGGACTGCAGGTTGTTTTGTTTCGAGAATCTGCAGAATAAACACATAGAAGAAACACAATTTAAGGTAAAGATGGATCCTTCAAAACAGGAGAGCATCCTTTTCCCTTTTTTTGTACCCCAAGGTACCTCAAGTGTACCCCAATGGATGAAATCTTTTAGATGTGGTACAGTTAGCTCAAATATAAATTGAAATTATTGTATAATTGCACCATAAATGTTACTTTCATGTTGCTGAAAGCCATGGGAAGATCAACTCATAGCAGCAATTGCAACCAATCAGCCTTACCATGAACTGAGATTTCTGCCTGCTGCACTGATACTCCTAAACTGCCCATGGTAACTGAGGATGGTCCCCTGTGCTATGGATTATCTTATCAGGGAACCAGAAGGGAGGACAATTGGTGCAACCCTGGCTTTACACTGAAAACATAAACAGAGCAGTCTCTGGTTGTGTCTCCAAGTCTCTGACTGATAGCAACTAACAGCTAAAAATCTCTGCTTTAGAAACTGTGTTGGGAATCTTTAATTGTGCTCTTAACAAAAAATTAAGGAAACGGATAAACAACACCAATGGAAAATAAGCCTTTGAAAAGAGTCCAAGTGCTGGAAAATCCCTGTGGTGCCTGCCAAACCCCTCCCAAAACACAAGGAAGGGCTGGCAGGAAAAACATGCCCTGATCCTTTAGAAATATCAATACATGAGGAAAAAAAAAGTGAAGTTAAGAAACAAACTTTTTACTTTTCAGGTGATTCACGCAGATGTGGCACATGACACAGCAAAGCAGCAGCACAAACAGACCAGTAGGATAAGCAAAGAGCTTATGGTCTTCCCAAATACCTGGCATCCCATCTCCCACCCTGACCTGACACTAGCATTCCCCTACTCCCCAGTGAGGTGTCCCTGCTCCTCAGCAAGGTCATACCACCCTCAACCATCTGACAACAGGATGCTCTGTCTTGCAGTGCTTCACCTGACCCAACTGAGGCTGTGCCAACCCTGACAGGATGCCCGGGGTTAAAGCCCCACTCCCCCCATGAGGAGGGGCACAAAGCAGGTCTCTCTGCAGAGCCAGCAGTGTTGAAGGTCACAAATAGTGCACTGTGCCAACCCACGACTGCTCCCTGGGGAAGAGGGGCCAGCTGTGCATCAGCATCACAGAGCAGCCCAAGGCAAGATCAGGCCATTTGCAGGTCATGCCAACGTCATCCAATGCAGGTGCAAAGCTGCCCATCCTGCCCCAGATGTTTTCACCAGCAGCTACTGGTGCCCAGAAGCAGAAAGGAAGCTTTGAAGGAAAAGATTCTGTGGCCAACAGCCGCCCACAAAGGGAAGCTGTTGGGCCTGTGGGAGTGAGGAACTCTGACCACACCAAAGTCACGCGTCTGTTCCCACTTGGGCGAGCTGCCCATGGCTCTGCCAGCCTCCCAGACTTCTCCAGTGTTAAAACTCCCTTCTTGCCAGATGCTGTGAGCAGGCTGAACTTTCCTTGCAGAGACACATAAAACACTGCTGGAAAACACTTGCCCTCCAAACTCTTAAAAGGTTTAGGAACTTCTTGCCCTAATGTGTTACATTAAAGAAAGAAAAACAAACCCAGTCACTCCAGGGCTTTACTGAATCCCTCCCCTGGCTAGGAAATGTGTCTGTAATTGCCATCTGTGGTGGCCTCCTGCATGTAGCCAGCTCACTTTGTGCTGTGACCATAAACAAACTGCCTACACAAAGAAACGCTGTGGGTTTTTTGACACCATCCCACAACTGTCAGGGAAGGGGCTGCTCGGCTTTGTTTCCTACAGACAATGAAAGCCAACAGGGTGCACCTTGGCTGCCTCAGAAGGTATTTGTTTTGTCTTTTTCCTTAGGGGTGTGGAGTGGTTTACTCTCTAACATAAGTCAAAGGCAATATATTGTGTTATTTAACAACGCTGGCCCTTGCAGAACATTTGCCTGTTGCATTATGGCACAATGAGCATGCAAATATAACCACCTTGGGTGTCTGCATCCGTACCACAGGACTTTCCCTGTGGATGGCTGTGGGAAGAGAACAGCTGCCAGGGCTGCAGCAGAGGAGAGGTCCTTTCTTGAGCCTGGAGTGCCATGCAGTGGGGGTGGCTCTCCCTGGCAGGGAGCACAGCCCAATTTGCACACTCACAGGGTGCTCCCACAGCTGCCTACTCCACCTGTGCACAAGTTTTGGGAACCACAGGGATTCCTGGGCATCCAGCCACCCCAGGCCACCATCCAGCTGCACCAACCACATACTAACCCATGGTCTTTGGAAACATGGAACATACACCTGGAAATCCCTAGTTCGATGTTTTGTTATTATTTTTAAAATAAAGCTCACCAGGACTCTTTGCCTCACTAACATACACAGGCAGAGGTCTTTCCACCCGGTCATGATGCAAAGGACATGACAAAAGTGAAGCCTCAAGGGGTTCAGAGCCCCAAGCTGAGGCAGTGAAAAGCAAGGGGTGTGAAAAACTTACCTTTGGAGGGGGGAGGTCTGGCAGGCTCTTCTGAGGAGGTAACAAATGCAGTCCTGAGTCTCCATTGGTCAGGGAGCTCTTCTGATCCAGCACTGCAAGGCAGAAACAATTCTATAAATGACACGTGGCATCTCCCAGCAGAGCACTTGCTACCCTGGGCTGTGCTGGAGCAGCAAGATGCTATTTCAGTGGGGAGGAAAGTGACAATTACAGGCAGGGCTGCAGGTCCACCATGTCATTTCAGGCCATAGCCAGGAATGTGGCACTGGAAGATGCAGCAAAAGAGCTGACCTCTGGTTTTAGTGCATGTTTTTCCTTCTGGAGGAGAACTGTGAAGGCTAGACCCGCTGCTGAGACTTCAAAGGGTCTTAAGAAGCAGCATGGGCAGACACCACAGTGTCTGGAAACCCATAGCACTTTAGTTCTAGCTCTGATCCCTGCTGCTGTGAGCAGACAGGTCGGTGACCGTCTGCTCCTCTGCTACCTTTCCCAGAAGATGGATCTAGTACCATCCTGCTCCCAGGGCAAACTGCAAAGGTGGCTGTTTAGCTGAGTGCACAGTGGCTTATCAAAGCCAGCCATGGTCAGTGGTGTAATCACTGCCCAAGGGAAGGTTGCTCCTGAACCCGCCCAGGCCAAACACAAGGATAGGCAAATGGCAGTAGAACTGCTCCAGGTGATCTGTGTCTGCCTCTGGAAACTCAGATTTTCCAAGCAGCTGAATGCAGAGTGATTTAATATCTGCAGGGTACATTGAAAGCTCAGAAATCTTGTGTTCAGTCCCCTTTCTCCTACTACAGAACTCCTGGGTGGCCTCAACGAGTGCCCAAATCCCATGACCTCTGAGACAGTGCAATGATACCCCTTCCTTCTCCAGCTACACATGCCAGCATCACAAATCACAGACTGTTTCCTTACTGGTGTGGGAGGGAAGGAATATTTTTCCCTAGACAAGCATTAACATTTTAAAGGTGTCCTCTGATAAAGATGCCTCTCTAAAACCTGCAGTTTGAAGCCTATTTAGATGAAAGAGGGGAAATAGAAAAACCATCCAAAAATCCTGCTCAAATTCAATCTGTACTAACTATTAACTTATCTGTTCTCTCTGTTCCTTGTAAAAGTGAATGTCACCTGGCACTTGGGCTAAGAAGATTGCAGTGGCCACACCAGGAGCTCTTCACATCAGTCCCACCTCCAGACTCCTGCCCCTTTGTGCTAACTTTCAAAAGGAGTTGGCATTTGGCTCACTGAAGAGCCCCGTGGACTTGCTGTGTCTCACAGGTAAATGAGATCCATTAAATGATGGTGCCTTCATCACCCAGTGCAGGGAATTCCATAACTGGGCCACAGGAAGGTATCTCAAAAGCAGTGTCTGTTCTGCTTAAATCCATACCACTGAAATTGCAAGTAGATACAAGGAGCAGGGAAATACATTTTTGCGCAGAAATCGCATATTTTAAAGTTTGGAGGGGTGACTTCTGGAGCTGATGGACTTTGGAAAGCATTTCACCTTGTGCTGCTGGAGCATGCTTGAGCACAGCTATTGTGGGGAAGAAGCTCTGCAGAGCACAAGGTCCTGTCGGCTCAGCCACAAAAGTGTGGTCCCCATGCCCATTACAGGCATGGAATTGCAGTAGAAAAGAGGGATAGAGGGAGGTGCATAATCACTGGAAAATCAGTATCACACCAGTGGGCACTTGGGCCCCCTCCATCCACTAAACCTGAACCTGCAAGCACCTCTCCATCCAGTTACAGAGGCAGGATCAGGGCTCTACACCCAGCTGCAGCAGTGGCTAAGGTCCCACACATGTGTCTCACTGACACATCTAGCATTTCCAAATAAGTCAGAAGTTTTACTTGGAATAGGGAAGTTGTTGAAAACAGAAAGAGAGAAGTGCCAGGTCCCACAGGGAGTGACTGAGTGGGCAGGGTCATGGCCTTGATAGGGAAAAGTCTGAAATAAAAGAACCACCTCTAAAAATAAATTGTCTGAAATTTTCCCTGTGTTTGAGCATGGTGAATCAGTGCAAGCTTTGCTTTATCCACCCAAATAAGAACTTATATAAAAAGATGCTTCTGTTGCTGCTCAGCAGCTGGGAGCTACTGGGAGGCTGTGTGATCCTATTATAGAGCATTACAGCATCACCCGGAGGGCCCTGTCTGGAGGTCACACTGGGGCTGCACGTGCGGAGGACATCCTGCCTTCAGAGGCATTTGAAGTTAGCCCAAGTTTGGCTGCAGGTAGTTTAAAGAACAAATCAAACCAAATAAACAGAAAATCCCACCACAAAGAATTAAAACCAAAACAAACAACTGTGGAAGTGGAACAATCCCAACTGTTGCAGGACCAGCACATCAGCAGCAGGCTGCACTGATGAGTCCTTGTTGCATCCCTTGGCATTGGAAACTCCGGGGTAGGATCAGCCTCTGACTAGGTGTGCCTTCATAAAATGTGTGTCACTAATACTCTCACTCCATGCAATTATCAGCAACCTCTTTCATGGTGAACTTCAAAGAGGAAGAACATTTTTAGACAATTATGCTCTCTGCCGTGTTACAAATTCAAAAGCTGGGAAAACTAAATTGGAAATGAATATTTTATCTAGGTTTAATTTCTCGGCTTTTACTCTGCAGAGCTCTCACATCCCTGGGAGATGAAGGTGCCCTGCCCGTGCAGATGGTGAGGGCTGAGCCCTGCGAACTCACCTCGCAAGGTTGTGACAACACCGACCCTCTGGGCCAGAGCAGAGCAACACAGCAAACAAGAAATAAACCTTCAAGGTCTCAAAGATACAAAAAGCAACTTGCTTTGTGGCCAAAGAAAGCATGAAGGCTTCTTTGAATATTTCAGGCACTGGAGCTTCAGGCCTTAGAAGGCAACGTTTTTATCCCAAAATAAAGACCTCCAAAGTGCTACTTCCAGGAATAACCTCACAGTATTGGCAAGGACTGCTATTTCCAAGGGAATGTTATGAAAATGGCCCTTCCACAACCAGCAGCTGCTTCAGCCCTCAGAGCTGCCAGAGCAAGGCTCTAACCTTGTGTGCCTTCATCATCCCGTGAGACACGATGAAACCATTAGTCTTCAGCTCCCTACCTTTGTCTTGTTTCTCTTGGTCGTCCTGCTGTTTATGGACTGTCACTTTGTTCATATAAATATACTCCTCATCACCACCTGCAAACAAAGGGAAAAGTGAACTCTTTACCCACACGCTGCTTTCACATCGCTAAGTTTTTCCACAAAGGCAGATGTAAAAAAGTGTCTCTGCTGAGAACATTTGGAGAGAGCAACGTTGGTTGAGGCAATGTGCAGGAAAAACCCCAAGCAATAATAAAAAGCAGAAAAATTAAGTGCTTTATGGTCAGGAAATTCCTTAAGTTAAAATTTCTACTTAAACATTAACTTGGCCAAACAGTACATCCTGTGTATCTTACAAAGTGGATTAAATAAACTTAAGGTTTAATAAGGAAAACAGAAAGGATCAGGAATCTTGGGAATTTTTTGCTTGTAAAGTTGGACACATAACTATAGTAATTTTACATAAACAATTAGAGGTCACTGCAAAAATAAACTCAGTTTCATTTTCTCCTTCTAATTTTCATGTCTCCTCTTCCCACCAGCCGCCAGGAAAATGTTGCTTCAAGACCCCGTAGCAGTTCCCATGGCAGCCCAGCACCCCATCCTTGGTTTTCCTCGTCTGTACCACTGGACTTGGTGTAGACTTTCAGAAGGTCAGAGAGGAAGCTCTTCTTCACCAAAGCAGTGCTGCTCAAGTTCTCCTTGTCCAGTATCCTCAGAAAATCTTCAAGTTCTGTGAGCAGCTGCTCGAGAGCTACAACAGAAACAGACACAAATGTTGGCAAAACAGCTGGGTGGTGTGTCAAAGGATATATGTTAATCCCATGCTTTCCAAAATTCTTTGCTTTTACTGCCCAGGAATAGTTCATATTTAATTTTCCAGCTTGAACCCTGCCTCTAGCTTTGGAAAGAAAGTCAGTCTCAAACCAAAAAATCTCCAACTTCCCTTAGTCTGTTCACACATCAGTGAAACCCCATGTAAATAATTACTCCATTAGGTCTTCCTGCTCAAGCAAAGACAACCTGAAGAGATTTTGAGTATTAGGGCTGAGGTTACAAGAAAGCAGCTTGCAAGGTTTTGGTACACACACCTTGAGTCCTGGCAAATATCATTCAAACCTCATTTGGCTTGGGACCTACCAAAAATCCCACTTTTTGCTTCCTCTTCCTAAGCCTCCTCTTTATTTGGGAGAGATGGGGCCCTGGCAATCTGGTGTCCTTGCCTATGGTAAGGACATTGGAACTAGATGATCTCTAAGGTCCCTTCCAGCACAAACCACTCAATAAACTTATGTTTAATTCTACCATTATTTCTCTGCCTCTATTAGTTTGAGAATGTTTATGTGTGTATTCCAAAAAAAAGGAAAAAAAAATCCCTACCTCCTCATATACCTCAATCACAACTCAGTAACTTCTCAAACCACCTTGCTTGGGCAGTGACCACAGAGAGCACTGTGCCATGTGAAACTGAAGCCACAGGATCAGCAGCATCTCTCAGTGCCTCAGGAAGCCCTTTTGTACCCAAGACATCCCTGCATCCCCAAAGCAAGCAGCTGGGACACGCTGCTCCCCAGCACCACTGGCTCAGCTGGACTAGTGGGTTTGTTTTCCTCCCGAGGAGGTGCTGCACAGCCCTGCCACCAACAAATCACTGCTCTGACAGGGCTCACACTGAAGCAACAGATTCTTAATTGCTTGCTTTTGTTCACACCAAAGTTTATCGTGGGCTAATTAGCAGCAGGGGCGGGAGGAGGAAATAACAGAGGATTATGTGGAGTGAGGAAGCGCTGAGCAAGAACAACAGTGTGGGGAAAACGTGCCCAACCCAGCTGGAAATGTTCCTCCCCTTTGGAGCTCCCCTGCTACCCCTCTCCATCACTCCCTGGTGCTGAGGACCTACAGAGGAGATGGGCAGTGAAGCCTGGGTTCACCACCACCACCCTGCAAGCCTGGATGTGACTCCTTAGCACTCCACCTGGGAACTTAAGAGATAACTTGAGTGGGGCAATGCTCCTTTCCCTTTACTTACAGCATTCCCATACTGGGTGATCCCGTGGAACCCCTGTGAGTCACAGTTCACACCCATGAACTAGAAAAGTGTTAACATTTTGGATTCATAAGACAAAGCATCTGAGCAGTTTTAGTTAAAGAGCTACCACATTTAAGGTCATAAAGAACACTTTTTTTAAAGGCAGGAGAAAGCCATCACCTTCCTACTCACCTATCTTTAGCCACCAGGCAGCCTTCCTGGGGTAAATACATGTTAGAAGATTGATAAATAAATTACACTGTAAAAGTTTGTGTTGCTAGCCGTTAATTGAAAAAAAAACTCACTGCTGCTATTCTCAAACTGAATTAATCCTCACCAGATTGACTGTAAATCAGCCTAATGACTCCAGATCAATCAATAACAGCTCCAGAGGAACCAACCAACTTGCAGTTATTCACACTTCATTCTGTACCCTCCACACCAAATTAATTCTCTTCTGGTCTGATTTAGGACCAGCAGGGAACGGAAAACACCTGCATCATGCTGCATAACTCAAATGTCTTTGCTAGGTTCCTTTTTGCCCAGAGAAAACAAGAATCACTTCAAGAAACAGCAGGTTTTTTTTCCATAAGCTGTGAAGAAACAGGTACTATTTGCTGATAATAATACTGGATGCCAAGAAGCAATGAATGGTGTCAAACCTACTCACAACTGGCTTCTCTAAAGCTTCAGGGACCCTGTTTCTTCCAAGTTTAAGGAACCCCCACCCCAGGGTAAATCACAACCTTGCTATACTCATCTGCTTCAGTGGCCCACTTCAGAAAATTCAAATTGAGGTCAGGTCCTGCTGGTCATGCCAGCTGCACAGGACATTCATGTGTCAGGGATGATATCAGAAAAAACGGCACCAAGGATACCCAACCTTAATCTGAAGCTCCAGAAACAGGTCAGCTCCCAACAGCTGCCCACGTGGATGTCACAACAGTGGGTCTGCAGGGAAGGGGGTACAATTCCCATTCCCTCCTCCACCCCCACACTGCAGAAAATTACTTTATTCTTCTCCCAGGCATCCACAGCTAGCACACACACAGGGCTGAGTGCTTATGAATAGCATAGCCCATACAGTAGGTTGCATTTTCCAGCCCACCAAAGCTGAACTTAGGCTTCCAGTGACTCAAAGCAGCTCATTTAGGATGTGATCCTGGGGTCAGTGGAAAGACTGTCAGACCTCAATGGATTCAGACTTCAGGGACTCATGAGAGATTAATTTTGCTCTTCTTCTGCAAGAAGCAGTATATAAACCATCTGCTTCTATGCAAGTATCTCTCTGATCTCAGCTGGACATTCCCAATCCAAACCTGATACCTGAAAAAAAAAAAACTCCACTAACAGTTCATTCTCTCCTATCAGAAGGAGAAGAAGCTAATACTTATCAGAGATTGATGAATGTGAGGACTCTTATACATTAAACCACCTCAGGATTCTGAGTGCTGGAAGTCACTGCTTGATCTCTGCTAAAGATCTATCACACTGATAGATCTTTACAGATTTAGATACACACTGATGGTGATGTATGGAACATGCTCACAGTAAAACCAGGTTGGTGTCTTTTCAAAGCAGCCTAAAACAAATAGTTCTGCCCCCCAGCTGCATGGTTTTGCTCTCCTTATCTTAGCAGTTTAGAAATGAGAGCACATAAAGAGATGATTTCTGCTCTGCAAGGCAATAGTTACAGATGCAAGGAACATATCTGCAGAATTGTATGGCTTTGAGCAGCAGGATGAGAGATCAGAAGTAGACAGAAGCCTAAGTCATAAGGCAGAGCAATTCTCAGATGCTTTTCTGAATTTTTTTTCCACTGCTGTATTGCTCTTCTCCACTCTCATAGCATTTCTTTGTGACTCAAGTAATATTTCTGGCACCAACTGAAACAAAGAGCTTCAGAGATCTTGCAAAAATTCAGCTCCCTTCACAGAAGATACGGATTACCTCTAAGGTAATCAGGCAATACCATCTAAAGGTTTAGATTGTCAGAAAAATTAAGAGGCTTGGCCCAGGTCACTGTGAATACCTGCCCTGAATCCAGTCCCCTCAAGCACCAGGATATGAACTACTGCAGCTCCCTACAAAGTCCTACAAAGGCCACAGACCTGGGGTACCTTTAGAAATCACAGCACAACTCATATCATGTTCTTCTCCATGGCAACAGACATCAGTAACTGGATGAAACCTGTAGGAATTTCTCAACACATGATGGAGAGAGGTATAGGAGCATCACAGCCAATGGGAAAATTGAGTGATTTGCATCTGCAGTGAGAGGGTGAATATCACTGAAAGGACTCCTTAGCTTTGAAATATATAGAAATATCACATCTTTATTGACGTAATAAGGACTTTCAGGGTGAGCGTTATAGTCAGAATTACCAGCTCCTTCTTCCTTCATGCACTTAACCGGATGAAGAAGTAAGTTCTTCCTTCTTTTACTCCAAGACAATGCAACCCATTTTACAAAACTCCTGGGCTGCCACTGACCACCACAGGCTCTCCCAGTCTGAAGGCTGCAACTCTGGCTGCAGCAATAAGCAAAGAGATGCTTTAAGCACAACTGATCTGTTCCAACAGCAATTCAGTGGCAGCAGGACAGCACTGAAAAGGGCTTCTTTTGGCAGCAGTCTGTGCCTTTCTTTGCAGACTGAAAGTCTCTTGCATTGCAGCAGTGTCTATCCTAGTTCATGTGAAGCTAGAGCCAAAAATGAAACAGCTTGCAAAGCCCTCATTGAGGAAGCACATTCCTTGCAAAAGAGCTGCCAATTTTGCCTGACACTAAGGTCACTGAAAGGTAAATGACCATTAAACTAGATTATAAAAGCCATTCCTACCAATAACCACTGATCTCTGTCACTGTGCTACAATAACAACCTACGTCGACATCTAATTACTTCATGTCTTGGCCTTATGAGGAAATGGGAAGACAGGCTCAGAACGAGCTTTCGTTCAAGTGTTTCAGTAACCACTGGGCAGGATTGTATTAGACCATTTAATCTAAATTCAATTACTTATTTTATCAAGGTAGAGGGGCCTCAGCCACCAGACAAAGAACTGTAATGAGATATATACTAAAAGACAAACTCTTTCCTCTGCTGAGATGAGAGGTGAAAGATAAGGAGTATCATTTGCTAACAGGAAACTAAGGCATTGGGAGATTAAGTGATTTGTCCAAGGATGTGGCTGTATTCTTCACCAGATCAGGAATATAAACTAGCTTTCCCACATCCCAGCCTGGAGATTTTGTTTCCAACCCTCCATCCATGGATCCCAAAGCAGAGTCTGGGTTTGGTACTTTTGGCTTCACCCTTCCTTCCTAGAAGGAGCTGGGCTAAGCTGCTGACAAATAACTCCATTCAGGAACCAAGTAAATACCTGCAGTCTGTGCCATGCCAAGCTTCTTGCTTCAAAAATCTTGGAAACTCCAGAGATAATAGAACTGGTAACAGGATTGTGAATCATGAAAGGGCCAGCCACCAGGAGCAGAGGGCTTCCTGAGGAGTATCTTGAGGTACCTTCCCATGCCTAGCCTCCCCAGACTGCTTCCATCATGCACTAAATCCCATGGCAGCCTTTCAGCTCCCATTTCCCACTGACCAGCCCTGGCTGGCAGCACTGGGATTCCCCAGGGGCTGTTTTGGCAGAAAGGAATTCCTTTCTAGCCCTGCTTTCTTTTTTTGTTGGCTGCATAAAATGAATAGGGCAGCTGAGGAGCGTGCAGAGAGGACAGGCAGGCACAGAGGCAGCATTCAGGCGGCTGAATAGCAAGTGCTGTCAGAAGAGCAGGAGGACCCAGCCCAGGCCTCCTTGGCTAATTTGGAGTCTTACAGTAACAGTTGGGCTTTGCAAGAGGGAAAAGTCACCACGGTTACAGCTAGAGAAGGCCATTCTCCCCAGCTGTGAGGAAAGGCAGATGTGTGGATGGTGACAGCTGTAACAGCTGGATGACCCCTACACCGGGCCACCTTCCAAAACAGCAAAGCAGATCCTTCCTCAGACAAACCAACCCTCCTCACCCTGCTGGCTGCAGGGTCGTGCAGAGCAGCAGTGAAAAACAGAGAACCACAATGCTTCAGCTCCTCTGCAGTGCATGCAGCTCCTCCTGCTCCAGATGCTGCTGGCTTTGGCAATGCAGTGCAGGGAAGGAAAGGTGGTAGATGGCTCATCCAAATGCACTGAGAAGCAGCAACATCTCTGCTGAATCCCAGAAAGCTGCTCCTCTGAGAAGCATCCCCATCACACTGAAACCCTGCCAGCATTCACCCAGGGTGATGAGCAGAATAAACCAGGTGAGTGCAGACTAAGGCTTTACCACCCTGGTTTGGACCATCAGAAACGGTGATTTACTTCTCACTTGTGCCTGTAATGACTGGCCAGCCTTCCATCTTCCTGCTTTTCATGGGAAGATAATAAAAAGCCCAGCCCACTGTTGTCCAGTTGAAAATTTTTTCTTACCCACAGAAAATTATTAATATATAAATAATGGTAGAAAAAAGAAATATCCCCACAGCAAAATGAGAAGTGCTGTGTTTATCAAAGGAATACCCACTAAAACCTCCTCTAAGCTTCTGGCAAACAATGAACTTTCTCACTGGAGAATTGCTGTTAGATTAAACAAAACAAAAGGCGAAATTCATAACCCTGAGACAAGCTAAAATCTCTCAAAATAAGGAAACTGTAAAACTGGAGAACTCCTATCAGGGTTTTCCTAATAAGCCAGACAAATGTCAGACAGTTAAGACCATTGTCACAAAGCTGTCTGATTTTCAGACACAATGAGTGCTCACAGAGAAGAAAGAAAGAAAGAAAACCCCACCCAGACTGCTCTATTAATGTACCTAAAACCCAGCACCGCTTGGATTCACACTCTCGTTGGGAGCACTAGGCTGGTCTTTGTTGCAAAGTATGATTCATGGAAGGACAGAGGCAAACAATGTGTTTGGCTGGCTGTGGGCTGTGAACTGCGCAGATGAACCCAAGCAGCTCTGCGTGGGCTGCTCTGGAAGTTCGAACAAGACTTGTATTGAGAAGTGGCAGCTCTAACCCAGGAACTCTGAACTTTAACAAAACGGCAGCAGAAAATGCACACAAAGCTTTTTTCAGTTAACTGAGCAAACAACAGACTCCTCTTCCCTCCACTGGAAGGCAAGAAACAGCATCCAAGAAAAATTAAGAGAAAAAAAAAGGAAGAGAGAAGAGAAGCAAAACATGAAAATTACTGTGCCACAAGGAGATTTTACTGAGCACTCTTGCATTTTAGTACCATATCGCTCTATTATATCATAGAAAAGTTTGGGTTGGAAGGGACCTTAAAGATCATCTGGTATGCAATGGAAGGTGTATGTCTGACACTTCACAGGCAACATAGTGATGTGCTTCTTTGCAAAGGGTCTCAGCCTTTCCATGACAGAGCAACTGGTGAGTCACTGGAGGTCCCCCACTGCCAAACAAATTTGTTGGATGACATCCGAGAGATGCTGGCACCTCTTCCTTTGGAGCAGGCCATATTAGCAGACTGCCCATCAAACTCACAAGATCCCCAAAGCTGTACTAGGCTACAAACTGCAGGTCTGTGCTCAGTGCTCAGTGATGCTCACAGCCACAGCAGATGGGAACATACCACAGAGTGCCATGGAAAACTGTGCTGGGACTTGGGGTGGATCAGAGAAGTGCCACATCCTCATTGTGCAGGGCACACTCAAGTTGTGTAGCACAGTAACTCCTGCTGGGACAGAACCCAGGTAAGAAAACAGCAGGGAAACAACTAAAGAAACATCAGTGCACTAGTCAATAGGGTAAGTAATGATCTATTCAAATTAAGAGGTCAGCTAAAAAAGTTAGACCAAATCAGGCAGGGCAGGACATTAAAGACAACACTGTTTTTAAGGTAAATATCCCCAAGAGCAGGGCATGGTGGGCTCCTTTCCCGACGGGGAGAAAAAAAATCCCAACAATTTTTACAAAGCAGAAATCACATTTGCTTCCAAGCCCCAGAGCTGAATCCTAGAGTGGCACAACAGAGACACCATTTCCTGTGAGGCTGCCACCACTGATTCCCTTCTGTCCCCACAGTCTTTTCTCCTGCTTTTCCTCCTTACTCCTTCCGTTTCCAGCTAAGATTGGTGGTTGGTTGGTTGGTTGGTTGGTTGGGGTTTTTCTGCCTTGTGGAGGGTTGTTCTCCTCTCCATCACTCCATGGGGCTGATTTTACTGGATGGGTTGGTGACCATCTGACCTGCAACTTAAAGCACATCTACTGTTTGCTAATGCAATGCACAGCTGTACCCAAGAAGGGGCTACCAAGAGGTGGCTGATCAAATGGAACAGATGCCTTCAAGAAAAAGAAACACGCAAAACACTCAACCAAATACTGCAAACACACAGGGCTCTGCTGCTGGAACCTTGTGCAAGAAGGAATCCCACAACTGCTCAGCACAGCCTTGCTCTCCTCTGCAGTCTTTACTCCATGAATAGAGCAACCTGCTCCCTGGACCTCACCTCAGGTCTTTGCCAAGGCTCCTGGAGCACGGTTTTAGTCAAAATGCTGTAGCAGACTTTGCCTCATCCCTGCTCATCACTCTGCACAGCTGAAGCCAGAGGAAAGCAAATTTCCATCCCTGTCCACATTACAGAGCAGCAGTGGAATAGAGGCACACTAGAGTCCCTAATGCCTGCTGAGCCCATAGCCATGTAATCCCCTCTTTCCCATGGAAAAAGACTACCTCATTCCCAAAAGAGTGAGTGGGAAAATGCAAGGTCCTGGAGAGAGTAACTATCACAACAATGGTGAACGACAGCCCTGGAACAACACCCGCGCTTTGTGCCACTTCAATACAAATAAAGGAGGTTAACTGCCAAATATCTTCTGAGATGGATTTCTCTCTTGCAGGCAAGACACAAAGTAAATTAAGCTGCCAGATGCACATAGGGTTGTGCTGGTTTTTTTTGAGAGAGGACAAGCACACGCACACATGCACACACCCTCCTAAGGCCTCATATCAAAGCATTTTCCCACCATTCTCTGTTGATTTAATGGCATCATTTCTCCAGTGAACAATAGGAACACAGCAGAAGGGGAAAGCAATTATGTTTGAGAAAGCAAAAGCAAGAGCTCTGGGGTCAGAGAGAAAGACAGATACACAGCCCTGGAGTCCCAGTCTTTCCTTGCTGTTTCCTCTGCAGAAATGGCTCTTTGAGCTACGGCATCCACAAGAGCCAGGGCTGGGCCTCTGTGCCTACAGCTGAAAAGCAGAACGACCACACCAGGCTACTGCACTAGTGCAGGGGCAGAACAGTTTTTTTAAGTATCCTGAGTAGCAGGGTAGGCTGGCAGAGCCTACAGGAACATCATTATTGATTGCTAGATTTCTTTCTTACTAATCTTGCTCAATCCCTTGTCCAGACACTGCATGCAGTCCTTATCCATCCTCCTCAAGGTAATGTGGAAGCCTAAACACCAAGAGGGAGGATCATGCAGCTGAGTCACTGAGCAGTATTGATGCAGCAATGTGCAAACCTGACTTTTTTTTCTCTGGAAATCTGCTGTTTAATCATCAGCAGAGAAAAGTGCTAAAATCTCCAATACTGGTGCCCCCCCCAGAGAAAGATCTCCCTGTCCCCCCAGCAAAATTCCCCCATCTATAGACATCACTAAGGACCAGAGTCCACACTCCTTCCCAACAAGATTCAAAGCAAACCAGTGTTCACTACACTTCAGTTTAGGGTTAAGAAGCATAGAAAGAGAAGCTTTAGTAATACTGTGAAGAGGTCAAACTACAAACCCTCTCCTGCCATGAATCCCCATTGCTCAAGGAGTACCTCCCAGCTGGGACCCAACATCTGCCACCAAAGGAGGCCACAGCTCTCCCACGTGTGACGGGAAGGCAAACCTGCCAGGTGACCTGAGGACATTCCTCACTCTTGTATTCAAGAGATGACACCTTTATTTATCCCTTTATTCCTCCAAAATGATATTTCACTAAGTCAGGGTGGCAGAGCAGCCTCCTAGGAACAGGCAGCTCCCCTGTTTGCTATGGATTACCAAGAAATGAGCTCCCACTTGTCTCCCTACAGATCCAGGCCCCACATGGTGTGATCTGACTCTGGGAACACAGATCAGAGAAGCCACAGACATTTACCTACTGAGATGAACAACTTCTGCAGTGACCAAATGGAGGGCTCCTGGTTTGACTCATGGTGACAGCCCTGCCCCACTGCCCATGGATGCTTTACTGCATAGGGGAACCTCTTATAAGATGAGGTAGAGGTAAGCATCCAAAATTCTGCCAAAACTGAGCAATAAACCTTGATTTACCATCTGCACCCTGAGCTTGAGCTCATCTCTGAGCAGCAACAAGTCAGGCTCACACAGATGACATGGGTGAAGAGGAGGCTCAGGACAAGATCACCCCATGGCACCTATGCCACCCTCCCCAGCAGAGCCTGGCAGGAGCCCAGCGGGGCTGATGCAGTGGAAAACCAGGACAAAGACCTGCATTTCTTTTTTTTTCCATGTGAATTGGAAAACTTCTCCCTTCCTATCCTGACTGTGAGGCATGGGAAACGAAAGAAAGCTCTTAAACCAGCAAAACAACAATTTACGGGATAAAAAAGATTTTGTTACTTTGTCTGTCTTGAACTTTGTTTACATGAATGAGAGCCAGTTATCCAGACTGGGAACAATACGCTGAATTAAACCTCTGAAACCCACTACATAAATATGCCAAAGGTATCACTAATCCTATCACAGATTTAAAAGTTAGATCATTATTTTCACTTACCATCTCAGCAGAAAATTTGTGACAAGGAACTGCTGATGAACAAGTTCAAGTCCTTCCAGCAAATTCAGCTTCCTTGGAGCTTTTCTAAACGCACTTTTGACTCTTTCATCCCCCTCTTAAGACATTTAGGAGGCATCCCTGTAGTTTGGCTATAACCTACCCAGGTTGGCACTTCTCTTTCCTCAGCATTACATGCTAATAAACACTTATACCATCCTTGGTACCCGAGGATCATTTGTGGAGCAGTGGTTTGGGATCAGCAGCTCGTGCCTGGCTCCCTGCAGTTGGGGCAGGCCCCACCACCCTCACTCCAAACCACACTGCTGTGCTTTCCATCCACAAAATGAATAGGATACAGTTCAGTGTCAACACCAGTGAATTAATAACCTTTAATGAGAGCAATAACTTGAAGGAACTCTCTGTTTACTCAGTGCTAAGTGCAGCCTGGCTAGTCCACCACTCTGCCTGCAGAGCTGGAAACAATTCAGTCAGGACACGAGGAGCATCTTGCATACAGCAACTGCCCTCAGGACAGTTTTCTAGTACTCACAGGCAAAAAGAGGTGCATATCCTCACCAGTGCCAGCTGGTAAGGCACAGCCAGCCCAGCAGCCTTCCTGCTTTGCAGGGAAAAATGCTGGCCACTCATCTTGAAGGCCAGAGAAAAAGTGGAGCAGTACATCTTGGACATGGCTCAAGAGAGATCACAAGCTGCCACTGCAAACCTCTACTCAACCTTTTGTCTTTCCTTCACCAATTCTGAGCTTAAGCCCCAGCCCCAAAGGCAAAGCCACAGAGTCTTTCAATCTTCTTGGGTTAAGAAAAACAAAATGATCACTTCTGTTGTGGTTTGTTGCAATTTCCCTTGCTTTATTGCTATCTGTTTACCCAGCCTTTCTAAGAAAGAAACAGGCAGATGAAGGAAAGACAAATGACTGGGAAAACACTCCCCATTTCTAGGACTAGGCACAGTTTGTTGCAGAAGACAGTGAAACAATCAAAAGTGTGGGTGTTTATAAGATAAAATACCAATACTATTGATTTAACTCGTTTGTTTCAGGAAAAGTGACCAAAAAGTAGAGGAGGCAGGAGGAGGCTAGATCCCTGGGGCATTTGTCCTCTCATGCTTACTGCCAAGGTGGTGGATCCTTAACCAAAGGGATTTGAATTCATCTTCTCTGGAGGCTCTTTCACCAGCTTATGTTGCTGCCACAGAGGGCAAAAAGTACCAGCTCTCCCACCCAGAGAGTCCCACCTCAAATAGCAACTGGGCTGTAAATACCACATGTCTCCTTCAGTTCCACTGAAAAGCTTCTCCATGTTGTGGGACTTAGTCCTTCATCATTTATGTTTGGTTACAAAGAAAAACAGACAATCTTGTTTCTCCCAAAAAAAAGGTTTCTTTCAGGCACTCACCCCAGAACAGCACACATTGACATTCTCTCACACTGACACCAGGAGGAGTTTGCTACCAGCCCACACTCACCTATGTGAAAAGCTACCCAAAGGGGAAAAGTGCTTGGCCTGGCAGCCAGGTGGAAAGGGCAGGGAGCAGTGATTAGCTCCAGCTCAGCCTTCAGCAGGGACATCTGTCCCAGCCACCTGGGTCAGCTGCTAAGCAGGTCATACACTGCAGAAACTGCAGACAAAAAACACAGAGACAAGAACTTCCAGGCTCTCAAGGGCTGTTCAGGCCATCAAACTCCATCACGGCATTTAAGAAATGTACACTCCAAATTTCCTCTCCATTTTGAGTAACACCTGCCTGAAATTTCCATGTGGGACATGCCAACTTATGCTTCTACAAATTCCCTCTCCTGAAGGGCAAAGCAAGTGCAGGAAACTGTTTCAAAGACATAGAAAACAAACTGGACCAATAGGACCCTCTCAGCAACAAAATAATGCATTTAATTTTCCCTACCCATGATTATCAATCCTTATCCAGAGTTCTTTGGATGCAGTGCTCCAGCACATTTCACCCACATCCTTTTGTGCATGGCTCAGAGTAGCACATCAAAGGGGCATTTGAGGCTGAGCGTTGGGTGTTGGTATAGAACAGCAGAACTTAAATCCCTGTCAAGAGCCCTTAGTGAGGAGCAGGGAACCCATCCCTAGCTAGGTGCAGGCAGATGTAATGGGGGATAAAGGGAGTGGAAGGAAAGATCAGGCAAGAAAAATTCCTTTGACTACTGTATCCCCCATTACCACATCATTCTCCTTGCCCTGGGCTGGCTGGTGCGCTCACACAGGGCAGCACCACACAGAGACCATGTTCAGGTGCTGGAAACAGCATCTCAGGACAGCACGGTGCTCAGGAGCTCTCCCTCTCTGCTACTGTAAGGACCAATATCAAACTGCACACTCAGTTTGGGCAATGCTTGGTTAAGTTTATTCTGCAAACCTGAAAAAGGCTACTGTGTGTTAAACATTCCAGAGATTTTGCAAAAGTCCACTTTCTTCATTTGCCCTTCATCACAGGCAGCCTTTTCAGCCAAAGCACATGACTCCAGCAATGGGGATAATCTAAGCCTTGGCAAAGATACACACTCAGCACTCACTGATGCTCACACTGGTTTCACCAAGATGTATTTTTCCCTTAACGCAGCTCTCTGCACCCAGACCTCTGCTTGCCACCTTGGCCATCACCCTTTGCAGATTTTCTGCCCTGTGTGAGGTGCCTGCAGGAACTTGCTCTCCTGGCTGACACGAGGTGCACTACCTTTCTCGCATGAGTCAGCAGGCAGCAACAGGAAAGCCGTTCTTTGTACTTGAAAAAGAATTAAGTGATTTTGAAGCAGTGGAATGTTTTGGACTAGTTAGCTGACCGACATCATGAGCGCTTCAGAAGAGGCTGCATTATGAGAAGCAAACTTCAAAAGGAGAAGTGACAAGGCCAGAGTGTTTGTGGTGCCTGAGGAAGTAATTAGAATTTAAAAGGGACACAGATTGGACAAGTACACTAGGCTAAGAAAGATGAACTGCTGCCAAAAAAGTTTCTTTAGCTTTCCCAGCTCTCTCTAGCCCACATTAGAAATGCAGTTTCATGAGTATCTCTGTTTCAAAACAATTTTACAGAAAACCTTTGCAGCTGTTGAAAACATGAGAAAGATGCCATCATCAAAAGCTAGATACCTCCTGCTCCCATTTCTGTTTTCAGCTTATTAATAGCTGTCTTGCTTTCATCATTCCCAAACAGGAGAGGGTTTCTGCAAACCCCTCAGAGATAAGACATTTCTTAGACAAGGGGTTTTGTATACAGCACAGTTTATCTTCCTCCATTGCAGGGTTGGTTTTTTTTTAAGCAAAAGCTTCAAAGGCTTGCAGGGTCGGTGAACACTGATGTCTGCTCTGCTGGTGGGTGACCTGCCAGGTCAAGAGCACTGCTCCAACTGGAGAGGTGTGATGTTAGTCAGAGATCAAACTGGACACAGAACTCAATGGTTTCCAGTCACCAAGGATCATTGCTGAATTTCTGCTGCTTTGAGATCTCTGCTATGGAGGCTTTGAACTGGTGATTCAAACAAATGTGAGGCTGCAACAGCAAAGCCACAGCAGAAATGTCTGTTTTACTTTTCCACAAAAAGCTGAAGCAGCTCACAACAAACTCTGCATTTAGCCCCTTCCACCAGAAGGTATCAACACTTTGGGGAAAGCAAAGGCCAAAACTAGAGGTCTGCAATAAAATCCAAGGGCAGAAGAAGTGCAGCTTTGGAGTGAAGCCAAAGTTGGTGCTCCACCAGGGCCCATTTCTTCCTAACGACTGTTCTCTACCTGAAGACATTAATGCCCATTTTCTTAAAACTTTTTCCCTTAGAGACTCAACAATTCATATTCAGACAGTGACAGAGACAACTAAAATGAGTCAACAGCTCTCCGAAGTCAGACAGAGCTCTGTTGTCTCACCAGGTGCAGGTGAGATATGGTGAGTCAGGTTGGAGGAATGAGTTCCAGCAGTAGCACCCGGCACAGCCAGTCGCTCCCGACCGCCCCTTTCCCAGCTCGGTGGGTCACTGCAGTTAAGGCTCTCAAACTGCTCATCTGTCAAGTGGGTAAGGAAAAAAGATAGCTGGGAGTTTGGCAAGCTTAAACAGGCTTCCAGTAACACTCTGAGGAAGCTCACAAGATGTCATAACATGAAGTATTTACTGAAAATTGTCTCAGCATTCAAATGTTCTTTATGTATTTAGTTCAAGTTGTGTTGGATTCCATCTGCCTCATGCTTACAGGTGCAACCATAATCTCAAAGGAATAAAAGTTTTCACCCTATGATGTCACTTATGCCCACTAGTCTCATGGGGACTTTCTTTCCCAAGATCCTGACTCAATTTTGAGGAAAAAAGAAAATCTTTGTACAAATGCAGCTACCCCTCACAAGAAGGTCTACAAAGGGCGCAATGTTTTGGGACATAGAGGTAGACTGGCAAAGCTTCTTGCTATCGAAGTGAAGACACTGCTTCAAAATTTGCTCATGGTATCAGTGGTACCATGTGTGGTATGAGCCTGGCCCATACAGAGGCAGCCATATGGGTGTTTGAGCTATGAACCAAAGGCAATTGGACATGCAGCTCCCCCTGCTCACCTCTCTAGTCAGTGCCAGGATTTGGGTGTCAGCTGAATGGGCTGAGCTGGCTTTCCTGGACTCCTGGACTTGCACTGGAAGTTGGAAGGTTGTGTTTAAAATATGAAAGGAACACCCTTTTGAGAACACAGAAATGCTTGGAGGATACACGGTACTGCTGTGCAACCACAACATATCTACTGGAGCTGTACCTTCATCTCATATAGATCTATGCAGCCCCACTGAAGCTTATCTGAGCTTGAACTGAAGTCCAGAGAAGGATACTCTTTTATACAGAAACTCCAGGTTTCTGCAGACACAAATGGACTGTGCAGAAATTTCCCAGTTCACATTAGATGCAAATGTCTAGCTCTGGGGATTCCAAAACACCAGAGAAAAACCAAGATGAAAGCAAAACAAGTGCAAGCTGCACTTCATTGAAACAGGAAACCTCAAACCGCTCCACGTTCAATGGGAAGCCCAAACTTTGGGATTCTGTTTGTATTGAACAATAAATCCCACCAGGCCAGCAGAGCCCTCCTCAAGGGTGGGAGGGGCTGAGAACCAAAACCAAGCTGACATTGTGCAGCACCACAGGCAACTCCTCTGCACACAACACCAGCTCCTCTGGAGCTGCTCTCTCCCATTTTCCCCCATTTACCTAATTCCCTATACATACATGGATACATGCTGCTAGTGTTCCTCGGGGTAGGAGTCCCTCAGGCCCGGGAACCTGGGTTTCCTGGTCACTACCATCACCACAAAGGCTGTTTTTGAACAGAAATACCAGCCAGGACCCAAGGAACTTTCATGAAAAATACTTCTGTGCAGCTTCACTAAGAAAAAATAATAATTAAAAAATAAATTTTAAAAAATATTTAAAAATATCACTGTCCTGATGGGTCAGGATGCAGAAAAATCTTCTACTCATTGTGTGAGAGAATACCAGGATCAGACTTCTTCATGCCAGTGGAGTTCCCCTGGGTGAGATTCATCAGGGCAGCTCCCGTGACTCCATCCCAGAGGGTGCTACAAAGCCCTGACAGCTCCTGTAAACTGCATTAGCAGACTGAGTTTATGGCTCTTTTGCCCAAAAAACACAAAGCAGCTGGGAATTACCAGGGACAGCCACAAGACTGAAAACCAATGTTGAAAAACAAACAACACCCAAACCAAGAATCACAAGGCAACCTTGAACTTCTTTTTGGAAATATTTAGGCAGGATGTCTTGCTGAGCTGATACATCTGGTTTCCAGAAGGACTTCAGCTGGGAGCTGTGCTGGACTAAAACTTTTCAGGATGCCACAAGAAGTGGGAAACGAGGAGGCTGGGACAGACTTTCAGAAAAAAGAGGAGATGTAATTAGAGAGCCCCAAGGGGACAATTCCCATGGCTATCCCTGCTCTGCAGGGACTTGGACATAAATTGGAGCAAAGTCATCTAGACCCTGCATGTACCAAGCACAGTGGGTGGGTGATGTGAAGGCTGTGTTCAATTAATCTATTTCCCTAATCTATCACTTGCTCATCTTTTGGCAACTTGGAAGGGCAGACCTGTACAAATCACTGTTGTGATTGACTTGTTGATGGCCCTGGTCCAATTAAAGATGTCAAGCACATGGCTACATCCATCCCTTCACAGCACATCCTTGACTTCATCCTGAAGCAAGTCTGTGGTGGGTTCTGAGCCTGTGCTCAGGCTGGGGATGTCTCAGCAGCAGAGCAGGCAGGAGCATGCCTGTGCTTAGTCAGTTTAAAACCTCCCAAAGCATCCAACCCAGCTACAGAGAGGACAGAAGAGGAGCTTCTGAGATGCACACAGTGCTCATTCCTAGCATATTTCACCTTCCAGTACAGGCAGGAAGCACAATCCAAATTTTCAATAGGACAAAAATACCTTTTCTTTCCCTTGCTACACAAAGTGTGGCTTAGGAGCACCAGCCAGGTGAAAAAAACAGCTGGTACTTGCACCAACACAGTCCACCCTGCACACTTCCCAATCAAACAGGCATTCCTTCTGCAAAAAGGGGAGAGCTGGGTCTCTTGCTTTGTATTTTGTCTCTTGCTTACCTAATAAAAAGATCATAAATCACAGCAGTTTCCAGGTCTTCGTTATTGTCCAAACAGCACTAACAAAGGCAAGAAGGCAAACTCAGCACATACCCAGGGGACCTGGAAACACCCAGCCATTCCCAAAATAGGAGCAGCTTGGCGACTCACAGCTGGAGCACAGCTGGCCCCCCCTCCCAGCACTCTGCTCTCCCAGGCAGCTCTGCAAGCAGTGGGTCAGGAGGTGCATTCCTCCAACAAAAATACTATGAGAAAAAACGACCTAGAGGCAGCACCAGTTCCCTGCACAAGCCACTGGAGCTGCACTGGCCCCGTTCATCTGCAGGATGGTAGCAGGGCTCAGGGACCCCTGGGAACAAGGCTGCTTCTCACCACATCCCTGCAGAGTGCCTGGCACTGCCTGCAGTGCTTATGGGACGATGCTGCAGTGCCAAGAAATTGTGCTGAGATCCTGGTTGCATCAGGAAGAAGGGAGATGTGCAGCAGCACTCGTTCAAAAAACAAAAAAACACACTGAAAAAAAGGCCTAAAATCAGCACAAACCCCAACAGCAATCAGCTCATTGCCATAGGAACAGGTTTAGTGTTATGGCAGCCAGACAACTGGGTCCTGTAGGCTGGCGTCCTTCTGGTAACCTTGGGAAAATCATCAGCTTTTAATTACAAATCTGGGGGAACATCGGATATTAGTGTTTGTACTGCCACGTTACATCTTGGCTCTGGTTAAGGCTTCCCTTGGCTCCCAAGGTGCTGGAAGACAAACATGTATTTTCTTTTCATTTCAAGATAGTTGAAAGTCACAGCCTAAGCAATGATGAGAACTGTATGTGATTAGGAATAAATGAATAAAACATTCTTAAACAAACAAACAGAAATCCCCCAGCCTCAAA